>NC_136259.1:15531250-16198437 GCF_053564925.1 Oryzias latipes
CTCTTATTAAGCTCCTTTTTCTTGATGTGTCTGAACACCCATTTCATTTCCTGTGCTTTTCTGCCCCGTACTTTGTGGAATATATCAAATCAGATGAGCCAGCGAGCGGGAAAGCAGACACACACTGCAGCATTGTGCAGATTACAGCAACGGTTGTCTGATTTAGAAAGGAGATTAAGACGGTGAAAAACAGGTCTGTGAAGGAATGTGTGCATAATTTGTTTGCTGTTTTCTTGGCTATCTGGGTTTGTCTTGATGGAAGTTGTGCAGCACAGTTTACGGGGAGCCGCTGATTGCTCTTTCATGCTGCAGCAGCAGCAGCAGGTTAGTGCTCAGGTGGGGTTCCTCCGTTATTACGAGCCCAGAGGCGGGATATATCATCCTATAAACACAAGGTCACAAACTGAATCCCCAGATAAACCACTGAACCCTTCTCAATTTCTGAAAGTCGCCCTGTGCAGAAAAAACAAATAAATAAATCTTGAAGCGATCAATGAGTGTCACAAAATATTATAAAAGTGCTCAACAATATGAGCACAAATGCTTGATCTTCTTCCGCAAAGAGTTTTAACGTCACCTTTAGACACCCTGTAATGTACTGATCCCGAAAGATCTGAAGTTTCATTAGCAAGCTTAGGTAAATAGTCTTCAAGCCCAGATTTAATTAAAATAAAGAAAGAGCTAAAGTATCACAATAGATTTCAGAAAAATTTCTAAAATAAACGTTTAAAAATATCGTTATGTCCGAAGCCCTTTACTACTCAGTACACTACATAGTGTGTTTGCCATTTTTTGGAGTTGTCTGAATCTACAATTCCAAAATCCAGTGCCCTAGAAATTTCCCACAAGTCACAGAAAATAGTTTTAAATTCGGCATCAAGACGTAATATTTATTTATACTTTTAAGGTACATAGTTAAGCAGACCAACAACAGGTGAAAAAGGGGTAAAAATCTTAAAAACGGAGAATCTATAGTTAACTTTACACCCTTGGTAGGGCACATTCAAGCAACTGCTTCCAATAAAAATTCTATGTCGCTACACAAGTTTTTAGGACCGATTTCATGTTCTATGAACAAAACGTGTCTCCATTGAGTGTGCGTCAATGGTTAAACCAGTTAAACTTTGACCAATCAGGGACTCTGATTTGATAGTGAGATATGGCTAGTGTTCTTTAAAACACGAAAGTGCCAAAAAATTGATCATGGAGGTGAGATCTATTTTAGCAGTTTGTGCCCAGCCAGAGTTATGTGACATCAAGTTTTTCATGTACTGGAATAAAGCTGTGAAAGAGCAAGAATTAAGAGATTTGCACTGCTATACACATCAGAATCAGAATCAGCTTTACTGGCCAAGTACAGCGCATGTACAAGGATTTTGTCTTTGGTGCCTTGTGCTCTCGTACAAACTAGCAAGGTATAAAAAGTGTGAGGGGTAAGACAAGACAAAAAAAAAGGATAAATAATAAAAAAGAAAGTAATATAAGGTATAGGAATAAATAAACATAACTAATGAGGAAAAAAGACTAAGTCAAAATGCAGCAGGAGTTCCGGTGTGACAGTTTCTGGAGTCAGGAGTTCATTGGAGTGACAGCTCTGGGGAAGAGGCTGTCTTTGTGGCGAATGGTTTTGGTGCGAATAGTCCTAAAGCGCCGCCCTGACGGGAGGAGGCTGAAAAGGCAGTGTCCGGGATGAGAGGGGTCTTTTACGATTCTGCCAGCCCGCTTCTTGACTCTGGATTGGTACAGGTCCTGAATGGGGGGAAGGCTGGAACCAATAATCCTCTCAGCTGTTTCCTCTGTAGGCAAACTGCAGGGGGTCTAGCAGAGGCTCTGTGATGACCTTCAAGTGGTACAGCACCAGTAGTTCAAAGGATTTCATGACTACCGAGGTCAGGGCGACTGGTTTGTAGTCATTTAATCCTGTGACTGGGGACTTCTTGGGAACTGGGATGATGGTGGAGAGTTTGAGACAAGCAGGGACCACGCATATCTCCAGGGGAACTGTTGAAGATCCTGGTGAAGATGGGAGCTAGCTGGTCAGCACAGACTTTCAGGCAGGAGGGAAAGAATCCATCTGGTCCTGGAGCCTTCCTGATCTTGTGCTTCTGGAACTGTTGATGCACATCTCGTTCACAGATCCTCATTGCGGATGAGGGGGCAGGTGTGGGGGAGGTTGGGATTGCAGGTCGATCCTGTGTGATGGAAATGGTGGCTGAGGGGGAAGGTGAAGTTCTTTCGACTTGAGTAGAAGTCGTTCAGCTCCTCAGCCAGGTGGTAACTGTCTGAGGGGCGGGGAGATGGTCTCCGGTAGTTGGTGATGGTCTGCAGGCCTTTCCAAACTGCAGTAGAGTCGTTGGCAGAACACTGGTCCGTCAACTTTGCAGTGTAGGTCCTCTTTGCAACCTTGATCTCCTTTATCAGCTTATTCCTGGCTTCCTTGTACCATTCCCAATCACCACTCCTGTAGGCCTCTTCCTTGTCCTGACGTAGTTGCCTCAGCTTATCAGTGAACCATGGTTTGTTGTCGTTGAATGTGCAGAAGGTTTTGTGAGGACACACATGTCCTCACAAAAACTGATGTAGGATGTCACAGTGTCAGTGAGTTCATCCAGGTCTGAGGCAGCAGCCTTGAAGACGCTCCAATCAGTGCAGTCAAAGCAGGCTTGCAGGTGTATCTTTGACTCATTCGACCATTTCTTCACGGTCCTCACTATGGGCTTAGCTGATTTCAGCTTTTGCCTGTAGGTTGGGATAATATAGACTAGGCAGTGGTCGGAAAGTCCTAGGGCAGCGCGGGGAACAGAGTGACATGCGTCCTTTATTGTCGTGTAGCAGTGGTCCAAAATGTTCGAGCCTCTGGTGGGACAAGTCACATGCTGTTTGTATTTGGGTATTTATGGGGTTTGCTCTGTTAAAATCCCCGAGTATAATCACCAGACAGTCCGGGTGTTTTTTTTCAACATCTGTGATCTGGTCAGCGAGTTGCTGTAACGCCTGCGTTGCACACGCCGGTGGTGGAATGTAAACACCGACCAGCACGAACGAGGAAAACTCCAGCGGAGAGTAGAAGGGTCTACAGTTTATGAAAAAACACTCCAAGTGCGGGCTGCATGTCTTCTTTAGCACAGTGACATCTGTGCACGCACCTTCGTTTAGTTAGAAGCACGTTCCACCTCGCTTTGATTTCCCAGAAAGTGATAAGTGCGAGAGAGCAGCCATCCGCGGCGCTATCCTCACAACAACAGCACTTTTTGCACCAAGCCTTTTTCACCAAGTGTGACTACATGTGCTAATACCGGGTAGCAACAAGCCAGTTTGAATACCATATACTTGTTCAAGAATCCGCATTTAGAGCATTGTTGAAAGTGCTTCACATCCGGCATGTAGGTAGCATCAGTGGCACCCATGGCCAATCTATGCAAAAAAAACACTCCTCAAAATATAATAATCTTTATTTTAACTCCTTAAATACTTTTGTTTGTACCCTATCTCTTCAAAATACAGCTCTAAAGGGCGAGACTCAAATGAAAACGCCTCATTAATGTATTAATCTATAATAAACAGGTAAATAAAATTAAAACACGATGGCTAATTTGGAGAAAACAAAAGAGTTTATTAATATTTACATGCAAAAAAACACAACTAAATCTTCCATAAGAGATGATGACGTGTGCACCAAAATAAAACTTTAATCAATTACTCTTCTGTCACACGGAAAAGAACATAATCCTCCATCTTCTCTGGTACAATGCTTGCAAGTTTTTGAGAAAGAGGCAAATTCAGTTTCATTATCTTCCGAAATGCAAGCTGTAAAGAACAAAAACATACTTTTTTTTGAAAGAATGTCCTGAAAACAAACACTTTTGACAATTTCAAAAATCCACAGTAGTAGAATAAAGGGAGAACAAGAAAAAAAAAAAAAAGTTGTTTTTTTTCTTGCGTACGCCATCACCAACAAATTAACGTTAGACATGTTTTATCAAAAAACATAAATAATTCAGAGGATAATTTAAAAAGATCAATTTGACCCTATTATGTTATTACTACAAGTCAGTAAAATCATTATTTCCCTTAACTTTTGTCCTTTGTCTCAAACACCTGATTAAAATTAGTGTAACTCATTAGCAAGTCTCTACAGAGCTGATGAGCTTTATTCAAAAATGTTAGACAAGTGGAAAAAGTAAAACATGCTGGGATATGAGGACACTTGAAGCTCAGGGTTGGTAAACACTGTTGATTTGTTGGCGACAACCGCCTAAATTAAAGCTAAAGTGGATTTTAGAAAATGTTGAATTAAACATCACAAAGAAGATGTTTGCACTCTCCAAACCTTTAGTAAAACTGATAAATGCCTTTATTCTTTCACCCACTTCTTTAAAATGTGTGTCTCCATCAACACCTTCTGTACATTACATGGTGGATTTTATTTTTTTGGGAGATTTTTTTTTATTTAAAAAAAAAGAATTTATTTAAGTTGTCTTCTTGAAAGGATGATTTAAAGTGTTCATTGAGTTTTTCATTAAAATGCATTATAAACAAACTCTGCAACACTAGTGATGTGTTTGGAACATTATTCCAATAATTCAACTTACTTAGTATTTTAGTCACAAACTATGTTTACAAAAAAACAACAAAAAAACACCTACATTAGCTATGTTTGGATTAACTATGAAATTGCGCAAATTGGATTTACGATAATAAATCTGCTTTTTTTTTTAATTATTTTTGGAAAAAAAAAATCATCTGTCAAAAAAAATGTTTTCGCTTGTAGGGGGTGGTTTTTGAGGCGTATTGAAATTGACATATGTTGCAAAACTTCAATGGAAACACTTTTGTTTTTTTAATTAAATGAGTCACATGACCATGTGCTTCTTGATAGGAACTGGCTGCCTTGGGTGCTGGACAGCGGGCACCACAAGAGTTCCCACTGTCACAAGAACAGGCAGACGGCTGGATTCAACTGCAGCAGGTTTATTAGCTCAGCTAAAAGTCCCCAAAGCTAAATCAGGGTAGGACAGGCACGGGTTGATAACAGGCATAAGATTATCCGAGGAGAGACAGGGTAGTCAAAGTACAGGCAAGTGGCAGGCAAACGGAGTCGGATCAGGAGACAGGAGATCAGGTCCAAATGTAACACTCAGTAAAGAAGGCAGAGTGGCACAAACAATACTTCGCACTGAGTGTGGCACAGTGCAGTGCTTAAGTAGACTGTGATTGATTGAGTGAATGAGAATCAGGTGTGTTGCATCCAGGAAGTGCACGCTGGGGGTTCTGGGAGACGAAGTGCTTTCAGCACTTTGGAGATGGTTACCACCGGTGACCAGAGGGGGAGACCGAGTTCTGACTTCTGACACCCACAGCATCGCACAGCTGATCAAATGTTGAGTGTGTCATGTGGAAATGTTGGATCCACAGCTCCTCTGTGAAATCCCCATTTCTCAAAATGGCTTCATCCATAGCCGCTCCCACGTTTAGGGAGCTTCCCGCTCCATAGCCTGAATAAGACGCCAACATCTTCTTTGATAGATGATGATGTTAGTGCCATAGCAGAAATTTGAATGTATCTGCTATAAATCAAAGTATTGTTCACATCTGTCGCCGTGTTTTTGATTAACTTTTTTGTATGAGTTTTTTTTTTTTTTTAACATAATTATGATTTAATGGAAACATTTCTGGAATTTTGATAAAGTTGTCTTCATATGTGTAATGGAAAGGCAGCTAGTGACAGGCACAGTATAAAAAAGGGCCCATCTCATTCATCAGATGAACAATAGGAAATGTAGCCTTAAGAGATCTTCTGAGACTCACTGTGCTGTCCAGATTTCATCAGTTGGTGAGCTTACTGGCTTATCCAAGCAAACAAGGATTCAATCGTATATAATTCCACCAACCCAACATAAGGAATGTCAACTCAGAAACAATAGAAGCTCTAATAAATATGTAGTTTTTTTCAAAACTGGGCCACCTTTAGCTTTGATAGAGCATATTTTTCTGAATCTTTTTAAATTATTCTCCTGTTCAGTTAATGAAATGTAACATTTTGTCACTTTAGATTTTCCTTTTATACTGATTCATTGTTTTGCCTGATGAGTTGTAAAGCCATCTCCTTAGATTATGGGCATGCCATTAGATGATTAGTAAATAAAACTGTCCACTTAAGGAGAAACTTGGTCATTCTGTATACTTGCCAAGTTAGTTTTCCTCAGGCTGGACAGCAATACTATCACATAGGCATTGATGAAAGATGACAGGCTGCTTAATCTTCCTCCTCTTTTGGTTAAAGCGGTAGATTAGGTCCATAGGGCAGTCATTCAACTTCCAGATTAAAGCATCTGAAAAATAAATACATAAATAGCATCAGCCAAGCTAGTTCAAAGTCACTGTTATGGTGGCCTCAGGCAATAGCAACTTATTCCTTATTTATTCATTTTCAAATGGTCAAACAAAAAAAAAAAACAGCTTGATGATCACCACACAAACATTTATAACCTTTCAACCAACACATACACAAACAAAACACTTAAAAAACCCAACTAATCAGTGCACAAAGACCTTTAATAGCCATTTAAAAAAAAAAAAAAAAAACTTAAAGTACAATTATGTTATTGACTGGAGGTTTCTTTTAAACCTCTTTTCAAGAAATGCCCTCCCATGTATTTGTGAACCACCAAAAATTCTCAGGAAGGAGCCCCCTGAGACCTAAGCAACACAAACTTAGTAATCCACAATGTGACCAAACATACTGCGACCTTCTTATCTCTGTGAGTAGGAAATACGATACACTCCATAAGACACCCAAGATTTTGTCAGCAAGGTGCAACCCATTGAGATGGACCCTTGATAGTAGAATGATCTCCTGCTATGTGACATTCCTTTTTACCTGTATACTTACTGTTGATGCCACATCTATGTCAACATGGAGAAACCTGCTCTTAATGACATTAACAGTATATGAGAAATGGGCAGAGTGAGTGTGACGTCACCCATAGAAAATGGCTCCAACGAAGTGAAGTCGCTATTATTTTGAGATGCGGACGCTGCCATGTTGGATCCAGACGGCGTCAGTCGGCAGCGATTGGCCCGAGTTGGTCAAGTCATCATTTGTATGGCGACCACTATATCCAATCAGGCTTGAGCTTGTTGGAAGTACACACCCCTATCACTTGAAAGAAGGAATCTTTCAATCCAATGTTTTAAGTGTTTCAAACATGCTCCCACGTTATAAACCTTTTCCTGCATCTCTAACAGAATCTGCACGTTATTCATTTGAATTTCCATCAGCAAATAGAACTGAAGAAGCTATATCACCATTCAAATCCAGTTGGCCTGAAGAACAGAATCTTGGCTTTAGTCCTTTTTTGAATATTGTTTAACTCAGTTGCTGGATTTTACAACTCATGACGACTTTACTGCAGTACTTAGCTCATTAACTACATCATTCTATTTTATATTCAAATTAGTGCTGTTTTCTTCTATCTCTACTATAGTGATTCCCTAAACAACATTCCAGTTGCCACTGGTTGAGAAGTTGCCAATTCATTTTTTTTGCTAATTTTAAAATTTGGAGTTAATGCGTTGTAATTTTTCTGCAATTAATAGTTTCTATGTATTGAGTGTGACTTGAAAGAGCGGGTTGAAAAGAACATCAAAATTAAACTTTTTAGAATTTCACACTTTATTGTGGCCAACAGGATTTTGAGGTCTAAAGATCCTAAAGCCTCTGTGGTGCAGAGCTAAGTGCTTCTGGTGGCCTCTCTCTAAGGGCTTACTGGGCTGCGGTGATTATCCAAACACCCATAAATCCTTATGCCTTTTATGTACAGCCGCGTGAAATTAAGACTTGCCCCATTTACTTAAACGTTTCATGACTAAAATAACCAAAAACACAATGCATGTTTAACTATTCTGTTAAAAAAATTGAATTTTTAAAGTTGTTTTATAACAGCTGAACTGTACAATATTTATGATGTTTGGGCACAAAACTGTTGTCTTTGTAGTTTCACCAACCAATTATTGTTCCTAATTCACTATTTGTCTGGATAAAAGGCACATTAGAAGGTCCTTTTTTGGCACACATAGGTGTCTGCTAATAGTTTCTAGCTTGATTTAATGAATACATTTAAACATAAAGTCTTCACATTGGTTGGAAATCAACATTTTCCAAGAAATCATAATAAGGAAATTAAAGGAGAACTTCTAAAGCTATGTTTACACCCTCGGCAATGTGCGTTCAAGCAACGACTTCCAATAAAAACTCTACATACATGCTTGTTTTGGGCTTCCACTTTCTAAACTCTCACGTCTGCTTTTAGCTACGCAAGTTTCTATGACCGTTCTTGGGCTCTACGTATAAAAAGCGCAGTCATTGAATGCGTGTTGAAAGTTAAACCAAGTTGAACTTTGACCAATCAGGGACTCAGATTTGGTAGTGATGAATGAATGCCCTCCTTTTAACCATCTTAAAATCACTCATGGAGGAGAAATTAATAATTGTGTCCTGGCCGGAATTATATGACACCGAGTCTTTCATGTGTTGGAATAGAGGTGTGAAAGAAAAAGCCCGGAGCAAGATTCAAGAGATTTGCACCACTACGACATTTCGAACCAGCTTCATCTAACTGTAGGTGGCAAACATGCACTAGTAAACAGTAGAAAAAGAAGAAGAAGCCCCTCCCTTTACGAATGCATGTTTAGCATGTTCTTAAACAGTGGCCCTCTGACCAGAAACAAAAACAGCAGTTCAGAAAATCAAGGTTGATTCTCTGTTGTCCATGAAAAAAAGCCATACCGCTATAAATGCCAACATTTTTGCCCTAAAACAATAAAAAACAAATATCCCCTTCAGACTTACCATCAATATAAATTAATGCATGAAATGTCCAGAAAAGAAGCTGTCAACAAGCAGTTTATTTTGAGTGTAAAACTACTTTTTAATCAGAGTAGTTAATGAGAAATTGCTCTCATCTAACACCATCCCCCAGTAGTATTTTGAGGAACTGCATCAAATTTCCATCACATTCAGCAACTGAGTATAAAACTGTAGATTATCGGAAACTCTGTGTATCTGATTAACATTGAAGAAAGACAACAGGAAGTTTGCTGATCTGTCTGACACCATGTGGGAATTTGTAGGGGAACCCAGAGTGGGTCATATTCTTCTTGAAGCAATATTGGGAATTAAAAAATGAAAATTGTTCAATATTTTAAAAGCTATAAGAGAAAACGCCTGCTTTGTCTTCTAAAGAAATGATCAGAGAGAACAGCCAGACAATATCTCCAACTGAGAGACTAGACCAGGGGTCGGGAACCTTTCTGGTCAAGAGAGCCATAAACGCCAAATATTTTGAAATGTAATTTCCAAAGAGCCATACAATAATGTAGTGTCCCTTTCCCACACTGAGGCACGGAGACTTAACCTCTTTTAAGGTTCTTTATTCTGGTTACTACAGACCACAACAAACGCCGTACAATTAATTCAGCAGCTCCCGAATCTCTCCCGCCGAGGCGAGAGCGCTTCTCCCAACTTTATATTCCCTCACTGCCGCATCAGCCCTCCCATTTCCCTTATTCGGCCCATAGCTAAACCCAATTGGTCCAAATTACCTAACAGGCTGAGCGACAGAACTGAGGGCCAATCAGATCTCTGCTTGATGCGTTCAATGAACTCCAGAACTTATAACGCGTCCCAACAGCCACCCAGTCCAAGTCAGTCCGGCGACAATATGTTTAAAACTAAATATACAAATGAATATGTGTATTTGATGTAATTTCAACATTTTTAAAGTACAATAAGTCTGTGGGTTCTTTTTAATAACATCGTTATGCTGTTGCTAATAAATGATGAGTATTTCTCGTGGTAGTTTTGCTGATGGTCTAGTCTGATTGATACGTGGGGAGTTTCTGCTTCATGCAGGCGTTGAGACTTTAAACGTGATCTTAGGTTGGTCTGACTGTTCTGTAGATGTGTATCATGTGACAAAGACTGCTCACATGCAGACGCGGAGCCAAACACACACTCACACGCTGCAGTGAGTGACGGGCTGCAGGTTTTACGTTTTTACAATCCCTGCGCGATTCACCTGCTGCCTGTCCCCACAACCCCCCCACCCTCACCCTCTGCTTTCTTCCTCACTCACCCCTGCAACTGCGCGCGCCCGTCTCTGAGAAAGAGCGCGCAGTTTTAGGCACGGCAATTAACAGGTTTCCGGCTGGTACAAACTCTAAAATAATAGATAATTGTAAACTTATAGTGCTGGTGCAGATTTCTCTCTCCAAGCCCCGCAACTACTGCGCGCCTCTGGCATCGCATCGCGCCCGAGGACTGGTCTAATGAAAAAATAAAAAATAAAGTATAATTAAAGATTTGTCTGCGAGCCACATGTGACCATCAAAAGAGCCATGTATGGCTCGCGAGCCATAGGTTCCCGACCCCTGGACTAGACGGACATTTCCCCTGGCACCATCTTGCACTAATTAAGAGAACTTACAAACCTGACTGAGCAACCCCAGGGGTGCAAGGGAACTAACCTGCCTACTCATTTGACCTCTAAAAACACAAGACTACAGTATTAGAAGTTCAACAACTCCTCAAGTTCATGAACCTGCAGAGACATTAATTCAAAAAAATTTTTTGAGAGACAAGTGACAGAAAAGGTTAAAACTCAATGACTTTAGAGTATAAAAGCCTTAAGATAGACACAGGTAAAGGCGGAGTGATTTAAAGGAAGCTGGAGTTTCTGGTCATAACAATGTCAAAGTTTGTTTGCAGAAATGGCCATAGAGGCAAAGTAATGATGGGAAGAATGTGTGTTTAAGAGAGATAAGAAAGAGTTACGCTGCGTGCACAGGAAGTGAAAAGACTTGGGCTGAGAAGGAAAGGTCTGTGGTGGTTTATGGATTTAACAAGGGAAAGAAAATGGAAGAACCTGAATTCATAGATGAAAGAAATCGACCATTCAAACGCCCAGCCAAAATGACCTTTGACAGAAATAGAGAGGGAGGCACAGACAGGATGTTACTGAGGGGTCAAACTTAGTTTGGCTTGACGATCAAGAAAGCTGCAGTATGGCAAGACTGGGGAGAAGAGATTCTCTGCAATCAGTAGCATAACTTTTGAATCCATGAACAGAGATGAGACAAAAGGGGAAATTGTGACTATGAATATATATCCTACTAGAAATAAAAAAGAGCTGAATTGAGTGACACCGACTTTCCTGGGTCAAAGCAACTGTTGGAGCCGGTGGAGAACAAAACAGTCAGTTTAATCATCAAACTTGATATCAGAAAAGGATGAACAGATGTGAAGGAGAAACATCCAAGCATAACCATTTGAAGCTGGATATATTCCAAACACTAATCATGTGCTAAATTGGGGGGAAATGGGTGACACCTTTTGACCTTTTCAACATTTGTGGTATAAAGTATTTGAGATGCGGACGCTTACTACAAATAATATCTGTTATTTAATCAAGGCTCAGACTGAAATTAAATGATTTCTAGTTGCAACTCAGAGAACAAAACTATGAAACCCAATGAAAGAAAGAGAGGAAAGAAAAATAAAAAAAAGCCAAATCAATAATGGAAAAAAAGGTACAGAACTTCCATACCAGATGGGTGTGTGCACTGGGTTACCAATGACCTCCACTGGTGTTTACCCATGGGGTACCGGTAGAAATTGGACTGTTTGTTGAAGAAGAGAAGGAAGTTTGTTAGCAAAGAGATAAATGGAATAAAAGGAGCATAGGACTTTGTAGGGACTTTGACATAGAAAACTATAGTCAGACAGCATGATGGAAAAAATTAAGGTTGTCTTCCAAAGGTCAGATGGAAATAGGGAAGGCTTTTGGATTTATAGTGGGTTCAAGGTGTTTTATCATGGTGTGGATGAAATGTTGATAGTTGTCGTTGAAAAAGAAACAACTGATGCAATTTTTTCTTTAGGAAGCATCTTGAGAAGAACACGCAAGGTCAGAAGAAGCCCCTTTGTGTCTTTGTAGATCTAAAGAAAGTCTTTGATACAATACAGAGAGAAGAGCTGTGGTTTGTATGAAGAAGTCTGGACTGGCAGAGGAGTATGTTGGAGTTGTATTGGAGCTTTAATATGGTGGTGAGGAGTGTTGTTGGTGTAACAGAGGAGTCAATGTGGAGGTGGATCAGCTGTGAGCCCCCTCTTATTTGCTGTGCTGATGGACAGGCTGACAGATAAGCACAAATCTCAGTGGACCATCATGTTTGCAGATGACATTCTCATCTAAGGCATAGCAGGGAGAAGGTGGGGGAAGGTAGAGGTTTGAAAAAGAGAGGAAAAAAGCCAGACAACACTAAGGTAACAGGAAATAGAAGTGAAGAAGGTGGAGGACTGTAAATACTTAAGGTTAACAGTCAAAAAATGCATGCAAGCAGGTTGAAGCGATCGAAGTTGCTTTCAGGTGTGATGTGTGACCAGGGAGTGGCGGCAAGAATAAAAGGAAAGGAATAGAAGAATGTAGTGAGTGGCAGCTTTGTTGTTGGTTTAGAGACAGGGAGAAAGAGATGAGAGGCAAAGGTGAGGTATCAGAGCTGATGATGTTGAGGTTCTTTTTGGGAGTGATGGGGATGAATAGGACCAGTAATGAATCTATCAGAGGAACAACTCACATTAGCTTTTTTAGAGATAAATAATTTCGATAAAAAGAGGCTGAGGTTGGAGCTACATGGAAAGAAACTTGAAGGAAGACCAAAGAGAAGGTTCATGAATGCAATCAAGGAGGGCATTATGTTGGTTGGCATGAGCGAGTGAGGAAGATGGAGGTAGAAGATTGGGTGTGACAGTACCTAAAGGGAAAGCAACCAAAAGACAATAACTAAAGTTACTAGTTCTGAAGCTGCTGAACGCTTTGCTTCCGAGCATTTGACAGGCACCCTCACTGTCCATCTTTATAAAAACACCCTAAAACCTATTTACTGGCCAAGCCTTTAACACGGCATGAGATTCTGCTCTGCTGTTTTTTTTTTTTTTTAATTTATTTGCTCTTGCTTTTATCAGTCTTCTTGTTTTACCACGTTACTTCTAATTGTTTGAACTTTTTATTGCTGTTTTTAATGTTTTGAGATTTTGATGATTGATTGCGGTCATGTTAAGGCGCCATATAAATAAATAAACTTGAATTTGAACTTAATTATGGTACTTTCTAAATCTTTTACACTGCGCCATCAATCTTTAAGTAAATACATACATTATTTATGCTAAGGACTTTAAAATGCATTTATTTTTTTAACATTTTTTGAATGTTTAACCCTTGTGCTATCTTAGATGACCCCACCTTTACGGTGACGTGTTCTCCCTACCATGACAAAGGTGGATAAAGGTGGAGAGGATTTCATGGACACCAGTGAAGATCACAAATCATAGAAGAAAAAAGGTTCAGCGCACTGTCTAGTGGGTCTAGATGACCCAACTCCCAATGTTAAAGTGCCTAGGATAGCACAAGGGTTAAGAAAATTAATGTTCGATTGGTATGGATTGACGCATAACTTTGATTAGACTTGTATTGAAAGGTTTACGATTGAGATATTCATTCAACGTCAAGTGCTTTTTTTCCACCCCACTTTCAAACAATTCTTTCAATGTTAAGATATTTCCAAGTTTCTATGCAGTTTTTTATCTCCATAAAACATAAATGTGATCAGCCAGGCGACGAAAGCAGAATTTAACCTGGTAATGGCTGTGCTACTGAGGTGTCACTGCGCTGGATTTCATACTTTAATAAAATATCAAATTAGCGCGGCATATTTATCGGCTTTTGAACGGCGTTGGTGTTATTTATCTTACAACATGCTGACAGGGTGACAGACAGGCCTGACAACAGTTTTCTAGCAACATCTGACTGAAAATGTATCTTAGATTTCTGTGTGGATGAGTTACTATTCTTCTTGTCTTCTAGTTTTGGCTCTAGAAACCATAATGGACTCATTTCCACCAGGTGATCATTAGGAAGAATTTCATTTCACAAAATAGATTGGTGTGTTGATTGGAAAATATGAATGCAAGACAACAAAAACAAAAACTTGTTTTTAGATCTGTTTTAAATTTGAATAAATGTGTTTCTGAGATCAGAAACATTCAACAGGAGTTAGGCAAACACAGATATAGGAAAGCATCTAGCAGAAACATCCAGCTGACTGCTGAAGTCCTGTGCATCCTCTACATCTCTTTGAATTCTTTTTGTTCTCTACAGGACAAAGTGCGCCTAGTTGCATAAAAGAAGCTACAAGTAAAGGCGATGAAGTGCAGAAATATAGTTAAATGGAAATGTGTGCTCATCTCCTTTTAAATGAATGAATTTATTGTTTAGAAGCATGAGCTTGAAGTGTTTTTTTCTTTTCTGCAGTTTTGAACAAAAATAGATGTGAAAAGCACAAAAAACTCTTATTTATCCATTTTAGCAATTCGAACAGTGCAGGTGAAATTTAGATTCCTTGCTTTTCTTTCAAGATAATCCAGTGTAAATTAAATATGTGCAAAAACAAACAAGTAAACAGTTATTAATGGCAAACCTATTCACATTTTAGTGTCCTAAAGAAGTTCAGCCACATCAAAATAATCCAAACTGAACATTCTAGCACACCGTATGGCCACAAAAATGTTTCCTCACATTGGACTGTTAAGATTGTTGATCAGTTTTTGCTGACATCACGTGTTTTCCGCTGTCATGGCACTAAGTCGTTTTTACGGTATAGTAAAATAAACCTACTATGACTCAATCCAAGTTTTTAATATCAATATATTTGATTTTTTTTCATTTTGAAACAATTTTATAATGGTAAAGGTCGATTTGATGAACAACTTGACTTAGACAGATCGTTCTGGTTGGATCGTGAAAAAATATATGGACTCATCGATTAAGTTGATTAATAGTTACACCTATATAATTTATGGATAGGAGTCTTTTTCTAAATTAATTATGTGTTTAAGCCTGCTACAAGCTCTCAGGACTCTTACCTAAGGCATTTCTATCAATATTAGGTAATTTTTAGATAAAACTTAGATGAAACTGTTAAAAAATCACTATTATTTTTAAAAGTTATCTACTTTAATAACCTGCTTACTAAGTAAGATGATTATTTTTTTAAATAGTTAAAAATTTGTGTCAAATGTCGGTAATTTATTGCAAATCCATGTTTTTTTTCTGCTAGGAAAGGAAGTCAAAATGATACTTATCCGTATAAAAAGTCATTTCAAATAATAAAAAATGTATATTTTTTTAACAAATAAAGAATTTTAGAGGTGTGTTAATATCATCACACCCAAAAGAAAGAAAAAAAGAATAAAAAAATTTAAAGTATAAGTTTAAAGTTTAAAAACAGGTCTGGAATAAACCAATCTTAAGCTCATAGTTCAGTTCTGTGCTTCTTTACAAGCTGTGACCTTCTTCAGATCCCTGTGCAGCTTGTTTATCATAAATCAATGCCTTTTCTCATGAGGTCAACCACTGGTACTACTGTTGAGAAAAGATACAAGGCAGATGCAAGAGGCTGGGAATCACGCAAGCATTTGATGTCTAGGGATCAAAGCGAAGCTCCTGACTCATTGAAGGGGAAAGCGTGAAAGAGTCACACAACACGGGGAAGTTTTCCTTCGTAAAAAGAGATTTTGCGCTAGCCGTAGAACGAACATCCACATGGAATTTGACCTTACATTTTTTTTTTACTTAAAGAAGATTTTAGCTGTTGCAAAACTGAAAATGACCTCCAATGTAAAGCTTTGTGTGTTTTCTTTGCTTTAGTAGAGGGGAAAAGGCTTCTGGAATAAAAACGTCAATATTATAACTGCAGTGCAATAAGTACATATATTTTTGGTTGGGAGTTTGGTTGACATTTTGCTTCTGTGTCTTTCATGCACACATCATTAACAGAATTATGCTTGTTTGATCTCACTGTTTAATACAAAAGACTCCAACAAATGTAATTATTTCTTCCCTACAACCCAGGCTCCCTTTTTGTCCTTCCCATTTGTGTCCTGTATTTTCTTCTGCCAACAATGGCCAAATAATTCCTTGTTTCATTGTTTGTTTATTTCTCTTCTTTATTTATTTCTGCTTAAATTGACTTTCTATCCCGGCTTTGTCTGTTTTGTCCCTTTTGATCAGCGTTATGGCCTCCTTATTCTTCTTTTTAACTTCCTCTTCCTTTATCTTGCTCCTTTTTCCAATTTTCTTCCAGCGTGCAGATCATCTCACAAATATTGCTTCTGTGAATTATGTTTCTGTAATTAGTCCCTCGCACACGCTCCGTGTGATCGGGCTTAGATATGGAAAAATGACATTTTTTCACAAAACCTTCTTTATTTTTAGGCCCCCTCAGTGCAAACCAGAAAAAGGTATTCTGGCATCACAGACTTTTTTTTTCTTGTATAAAGCAGTCAACCCACCATCTTTCTAAAATATAAAAACACATATTTTAGGTGAAACCAGGGGCGGAGCTATGGAGGGGGAACGGGGCTACAGGGACAACAGCCCCCTCAGCAGAAAGCCCCCCACACAGACATTTTTGAGTCATTATTTGTATCAGTATTGACAAACATTAAGAAATCTTCAATACAAGCTTCTTTAGGCATTGCAAAAAACAAACAATCATTTAAATGAAATAAAATAATAATAATAATAATAAAACTGTATTTTGTACCTTTCATATGTAACGACCTTCTCTCTGTTGTTCCCATTTGCCAGCCTTCCAAGGTTTTCTGCCCCCCCCTCATAGAAAATGGCTGAAACTAACCCTTCCTTTTATTCTTTTTTTTTTTTACTTTTTCATTTGTGCATCACTTCCAGATGGAGATGTTAAAATTTGCATGTTTTCTTTGTCCGTTTGACCCGTTCATATCATTTTTGGCTTGGAAAACTCAAATAATTGAGCTTTAACCCTCTGCTTATTGTCTTTTCCACCTCTTTTAGCAAATTTATATTTTAGCTCTCATGACCCTCTCATGTCATATTTTAAATTATTCTTTCCCGGTGGTCTTTTAATACTATTTATGCTGATTTTAGCTACAGAAAAAAAAAAGTCTGGGTTGTTTTCTAGGACATAGTTTCTGCAGAGCGGCAGGAGTTGATCAGAAATTCACCTCTCAGTTGTGGGCAGGACTGTTGGCATGGAGCCAGCCCGCCTCCACTTCCCATCACCCATCTGCTTATACTCTCCCGCTAGCTTACAGCTCCTCACACCCCCAAGCTATTATAACCAGTGCAACAAAAATGGGGAGCAATACTGGAGCCGTCCAGCCGTAATCTAGTTGTTTCCAAACAAATCCATCAGATTGGAGCAGAGCAGGGAGCTTTCTGCCCGCCCATTAATACCCTCTGTTTGGACTTCCGGGTCAGCGACAGTGGAAGCATCCCGGCAGCTCTCTGCAGTCCACAGAGACCATCTTAAAGCGTCTTATAACTCGATTCATCGCAGAATTACTGAAGAACAGTGAGCTGACCATGCCCCGAAGAACAAAACAAGCGAAAATTGACGGCAAAGACAGCGCTGCTGTCTTGTTTTTGCATTCTTTTTGCTGGGATTGCTTGAAATAAACCATTTTCAAATCCAAATTCAAATGTTTCAAACAGCACTTTTTTGCCAGAAGCTAATTTTTGCTTAATTTTCTATTATTTCCTCCAACAGAAAATGCCACATAAACATGTTAAAAACACAACTTTCTTCAACCTTATCCAATTCTCTTTAGCTTTCACAGTTGCCTCAATTAATATATTTAAAGTTAATGAAGATGAAAAATCAATTATTCATCTTTCTTGGTATTATAACTGCTGCACTCTCGTTTAATCTCTTTTTTCTTCTCGTCTGATAGTCTTTCGATTACACTTCCTATTCACACTGGCATCTCTGCATGAAAGTTCTTAGTCTTTATTAGTTATGCTGTTTTGTTGTGGAGGGAGAAGGTCGAGACCTGCGAGCTTCTTTTTGCAGATCCTGAGAAAGCTGCAAGACTTATAAGATTGTATTGTTAATACCCAGAGGGGAAGCTTGCTGCTGTGGAGGAGCAACAGAAGGCAAGGAAACAGTTTCATTTTTTTTTATTTTATAGAAAACACTTGAGTGCAGAGAGCACTTGCCTCCAGAACACACACAGACTCTTTAAAAAAAAAAAGACTCCCTAAAGACATTTAACATTCAGATCCCCCTGAAACTTAAATACTTTTTACTCTGTAATCTGCTCACTTTTTGATTTTTTTTTTTCTGTAGCCTCTTAGTTGGTTCAAACTTTCGCAACCTTAGGCTGAAACTCAGAAGACATCAACACTTTGAGGTATTTTTTTTTTTGGTAATTTTTGGTTCTAACAAACTTGCCGTTTATTGTCCAATAGCGGCCCCAGTGTTTATTCCAAAAATCTGGCCAGGCGTTTATTAGAGATAGGCGTCTATTTGAGACCAGCATTTATTCCATCCTAGAGAGAACGCTGATAACTAACGGGTTCATTTTGGGGCGAAATTTGGCCAAGAAATGCAAATATCATCAGATGAACATTTCAGGATTTATTGAAATGACGAGAACATTTTATTATATTATGATTAACAAACTTTTTTTTTCTCTTTGGAGCATCAAGCTCTATAAGAAAAATCCTTTTCGCTTTTATGCAGACCATTTTCCTGGAGACATGCCCACCTTATCGTCTTTACTCAATAATCCGCGTTCAAACCAGCTCTTCTAATTTGACGCTCGCTTTCTTTGCAGCTTCAAGAGAAAATAATTAGCTTCTTTTTCTTCAGCCATCTTCTCAATATCATCCATCTGCTTGCGCCATTCTCTGATATGTTTGGGATCCACCCCAAAATGTCATGCAGTTTCCTCACCAGAATGCTCTTTGGAAATTGGCGTATATTAAAGACCGGCCACTACTGGAAGATATACTGTTTTAGATTAAAGTTGAAAAAAGGTGCAAATCTATTAGATGTGACTGTAATCAAATGCATTTTGTGCCAATTCACCAAGTTCAGTCCAGCAGATGATAATATAATGTAATGTCAACAATGCGGCCATGCAGCGTCTTTCCTCATAAATGATATGAATCATACAAGCTGAGGCAGGGGTGTGTTACCCGGGCAACAGGTGAATCTATTATTTTTCAAGGTTATGCCAGCTTGCACACTAAGCAAATTAGTTGATAAGTGACTGTTGGACATAGACCATCACACCATGGTCTCTGCAGAAAAAAAAAAACATTTTTTAATTACTCGTTCAAGCTGAGCAAAATTTCTATTGAACAAACTTAATGCATTTTTTAAAAGTAATTACGTCTACTTTTATCACAATGTTCATTTTTAATTTGTTTTCTAAGATGAAATTGTGCATTCAAAAAAATCTTAAAATCTGCTCTTTTTTAGAATTTTACTCCAATTTAAGCCAAAATATCTTCACATAGATTTTTTTTTTAATGTTTGAGTTCAGATCAGTGACATGCGGTCAGGTGAGGCAAGTGTCATAATCGTGATAAATTAGAAAAAGGTAAATTAAGTAAATATTATTTTACACTGATCTGTGTTACATATACATTTTAAGTCAAATCAACATGTTTTCCACAGTTTCTGAGGTTAAAATCGCTGAATTTGAGTATTGCGTGATCACAGACGGAGCTGAATCTCTGGGTGAGGCTCAAATAAACTCAAATCAAATCAAATAAAGGAAAATAATGAAGACTTTTCCAACAGATCATAGAGATTTTTGTGGAGACGTATCGATAAATGGACTCAAAAAGTAAGGACAAACATGTTTTTCAAAGTTTATTTTTTAAAAATAACATTGGAGTAAGTGGGTAAAAATGTAAGTAAAATCATTTATTTTATTTGGTAACACTTTATATTAAGATTCCTTAACAAGCTTTGTTAACACATTTACAAGCATTATAAATTAATTTATAGGGTGTTAGTAAGACATTTATTAGTACAATAAGTCTAATAAGGTTTATTAAATTACTTAGTAAACACATTTACAAGCATTATTATTAGGATGTTTTCAAGATGCTAATGATGCATTTACTGATATTATAGGTGCCTAACAAATGTGTCAGTGTTAATAAGCTTAATAGGATTTATTAACAACCTTTGTTAACAAATTAAGAAGTATTATTATTGTTTGGGGTTCTAGTAAGATATTTATTAGCATTATAGACGCCTGACACAAGCCTAAGTGTTCATAAGCTTAATAAGTTTTATTAACTAACTTAACAAATTAATAGGCTTTATTAATGTGTCAGATGCTAGTAAGATATTTATTAGCATTATAGATGTCTTGCAAATACCTGAAAGTGTTAATAAGATTTATTAACACCTAAAGTCAGACCATTGTCTTCTAAATCCATATTACTAAACTGCTTATAAGCTTTACAAATGTATTAATTAACTTTGTTAATAGTTTATTAATTGTTTTGCAGCACCCCATCTAAAGTGTGGACGTTTTTTACCACAAACAACCACAAAGCATAAAGATTGCAAAAAGAACTTTATGACATTAAAACAGACTAAACATACACAAATTGTTCTGTAAAAGAATATTTGATATTGGTATATTTGATTGGTATAAGAATTGTTCTGTAAAAATTTAATTCAGACAAATAAATTTTTTTTAAAACATATATACTGTTGTTGGATGACTAGCATCATAGCTAATAAGGATAAACTATTAGCATCTATCCTGAGTGAAACATTCATTGCAAATCCCATCACCAGGAGACAGTTCTCTGCATTCAATGCCAACTGCATTCAACCACTGTTGCCTTGCTTCAAAGTCCACAAGAAAGTTACACAAGCCAGTAATTTTTGAAGAACGAAGACAATAAACCTACAGGAGCCATGCTAAAGCTAACACGCTAACGACCGACCGGTGCAGAATCAAAGATGGGCGGGGCTTTTTTCGTCACCTGTGTGAAAGCAATGTCTAAGAGGCCATTCAATTGGCTGAAAGTGAGCACGCCTGTTTTGCTGATGAGTTTGATTGACAGATTCCTTAGCCAATGGTGACATTAGTTAACCTGCCCATCTTTGATTCAAAATCAAAGATGGGCAGGTTAGCGTGTTAGCTTTAGCATGGCTCCTGTAGGTTTATTGTCTTCGTTCTTCAAAAATCACTGGCTTGTGTAACTTTCTTGTAGACTTTGAAGCAAGGCAAATGTGGTTGAATGCTGTTGGCATTGAATGCAGAGAATTGTCTCCTGGTGATGGGATTTGCAATGAATGTTTCACTCAGGATAGATGCTAATACTTTATCCTTATTAGCTATGATGCTAGTCATCCAACAACAGTATATATGTTTTTAAAAAAAAATTATTTGTCTGAATTGAATTTTTATATATCTTTTACAGAACGATTTGTGTATGTTTAGTCTGTTTTAATGTCATAAAGTTCTTTTTGCAATCTTTATGCTTTGTGGTTGTTTGTGGTAAAAAACGTCCTCACTTTAGATGGGGTGCTGCAAAACAATTAATAAACTATTAACAAAGTTAATTAATACATTTGTAAAGCTTATAAGCAGTTTAGTAATATGGATTTAGAAGACAATGGTCTGACTGTAGATGTTAATAAATCTTATTAACACTTTCAGGTATTTGCAAGACATCTATAATGCTAATAAATATCTTCCTAGCATCTGACACATTAATAAAGCCAAATAATTTGTTAAGTTAGTTAATAAAACTTATTAAGCTTATGAACACTTAGGCTTGTGTCAGGCGTCTGTAATGCTAATAAATATCTTACTAGCATCTGACACATTAATAAAGCCAAATAATTTGTTAAGTTAGTTAATAAAACTTATTAAGCTTATGAACACTTAGGCTTGTGTCAGGCGTCTATAATGCTAATAAATATCTTACTAGAACCCCAAACAATAATAATACTTCTTAATTTGTTAACAAAGGTTGTTAATAAATCTTATTAAGCTTATCAACACTGACACATTTGTTAGGCACCTATAATATCAGTAAATGCATCACTAGCATCTTGAAAAATCCTAATAATAATGCTTGTAAATGTGTTAACTAAGTAATTTAATAAACCTTATTAGACTTATTGTACTAATAAATGTCTTACTAACACCCTATAAATTAATTTATAATGCTAGTTAGTGTGTTAACAAAGCTTGTTAAAGAATCTTAATATAAAGTGTTACCTTTTATTTTTATGATCATTTTCACAGACAAAATTTGATTACTGATAGTTACTGAGGGTCAAATGTGTGCTGAACACATTTGTTTACAGTATATATGAATAACTTATACACAAGAGTGTTCTATCCGTCTATAAACGAAATATTTTCTGTAGGACAAATACGATCAGGTGTGTATTTTATAAGCCGTTAGCTGCCGTTGGATGAATGGTGAAATATTCAGTTCTTTCATTGTAAATCTGACTGACTCCAGAGGAGTCGGTGCCTCACCAGTCATCAACCTCACCGCACGTCACTGGTTCAGATTGATGTGAAAAAACGGAAGAAAAATGAGAGGAAAGAGCAAGAAACTGCATCTCCCAGCATTTAAGTACTTCACCAATTATAAGGGCACATTTAAAATAATTTAAATTTCTCGAAATATAACAGTATGCCTTATGAGTGAAATCTGCTTGTTCTAACTGAACTGACATGGACTTTTTTGTGATACACAATGCTAAAAAAAAAAAACTCTCCCAAATGTTTTTAGTGCGATTTTGAACTTTAGAACTACGAAGCTGAACCACTGGATGGATTGTTGGAGCATTATGGGTTAACATAATGAAGTGAAAAAGTAAGAGTATTGTTTTGTTTTTCATGTATTACAACAATGTTGAGAGTCATTGTCAGTAAACGTATTTGTCATGTTGCTCTCACTGCAAAAGCTGTTTATTGCAAGTGAAGAGGCAAACATGAAAAACAACACAGTTCATCAGAAAAATTTCCCATCAATTCCTCTGACCAATCGCGTACCTTTTGGTCCCTTTTGTGGATGGTCTAGTCTCTTCATATTATGCCAACCCTTTAACACCTGATATGGCGCTAGCAACATCTAGAAAACAGATAACTTTTGAACGTTTACACGTTTGCGCTTTTCCAGACGCCCAAAGTTCTTACAATGTGTCCATCATTCATTCACTCCTCATTCATACTTGGTGATGGTATCTACTGATGTAGCCACAGCTGCCCTGGGGCAGACTGATAGAGGCGTGGCTGCCAGTACGCACCATACGCGACATTCATACGCATTCACACACCAGTGGAGCCACACTGGAGGCAAGGGAGGGTGAAGGGTCTTGGCCAAGGACACAACAGTGTCATTGGGGAGCGGGGATCGAACCGCCAACTCTGGCCGACCTGCTCAACCGCATGACTACTGCCGTCCCCAATGTTCCCTATATTGTGCCGATGCGCTCCACATATGGAAATCCACCAATTATTCTCCATTCCTTTATTTTTTATCGAATAGAATATTGAACTTTGTTATGGTATTCAACTGTCTATTATTGTAACTGTATGCATTGTGCTGCCTCTAGTTCTTGTCATCTTTTCTCACCATCACTACTAATCTGGTCTCAACCAGCACCACAAAGAAGACGGACATTACTCCAATTTTGAAATCTTTGCACCTGCTTTAGCTTTAGGATCGATTTCTTTTATTAGTTTATAAATGTGCAAATGGAATTGGACCTTCATTTTTACCAGAATTACTTTTAGTTTATGAGCTCTAAGGTGCAGGTCTGCTGGTGGTCCCGAAGGTCAGAACAAAAACCCACAGTGAGGCGGCCTTATTCCAGCACTGTGGGCCTTGCCTGTGGAACAGGCTTCATCCACTAGGGAGGTTTTTAAGATTAAAAACTTAAAACTTGTCCTTTTGGCTTTTAAGTAGTTTTAACAGTTTATCATTATTTTATTTAATTGTATGGACTGTTTTTTCCTACTTGTTTTTGTAGAATGTGGATTCGTGTTATGTGTTTATTTATTTATGTAATTGTAAAGAACTTTAAAGTCCTTTCTATTAAAGGAAGTGCTCTATAAATAATGTTGAAATTGAATTTATTTAAGTAAACGTAACCCAAAGCACATGCAATATTGTTCATATCTTTTTTTTTTAATTCTGCATTTTTGTGGATGGAAAAACAAACAAACAAACAAAACTTACTAAATTGCAACGAAAAAACCTGAGGTGATGAAATAGAATGCAGGAGAATTGGTTTCTCCTTTGGACACCAGACTTTTCTTAATTGTGTGATATTAAGAAGTTGAGTCATCAGCCTTTGTCTCAATATTGATTTCGTCCTCCACCATTCATCTTTCCAACACGAGGTTCATTACAGAGAAATCTCCTCTTTCTTTTCCTCCTGTATCTATTAGGTGCATTTCTCCCATTGTTTCCTCTTGCAATGAGGGATAATTTCCTTCCCCGTTTTTCCTCCTCATTTCATTTTATTTAATCTTCTGTAAACTTTGTCTTTACTCCACTTCTGTTTTTATTCGAAAACATCAAGTTCTTCATGGTAACATTGATCTCTACTTTTTCTTTTAAGTTTCTTTTTCTAATCAGTGTGGCGCCTTCTTTTTTTTTTTTTTTTTACAATCTTGGGCTTTCTTCTCATTCCCCCCTAAAAGATGCTTTTTTTTCAGTCTGTGTTCTTCATAATGCCACATTATAAATTACGTGTGGTACATAGGTGAAATTTCCATAATGCAGGGCTTTCTTCTCATGCACGCCGTAATTGGATTTCCTTTCTGCATCCCCAGATTCAGTATTGTGATTTGATTATATTGCTACATAAAAGAAAGGTGGCGTTGGCAGCGGTCGCCATGACAGAGAGAAAAGGATAAAAGCTTTGTGTAAAAGCCTTATTGGTCGAGAAGAATCCAAATCAGGTCCGCATTAACTTCAGCGTGCGTGCACGCATTTTATCACACTACTCTGTGGCAAGGAGGGCACATGCTGGTATGACACAGCTGAGCGTAGCGGAGAACAGCTCCTTACGTGCTGCTTTAAAATGATATTACCTCAATATATCAACAGTCGGGTCAATTTTGCCAGGTTTTTAGGTGCAGAGGTCCTGCATATTCTAGTTTATTTTATGTCGTTGTCATGTCATGTAAAGGCTGTGTCACACAGCAACAGTACATTTTCTGCATTGTCTATGGACGAAATTTCCATCTTTAGTGATACATGCGTGATAATTTGTTCGTTTTTCAATGTGTGCAGATGTCCAACAAGGGTTTTAGCCGACAGGTCTTTTCGGGAATTCAGTTTTGAGCGGTTCAAAATGTTTGGTAGGTTGAGAATTACGCAGCCCATGCGTATTTAACGTAGTTATTACACAATTAGTATGTCAGTCTTACAAAATTGTGCATTACTTTTGCGAAATTACATGCGCAAATTTGTGGCTTTCCAAGAACGTTCCACGTATGTCCTCATATGTCGAAACAGACTTTTCAGGCACGTACCACTGATGCATGACTTTTATATTGCGTACACGGCGCACATATCACATTCAAATTATGTAATTGACACACATATCTCTAATGAATTGCATATAAACAGTGCAAATCTTACAGACGGTTCATGCACAATTGGCGTATTGTGTGACGGCCGTTCCTTCACCTATACAGCAGTAAAGTGAGTGAGGGGTCTCCCACTCCCCCCATGTGGCTCGTCTGGGTCTTTCACGGAGTGTTGTCTGGCGCCGGGCACAATATGGCAGGCGCAGATGTGACATTGGATGTGCACAGGGCCCTTCTAGTTGATCTCCCCAACTGTGACTCCCGCCCGGGGTTCCTTGTCTTGGATGGGGTCCCCTCCAGCGGGCTGCCTTGGTTAGTGCCCAGCAGCTAACTTAGAACTGGTGCAAACCGGAGGAATCCAACGGTTTAAATGCGAGAGCCTGCGTCGGTTATTGACCATAGTGCTTAAGCGATGTGATTTCTGCTAATCTCAAAGTGAAGAAATTCAATAAAGCCTTGTTTACGTGTTCTTTGAATGGTTTTTCGTGCTTCTTCCGTGGTTGTAATATGGTTAATTTGTAATAAACTTTTAACATTTCCTGTAAAGAACCATAACTTTTCTCAATTTTTCCACGTATATTCACATATGACTAGTTTTTATCTGTGCAATACGTGCAAAATGTACGTAGCGGCTTTGTGTGAACTTAATTCAAAAGCATGTTACATACTTTAATTGACCTTTTACTAAACAGAGCTAAAAGACGAATCTGCCTGTTGCTTTACAATAGTAGGACTACATTTTAAGGGGACTCGATTTGCTTCAAAACACAAGGAGTTGAATGATGATGACCATTGGTTCTTTGTGTGTGCTCCAGGAAGTGCCGGCACACCAGTGGTGTTCAACGAGAATGGAGACGCTCCCGGGAGGTACGACATCTTCCAGTACCAGATCACCAACAGAACTGCTGAATACAGAGTCATCGGCTCCTGGACCAACAAGTTACATCTAAAAGTGAGTTTCCGACAAAAAACGCACACAAGAACTGCAGCTGAATTGACTCAACTAAGACAGAAGGCTTTTTTTGTGTTACTGTGTTCAAATTTGACAGGGAGTGATAAAAAAAAAGGTTCTATTCCTTTCTTTGCCCTGGTTTATTTTCACACTGCGCTTTTAGGAGAGGATGGAAGTCACATTACCTCTAAGCATTAACCAGTTGCAACCCTCTTATGGAGCGGTGTTATCCAACATGTAAAGCCCAATACATCAAAGGACTGGCAGAAAATTCAATTATTTTTTTTTTAGAATTAATATGTATTTTAAAACCCTTTGAGGATATCTACAAAAAACATTTTTTAATAAGAATAAGATATAATCAGATTATCAAATTAGATTATCAATTATGATAGCTTTGGGTGACTTAGTACGCTTTTGCTTACAATATTATTTATCCCTTGTCTCAGTTTTCATCCACATATATTTAACATACATATTATGAAGTATCAATTATCAACAAGTTGTGCTTTAAAAAAAATGAAGAACAACAGATGAGTTATTTTAACCATAAACATTTTAAAAATTAGCTAAACGGTTTCCCGCCAATAGCGGTTTTGAGATGTCATGGAGGCAGCCATTTTGAAATGAACACGAAAAGCCTTTCTACTGCCTCGAGTGGAATGATAGTGTAATGATAGTGTCTTTGGCATGATGTTCTCTTGTGGTCACTTTGATCTATCTGATCGCACGTTGGTACGGAAGTGCTATGAAATGGGTTGCCAGATTTTGGGGCTTTTTTTTCCCCGCCACTTCGGGGGCCTGGTGGGCCCTACGCGGCCGCATAATTCGCGTATAGGGGGACCGGCCATGTCTCTACTACTTTTTGAGCCACACCACGTTTCCCATCCACCCTTTCCAAATCCCAAGCTAGCTTCTATGGCGTCTGACATTTTTGTAAGCCCACCTAATTGGTTCGTCCAAATGCATTGCAATTGGCCATTCCGTCAAAAACTACTTTTTCAGAACTTTGAATTATACAGAAAATCAAAAAATGTGTCATGTGTAAAACCTTAAGTGGAGAGATTTTTTTTTTTGTGGTTCATAAGTCTTTATTTCTTTCAAATACATTTTACCTCAACCTTCCAGATTCACCCAGTTTTTCTTTTCACACAAGACTAACCAAAAACTTCAATTGTTTTAATTGAGGAGCTTTGTGCGAGTTTTGTCTTAGCAATTTGAAAAAGTTCAAACCAGGAGAAACTATTTGAAACATTTCCAAGTGGGAACAGATTATCTGAGATGACATTTTATCATACCCTGCAACAGATTTCTGAAGCTTTTTAAAGTTCATACTCATTAGTAAATATTTATTTCTACTGTTTTGCGACGTTCAGATTATGCACATACATGCATTTGGTTTTTGAAGTCACAATAAATGGGATTAATAAAAATAAAAAGGCAATATTTTAGCTGATTTGAACCTGTTTCCATCCATCCATCCATCCAACCAACCCAACCCAACCACTTTATTTACATAGCACCTTCATCAACATGCTGTCAAACAAGAAAGATGATCTAAACATTAGTTAAAAACAAACTAGATTAAAAGCAACAGGGACGGAAAAGGATGGAAACACTGTGGCTAAAATATGAGGACAGTTTTTAGCTTATTTCTAAAAATAAGTAATATTAGTTTTTTTTTTCAATTTCTAATTCTTTACAACCTCAGGGGCAAACAAATGCAGTATAACATGCAAACCTTTGTGCATTTAAATATTTTGGCATAGTTTCAAAGTGGATAATTCCTGAAAAATGTGCAACGTTAAGTTTTACAAAAACTACTAACTACTACAATGACACAGCAGATTAAGGGTGTGTGGAGTGATGAGAAAAAACTCTGAAGCGTAAAGTGAAAACATTTCCAGCTCAATTAAACTGAATTCTAATTGTCTTTGTTTCAGTTCATAGCTGACAAAACACACAGACGCACAAAAAAAAAAAAAAACATTGAAGGAAATCCTTAAAGTAGGCTGAAGCGGTGCATCACAAACCCACCCAGGACTTCATTAGATAAACCAGATGACAGATGAGAGGACTCATAAACTCAAAAGGCTTCCTGGCTGATGGGTGGTCGAGCAGACGGAAGAATGAGTGGGAGACGGCGGCAGTACAAAGGAACAACATGCAACTGAGTCACACCTGAGTGGACACTTAGACAAGTGAGAAATCAACAGATGTGTGAAAAACACTTTAGCAACTCTGTTGGGTTTATTTGTTGTCACTGAAGAACAATTTAAACGTGGATCAAAGTATATAAGAAACAAACACAAAAAAGTGCTAGGTTTGTTTTAGTAAGACTTTTTTATATTTTAAATGCATAAGGAGCAGTTTTGGAGAGTAAACAGCACAGAAAGCAAAAGTGTTTGTAAAGTCATAGTCACATGCACACGGACGAGGGTTGACCTGTATGGGTGCTGTAGGGGTTTGTGGAGGGTCGTAGACAGGAGCCGTTGCATCGTAAGGTTGTGTCGTGTAGTTTCCTTTTGACTCGTTCGGCCCTTTTTAACCCTTGTGCTGTCCTAGGCACTTTACCATTGGGAGTTGGGTCATCTAGACCAGTGTTTTTCAACTTTTTTTGAGCCACGGCACACTTTAACCCTGACAAAAATCCCGCGGCACACCAGCACCCAAAAAAAAAAAAGCAGAAATTCATGGTCTGTATTGATGGACAGCACCCCCCCCCCCCCCCCCCGCGCAATCTCACGTGGATTTTTGTGATAATTGTGGCAAAAAAAGCAGGAAGGTGCGGCTGTTTTTTTCTAAGAGATGAACCACCAGCTAAAGACGAGCTCAGTTGGTATTTTTGTTAGAACTGAGCGACTTTATCAGCAGAATTAAGAACAAGGAAGTGAAGACTTTAACCACTTCTGATTGGTCAGACTGATGACATGTGATTAAGCCTTCAAGAATGATTGGCGGAGACAGTTAAAGGGGCGGGACTTTTCCTTACACAGTTATAGCTGCAGCTAAATCGCGGTACCGTGATTCTTATCAAAATGTCTTTAATAGAATTAAAAAAAACACAAAGAAAAAGTCATTTTAAGATCTTTTATATTCCTAACTACTCAGTGTTTTATCAGGGCCTGTTTGGATGAACAAAGAGCTGATTTCCTGGAGATGGAAAATATTTTTAGATCAGTTAATGAGGGCAATTTCTCCACGGCGCACTTGACCATCTCCCACGGCACACTAGTGTGCCGCGGCACACTGGTTGAAAAACACTGATCTAGACCCACTAGACAGTGCGCTGAACCTTTTTTTTCCAATGATTTTTGTTCTTCACTGGTGTCCATGGATTACGGGAAATCTTTCCACCTTTATCCACCTTTGACATGGTAGGGAGAACACGTCAATGTAAGGGTGGGGTCATCTAAGATTGCACAAGGGTTAAGGGACATCATGAAAATGGAACATACATTTGTGGTGCGTGTGGTAAATGTATCGTCATGTATTTGTAAGTTACATTGCCTTATGATGTTTGAGTGTGCAGATAATAGGTAAGTGCCCATAGGATGCCCCAAGGTTCCCCACATGAACTACACTCTGATTGTCTAATACCATATTTCTAAAAGTTAGGCTACGCGCAAGGGGCGTATGTTCACGCGTCGCTAAATACATTTCTACGACCATTATCGACTTCATTGTACAAGACCAGACTTAAAAGTAAAGACAGGTCAAACTTTGACCAATGAGGGACCTGGAATTAGTGAAGTATTGATGATGTCCTTTTTAATTTATTTAAGTACAAACCATTTAGAAATTGATTAGAAATGAATATTTGAGGCGTGTGCCTGGCAGGAATTATATGACACCAAGTTCTATAGATATGGGAATAGAGCTGTGAAAGAAAAAGCCTGGAGCAAGATTTGCGATATTTACACAGCTTCGACATTCTGCACCAAGCCTGTAGCAAATGTGGTGGACATGCGCTAGGAAACTGTACGAATAGAAAAAGAAGCAGAAGTACCTCACTGCTTGTCCAGTGTGAACACCATGGGCTAAACACGCGTTCAAAACCCCGCGTTTTTGAACCCGCGTCACATGCGCGTGAAGAAAGCATTAGGGTTTGCTACCACCTCTTGCCCACTAATGCCTGAAAAAAACAATTGCAGAAACATTTTTACTCCATTTTCTCACCAAATGGTTTGCACACCGCCCATACCCACATGTGAGGCCAGTTGTGACTAAGGCCCAAAGAAAAAAACAATAACATTATTAAAGTTTTGTGTCAGTGCAATTTTGCAAATTAATAAACAAATGAGGTTCAATTATTCCGTCCTGAACAAGCTCAAAATCTTTGCTTCTAATTTTCCATTTTAATCCACCATCTTGGCAGTTCACAGACCTGAGGGACTGACAGACTTTCTCACAAACTCTCCACATGTTCAACCATGAATCCAAACACACATGGAATTCCTGCACCAGGCAGGCTGTAGAGCTCGAGGATTCACTCCGTTGCCAGCCTAAAACGAGTATGAACGACCAATATCCAGACATGGAAGAACATATGTGCACAAAGAAAGTGAAATGCAGTGAGATGTCTATGCCAGATCCTATCATGAACCGGTTGTTGGTTTAATGTTGGAAAACAATCAGAAGCCTTAGTTGGGATGATTGCGCTCCCTTTGAAACCCTTTCTGCAGGTAACAGAATGCTAACGGGCTGTTAAAACATTAACATGCGCTTTGGCAGATGCTGCACACTTTGTAACTGGATCTCATCCCATAAAATAACTTTTATTTTCTCATTTAGGCCAAAATAACGTGGAGTACTTGTTCACCTCTCTCCCATTCTCTCAGGTGGAGGCCATGCATTGGAGGACAGGCGACCCATCCCTGCCGCCCTCGGTCTGCAGCCTCCCATGCCGCACGGGTGAAAGGAAAAAGGTGGTGAAAGGTGTGCCGTGCTGCTGGCACTGCGAACGCTGCGAGGGATACCACTATCAGGTGAAACAACAAAACATTTCCATTTCTTTTTAAAGCTCAGCATACGATCATCAATATAACTTCTCCACAATAATTAAACCGACTTTTTTCTAACCCTATCTTCCCGCTTCTGTAACCGATGCAGTCGAGATCTTTATTTGCTGCTGTCAAAAGCCATGCATGATTCACTGGAATCTAACAAAACACGGATTGCTGAAAACGCTTTTTTTTTTCTTCCTTTGGACTCAAAAACCAGAAGCTGTCAAGGATGATATATCATGGCTTCACACTCCTACCAGCAGGATTTTCGATAGTCATTAAAAGTTGTTTTTGCATCATTGCTCTTTCACTGCACATTTCAGTTTTTAACAATCTGTTTAGTGCAGAGTCACACTGCGAGGAGGCAGACTTTGATCCTCTATATATTTTTTAATTCTTTTCATTTTAAAATGTAAAACAGATCCTTATTGCCAAATTTTTGTAATTTGTGTTTAATTTGTAATTAAATCTATTATGTGTAATTACTAGTTAGTTAACATGTAATTACATGGGTAAAACTCTATTATTTATTTCCAGACAACATATTTAATTGCATGGGTTTATTTTTAGAGAACCACTGTCTGCCCAGACTCTAAGGTTTATTTGAAGATTTTCGTGTAACATGTTCTTCGAAAATAACAAAAACGTTTCATGATAAAGGAAGTATGACACACAAATTGAAGGAAATGCTCTTCCCACACATATCTTGTTTATGTTTAAGGGACTATTTTTTGGGGGGGGGTGAAGATACAGTGAGGAGGATTCAGTCTGGAAACCATAAGGGAGAAAAACAAATGCAAATATGTGTCAGTAAAAGGCAGCGGCTAGTTCCAGTGTATTGAGTGAGCACTCAATACACATTTGGGAGTTTCCATTCATTTGCTGTAGAATCAATAATGTGTTGGCTCACGCAGGCGACCATGAGAACGCCGGAGCGCTTTCTCAAAGAACGTACGAATTCATACTTTTATTCATGAGTGATTTCATAAAGGTGAATACAGTAATGTGTTTTTTTACCTTCAACTGCAAAGCAAATGTCAGAATTCTTTAGTATAGAATAGGAAATATGCGCGGGCGGCACGTTATAAACAGCTTTACTTAGAGATGGTTGCAATAAATTGCAGACTGAATGAAAGCCTGATTTTTTTTTTCTTTTTTTGTTAAAGTTCTGTATCCTGCCATAAACTATTATGTAGTTTTATAATCAGAATTGTATAAATATGTAACATTTTGTCAAGTCAATACAGTTTCAAGAATTTTATCATTCGTTTCAACCAGTTTTTCCTTATGTACGATCCTCCAGAAAGAAGCCAACGTTTCGCGTTCCCCCAATTCACCAAGTGCAAATCATAATTTTGTCTATGAAATGGTTACACCTCAGCATAACTTTGTGTTCCTGTTAACAGTAGTAAATACAAAGAATTATAGATAAACTTATAACAAAGAATAACTTTTATAACAGATTTTTGGTCTGTATTGAAGAAATCTTTACCTTAAACATTTTTTCAACCATTTGAAACAAAATAAATATTATAAATACAATGCATAAGTGGTGATTTAATTGATTCTCAGCTATTGAGGTGACTTACTGAGCTAATCTACATGTCTTCCTCAGGCCTCAGAGTTTACCTGCGAGCTGTGTCCCTATGAGATGCGACCCGATCTCAACCGCACCGGCTGTGTTCCCATCCCCATCATCAAGCTGGAGTGGCACTCCCCGTGGGCCATCGTCCCGGTCTTCATCTCCATGCTGGGGATCATCGCCACCTCCTTCGTCATCGTCACCTTCGTCCGCTACAACGACACGCCCATCGTGCGAGCGTCCGGCCGGGAAATGAGCTACGTGCTGCTGACGGGGATCTTTCTGTGCTACGTCATCACCTTCCTGATGATCGCCACGCCGGACGTGGGTGTGTGCTCACTCAGGAGGATCTTCTTGGGCTTGGGGATGTGTTTCAGCTACGCTGCGCTGCTCACAAAGACCAACAGGATACACCGAATCTTTGAACAAGGGAAGAAATCCGTCACAGCCCCAAGGTAGGAAATAAAAAGTGTCAGTCATTGTTTCCACATGATTTCCTCTCTGTGTTGCTTTAAGCATGATTTTAATGTACCGGGCATGTACGTTAAAACTAACTCTTCACCTCTTCCTTATTAAGCTGCGTGCAATCATTACTCATCATTTGCAATTCATGCATTATTCATGGGAGCCGTGAACTCGCATGCTCCCATTATAATGTTTGCAGTGAATGAAAGTGACTGTGAGAGAGAATGTCACCTAAAATGTTAATTCCGGATGTAATAATGCTCAGGTTCAGGGGTTCGTGTCCTACAAAAACAGGTGATCGGCTGATTTTCAACACTTAAACACACACATGCCCAACTTCCTATACTTTTCCTCGACGTTTTCCCTTATTTTTTCTGCCTTTTCGTTTTATTTTCCTCATTAAAGTTACCCCAACTCCTTGTAAAACTGCTGTTTTTTTTGTAGCTGCATTTATAGAAGAAGTCTTGAAACTCATTTCAACTTTTTGATAGAAAAAATGCTTCTTTTTGACCTACCAGACTTGGACTCACGTTTTAAATGTCATGAATCTCTCTTTTGCAGGTTCATCTCTCCCGCATCTCAGCTGGTCATCACCTTCTCCCTGATCTCAGTCCAGCTGGTCGGCGTCTTCGTCTGGTTCGCCGTGGACCCTCCCCACATTTTGGTGGACTACGGCGAGCAGCGGACTCAGAACCCCATGTCCGCCCGCGGCGTCCTCAAGTGCGACATCTCCGACCTGTCCCTCATCTGCTCCCTGGGCTACTCCATCTTGCTCATGGTGACGTGCACGGTGTACGCCATCAAGACGCGAGGCGTGCCCGAAACCTTCAACGAAGCCAAACCCATCGGGTTCACCATGTACACCACTTGCATCATCTGGCTGGCTTTTATACCCATCTTCTTTGGGACGTCACAGTCGGCAGAACGGGTGAGTTCAAACACTTTTAAGGATGAACTACTGCAGTTTTTTCATTCAAAACCATTCTAATCGATACGTGATGTACTAGAAGTTCTGGTGGTGCAGTCGTTGGCAATCTAACAATGAGGAGGACCTGGTTCGAATCTCGGCGGGGACCTTTTTGCAGTATTTGTAGTGTAGTTTGCATGTTCTCCAGCCCTTGGGTGGGGTTTCTACGGGGTCCTCCGGCTTACTAGTACAAAAACATGCTTCATAGGTTAATGCCATGTCAGCATTTATGTACATTTTGCACATATTGCGCAGATGATAATTGGTCACACGTAAACATACGTGGAAAAGTGATAAAGGTTGTAGTCTTTACATGAAATTTTCACAAATGTATCACGGATGAATCACGTTAAAACCACAGAAGAAATAAACCACGCAAAGAACATGTACATCAACATAGAACATGAACCTTGATTATTATGCTGTTTCTATGCAATTTATTTTATTTAATCACTTGTGAATACTTGGTCACTCAAAATGGTCTCTAGGTTGATCATATGTGAATGTGTGTCAGTGTGACTGTGTGTCCTGCGACAGACTGACTGACGATCTGACCAGGATGTACCCCGCCTTCACACAACAGTAGGCAGGACAGGCTCCGTCGACCCCGTGACCCTAGAAAGAGACATAGCGGATGGATGGATAGAACTTCCGCAATGACAGAAGTCCCTCAACTTTCTGTGACCTCCTGCAAACAAGACTTTGAAACTTAGCCCGATCTCGCTGTCTGCTAACAAGCCGCTATCTCCACATCTCCAGCTGTGCAGCTGAAACCTGGGAAAGGGTCTGTAAATCACAGGAATAGACCCACACAACCCACCCGCCTGATTTATAGCTGTTACAGTCTAAAGCACAGAACATATCCACGCAATTTATTGTGATGACAGCTTTTTCTAGGTGCACTGAGATAAGAAGTGATGTTCAGTGTTGAATGATGCCCAATATTTCGCTGCATTGACTTCTGCATTGACGTTGATGGCGTACTTGTTGATATTATAGCAACAGTTTTAGTCCTTTGTATGGCCTCATTCCTAAACATCAGTGGTTTAAGAAAAAAAGGATTTGTTAAAGAGGAAAACTATAATATTTGGATTTTTGATTAATTTGACTGTGTTATGATTTAAAAAGAAACCGTAAGTTTCCACTTCTATGATTTGAAATGGTAAATAACAGTCCAATTCACACACTGGTGTTACGCTCCGCTGCCGAACACTGCTACCAACCTACAACCACCAGTGAGGGGTTCTGTGTCTTGCCCAAGGACACTTCAGAGGTCGACTGCTCCACGTATTCATCACGGCTGCCACAGTTGTAGATGAAGTTTTAATCGTAATTTTAGGGAACAGTATTAGTTGTAAAAACGTCTCCATTTAAAGAAGTCCGGTTTGTCACAGATTTTCTCAAACTGCTTCTGAAAACTCGGACCGGGTCTTCATCCTGTGTCAGCTGAGGCTTTCTCATTCATGTTTTACAGGAATACCGTAAATTCCGGACTACAAAGCGCACCCGATTATTAGCCGCACCCACCCGTTTTCACGTGTTTAACTAATTTTATACATACACAAGCCGCGTCGGGGTACAAGCCGCATGAATTAGGCAACATTGTCATTCTGACGGATCACTTCCTGACTCAGAGTGTAAGTGTGATTTATTAGCACACAGTGGGTGGAGTCATTTTTGCCTCAGGCTCATGTCTTTGAGTCTATCTGCATCTGCCAAACAGTATGCACCTCTATTCTGTTCACAAGTTCCTCAGTTATGGTTTTTATTTTTTTTTATTTTTTTTAACTTATTGACAATCTAGGTATCACACATAAAATTACAAACAGTAACCATATAATCAACATTACATCCCTCAGTTATGATGAGGAAATTTACATCCCCGATCCCCCATTTCCCATGAGTCTTAGGGGCTAAAGGCGGGGCCAACGCCCGGCTCGCCATTCTGTTGTACGTGTTTAAGAATGAGCAGCAGTGCATGGAGGGGTGAACGGGTAAAGCTCTCCTTCCGCTTGTGTCGCGGCAGCGTTATGGGAGTAACAGGGCTGGTTAAAAAACACGCTAGTGAAATAAAGCAGCGACGACTGAAAAGCGCGCGCCTCAGCGCGATACGCGCGCCTCAGCGCGATACGCGCGCCTCCTCGCGGCGCGTGGGTCAGAAGTTTCCTTCCACAACAAACACTTGCTCCGCAGACGCCTCGAGTAAGCCCTGGCTGCAGCCTGCAGAATGGCTCGACGCCTCCGCGCTCGCCCTGCGCGCTCCTTGTCTCCCCTTCCTATCTACTCCGACAGCTCTGGCCAGGGCGGCTACAAGGAGGAGCGCTTCGTCCCCATTGCGCCGGTGGACGGAGCAAATCGTGTCTGTGCAGAGCAATCGGACTTAATACTGTACGTTTTGTGTATGAAGGGCGGATGCGTTGTTACGTGTGGGAGCCTTCAGACTGCCATCGGCCCCGCAGCTCACACGACACGCAGTCTCCAGCTCACACGGAGGCTGTGAGAGTTTCAATGCAAATCTCTGCTCAGTCCTTAGAAACCGTTAACACGACCACGTCAATTTGTGTTTCCAGTCGTGTCCCGACAAAATAAAGGCTGATATTATTGCCACATATTTACGTGCAGCCAGCCGAGTCACTATGACTCAGAGGTAAATGCACTCCTGAGCATGCGCTGTTCTCTCCGTCACACAGCTGACCGGCTTTTCCAAACCCGTTGGTGATTTTTTCACGCTGCTTTTAACTATTGCTTTTATCTTGAAAGCTTCATCATATTGTAGCGGCGATCACGTGCACGTTGGGTCTAATGGCACCAAAGGATTCTGGGATGCGGCTGGACATGCGTGTTTCGTTTTGTTGAACCATGACTGAAGTGTCTAAGACCTGAAGTGAGGTCCATGCTGTTTGGCTGCTTAGAGGTGTGTTGAAAAATAAATGACTTGTGTTTGATGTTAGAGAATTCAAACCATTCACTGTGTCCAAAAATACGTACACGGCGGCCGCCAATAAAATCCGATAATTAGCCGCGTCACTGAATAAGCCGCAGGGCTGTAAGCGCAGGAAAAAAGTAGCGGCTTGTAGTCCGGAAATTACGGTATTTAGTTTGCAACTTGTGACACAATAAAAACTGGGATCTAGAGTCAGCGCTGCTGCTATATCATGACTGGAACTTTAAATGAAGTCTATTTAGTCTAGAAACATGATAAATGAAACGTAATATGTAGAATAATACATTTATCAAGCCAGACAATAACTTTGTTTGTGCATATGGCTGGACTGCCACCATTTTCATAAAGAAGGAACTTATACGGCTGTTTTTAAAGATGTTTTAGTAATAATAATAATAATGGATTGGATTTATCTGCGCTTTTCAAGACACCCAAAGCGCTTACATTATGTCCATTATTCATTCACTCCTCATTCATACTTGGTGATGGTAAGCTATGGTTGTAGCCACAGCTGCCCTGGGGCAGACTGACAGAGGCGTGGCTGCCATTTCGCGCCTACGGCCCCTCTGACCATCACCGGGATCATTCATACACATCCACACACCAGTGGAGCCACACTGGAGGCAAGGAGGGTGAAGTGTCTTGCCCAAGGACACAACGACATTTTGGCTGGTGGGAGCGGGGATCGAACCGCCAACCCTTCGATCATTGGACGACCCGCTCAACCACCTGAGCCACTGTCGCCCTAGTATCAGAGATGTTGATCCCTGTCGGAAAAAAAAGTTTCTCTTTTATTTTTAATGCACCAAAGAGGACTCTTAGTCATTCATGCTAATGTATTTTAGCATTTAAAGGTTACGTTTTAGACAAATAGCCTAAAAAAATGTCAATTTAAAGAAAATCCAGCTGTGAGTTTCCTCTTTTTTGTTTTAGTGATAAATTTGTTTTCCAGGAACTTCTTTAAACGTAGTCTCTTTTTTTCTGTTCCATGATAAAAAAAAACATGTTGGTGCTTGATGTTGCAGAAGTAAATCAGAGTATAAAAAAAGGTTAATATTTTGCTGCTCGGACAATGATTATCAGAATCTAAACAAAAATAATCCTTTTTTGGAGCATCTTATTTTCAGATTAAAAGTTTGCAAACAAATACATTTGAATTTAGGATGTCAGCAATTCAGGAAATTGTTCTGACAATTATTACTCATATCCCAGCACCGTGTATGGATATATATTGAAATTGTTGCATCACATCAAGAGATAACTAGTGATTATTTAGCTGTTATTTTAATCAACACCGCTGAAAAGAAACACTGAAACATTATGTCAAAAAGAACTAAATCCACATTTATTGGGGGAAAAAATAACCACTTTGGCAATTTGAACTCAACTTAGTAACTAAAACTTAGGTTATTTAGTGTTCAAACTTACATTGAAGGACAAAAATTAGAAAGAAGCAAGCGCATTTTTTTTCAAAGTTCTCTGGTCTAAATGTTCTTTATGTAGGCATAAATAGTCATTTTCTGTGCTTTCTGTGCAGCAAACACCTGTGATCTTTGCTCCCAGGCTGCTCCAGTCCGTATTGATCTTTTATCAATTTGAAGTAGCAGCACACACCGGGAAATGTCCTTTCACCTTAAGAGGTGGGAAACAAAATTTAGAAAGCAGCTACACGCGTACGCCCACCCCCACAAATACTAATAGAGCTAATGCGATCCATAACACCACACACATACAGCCAATAAATGTGTTAAGCAGAGATGCAGCAGCAACTTATTGATTCCATTTTTTTGATTCTATTTTGACAATAAAACATTTTAGTGACTTATTGGGATTTGCGGCACGGTATTGATCGTCAGCTTTTGCTCTTCTCAGTGCTGGGCATGCATGAAGCATCCACACAGTGGATCAGGCTGTTTTTAGTCACAAAGATTCTAGTGATAAGCTAAATTAACTCATTCCAAATACTTTCCATCAGCCGTTTCTTAAAGTACCACATCTTTTGATCTATCTTCAAAGTGTTCCCAGTGGTCTTTTAATTTTGATTATGCAGTATTTAGCAAAAATCTGAAAACTTGTGGTTTTATGGACATAGTTTTTGCAAACCGGCAGAAGATCATCATAAATTCACTTCTGTGGGCGGGAGCATTGGCGCTGAGTAAGCCTCCACTTATTTCCCATAATCTCTGTGTTTACCCTCTCTCGCGCTAGCTTACTGTCGCTACTTGATCTCCCCCCTCACGAGCCCCACCCAAAGGCCGTGTCTCACAGCCACTATATACATGCTGCACATCTTTCACATATGGAATTTTGGTCTTTCGTGATACATGTTTCATAAGTGTTTCTCGCGTGCGTCATTCATCGATGTACGCAGATGTGTGTCGACGGTTTTGCCTGACGGGTAGTTTATACCTAATTATTGCGTAAATCTTTCGCAATTGTGTTTGAATTTTGCAAGATTAACATGCAAATTTGTGGCTTTCCACGACCGTTCCATGTATGTCTTATCGCCTTTTCAAGCATGTGCCCCCCATGTTTAACTTTCATATTTATTATCCTTCTTAAATCGCGTATAAATTACTTAATTGAGGCACGAATTTTTGACTTAATTGAGGCTCAAACGTAAAAGCCAAATCTGGCTTTTGGCGAGAAATACCAGAGCTATTCAGCCGGAAAGTCTTCAGCAAGATTCCAGCTCAGACGTTGTGTAAAATAAATTGACATAAATTTTTAGGCCTTTTAAAATATTAACAGAAATACAATTACCAAAACACAACAACTACTCTTTAGGTAACTTAAGTGACTGAACCACACAATTAAAAATAATTAAGAAAAGTGATTGGAAAGCTAGAAAAATTTAGAGAGGGAAACCAGGTAGGTACCAGGGGCAGGTTGAAAATAAACTCCTCCCATTAATTTTTAAGCTTAATTTTCTTAATATAAATGTCCTGTATCATGAGAAAAATGATACAAGAACATGTTAAGAACACCAAAAACTAAATTTTTCATTGTAGTGGGTCTTTAAAAGTGTGCGAGAGGACATCAATGGTGTTCCAGTGTCTCAGTGGGATACTCAAATCTACGCTTGGTAAAAATGTTTTTACCTTTTATAATCAGTCTCTGTTTTCCAGAGTTAATCAGGACGTTTTCATTTCTTCCTTTTCTCTGCACCTCAGCCTATTTTCTTTTCAAGGCTGGAGCCAGCCTCAGCTGCGAAGCTGAAAAACTCACATCAAAGTATTTCTGTTTAATCACACGTCAAGAGAGCCCCGTTTTTTTTCCCCTTATAAAACCTAAGAGTTGTGCAGAAAAGTTTTCAGTGAGTCAAGTGTTGTTGATGATTCCATTTCATGCCACAATGATCCTTCTTTTTTCTCAAAAAAAAAAAAAAATTCACACAGTTAAACTTGGTAAGTATCAGCCAGCGGTGAGGTCAGTCGCTGGTTTTCGCCATGCGGACACTCGGTGCATCTCATCGCTGCTGGCAGCTCCTCTAACCTTTCACGCCACTGAGTGTAGATGACAAAGTGAAGCGCTGACCTTCTGTGTATTGTTTGCTCGTAAGTTGATTATGCGGCAGGCCAGCTGCAGGGATGTGTTGGTTCCTGAAATCTCCTGTGTGGGTCTTTTTTTCCATAACATTTTTATGACCATATAAAGAGTTTATCTGCATGTCCAGCACATGTTCTCTGCCATGTTTCTCCGGGCGGAGCAAACAGTTGCTCGGCTAATTAGCACATCCACCAGAAACAACACCACGCGTGTCTGCACCCAGGTTCGATTTCATTGCAATATTCGCCGGCGCGCATTTGCGTCTCTGTGTTCTAATTGGGATATCCTCTGGAGTGTGTGGCACCTGGCTGGCTAACAGAGAGCAGAAGAGAGGGAGGAGAGAGAAGTAAACAGGTAATGATGGGACTCACTGATGGGGCTTTAATGAGGAGAACTCTACCAAGGGCATAGGTTTGTTTGCAAAATGAGGGCGGAGCTAAGCTGGAGTTTGTTCGAGGTTAGGTGGCTGCATGATATACATTTTGATTACTTTTCCTATTGAGCTGCCATCACTGCAGTGGAGTCATGTGACTGTTTTTCCTTTTTCAGAACCAAGCGCAGAACTCCACCATCTTTAGGTTTGTGTTTTTCACCAGAATATGTAAAAAATTAAGCTAAAAAACATATAAGCTAATAATAATAACCATGATTAGATCAACTCCAAAAGTATAGAACAGAATACTAAAAGGTGAAAATAAAAAAAATAAAAAATACAGGTACAAACCTCAGTTAGATTTTAGAAAATTAAAAAGGAGTTATTACTAAATTGTGGTTTAACAGCTTTATGGCTTATGCTACGTTCACATTGCACATGTGATGCACATTCTCCAGACTTTTCTTTCATAGTTCTATTCTGATATATGAAGACTGTGTATCATATGATTCCGGCCGGACATAAACTGCAACTATTCCTTCCTTCCTACGTGATCAATTTTGAAAGAGCTGACACTTCTGTGAAACAAAGATCCATACGTCACTACCAAATCTGAGTCCCTGATTGGTCAAAGTATAACTGGTTTAACCTTCAATCCCCACGCATTTTGTGCGTACAGCCTGACAATGGTCTTAAAAATGTTTGCGTGAACATGATAGACCTGACCACAGAAATATGAAACTTTTCACTAAAAGTGGTCACTTGAACACTTGTTGCCAAGGGCGGAGTCAATGTGGCTTCCGTCACAACTCCGGGTAGATTTGGCCAAAAAAATGAGCAAAGTCACACAGGGCACGTAGGTGGTTCACACGAAATTTTTATAGACATCCCATTGAGGCGAAAATATTCTTACACATTCTTTTCTACGCTAACGCTGCAGGTGACGGGTAGTAGAGAACACTTGAACAACACCTAAAGGTGAAGTAGATGAGTTGCAGGTTTACCGTTCGGGTTTTTTATTCTGTTATTTCCGCCCCAACCCTGGACACTAGGCAGGGAGCCCGTTAGCACTGTTAAAGTAATAACTGTGCACTCAATCCGCACGTTTCACACTCCTTACATACCATCTAACTGTTAAAATTTAGGACATGAGACAGTGTGTAGTTTGTGTGGACATCCTTCAGGCACTTGCGCATCACGTGCACGCCCCAAGCGTCCCACCTCAGTAATGACTTGAGTTTTTAGGGCACCAAACGACAGCATCACTCAAACGTTGCATTTTACTTACGTTATCCTTCTAAATACTTCTTTTCCTAATTATATTTTATTGACACATTTACCAATTTAAACCAAAAAAAAGAGAACAACAAAAAACACACAGAACATAAAGTGGTCTTTGCAAAGACGAACAAAAAGTAAAATAAAAAATGCTAGTGAAAAATGGAAATGTCTATATGAGATAGTCTCAATAAGATTGAGATCAATGAGGATATGAGAGATGGCTGTACTAAGCACACAAACCAGTCGTGTCAGTGTTCTGCCATTCCAGCAATCCTAGACCCCCTTCAGATTGTGTAGTATCATCTAGATCAGTGTTTTTCAACCTTTTTTGAGCCACGGCACACTTTAACCTTGACAAAAATCCTGCGGCACACCAGCATCCAAAAAAAAACAAAAACAGAAATTCATGGTCTGTATTGATCGACAGCCCCCCCCCCCCCCCCCCCCGTCCGCCCCCCCGTCCGCCCGCAATCTCACGTGCATTTTTGTGATAATTGTGGCCGGAAAAGCAGGAAGTTGCGGCTGTTTTTTCTAGGAGATGAAATGAAAGTTAAATTAGAAAATTTAGAAACTGTTTGTTTGTTGGGGTTTCAAGGCGTTTCGCAAGGACAACTCATTGTGCGCTGGGACACTTTAAGCCAATGCATCATGGGAGATGTAGTGTGAAAACTGCCGAAAACTTGCAGAAAGACTCGCGTCTCTGAGCTTCATTGTATTGTCCACTTGTTTCACGGTCTGACACCGGACTCTGTGGAAAGCTACACCGCTAAAGAAGAGCTTTAGCTGGTATTTTTGTTAGAACTGAGCGACTTTATCAGCAGAATTAAGAACGAGGAAGTGAAGACTTTAAGCACTTCTGATTGGTCAGACTGATGACATGTGATTAAGCCTTCAAGAATGATTGGTGGAGACAGTTAAAGGGACGGGACTTTATCTGCAAAACTGTCATAGCTGCAGGTAAATCGCGGTAACGTCATTCTTATCAAAACGTCTTTAATAGAATTAAATAAACACAAAGAAAAAGTAATTTTAAGATCTTTTATATTCCTAACTACTCAGTGTTTTATCAGGGCCTGTTTGGATGAACAAAGAGCTGATATCCTGGAGATGGGAAATGTTTTTAGATCAGTGAATGATTAATGAGGGCAATTTCTCCACGGCACACTAGTGTGCCGCGGCACACTGGTTGAAAAACACTGATCTAGATCACTGGGAAAGTGTTCCAATAGAAGCCGCCACAAATGCATGACAATGGTACGGCCCGTTTTCATGATGTCTCTTGCGGTGGCCGTACAAGCCTCAAAGGAACAGCAGGGAACCGCAAGACACAACTGTGCAACACTCGTTTACGACCTTGCACAAGCCCAGACAACCCAAAAAAAACTGCAGTAGCCATTCGTGTCGTGTTGTGTGACTTAAGGTCTTCATGACTCTTGAATGGACTGTCAAGGAAGTGCTCTGACTGAAAACTCTGAAAGATTAAATTTAGTTGATTTTTGCATTTGTCTATGTTCTCTGGACTTTGGTGCACTAGAGCCATCACCAGCTGTATTCTTAGGTTTCAGGACTGTTTGGTTCCAAAATAAAGGAAATGAATTGCAAAACGTTTCCCATGTGATTCACCTCACCTGAAAAATAAAAAGCTGAGAGATCGCTTTTTACCTGACATGTGCAAAAGAACCGTCTGCTTTGACGTTGCACCTCACGATCAGCAATTTCTTTTTTGTTGCAAAGAGTCACTTCTGGTGAAGGTTTCAGATGTGACTCATGTTATGAGTCACATCTGAAACCATCTGTTAAAAGTTTAAATTTGAGTCTTGCAAGATAATGTAATTTTATTTCTGCAGCAGATGGGCCAAATGGAGGGAGGTATCAAGAATTTTGTTTTTATTTCTAGATTTTATTTTAAATGAATTAAAATTAATTAGAGGAGAGGAAAATCAAACTTGCATTTTTTCTTGCAAAAGAAAAAGATGGATAACAATTTGAAGATATTATTGGATTTCATCTTTTTATTATTAAAATTTTAAATCTTGATATTATTTTGATATTATTGTTTCAGTGGTTGGTGCTTTTGCCCCACTGCGAGATTGTCCTGGTTCAAATCCCAGGTAGGACTTTTGTGTTTGGAGTATTCATGTTCTACCTGTGTTTCTGTGGGTTTTCTCCAGATACTTCAACTTCGTCCCACAGATGATTTTAAAGTGACCCCAGGGGTGGATGTGAGTGTGGATGGTTGTATGTCTCTGTCTGGCCCTATAATGGATTGGCAACCTGCCCAGGATGTACCCCACCTTTGCCCAAAAGTAGCTGGTGTAGGCTCCAGCAACCAGGTGTCCATTATCAGAAATGAATTAGTGACGCCGTCCAACGCAAAGCGAAGGACAGTCGCATCCGCAAAATCCCTTTAGCAGACACAGCTTATAAACTTTGGAATAATTTTATCAACCTATGTTCTGAGCCTCAGTTGCTCCAGTTACCGACCACAGCGCAATAAAATAGAACTTCTTTTTTAGCTGTCCATTATAACTGTGCCAATCAGAATGGAGTATTAACCCAGACTATGGTATAAGTGTAGTTAGAAGATAGATGGATCTTGATTATATACAGCCTTCTTTTAAATTGTTAACAACTTGTCATGTTTTAAACCACTTTTATGTTTTTTCAGGTAAAGGGATAATAGTGAGCTTTAAACATCACTTGACATGGAGCGTAATCAACTAAATCAGACATTTCTATCCTATTGGCAGTGCAAGTAATGGATATCATGGATGTCTTTTATCTCTAAAGTCTTTTTGATGCAATGAGCGAGTTGGTGTTGAGATATCATCTCAGCTTGTTAAAATAACCATTAAGGTCAATCGGCCCAGAAGTATCAAATGTTGCAGTTCCCCAAAACACCACTGGAGGACGGTTTCAGATGGAAGCCGTTTTCCAGTTGACACTAAAAAGTGTGATGTTTCACCTAAACAAGCTGATGGATAAGCAGGTGTACATTTTTTGGGTGAAAATGACTGTTTTGAAATCATTTAGCTAAGCTGTACAGCGGTCCTTCGCTAAAACGCAGTTCACCTTTCGCCATCTCACTGTTTCTCCAGATTTTTTCAGTGCAATTTTGCATGCTTTTTTAAAATATTTTTTTACAGTGCATTGTGTTCTGCATCCTGATTGGCTGTTGACATTGTCAACCAATCTCCTCCTTGCTGTGCCTCCCATATAGAATGGGTTCAGTCTACCAGATCTACACAAATCTTTGATGGCAATCAGATATTTGTTTTCATTCTATAATCCTGGACTTATCTGTCTGTGAAGGTTTGAACTTTGAGAGTTTGACCCATAGAGAAAAGGGTAAAAATGTGTGCAGTGAGGGGCTTTAAAACCTTAAAACGTCTGTCATTCTATTTTGCTGTTTTATTTTAGAACGTAACCCCGCCACCTCCATATAAAGGAGGAAACACTGTTCACATTTGATTGGTAATTACAGTTGATATAGTCAACAAAACTGACTTTTTGTCCCAACAACATTACTAGTTCCTATCTGTTAAAGTAAATAAAATAAATAAAAACATGGCTGTTGTGTTCTTTTGGAGATAACAGGGGCGGAGCTGCAGGGGGGGGGCAAAGGGGACCCCCCAAATCATTAATGCAAGCTTCTTCAAGCGTTATCAGCACCTCAGCTAATATAACTGATGTTTTATTATTGATGACAATAACGATAGTAAAACTGTTTGAAATACTTGTGATCATTTTATTTGTAATATTTTCAACTCTACTGGTCTCATTTGACTCCCTTCCAGCCAATATAAAATGTTGTAGCTCCGCCTCTGCTTTATAGACAATCAAAGGAAAACAATGGTTGATTTGGATCTTATTTTGTAAAGTTAACACAATTTTTATTTTAGTGTAACAAGGCCATTTAATAATGTATTTAAGGATAAAAGTTATTATACTAAAACTATACTTTAGTTGACCTTAATAAGCTCCAATATCTGGTATGTTAAAGGATTTTAAATTAGCCTCTAAATATCACATTTGTTTAAATTATTGTCCCAAAAAGCTTGAAAAACACTAATCATCAATCATTATTTTATCCAAACTTTTCCTAGTTTTGGTCTTCTTCTGGGTGTTTTGGACTATTCGGACACCAATGACTGATCGGTCAGATTTAACTGAAAGACATATTTGTTGTTTTTCTCGGGCATTTTGTTCGATTATGATTATTTTTCTAAGAGTGTTCGCCGTTTTTATGAGCAGCAGCTATTTTGAAATTGTGAGTTCTTACAGGAAGTACCTGCTCCTTCTGTCTTGAGGAAGGTGGCACATTTCATGTCACAGAGAAGATTTCTCCTGGGGTTTCGTCAGATGACGGTCTATGAAATGACTTCAGTGATTCCGTGTGGTGTTACGGGCTATTGATCCTGGCTTTCAAACACACACACACACACACAAAAAGAAAAAAAACATAAAGGAGGGATAGCTACTTAGAAGAAAAAGCTGCAACTACAGAAAAACAGACATCAGAGAAAGAGACATAATAGAATTGTGAGGAATGAACGAGGATAGGAAGGGTGTGAGTGATTCTTTGCCGTCACTGACTGGGAGAGAGTTGTTTTTGAAATAGGTCAAGTTTCCATGCAGAGGCTGCAGATAGTGCCTGATGCACCCTGCAGACAGGCGGAAGGTTGTGCACGCTCTGCCTTTTTTTGTGCGTGACGTAGAGCTCAGACTGCAGGGTTCATCCTTTTACTAGCCTTCTCTGTGTGCACCTCATCTTTTCTCTATCTCCTCCTCTTTATGTGGAGCTCTCTGTTTGACCCCCTGTGAGACACCCCCCCTCCTGCGCTCCCGGCGTCTTGAATATGGCCAACCTATTAGCTCCTGCCTCTTATCCAGCGAGCGGCGAGCCTGCAGCTCCCAATACCCAAACCACTCCCTGTGTGCTTTTGTGGGGCTGCGAATCTTAGCTTTTGAGTCATAATCGGTGTACCAGGTGTTGCACTCGCATATCTGAGGCATGTTTTTTACCTTTTTTTTCCTTCAGCAATTGCACGCCTACACCATTTAGAGGGTTTTAACAGTTAAAATCTTGACATCAGCATTTTTACTCTCCCAGAAGCTATTTCTGTTCTCAAGAAATGTGCCAAAAATCCAACTTTCAAATGAGATTCATCTTTTTTTTCCCTCACACTGAGGTCAACTCAAACTCTTTAGGGGGGTGCCGTACATCCCTAATCCATGCTAGGAGCGGAGAAAATATCAGCTTTTTATGGGATGTTCTGAAAATTTTAGTTGAGTCATCGCAGCGGCATTGTGTAGCGGCCTCTCCAGGACTCCAATTCATGCTATCTTTGAAGCATTGTCCATTTAATTCCCACAAACAAGCACTCTACTTCCTAACCTTCGACCAGAGCTGAAGCCAAGCGTCCCGACTCTCTTCTCATAACAGGAAGATCTGCAGTTATCCTTCCACAAAGTTTCATTCATCACTCCTCGGCCCATGTGCCTGATTTCTCAGTATTAGATAGGGCGCCGCACATGATCAATCCCTCTCCCACACAAATCCATCTCACCCTTCACAACATGCAGACATATACAATATGTGCAGTGTGGCCGTTTAATGTCCGCAGGAAGATTTATAGCTGCAGCTCTCACGGAGAATCTCTGAGATCCTTAGCAGGTCTAACTGTGGGTAATCAATCTGCAGTAATCAGAGTAAGTGCAGGGGAGGGTTGTGAACAATACTCGAACAGCGATGGTAAGGATGGAGGATTATGGGATGTAAAAAGATGAAAAATGTCGTGCAGCCGTTCGGAACAGCAACCCACTGCAATGCTGGAGTCAGTGAGTCAAAACAGGGGCGGGGCCGGAAGATTGTTCCAACACTTTGGAAAGGATGCACACTAACGTACTGATAGGGGGGGGGGGGGGGGGAATCTACAAGGAGCATCAAAGTTAAATGAATTTATGAAGATCAAAAGAAATGTCTGAACCATTTAAAATTTGGAGCGGAAACTGACTCTCCGACCTTTTACACATTTAAAGCCTGATCACATGAGTCTGTTTTGTGAGCACTTCTTGTTCTAGAATTCTCCACATATTTTAGTTTTTATTAAAGACGCACTCACATTATTTTCTGATCTATTTTAAAAGCAGTGGTAATTATGATTGTGCCATTTTGAGCTAAAATCCTTCCCCCTTCCTATTTTTTAGGGAGTACATAAAATCTTTTTACACTGATTTCAACAAAGAAATACTCATAAATATAATTTAACGTTTAATTTTCTTAAATATGACATCCATTATCAGTAAAAAATACAGCAAGAAAATGTTAAAAACACCACAAACACTGTTTTCAATTGAGGAGGTCTTTAAGTTCAACCATTCATTCCTCAATATCCTTTATTTTACAATATTTACTAAGTTAGACTCTTTTTGTGCATTAAAAACATGCACATTTAGATTATAAGGGTTTTAACTAACAGCAATGCAACTTTGATCAATTAGGCTGCAACTCTGAGACCAATAACTTCAGAAAAGTTATGACTAGAAACATTTTGTAAGTCTGTATTAACTTATTAACTGAACTAACTTTAAGGCTAATTTTTTTAAATGGATCTCAATACTTCAAACGTCATCCTAGGCTGACCAGAGCTTCAGAGTGCAAAAAAAAAACATTTTACTATGGTAACGATAGAAAAAAAACGTTTGCTTTTACAGTTTTTAGATTTCTTTCAATAGAAGCACCAAAATAAACATATATTCAGAGTCAGAGGTTATTTTGAGGTGTACTTTGTGACTTTTGGTAGACGTTATATTGAAAATGTTTTAAAAGACCTATTTCGAGAAAGTAGAATCTCTTAAAAAAGGCACAGTACAGGTCAGTACTTTTTTAACCCTTTAACACCAAAGCTTTAGCTTCAGTTTTTACATTCTTTTGATTAGCATAACTTTTCCACTGTTTGAGCAGCCTTGCGCTGATGTGCAACGCTTTACGTTATTATTATGTCACATCTTGGTGCAAAGCCGATGTGTAAAGCTGCTTTTCTCCAGGTCAAAATCAGCTGATTCACTTGACATAGAGCGTAAACTATTGAAGAGTTACCGTATGTCAAAGATTACATGTTGTTTAGGCATTGGTCCCAAACAAGGGGAAGTTTCCTAAGCAGAATATTATCCTGGCACTTCGATTTACTCTCAAAACGTTCAATGTGAACTGCACTAAAAGAAGTGTGCTCCATTTTTAAAGCTGTAAAAAAATCAAGTTGAATCTTTTTGAGCGTCCTGCTCCAGACAGTCTTAGATTCTGACAAAGTAATGGAGAATGCGGCACAACGCCAACCAAGGATGGTCCATATATCACAGATCTGCGTTGCTGGGGCAACAGTGTAGATGAGCAGGTGCAAGATTGCTGAGCCAGAATGGGATCAACTTTTTGCCAAAACAAACCAGCTGACCTTTCTTCCCCAAGAATGGCTATACCTGATCCAGACGTGTTCTTAGCTCCAGAAGAGTTTTTATAATTTGCAAACTAAATATTTAGATAGAATCCCGTGTACTTTTAGTTGAAAAGTACTAAACAAATGAATACAAATCTTTTTTTATTTTTTATAAAAACTTCAAAAATCACACAAACTCAACAAAGAGGAAACTCCTTTTTCACTTCTGACGCTTCAAAAAGCTCAATCTGTTCCTCCAATGATCTGTACTGATATGAGACTAGTCATATTCAAGGAAGCATAATGAGATATTTTGGAGAAATCATCGAACATTAATAAACCTTAGGAACGTCAAAGTGCTCAAGATTATAATTAAAGGCCAAATAACACATTGGAAAATAGATAAATGAAGCAATTGTGGAGGTTGCAGTTTAATTAGTGCTGCTGATCCCAGGAGGAATTGAAAATGTATCGCCCTATAAGCTGCTGTTCGGTAGTTGCAACGCTTTATTTTGTTGCCAACAAAACATATGTGTAAAGTTGACAAGAAAAAGCTATTTGTTGTCTTGCTTTACTTGTTTCAGGAGTTTTTTTTTTTAAATCTTTTACTCAGAATTTGGTATTTTTTCCTCATTGCAGTTCACCTTGTACGACACAGAGATAAAGGGCAAGCTTCTCCAAGACAGCAACACAACACTTATTGAAAATCACTCAGTTATGAGAGCATTTATGCAAATACACGTGTTTGAGCTTGTTGTTTGTAACAATAAATGTCAGCCCTGTCCTCGGCTGTTCTCTTGAACATTCTCTAGTCCCCACAGCCCGCAAGGAAAAATCACCATAGTAACAAGCCACATTTGTCTGAGAGATTGCAGAGTTTTCCTGCAGAGCCCATTTGAAAAGGTGACACCTTACATTAGAATACTTCTGCGACTTTCCCTGTGCGCCGTCTGCAGAAGCAAACTGCCAGCAATTTGAGGAAGATGAGGTTTTCTTTGAACAACTTTTCTGCTGAGGAAAGTTGTCTTTTTCTGCAATTTTGTTTTAAAATTAATGCAAATTTAATTTAGAATAAAACTCAAAAATGTTTCTACTAGTGAAGGAGCTAAAATTGCATATTTCTGTACTGCAAATGCATAGAGCGAGTGAATATTAGTAGATTTTTAAAAATATTTTAATTTGACATCACATTGACAAGAACTTTCTGAATAATCATGACTCATTTTTTGTCTCTATTGTTCTTTTTATTCTAATCATCTTAAACATTGTTTTGTAACAGTTTTGTATTCAATTTTGACAGTTTTCAAAGTTTATAAAAATTGGCAAAGAGTGAATATGTACACCTGGGGGAGAGTCAGCTCCCCACCCCCCTCTATATGCTGTTTTGTGCTTTATTTTCTTTTAAAGGCCCACTCCAATCATCTTTTGATGAATTATCAAAGCGTTTCCAGTGATCTTTTAATAATGATTTTTTTTATTTTAGCGCCCCCCCACCCGCCCCACACACACACACACAAAAAAGAGTCTTCTATGACATTGCTTCTGCAGAGCAGCAGTAGTTTTCAGAAATTTGCCTCTGAGTTGTTGGTGGGACCGTTGACATGGAACAACCCCGCCCCCTTTCCCTTCCCCATAGCTAAGCATCCCTCTTTTCTTTAGCTAAATATTCACCTGCTGAACAAAGGAGTATTGGTTCAGAGCCTCTAAAGCTTTCCCCCTTCTCTCTGCGTGACTTTTTTTTCTTTCTACTCTGCCAACCACGACAGTAGTCTCTTCTTTTGAGTTTTCTGACGCTTCGTGTAGGTTTGTTTCGGGTCTTTTAATTGCCCGGAGCTGTGCTCAGCAGGCCCACCGCACTGTCAGCTGCACAGAAGGAGAGACTATTGACGATCCATCCGCCCTCACATTATAATTTACAATCAAACTTTTACATATAGCCCCGCTTTTATTTGATTGCAGGCGACTGATTGAAAACTTCTACACATTTGCACATCGATGAGAGCTACACTGACAAGCTGCGGATGAGGGTTCGTCGATTTTTTGATTTTTTTTTACTGACATTCACAAATCCAAGAGCATCATAGATTGTATGATGAAAAATGAAATAAAAAATAATGCTCAAATTGTAAAAACGTACTAAGCTGAGTGTCCAGTTAGTTCATGTCCAATTACGCTGAACTGACAAAGTTAAACACATTATGCTAGAGTCTCTAAGCTTTTTTTCCCCATGTAGAACATGTTCAGCTTTTAGGAATATGCGCATAAAGTGTTTAAAGAGGAGTAGCTTTCACGTTTAACAAGCTCTGGATGACAAGAGGGGAAAAAAAGGAAAAATTTTAACCCAAGTTTTTGGAGAAACCTTCTCCTGACACCTTTTTTCCTTCACCTTTAAAGACCCACTGCAATGAAAATCGTCTTTTTTGTGGTTTCAATGTGTTCTTTTAGCATTTTTCTCATAATTTGAGGACCTATATAAAACAATTTGTGATGAAAACATTCTGAGTATTTCTTAATTCAAATCGTGTTGGATCAGAAAACCGGATGCTTGAAAAAGCTCAGACTACTGACACAGTTACTGAATTAGGCGTGCAAGTGTCTATTGGTTTTTCTTAAGTCTAACAGTGACCTATGAAGGCATTTTAAAGGAAAAAAGATTAGGTTTGTTTTTTGTTTTTTTAGGACCAATGTGTGTTGTTTTTTTTGTGTTACAAAAGATTCAGATCGGCACTCGGTATCTGCAGATACACAAAATCAAATTAATCAGGTTGAGACTAAAACAACCTGATTGCTGCTTCCCGCTGCTTCCTGCTACTCATTACCTGGATCAGGTAGGCTCCCTCAATCAGAACATGGAAACACCTGAGACGGCTAATCAGCACCAATGAGGAAAGGGAGCGTTGGAAAACAGGCAGAGTAGATCTCAACAAGGATTGAGCAGCCATGGTCCAGAGTCTAGCATGAAAACAGATGAATAAGTGATGCCTAAGGATGAAAAATACAGTCAAGAGAAAGAAATACAATCATGGAGTCCTGGAATGTTTTTTTCTAACCTGAGTTCAAACCTAAATTGGACATTTTATTTTTGCTGTGGCGACCCCTGAAGGGATATGCTGAAAAGTGACCATTTTCTTCAGAAATCTGTTAACTTGTTTTTTTTTTTATTTTAGATTTTATTTCTTGAACTTTTTATTCAAAAGCTGAAATTGGAAAACTTACAGCGTGACAACGCCTTAAATATGCTATTAAATTGCTTGACAATAGTCTAAAAACTACTACAAACTTTATTGTAGTTTATTTTTCATGTAAAAAGACACAAATAGGAAAGAAAAAAGAAAACCGCTTCATCTCAATACAAAACAATCTATGAATTATTAGAAAATAGAAAAAATAGCAATAACAATTTTTTTAAACCAACATAGTCTCAATGTTGTGAAAATTATTGTTGAATTGAAGAATAAAGTTGTTTTTAGCCTTTTTTACTAAACATTTTGAAAAATAACTCCACTATAAATAGATTTGAGATCTCATTGGTCTTTTATTGTGAAGGGAGTTGAAACCCTCTGTGTAGCTGTGATTAAAGATAAACAGAAGGTGATACTTATCCTGCAGAAAGTAATTTATGGTTGACATTAAACATTTGGATTAAAAAGATTCAAATGATAGAAAAAAATAAGTGTGCGTTTTGAAAGGAAAGCATCACCTTGATGGACAAAAACAGTGATTTATGCATTTTTATGCAGAGGTCCCATAAATTTACATCCAAGATAATGTTAAAAAAATCAGCAGTGTTTGAACTGAACTTACAAAATTGACAAAAGGCAGCAGTGCGCATCACCCTTTCTCTGCACCGGTGATCTGCCCCAGCGAGGTGCCACATGTGGGCTCTGCTCCTGTGTGTTCTGGCAGACACTCTCCATACTAACTACCCATGAAGAGGAGAAGTCACACTGCTGCTCACTAGTCTGGAGCAAACGTGCGCTTACAGACCGCCATCTTTTCACGTCAACACTCCACAAAATAAAAGCACTAAATTAAAAATCTAAAGAATTGAATTAGAGTGATGTTTTCCCGTCCCAGTCCTCAGAATGTCGGTAGGTTGATTTACAAAATAGCGTTTAAGCGAGTTTTCAAATTAAGACTCGGAGCAAATTGATTCGGTTCCATAGTGCTTTGTTTTCTTCCAAGTTTATTGCAATTAAGTTCCCAACCAACAATTTCAATTTCTGCCAATCACCTCTAGTTTTTCTACGGCAATTAGTCAAAGCGACAATTCCAACTCAAATTATAGAAAACTCTTGAGAAAGTTCCTGATGCAATTACCTTCAGTTGACTAATAGAAGTTTGTGTTTGGGTGACTCAGAGCCTTTTTTTTTTCCTTCTTCCCACTAACACTTATTTATGCGCTTCGTTTTGACACTTAAGTGAAGTTGTGCCAGACCTTTGATGCAATTTAACAAATAATCTGCCTGTTAAATGATGCAGAAGCGAGATGGAAGGAGGTGGGGGCTGGGGGGGTTGCAGTGACAGGTAGAACAACATGAAAGTGGCAAGGCAGAGCGATGAAAAGGGTGAAGGAAAAAATATCCTGAAATAGGAAAACAGTGAGTTGAGACAGAAGAAGAAAAAAAAACATTTCTTCGAGGTGTGAGAGAAAATATAGTGCAGTCAGTTTGCCAGTCAATCACGACAAATTACATAGTTATTGAAAGAAAGGCAGCGATTGAGTAAAAGATGGAAATAAAGTCAAGAACAATCCTTTTTCTGGCTCTCTGCTCCATTTTTTCTTTGGCACATCTTTCTGATTGAACATTTTCTAACTGGGCTTGAAACTATGTTGCCTGAAGTCATTTTTTTTCTAATGGGAGCTCTGATATAAGCCAAAAATACCAGAGACTGACTCCATTGATCATGTGGCAGGACAAAGTTAGCTGTTATTTTAGCTTTAATTGTGTTATCTTTAGCTTCCTGCATCAATGCCAATTCTCTTCTTTTGGTATTTCACTTTCTATTTCGTGTCTTTATATATATATATATATATATTTATATATATTTATATATATTATTACATTATTAGTATTTTTCCCGATCTAGGGAGCATCAAAATATAAGGCACATCATCAATGGATGGTTTATTTTCAAATTTGTATCATACACAAGGCGCACCAGATTATAAGGCGCAATATGTGAGAGAAAAGAGTCAGAAATAAGTCTGTCACTCATTAACTTTCATTTTATTAAGCACATTCGCCGTAACTTTAGAACTTGTAACATGCTACATGTTAGCGTGTTACAAAAAAAAAAAAAAAACACAATAAAACACTACATAATAGGCAGGTTAGCGAAACCACATATAATTTAATATAATATAATATAATATAATATAATATAATATCAGGCCCTAAGACTTGAAGTGCATCTTATAGTGGGGACAATACTGTGTATTTATATATATATATATATATATATATATTTGCATCCTATCAATTCTCTATTAGGTCAGTGCATTGCTTGCAGGAAATTGTGGATTTCAAGTTTCTTTGTTGTTTTTTGCATGAAATTCTTCCAGTCTTACAGATGGAGTGCAGCAGCAGACGTTCTTTCATTTTGGGTTTGTCACTCATGAATAGCTGCAGTTTGAATTTTGTATTTTCTCTTTCTCAAAAAACAGTAATTATGTTCGGATTTGTCCCATTTGTCACAAAAAACTCCCCGAAATAGGACAATTGCTGTGGAGAATGAAAGCTCTAGGGTTAAAAACAAAGTTGCAGTCTGAGTGAGAAATATTCATTCAGTAAAGCAGATGGAAAGTGAGTTTTTTTTCTCTTAACGCGATTAAGAAAAGTAGGATGTTCCTCAATGTGGGATATTCTAAGGGAATTTTTTAGTCATGTATGTATAAAAACTCAGATCCCTGCCCTATAAGGCACACATAAAAACCATGAATTTTTTTTTGTTAAAAAACGACAGTGCACCTCACAATCTGAAGCACCTTATATGTGAATTCAACCTGGTTCTGCTTAGTAATGTCAAAGTGATTTAGACAGGAACACAATGCTCTGTCTAAATGTGTAGTTGGCTGTTATTGTGAATACGCTAAGGCGGCTAACCTATAGCAGTGTGATAGTGTGTTTTATTGTCCACTTGTTAATAATAAAGTTGGGACTTAGCGTAGTCACAGTTTGTATTTTTACGTGTTTTAAACAAGGTTTAAACAAGGTTTGGTGCGACTTGACATTAGTTCAAAATAGACCATTGGTGCACCCTAAAGCGTGGAAAATATGATAGCTTTATGTTCTCATCTGACTTCAAACTTTAGTGTCCAAGAACAAATCCAAAAAAACACTAAAAAACGAGGTTAGTTTCTATAACATTTATGAAAATGTAAAAACAGACTTTATTTCACAAATTGCTTTGTCTTTATAACTGTATTTGCAGCAGTTAAATGCGTGATCTTAAGGTCTAAAAGCAGACTGACACCAGCACATTTTTATTTGTAAGAAATTATTTCATGTCGTATTTTTTTGTGTAGTTGTCAGATCGTTCTCCCATCTGTACGCGGGGGTTTGATTAAGCTTGATTTGTAGCCTTCTATTTGGACCAAATCGTTCAAACTGACATTTTCATTGCAGCCTATTCACGTCAGGCTCTCCATTTACATTAGTTGTCAGGCATCGGATGTCACACTTGCTGTAAGAAATCTGTTCTCTGTTCATCCATTAATGTATTGCTGAATGGTTAGGCTGCCTGTCATCAGGGATGTGTTCAGTGAATTATGGTCTTAGGTAGAGTCTCAGGAACTTACTTTAGGTTCAACAGTGGCTTAAAAGGTGGAAACTATACTTGGCAAGTGGAAAATTATTTTAAAACTATGTTTTTGTGTTGCCATACTGATATTAACTGTCTATAAATGTCAGAAACCAAAAAATGTCAGTACATCAACATTAAAAGTACCTTTTTTAAGAAGCAAAACAAAGAAGTGGTATTAAACCTAAAAATGTTCATTAACTCTTTAATGGTGCTAATGGTCACAGTCCTAGGCACCCATGGACAAACACATCCACACACTGATGGTGGCTCTACTGCCATACAAAGTGCCAACCGATAACCACCAGGGGCAGTTTTGGGTTCTGCGTGTTGCCCAAGAACACTACGTCTTATGGGCAGACGAGGTGGGAACCTGTGGTCCTTTGATCAGAGGTCATGCACCACAGTTGCCCCTCCAATTTTTTAACAAAGATTTTGCAATAAGATATTAGTGATTTTTGTTGTGGTTTTTGCCTAAATTTGTTGTTTAAAGTTTTGCTGGATGCAGCTGCGACAAATGAGTTATCAAGTTTTTTTTTTTTTTTTTTATATATATTAACTGTATATAATTCATACTTAACCGTCCATTGAAGTCCTATGAAATCTTTAACCAGTTACCCAATATCACTAATTCTGACAGATACTGAATCGGAGAAAAGTAGCTTTGTTCTGACATGCAACACTTTACAGTCGTAAAGTGTTTACGCAACCAAACCAGCTGATTGTGACGATGCGAAAAGCAGCTTTGTGCCGATATGCAGCAGTTAACGTGAGGTGCTGGATATGGGCACCAAGATGGTTTCTCCGTTGTAGAATCCTTTGGAAGAGTTGCGGTTAGTTTGAAGACCGTGTTTTATTTATTGCCCTGCGACAGACTGGTGACCTGTCCAGGGTATACAGTAGACAGGACGGGCTCCAGCAACCCGTGACCCAGAGCGAGACAAAGCAGGTTTAGAAGATGAATGAAAGGACGGATATAGAATATTATATTAATATAAGAATCAATATTGTGTTCTACTGTTTTCAACCCCCCCCCCCCCCCCCAAAATAAATAAATAAATAAATAAAGTACAAATCAAGACAATTATTGGCACTTTGTTTTCAACACTCAAAAATAGCTAAATACAAGAATCTACTAATGAAAATGAATAGAGAGATTTAAAAACGAGTGTTTACAGGACGTAGGATGCATCATTGTTTATGTGGGAAGCCAAAGTTTGGACCAAAGGTTTATGAATACAATCTGCTTTCAGTAGAAGTGCTGCTGTCCTGTTGAGGCCAGCTCAGTGCAGAAGGGAGTCTGCCCTTTCTTCCCTTCCACTGTTGTTCAGGGGATTCTTTTCTGCAGGATTTTCTATTTTTAATCCTTTTCCTGCATGCTCCTTAAACACCCCCTCCCTTCATCTCAGATTCGGTTCTCAGATTCAGTTTAAACCATGGACTCCTGCGTCCGCGGCCTTCTGTGATGTTGGAAATTCCTGATCGGCGTGTCACTACTATTAAGGAGTTTGCCTGCTTGATCAGAGGGAGAGCAAACAAAGTGGCAATATCCATTTGTGCATATTTCTCTCATGATTTCTCAATATTACTTCATTTGTGTGTGCTTGTGGAGCCTAAACTGCTGCCAGAGCCTGTGGGGGAGCTTCAGGCGGAGCTGTGTTCCTCTGGCTAACACGCTCTCTGATGTCAAACCACAGATTTCTGCTTTGAAAACCCTGTTGGGTGAGTTAGGACGACGGGCCACAATAAAAACAGTTTAAATGTTCTGTTTTTAACTTGGGTTAAGGGGTAATGTGTTCCTTTCACCACCTTTCCCTTGTGGCTTTTGTCAATGAGATCCTCCTAGGTTCATGCATGTGAATTTCCATGGAGCAGGGAAAGCTTTATGCGATCAGACCTCAGAAGGTTTTTGTAGAAGTTTCTTCAAAAATCTTTTCTTTTTTTTCATGTTTGATCCATTCAGAGTTGAGCTTTTTTTTGTATTTGGGTTCTTTTTTTTGTTATCTGAGAGTCAGAAACCAAAAGCTGAGTCACCAGCTCTACACTTTTTAAGCGCAGATCAAATCATCGAAAAAGCCAGCAGGCGAAACTCTTGCATTATCATCCATTCAAAGGATTAATTAGAGTTCTTGTATGTTTTGTTCGAAGCTTAAATCCCATTTTCCAGTGAGTCATTGTGTTCTGGTCAGGTATCGTTGAGAATTTAGAAACCTTTGTGTAAAGGTGTCTAACCCCAGGCAGATTTCTGAAGTGTAACCTCATTTGAGGAGCATTTCACTGTTAATTATATTTGTCTCATTGCACAGTAGTGGAGAAGTGTGGATTGCCAGAACAAACCTGCAGGGATAAACGTTGCAAAAACCTCTTTTTGCAATATTCCTATTTCAGGTTTGTTCATAAGAATGTCTCGACGTGTCCTCTGCTCTGGAGGCACGGCAACTCTGTTTGCTGAACAATAAATTCTTAATTAAATTACTGGATAAAGGGGATTTAGTGGAGTCTGTTAGGGAAAGTTAAGAGAAGGTTTCACACTGGAAGAGTGGTTTTTATGGCCAGAATACCCTGCGTTCCTGCACGGATAAGGGCTACAAGGATGTAGGGTGGCTGCATGGTGGTGTAGTGGTTAGCATTCTTGCCTCACAGTGAGAAGCCCCTGGTTCAAGACCCAGTAGGACTTTTATTGTGTGAAGTTTGAATCTTCTCCCTGTGCATCTCATCCGTGTGGGTCTTTTTCAGGTACTGTTTTTGACATCCAATGATCTAAAGCAGGGATGGACAACTCTGCATGATTTCCAGACATCCAAGCCCTACTCAAGAGTGGGTACCTGCTCCAATTTGAATATAGGGTTTGTTGGAAAACATGCAGGAATGTGGCCCTCGAGGTCTGGAGTTGCTCATCCCTGGCTCAGGACATTAGTCAGAGGTAAATTGACGACTCTTATTTGTCCAAAGGTGTTGTTGTGTGGCCCTGCGATGGACTCGCAACCTTTCAGACTCGTATTGAAGGTGTATTTGCCAGATAGTAGCTGGGAGAGGCTCCAGCAACCCCTTGACACGAAAGGGAATTAAGTGTCTGCTGCATTCACACTGAGCATGATTTGCGCATCAAATCAACATCATCCACTGCCTCTCTTCCGACGCGTGTCCGAAAATGTGTTCACAAACTCGACGCGCCAGATGCAAGTGGGAGGATCTATCACTAAAGCTTATAGCCTCATCGCTACATGGGGCCAATAACTGTATGTCTCATTTACAATGCATTGAAAACATGGATGATCTTGAGAGACCAGGTTTAATTATTTTGAAGAGCTCTACAAAAAAACCGTCAGTAATCCCGTCTCCACGTCTGGGTTTATGACATCATTCACAGATTCCCCCAGTATGGTGAGCTTAAGCATGTACTGCAGGAGCTGCGTCAAAATGACAGCTGCTTTCAGCTATTATTCTCTCTCTTTGTGACCCAGTTGGACGGCTTGCTGTCCGCATCAGTCCGAGGAAGGCAGAAATGGAAATAAAAATCAAATTGGAGCACTTTTTTAAAAATTGTTTCGACATAACTAAGAGAAATATCATAAAATTCAGGAGGAGAAGGATCAGGTTCTCCTCCAGTTTTGTGTTTAGACTCCACCCACTGATCCTGTCATCATCACATCATCATCACCAAATCTGGTGGATCTCAAGTAGGTTAATGTGACGCGTCTTCTTCGCCAAAGTTAAAAAATTGGAACTTTAGATCCACCGCGACGACCAAAACGTGCTGCTGCCAGACCGCCCTGCTGTTTCCAATGCTTAGAACCTCTGATTGCACCAGTATATTGACTTAAGGATGCAAATCCATTGTTATGGGCGAATTGCGTTTGGCGTGAACGCAGCTTCAGTAAATGCATGGAAGATGTTGTAGGGTCATAACCTAGAACGTAGTCATTGAGCTTTTATTTGCTGATGGTCAAAGATCATTGACTGTTAATGAGAACTGGACGAAGCGAGTGTGACATCATCAAAGACTTGCTTGCGGTTCCAGCGAAAGAAACCGGAAGTAATATGAAAGTCGCCATGTTGGAATCAGAAATCGTCCTTAAGCAGAGATTGGTTCAAGTCGGTCTGAGTCAACATTTCTATGACAACCACTTTCTCCAATCAGGAGTGAGCTTATGAGATATTAAGCTAAGCACTAACATATTGTAGATCTGGAACTGAATGCTTTGTTTTCTCTTTTCCTTGGCCTTATATAGAGGCTGCTCATTTTCTCATCACTTGGTTTCATCTCAAATCTTTTCGGCAATCCCATCACCTTATTCCAAGTTTTCTTTGTAACTTCCAAGCTCTCTGACATCATTGTTTTTTCTCATCAGTTTTCACCCCTCTTGTTCTATACCCATCTCTTTTCCATTTTCATACATGCTGAGGGCAGCAGTTGTCTGATAAGCCCTCGTGTCTGGAGAGCTTGTCAGCGGTGTCAGGATTGTGGGTGAAGCCTGTCATTACATCTGTCCTCCTCCGAACGACGCTGGGACTCGCTGCGAACCCCCCCGGAACAGTGTGCCTGTTTATGTCTCTTCCTGACTACCTCCTTTCTTTCTGGCTGTAACTAAACTTACTTGGCTGAGCAGGCAAAATAAGTAGGCTGCTCTCAATCATTACTCCTGCCTGCTCATACACTGTGTCATCGTTTCTGGCTGCCATTGTGCAGCAACCTTTGGATTTCGACCTGACAACTAGGTTCAACACAGAACGACAGTATTTGTCTGGCTGTCGATGTGAGTTAATAAATAGAAGCACACATTTTGAATGGGAGCTGTGACAAATATTACCCCAAAAACAGCATTTTCTGTTTCTGTCTAGGCTTATATAAGGTTAGACCTACTCCAAAAGATCAAACTTATTAAACATGTAGAGACAAAATTAAAATGTATAAATCCACAAACAAAGGAAAGAAAAGGTAAAAAAAAATGGTCAAAGTTCCATTAAACTGTAGAGTTCCAAGGATTTATTCCAAGATGTATTACACTTATGCTTCATAACTCCTGTTATGTTTGTTTCGAACATTTTGAAACTTTCTTGCTAAATTTGGAATAAAAACAATGCTATTGGAAACTTACAGCCTATGCAGCTGCTGAACTCACTACTGAGGGTTAATCCCTTTCAGGGTAACAGGGTTGCTGGAGCCTATCCCAGCTACAGTTGGGTGATGGTGCATCATGGTCACAGCACCACACACATTTACACCTAGGGGCCTATTGACAGTCACGAGTTAACCCTCAAAGCCTACTTCTGGACTGTGGGAGGAAGCCGGAGAAAACCCACACATGCATTAGGAGAACATGCAAACTCCACATAGAAGAGTCCCAGCCTGGGATTCTAATAAGGGCCTTCTCACTGTGAGGCGAAAGTCCTAAACACTACACCACCGTGTAGCTATTTGCTTAAAAATACCATTTCAGTACCCAGATGTTAATCTCTGAGTCACACTGGTTGAATTTGTGGCTAAAGATTTTAGGTCCGTTAATCGGATTGTTCAAAACAAACCAATATCGACTATTAATCGTATCGGCAACCACAAATTATGATATGAATCATTATTAAAATGACTTGTTACACCCCTAGAAAGAAGACATGAACAACAGCTTTTTGTGAGTCCATATTCATACAAGCAACACCAGTGATCAATACTTAAACCCAAATTCGGATTCAAGTCTTGTCATGGTTTTGTTTTTACATGGTGGGGAAATTTCTTTACCGATTTGCTTTACTTTTTTTTTGATCTTTGTTCTAATCTCGGAACACATTTAGCACAAATGTATTGTTTGTTTCCAAAATAGTTCTTTGTGAGATGCGTTTCCTGTGGTCTTTGCAGTACATTTTATGCAGTGAAAACAATTCTACACTTATACACTGCATTCGTTTTATGTTCATAAACATTTTTGTTACAAATCGATGATCCAGTTTAGTCTGATGTGGGTAAAATCAAGCTAAAATCCTGCATATTATCTTCTCTTTTGTCATAGATGTACATCCAAACCACAACTTTGACGATCTCCCTCAGCCTGTCTGCCTCCGTGTCGCTGGGGATGCTCTACATGCCCAAAGTCTACATCATCCTCTTTCACCCCGAGCAGAACGTACCTAAACGAAAACGCAGCTTCAAGGTGAGATGGGACTTTTTTGACCCCCAAACTCATCAAAATGGGTCAGTACTGCTCCACTGCACAAAAAAAAGGACTCTAAGGAAAATTTGAGGCAAAAAATGTTGCTGCTGCTTCTTTACAACTGTTTCAGGAGTGACTTGTTGGTCACAAACGAACAAGAACCTTTTTAGTTTCATATTTTCTTTTAAGGACTCAAAATGTTCTAAGTATATTCATATTTTTCATTATTTATATGACCTTGAAATCTAAGAATTTCAATTATGATCTAATATTTTTAGAAAGTCCCATATTTTTATTTCTTTTTTGTCCATTTGTGGTTCCAGTTTGATTGTTTGACTTTTGCAGGCCATTGTGACAGCAGCCACCATGTCAGGAAAACTGACCCAAAAGGGAGACCGGCCGAATGGAGAAGTGAAGACGGAGCTGTGTGAGAGCATGGAGACCAACAGTGAGTAAGAGAACACCAACTTTTTATTATTACACATAGAAATTGCTTCAAAATTAATTCAGCAAAAGTTTTAGACTTCTCTTTTCATTTTTCAAGAAAAAATGCCCAAAAAATGTGAACAAAGAAAGTATTTTGCAAGGTATAAAGAAAAAAAACTTTCCAGTTTAATCAGAAAAAAAACAACAAAAAATCCAGAAAATTAGATTTCAGAAAAATAATACATTGATTCATACTTTATTTAGTCAAATTGGTTCATTTAACTTTTACCGATAAATATTTAAACCAAAAATTGCATTCCTGTCGTCTCGGAAATGTAACAATCTGAGTTTTAACTTGGTAACATTCGTTTTTAAAATCGCAACAGATAAAAGGAAGATGTTCGATCCATATAAAAAGAGGAAGAAATTCATTTTAAAGCCAAATTTTATTGAATATGTCAAACATTTTTCATTTAACTTAGCTATTGCATGTCCTCAGACATCTTTTTTATTGCAAAAACACAACATTTCACCAGATATTTGTTACAACCACAGTTGTTTGGCAGTCTAGTTTTCAGTTTAAATAACTTTTTATTCTTGATATAAGACAAAATCAATGTACTAGTATTTTTTTAGTATACTTCAATGACTTGTTTTTAGACGATAAATCCAGAATATCCTGTTGAGTCGTCATATTTTTGTTTTAAGCAGTACATCTAATGAAACAAGTATTTTTTAGTTTACAATAATTTTGAGCAGAGGTTTAAGGTGAAAGGTATTTTCTTTAGGAACACAGGAAAGTTTTATTTGACATTTACAGGATATTTTTAAGAAAGATTCATCTAAAAATGACTAAATCTCATTTCACTTTAAGATAATCCTAGTTTAGAAAGTAGTTGGACTGTTGTAGAGCTGTACATCTTATAAATTTGGGGAAAATGTGTGTAAATGTACTTACTTTAAAGTTATAATTCTCCATTTTTGGGGGGGAGGGAGCAGTACGATTTCAAATATTTCATATTTCGAATTATCCGACCAAAATACGTTCAAATAAATGCTTATAGCTATTTTATAGATTTCATTTCTTATCAAGATGGCAGATGATCCCAACTTATTTTAGGAATTCTAATCAAGAGGAATCTTACTAGTTTGTTTGGCAGATTTCTTTACTTTTTCCAAAGGAAAAACAATTTGTATTTTAAATTTTTTAACTTAATTTACGGTTGCTTTTTCCTGTACTTACATGTGGGAGCTTTTACTGTACGAAGTCACTTTTTAATACGGATGTTGTTCTTGGTAGAATAGCTGCAACATTTTCAGCAACATAAAGCCTAAATATCATTCGTGTGCACATAAATATACGTGCGTAGATGGTTTGTTGAGCTGTTGTGGTGATCCGTCTGCAGTTAAATGAGCATGTTTAGCGTCTGAGCGCTCCTTAGCATATGTTTGCATGGGGTCTATAAATAACGAGCGAAGGTGTTCGTGAGGTATTTCTTCAGCGCTCAAAGAAGCACAGCTGATTTTTGTGGTTTAGCACATAAATCAAGCTGCTGTAAAATGTCTTCACTTTGCTGAAAGTCTGGATTTTGAAGAAGATCTCTGCGTGCCGGGAAGATTTTTGTCTTTTCTCGGTTTTTGTTTTCGCAGCGATTTTACTCAAATGTTTGGGGGAGGGGTGTGCACAGATGTTGACATTTACAAGCAAATCCTGCTCTGTGTTTAGAAGCAACGTAGATGGTTTGCAGGCAGGACGATGTCACTGATTCTCCGCTCTAAACTGTCTTTTCTCTTTTCCATCCATCTTCTTCTTTTTTTTCAATTTCTGCTTTTATTTCTATTTCATCACTTCTACAAACCTCTTCATGATTCACACCCCACATTCACGCAGCTTCATCAACTAAAACCACCTACGTCAGCTACAGTAACCATGCCATCTGAACGCACTGCAGAAGGGACCTGAAGGGGGGGCGTGCCTTAGGGGGCGGGGCCAGTTGAGAAACCAAGAGAGGAGCTGCCTTCAGCCGGTGAAGCTGGCGGACGAAGCCCAACGGAAACCAAGCATGAGACATTTTGTATCATTCCCCATCCAACCGCAGAGGTGGGACCACATAAACAACCAGTCGGTGTGCCTGCTTCGCTGCTGCTCACAGCTCATTGGTCCAACCATGAACTTATGTGTCTAAAGAGAAAAAAAATAAAGAGGACGAACCACGATTTAAAAAAAAAAAAACTGACTTGCTGAACGGTACTGAGATGGACAAAAATATTTAAAAAAAAAGTAAAAAATAAATAAATAAAAAAGAAAAAATGTGTAGACATATATAAAAGGGCAAACATGGGGGTGAAAAAGAGACTTAAAAGATTGCATTTTAAAGATATTTAAAAAGAATATTGTAAGAGAAAATCTATGAGACTCAAACATGTTTGTTGTTGTTCTCTACTTGTAAGTATTTTTGTGGTTGTGACAATTTTTTCATTCTTGTCTCACCGTTGTCTGATGGATCGCCCCTGCATAATGAGATGAGTGTGTTTCCTCCTGCTGTCTCGGCTAACCAGGTTGTAGTCTTGGGTCATGAACCTGTGAAATGCCATGGTCGAAGCATGCCAGTTTTTATACAAAAAGGAGATTTATTTATAATAAAGGAATGTTTTGCAAATGTCTAGGTTGGTTGTCGTGCTTTCTAGGAATTGTGTGCGCTGGTAACAAAATGTCCCCTGCGAGGTGTTTGGATTTTTAATCATTGTTTTTAAAGTTTTATTATAACATTTAGAAGACATGAATTAACTTTTTTTTCCACAACTTTGAAAAAAAAACCTACTTGTTATTTTAGATTCATTGCAAAAGGGTCAATTGTTACCTGCTTAAGCGTTGGTTCCAATTGCCCTTACAGGTGGAAACATGGTGTTGGCGGACAAAAAAATGGGCAAATCTGTACACAGGTGGCTTGCAAGAAATATCGAACTGCTTGGTGAAACCATAAAGAAAAAGATGTTAACGCACATTACGACAGATGGTAGCAAACTCTTATACAACACGTTAGGGTAAAGTAGGTGAAACGTATGTTGGTCATGAATCAAATCACATCAAACTTTATTTATAATTTATTCAACTCGCAACTCGTAGCACTTTAACATTTCAAACAAACCTAAACAAACAACACAATATTACAATAAAAAACTTCACCCTTCCCACTCCCATCTGTTAAAACATACAAACTTTTCTTTTTTAACCACCCCAAATCCTGCATGCTACACAACGGAGCAGCTATAGTACTGTTCAGGTGTTAAGGGCGCGCACCTTGTGTATGACTGTTAAGCTACATTCACACCACTTTCGGCAATCCGCTGTCAAAACGACTTTTCCAAGAAAACGTTCATATAAATGCGATGCATGTTTTGATGCTTTCGTGTTGAAAACACTCATGTTCACACGTATTTTCTACAACAATTTTCAGATTCTACAAACAAAACACGGCCGTTTAACACATGTTAAAAGTTAAACCAGCCACTCCTGTCTATGCACGGTCTACCCTCCATACGGGTGCATGGCTTTAACTAACAAGGTACAAATGATTGTATGAACAGAAAAATCACATTTAGTTCTAATTTAACTTTAATTCTGGGATTACTTGGTTTTATTTTAAGGCATTTTGGAAACCTTTACAAAAGATATTGGATGGTGATAAAACAGTAATGTCTTAAAATGTATTTTTCTCATTTATATTTGTATTTGTTTAACAAATTAAGAGTTATTTGAAAGGGTAGCATTCATCAAAAACACAAAAGAACAGACGACTGGTGTGAAATTGGAACCTCTACGATATATTACATTTAATTTAGTCTGCTGAATAACATCCTTGCATCAAAATAAAGGAACCGTCTAAAGACTCTTTGTTAATCTTTTGTATAAATGCATTTTATGTAAAAAAAAAAATGTAAATATTGTATTTTGTAAGTTCTTTCCTTTTGGATTTCCAAGAGAAAAATATTAATATAATAATCAAATAAAAAACCCACAATCAAGGCTAGCTGCCAAACAACTGGTAGCCCAATGATCGAACATCCACAAATGGCAACTCCTATCACAACTTGAGATTGAAGCGGTACAATACAATTCCAATACCACAGGAGAGCCAGAACAGCAGGTCAGAGAGGAGGCTATACCACACTCCCACCCTGAGCTTGGGAACACAGCCCCAACAACCACAGATACATGGAGCGATGCAGCAACTGACCTGAAAGACAAGATCATGTCTAGAATGAACACTAGGCAACAACGGCTATGACGGTTAAGTGATGTACTGCCTGAAAGTCTTCTGGAAACTGTGAATGAAGCATTGGGGGTAATTCCTACCACAACCATCACATAAACCAATGAACCGGTTTACACTTCAGCAACAGTTGTCCTTGAGATGTTTGGCTATAAGAGAAAACAATACCCACCATGGAAGCAACGGTTAGAGGCCAAAATCAAGGCAACTCGGGGGGATGTGAGTAAGCTAACAGAGGCTCAAAGAGGTTAAATGAGAAAGCAAGTAGCTATGAGATACAGCCAGATGCCTATACCTAAAGCACTGGAAACTGCAAAACAAAGGCTCCTAGCCTTGAGCAGCCGCCTAAAGAGGTACACAAGAGACAGTGAAGCCAGACGGATAAACAGGCTGTTCGCAACTCAACCTGTGAAAGTGTACGCTTAGTGGCAGGATCAAAACAGCCAAGCAGAGAAAGGGACGGCACACAACAGCAATGCCCAGTGGCTGGTCTCTCTGAGAAAAGAACATAGCAACCTCCCTGAACAGAATCCAGTATCCATCACAGTGGCAGACATCCAAGAAAGAGTCTCAGGTATGAACAACTGGACAGCACCGGGCCCTGACATGATACATGCCTACTGGCTAAAGAAACTCACTGCACTCCACGAGCGCCTGGCAGCACAAATTAACCAGCTGCTAAGAGATGGGACTCACCCCGAATGGCTAACAGATGGACAAACGATCCTGATCCAGAAGGATCCCTCAAAGGGTGCAGTCCCATCCAACTACCGGCCAATAACCTGTCTTTCCACAACATGGAAGCTCATGTCAGGCATCATTGCAACCAAGATAAATAGGCACATGGATCAATACATGAGCAACACACAGAAGGGTACAGACTCCAGAGGAGCCAAACACCAACTCCTGGTTGACAGAATAGTCGCTCAAGACTGCAGGTCACCACACACCAACCTGTGCACAGCCTGGATTGATTCCAAGAAAGCCTATGACTCAATGCCACACACGTGGATCACTGAATGCTTGGAGCTGTACAACATCAACAGGACTCTAAGAGCCTTCATAGGAAACTAAATGAAGCTGTGGAAAACCTCCCTTGAAGCCAATGGCAAGCCCCTTGCACAAGTGTCCATCAAATGTGGGATATACCAAGGTTACCAAATAATCAACAAGACTGGCTATGGATACAGACTCAGAAATGGGGCCAACATCAGATGACATCAAGCTATATGCTAAGAGCGAGCGTGACATTGACTCCCTGATCCACACCACCAGGATCTACAGTACTGACATTGGGATGTCATTCGGGCTCGAGAAATGCCGCCGGATGGTGACAAAGAGAGGTAAGGTAGTCCACACAGGAGGGCTCTCACTCCCAGAAGGAACAATAGCAGACATCGAGGACAGTTACAAGTACCTTGGAATTCCACAGGCAAATGGCAACCTGGAGCAGGCAACAAGGAAAGCTGCAAAAGCTAAATACCTCCAACGAGTAAGGCAAGTCCTGAGAAGCTAGCTCAATGGCAAAAATAAGACCCAAGCAATAAACAGCTACACGCTGCCAGTTATCAGATACCCTGCAGGAATAAAAAGATGGCCATAGGAAGAGATGCAGACCACGGATATTAAGATACGAAAGGTCCTCACCATGCATGGAGGGTTCCATCCCAAATCCAGCACCATGAGACTGTATGCTAGCCGCAAGGAAGGAGGCCGAGGACTAGTGAGCGTAGAAGCCACTATCCAGGATGAAACATCCAAGATGCATGAGTACATCAAGCTCAAGGCCCCAACTGACAGTGTGCTCAGTGAATGTCTCAGGCAATGGGGAGCAGAAGATACAGTGCTGGAGGACAGATCCTCATGGGAGGACAAACCCCTGCATGGGATGTACCACTGGACCATAACTGAAGTGGTTGCTATCAAGAAGTCCTACCAATGGCTAGAAAGGGCTGGCCTACAGGACAGCACTGAAGCACTCATCCTGGCAGCTCAGGAACAAGCCCTGAGCACCATAGCAGTAGAGGCTCAGATCTACCACACCAGACAAGACCCAAGGTGTAGGCTGTGCAAAGAGGCGCCTGAAACAATCCAGCACATAACTGCAGGGTGTAAGATGCTGGCAGGAAAAGCATACATGGAGCTCCATAATCAAGTGGCTGGAATAATACACAGGAACCTGTGTGCAGAATATGGACTGGAAACCCCAAGGTCAAAATGGGAAACACCCACAAAGGTCGTAGAGAATGAAAGGGCAAAGATCCTGTGGGACTTCAAGATCCAGACTGAAAGAATGGTTTTGGCGAACCAACCAGACATTGTAGTGGTGAATAAAGAACAGAGGAAAGCCGTTGTGGTGGATGTGGCAGTGCCAAGCGATAGGAACATCAGGAAGAAGGAACATGACAAACTGGAGAAATACCAGGCACTCAGAGAAGAACTGGAGAAAGCCTGGAAAGTGAAGGTGACAGTGGTGCCTGTGGTAATTGGAGCACTCGGGGCAGTAACCCCCAAGCTGGAGGAGTGGCTACAACATATACCTGGAAAGACCTCAGACCTCTCAGTCCAAGACGAGCGCAGTGCTAGGAACAGCTAAGATACTGCGCAGGACCCTCAAGCTCCCAGGCCTCTGGTAGAGGACCCGAGCTTGGAGGAGAAACCACCCGCGGAGGGTAAGAGGGGTGTCTTTATATATATTTATATATATATATATATATATTTATTTATATATATATATATATACATACATAATTTGTCTTTGTAACATTACAAGCAAATGATACACATTTCTAAAGACAAATAAGTACCTATTTTTTCCAGTAAAGACAGGGTAAGAAAAAAAAACTCATTGGTGTTGGAATGTAGGTCAAACTAAAAAATAATTATATATTTTTGTCTACTTACTCATTAAAGTAAAGTTACTCCTAAGAAGGCAGTTTAGACAGCCATTGATGTAACACAGTGCCTTTTTCTTAAAAGGCCTTTTTTTTTTCTTGGATATGATGAAATTGTGTGAGGAAACGATCTGAACATTCTCATTATATTCAGCCCGTTAAATTGTTCAGTCAACACGTCCTTCATAACCATGAATCAAAGGAAGCAAAGCCTACTCTCCTGCTGGCGCTGTCACTCTTTGCAGTTTCTACAGTGTTTGCATCACCCATTAAAGAGCACTCTGGGAATTGTAGGAAGTCTGCACAGATGTGAGTTCTCCTAAAGAACTGCGCAACTGTCAGCAGCAGCCGGGGCGGCCCGGTTTGATACTTGTCAGATATCGGCGCTGTAAACGTGTCTGAGGGAGTCGTCAGATGATTCAGCAGAAATGCAGAGGGTGGCAGTTTGATCCTGCCACACAGTGGATGTTGGTCATATAGGATGGATTTGTGTAAATAGTTAAGTCAAAATTATCAAATAAATGTCATAAACATACTCATACACACACATATATATACATAGGAGACACGTTACTGCTGTGGCCGTATTTGGTTTTGTTTAGTTCTGTTTGTTCTTTCTTTTGTGTATTTTTGTATCAAAGTGGGACTTTGTGTTCTTGTGCATCTTTGTGTTTGTGTCTGATTATTTTCAGGTGTGGTGGAAAGGGTGTGGCCTCCCATTGGACAAGCTGGTGCAGAAAAATAAGCAGAAAGTAGAACTGAATGCAGTGACCTAACATACCCATATGACAATTTCCTGAGTCATTTATTAATTAGTTTTTATTTATTGGATCAAATAAAATTATGACATATTTGGATGAAGATGTGTTAAAATTCTCAGCCACATTTGTCTTTAAGTAAAAATTTCTGAATTGAAAAACAAAACAAACTATGCGAAACAAGAAACGTCACCTTTTTAGTAACAATTGTCCTCTTGTAACTCTGTATTAGGTTAAGTTAAATGGATGAAGAGACAAAACTATAATTAGTTTATTGCACAGAATTAAAAAAAACAAAATCAGCATTAATGGTTTGTTTTCTAATTAGAGAAATATAAAACCAGGAAAAAGTAATTATGGGAGCGCTATTATCTTTATTAACGTCATGCGGATTCCTTTTTGGACAATTTATTTTAATAAGCTGCTTATTGCGCTCTCTGTAGTGTTTACATGTAATATAAAAGGGACGATTGACTTTTTATAAAAAGCTTTTCAACCCTGTGGTTGTCGAAAAACATGGTGGAAGATTACATCACAAAAACATACTTTTGCTCCTTACTTTTCTGAAACTTGGGAAGCAAACAAACCCAGAACTCATGAAAACACTTCAAAAATTGTTTGTAACTTACAGTCATCTGGCCACAGACGAACAGGAGTTTTTTAATTTTAAGGTCAAATGTACACAAGATAAAGAAGAAAATGAGGGTAAAAAATTACTCCAAGTTGGCATCAGTATTAGTTTAGTCACTGAGAGCTTTATACATTGAATAAATATTTGAACACCTCTCAGCTAGAATTCAGACCTGTCTGCCTTTAAATAGTCCACCTCCTCCTCATTATCATCCTAAACGGGCGGCCTTGGTTGGGGCAGCCGTGGTGCAGCGGTAGGAGAGTCAACCCATGATGGTAAGATTGCAGGTTCGATTCCGCCTTGCACGCCCACGTCAAAGTGCCCTTGGGCAAGACACTGAACCCCACCTTGCCTCTGGTGGGAGTTTGGCACCAGTGTTCGGCAGCGTCCACCATCAGTGTGTGAATGTGTGTGTGCATGGGTGAATGGGTCTGTGACTGTAAAGCGCTTTGGGTCTTCAAAAGAAGGTAGAAAGCGCTATAAGTATACGCCATTTATCATTTGCCATTTAGTAGCACTTGTTTGGGGTCGTCAGCTCATAAAGACACTTGTCTACTCAGTCAGTCAGTATTGTATGGGGTGGACACACAATTCTGATTGTATGTACTAACATGGCCAAGATCAAAGAGCTGTCCAAAAACACCAGAGACAAAATTATGGACCTTAAGAAGGTTCCAAGCAGCTTGGTGAAAAAAGATCCACTGTTGAGCAATTATTTGAAAATGGAAGAAGTTAAAAATGACCGTCCATCTCTATGCAAGATCTCACCCTGTGAGGTCTCAATAATCCTTAGAAAGGTGAAGACTCAGCCCAGAACTACACGAGAGGAGCTGGTCAGTGAACTGAAAAGAGCTGGGACTACCGTTTCCAAGGTTACCGTTGGTAATCCACTAAGACGTCATGCATGGCATAGAAGGTTCCCCCACTTAACCCTTGTGCTATCCTAGGCAATTTAAACGTTGGGAGTTGGGTCATCTAGACCCACTAGACAGTGCGCTGAACCTTTTTTCTTCAATGATTTGTGAACCTCACTGGTGTCCATGGATTACATGAAATCTTTCCACCTTTATCCACCTTTGTCATGGTAGGAATAACACGTCAATATAAGGGTGGGGTCATCTAAGATAGCACAAGGGTTAATACAGCACATGTCCAGGCCCGTCTTAAGTTTGCCAATAACCATTTGGATGATCCAGAGGAGTCATGGGAGAAAGTCATGTGATCAGATGAGACCAAAGTAGAACTTTTTGGCCTTAATTCCACTTGCCGTGTTTGGAGGAAGAAGATGATGAGTACCACCCCAAGAACACCATCCCTACTGTGAGGTATGGGTGTGGTAGAACATACTATGGGTTTTTTTCTGCACATGGGACAGGACGACAGCACTTTATTAGGAAGTGGATGACCGTGGCCATGTATTGCGAGATTTTGGGGAACATCCTCCCTCCCTGAGTTAGAGCACTGAAGATGGGTTAGGGCTGGTCTTTCAGCATGACAATAACCCAAAGTACACGGCCAGAATAACCAAGGAGTGAGGAGCTCTGTGAGAAGCAGATCAAGGTTCTTGAGGAGCCTAGTCAGCCTCCAGACTTCAACCTATTACAAAATATTTGAAGGGAGCTCAAACTCCATGTTTCTCAGTGACAACCCAGAAACCTGACTGATCTAGAGAAGATCTTTGTGGAGGAATGGGCCAAAATCCCACCTGCAGTGTGTGTAAACCTGGTGAAAAACTACAGAAAACGTTTAACCTGTGTAATCACAAACAAAAAAGCTACAATACCAACTATTAACATGGATTTTATCTGGTGTTTAAATGCTTTTGTTCAGCAGTAGGATACATATAAATTATTTTAAAAAATCGTGCAATGTAATTTCCAGATTTCTTTAGATTATGTCTCTCACGCTGGCCATGCAGCTAAGATGAAAATGTCAGACTCCTCAATGATTTCTAAGTGGGAATACCTGCAAAATCACTGGGTTTTCAATTGCTAATTTGCCTCACTGTATGTGTTCATTTCTGGACCTTCGTTCGTACAATAAGCCCCTGGTGGTTACTTAGAGAACTACAGCTTGCTCCAGTTGCTGATGTTACCAGAGAACCGTCAATCAGGACCAGAAGAGTTGTACCTTATACATTATTAGGATTTTGCAATGTAAGCTGTAAGTTGCAAAAAAAGTTATACGGCCTTGGGTGAAATACTAAATAACACAACCCAAATGCTGTGTACATCAATCAGCAGATCCTTATAACAACACTTCATCATACATATGTTATCATGCTTCAGGTTAACTTGATTTGTGCATTCATAGTTCACATTACCTTTAAAAAAAATGTCCCTAAATCAGTTCAGTTTGAAAGATGAGCTATTAAAACAACCCGTTTTTAAAATGTATATAAAGAGGAAATGGATCCAACATCACAGGCAATCAAGCATACTTTCATGAAGAAGTGTGGCCTTTTCCAGCATTGACCTTAACTTTGAATCATGGGATTCTTAAAGGTGACCTGATTATGCATTTTTTCCAGTGGGACCTTGTTAGGTAAAAGAGTACCAGATGACCTTTCTTCTTTACCAAAGAACAGTGCTGCACTGCACAGGATGCAACACTGGATTCAGGACTGCTGTGGAAGGAGAGACGGCTCACAAATATTTACTGACATCATCTCACTCTGATCTTTTTTGGGTTTTTATTTGAATTTTGTATTCACTTCTTTTACCGTCTCCCATTAAAGTTAAAGGGAAAGCCTGGGAAAGTCGTTCTGTCAGGCTTGATGTGCAGCAACTCCGGAATAAAACAACATAAGGAAAAAAAGTCACCAATTACCCACCAATTGTCATGGTTTTCAGGCGAGACAGACCCAGATGCTGGAACTCAGAATGATCAGACGGGTAAGTAACTTGGTAAGTGAGTTTAATCACAGGAAAGGTTGATGAGAATAAATCCTTTGACAGGAGGAAATCCGGACGTGGCTCGTGGCGAGGCTGGAGGGAACACCGCGGCTGGAGGACTCCGAGGTGGGTTCAAGACAGCAGCTGAGTGACGGCAGACTTCCACACAGGTGACCTTCGTTTGGGTGAATCCTGAGACAGAGAAGCAGAACATGAGAGCAAGGCAGGACAAAGACACGGGACTTGAGCAGGCTGACCAGGCGTAGTCACCGTTAGGAGTTAACGAACTGGCGTCGATGAATGGGCTGGATCTCCTTAAGAGTAGGCAGGTTGATGAGGTGAAGTGGTCACAGCTGGTGGAAGTCAGGAGCAGAGCTGAGGGGGCGGGGCTGACCGAGGCACCGTGACAGTACCCCCCCCCCCTAACGACCGCCTCTGGGCGGTCGAGGCCGACGATCCGGGTGGGCGCGGTAGAAATCGGAAATGAGGGAATGGTCCAAAATGAGGGAACGGGAGATCCAAGATCGTTCCTCAGGACCATAACCCTCCCAGTCCACCAAGAACTGATAACCGCGCCCACGGCGCCGGACATCCAAAATGCGGCTGACAGTATACGCCGGAGCATCGTCGATGAGCCGGGCGGGTGGTGGGGAAGCGGAAGGCGGGCACAATTCACTGTCCATAACAGGCTTGATCTGAGAAACGTGAAAGGGTGGATGGACTTTGAGAGCTGCCGGAAGGTGAAGACGGACACACGAGGGATTGATAATGCGATCTATGGTGAAAGGTCCAATAAAACGTGGAGCCAGCTTGCGGGACGTGGCCTGGATCGGAATATTTTTAGAAGATAACCATACTCTCTGGCCTGGTTGGTAGTCGGGGCTTGCCACCCTGTGGCGGTTGGCAGTACGGCAGTTATCTTCCTTGGAGCGACGGAGGGCCTCTTGAGTCTGGCGCCATATGAGCTGGCAGCGTTGAAGGTGGTCTTGGACAGATGGAACGGTGAGATCTAGTTCATGGGATGGAAACAGAGGAGGTAAATAACCCAGAGATGCTTCAAACGGTGACACACCCGTGGCAGAGGAGGGATGTGTGTTGTGGGCGTATTCGATCCAGACCAAGTATTTAGACCAGTCGGAGTTGTTCTGGGCGGCTAGGCAGCGGAGCGCAGCTTCCAGCTCCTGATTGGCCCGTTCTGCTTGTCCGTTTGATTGGGGATGATACCCAGAAGTAAGGCTGACGGTGGCACCTAAGGCAGAACAGAAGGCCTTCCAGACTTGTGAAATGAATTGTGGTCCGCGGTCGGACACAATGTCTGCAGGAATACCGTGGTGTCTGAAGACGTGATTTACCAGGACCTCTTCAGTTTCAGTGGCTGTGGGTAGCTGAGGGAGAGGAATAAAGTGGACAAACTTGGAGAATCGGTCGATTACGGTGAGAATGACTGAGTTACCCCGAGACATGGGAAGGCCCGTGACGAAGTCGATGGAGATGTGGGACCAGGGACGGTTCGGCGTGGGCAGAGGCTGCAATTACCCCGAAGGTGGAGAGTTGGAAGTTTTAGAACGCGCGCAGGTAGAGCAGGCGGCGATGTATTCTCTGACGTCCTTATTCATGGAGGGCCAGAAGAAGCGTCTCCGTATTAGATGGAGTGTACGGGTGACCCCTCCATGACAGGCGATGCGAGAGGTATGAGCCCAGGTGATGACTGCCGACCTTACAGATGCGGGAACATAGAGAGTGCCGTTAGGAGGAGTGGGGTGATCAGGTTCCTCACCTTGCGCCTGAATAACTTTGGTTTCGATGTCCCAGATGAGATTGCCGATGATGCAGGTTTCAGGGAGAATGCTGGTGGTAGTCTTGGAGTGTTCAGTGTCACAGAATTGGCGTGAGAGGGCGTCCGGTTTGATATTTCTACTGCCGGGTCTGTAAGTGATGGAGTGTGAAGAAACTGGATTTTCTAGAAAGGACTGTATTAAATTTTAGGTTCGTACCCGTCAGTTTCTTGCACACAGAAATAAATGAATAACGACTCAGAGACAGTTACTTATCTTTAGTGGAGGTTTTACTTCGCACAAACACGAAGGGGACAGACATATGACCATGCTGCATTCAAAGTCCGAACCAACGAGCTCAGGGATGGGCTTTGGTATAAAAACCCTGCATTTGCATATTCAGAAGATGGTCCGATGGGCCTCGTGTGAAAAACACGCCCACAGGTTACTGGTGGAGAGAAGCTCCAAGGCTAAAGTGAAGATAAGTCTGAGGCCTGCTCAGCAGAAAACATGCACAGAAAAGAGGGAGTATGGGAAGAAACTGTTAGAACAATAGTTTGGGTGTGCTTTCTTCAAATGTAATATAATTTTGAGATGACAATACATGCTCAGTGAATTAAGTTTAAACCATTAGTGTAATAAAAGTTAAAGGCAGTTTCTAACTATTCTTCACATGGAGAAGTTAAAGCGGTCAAAAAACAAACACCAGCGGGCTTGGCGGGAATGGAGCCGTTTTGGCAGAGCGCAGGTATTCCAGATTTTTAAGGTCTGTCCATACTATGAAAGGTTGAGCCGCTCCCTCCAGCCAATGACGCCACTCTTCGAGAGCCAGTTTTATTGCAAGGAGCTCCCGATTGCCCACATCATAGTTGCGTTCCGCCGGTGATAATTTCTTTGAGAAGAAAGCACAAGGTTTTAGCTTTCCGGAAGTCTCTTCACGTTGGGATAAGACAGCTCCGACCCCGGAGTCGGAGGCGTCAACCTCCACCACAAATTGCCTGGAAACGTCTGGTTGAATGAGGATGGGGGCTGATACAAACAGTTTCTTAAGATTACTGAAAGCAGCTTGAGCCGTGGAGTCCCAGAGAAAGGGTTTAGCAGTGGATGTGAGACGTGTGAGAGGCGCAGCGATAGAACTGTAATTTCGAATAAAACGACGATAGAAATTGGCAAAGCCAAGGAATTGCTGAAGCTTTTTACGTGACGTGGGGGATTCCCATTGGGAAACGGCGGTGATCTTGGCAGGATCAGGTCGAATACTGCCAGCTTCGAAAATGTACCCGAGGAAAGGGATGCTGGTAGTGTGGAACTGGCATTTTTCGGCCTTTACGAACAACTGGTTTTCGGCTAGCCTCTGAAGGACTAGGCGCAAATGGTTCTGGTGGTTCTTGGGATCTTTGGAGTAGATCAAAATGTCATCTAGATACACGAATACAAACTGATTTAGAAAATCTCTGAGTACGTCGTTGACCAAGCGTTGAAAAGTGGCAGAAGCGTTGGTTAGCCCAAACGGCATCACAAGATATTCGAAATGACCTAGCGGAGTGTTAAATGCGGTTTTCCATTCGTCTCCTTCTCTCATACGCACGAGGTGGTAGGCATTGCGAAGGTCGAGTTTTGAGAATATGCGTGCCTCCTGAATGGAATCAAAGACCGAGCTGATGAGTGGGAGAGAATATTTATCTTTAATAGTTATTTGGTTAAGTTCGCGGAAATCTATACAAGGTCTGAGTGATTTGTCTTTCTTCTCGACAAAGGAAAATCCGGCCCCGGCTGGGGAAGAGGAGGGACGAATGTGACCCTGAGCTAGGGCTTCCTGAATGTAACGCTCCATAGCTTTCTTTTCGGGACCCGAAAGGTTAAACAATCTTCCCTTGGGCAGGGTGGCGCCCTCGAGAAGGTTGATGGCACAATCATAAGGTCTGTGCGGAGGTAAGGAAGAAGCCTTCGATTTACTGAACACGTGCTTTAAATCATGATAACAGTGCGGAATATTGGAAAGGTCAATAGTTTCGGGTTCACTACTCGAGGGCGTGGAAACGGAGGATAACGCAGATTGGAGACAGTGACCCATGCAAAAATCACTCCACCCCATGATAGTAAAACGGCACCAATCGAGATGAGGATTATGGAGTTTAAGCCACGCGAATCCCAACACGACAGGAGTCTGGGGTGTGCGAGTGACAAAGAACTGAATGAACTCGCGGTGGTTCCCCGAGGTAATAAGCATAACCGGCTTGGTGCGATGGGAAATAATGGACAAGTGCTGTCCCCCCAACCCAGCAGCATGGACAGGAGAGGGGAGTTGTTCAGTGGGTAACGCTAAGCGCTCAACGATACTCTGATCTATTAAATTCTGTTCAGCGCCTGAGTCGACCAACGCCTGAAAGTCAAGAATTCGGGATTGGTGGCATAACTTGACCGGAACAAACAAGAAATTATTATTAGTGGGACAATCCCCCCGCGACCGGTCTCTTAACGGGGGGTTCTGGAGTTTAAACGGCGGGAGCATTGATTAATCTGATGGTCTAATTTTCCACAATAGAAACACGCACCTTCGTTGCGACGTCTAAGCCGCTCCTCGGCGGTGATTTTTGAATGCCCGATCTGCATAGGCTCTTCTGGGATGGTGCGAGGAGTATCTGACCGAAGAGTGGTGTTACAGTCCATGGGAGTGACGAGGGGGGTTAGCGTAGTAGTCTTCCTGGTCACATGACTCCGACTCCCGTTACGTTCCTGTAGCCTGATGTCGGAACGTAAGGCGGCAGCCGCTAATTCCTCGAAAGTGTTAGCCTCCGGCTGGGTACATAGATGGTCTTTGACAGCTTCGTTGAGGGACTGGTAAAAGACCCCTCGGAGAGCTGGATCCGACCATCCAGCCTCCACAGCCAGGTTGCGGAAGTCTATGATATGCTCGCTAACGGAGCGGTTTCGTTGTCGGAGTGAAAGGAGCTGGCGTGCTGCTTCGTCTTGCTTACGGGGCTGATCGAACACCAACTTAAATTCATTAATGAATTGTTCAAAAGGTAAGTGTGATATAGGATTAGCGGCTAGGAAAGCCTGAGCCCATTGTAGCGCTTTACTGCGAAGAGAGTTGATGACTAGCGTGATCTTACTGTGATCGGAGTAGTAGTATCGTGGAGCTTGTTGAAAGAGTAACTGGAACTGGAGGAGAAAACCCCCGCATGCTTCCGTGTTGCCGTGGAAAGGTTCCGGTTGGAGACGGAAATTTTCAGGTGTCGTGACGGCGGCGGAAGAGGGGTTGTTGCCGGAAGTTGCGGCCGGAACTGTAGGAGCAGAAACGGAAGCTTGACTGGTGATTTCTGTCAATGTTTGTGACATACCATTGAGGCGCCGAAAAAGTTCTTGTTGAGCCGATGCTATTTGGGATAGCGCGTCAGCTTGGCGTCCCAGGATGATTCCTTGTTGGCTCACGGCGTAGACCGTCAGCTGGGTCTGGGTTTTGGCCAGTTCGTTCTGTCATGGTTTTCAGGCGAGACAGACCCAGATGCTGGAACTCAGAATGATCAGATGGGTAAGTAACTTGGTAAGTGAGTTTAATCACAGGAAAGGTTGATGAGAATAAATCCTTTGACAGGAGGAAATCCGGACGTGGCTCGTGGCGAGGCTGGAGGGAACACCGCGGCTGGAGGACTCCGAGGTCGGTTCAAGACAGCAGGTGAGTGACGGCAGACTTCCACACAGGTGTCCTTCGTTTGGGTGAATCCTGAGACAGAGAAGCAGAACATGAGAGCAAGGCAGGACAAAGACACGGGACTTAAGCAGGCTGACCAGGCGTAGTCACCGTTAGGAGTTAACGAACTGGCGTCGATGAATGGGCTGGATCTCCTTAAGAGTAGACAGGTTGATGAGGTGAAGTGGTCACAGCTGGTGGAAGTCAGGAGCAGAGCTGAGGGGGCGGGGCTGACCGAGGCACCGTGACACCAATTTAGTTATCAATTTCTGATTGCTGCTAGAGAGGCCAGCCAAGCAAGAAAAGGTCAAAAGCTTGATTGAGAGTGTTTTTGAATGGATATATGAATTTGCAGTAGTGTGGGGATTGTCTGTGATCACTGTGCTAAATGCTGTTGCTGTGGTGCGCAGATCAAATGTTAAAGTCAGGAAATCCTCATCAAGTCTCTGTTATGATGTATAAATCAGCATTATCATTTATTTTTAATGTAATTTATTTTATGAATAGAACTATAGATATATTACAATAATAGTTATAAACAGACTTGCAACAATTCCTGATCTTTTTTTTCTGTTTTAAAAGAAAGTTTAAGGGAAATTCTACCTTTATACTAAGCACTTTACAAAGTATCACTAACTTAACCTTCTATATGTGAAAATAAACTGCATCCACTGCTGCGTTATATAAAAAAAGGAGGGATAAAGAAACACCTCTGTTCTTTCTTAGAATAGAATAGAATAGAATAGAATAAAACAGACTAGAATAGAATAGAATAGAATAGAATAGAATAGACATTTATAAGCAAGACAGCAGACTCGTGTATGAAATTGTGACCGAGCTCATCAGTTTTCGTTCTCTCCTAGTTAAGAGATCATTCCTGGAGCATTTTCCAGCAAATAAACGGTGAACAAAGAAACACGGCTGACTTAGGTTTTGACTTTTTAACATTTTCAAAATTTCCATTTTTTTTAATATTTCAGATAAAACGCAAAAACAAGATACAAGAAAAACAAGATCATGCATATTCTTGTTTAATAAGATTCCAGCTGCCCGTGTCACTATTATGTTATATACACATTTATAATTTATAAGTTATTTCGGCATATTTTAAGATTCAAGATTCAGATTCAAAGGGTTTATTGTCATATGCACAGTAAGAAATGGGTTTCCCTGCACAATTAAATTACTTTGCTGTCTGCTCCGAATGCCAAAAAAGTATACAGGAAATTGAAAATTCACACAAAACAAACACACAACAAAAAGACAACATGTCGTGCAAATTCTAAATGTGCAAAAACAGTGATAATAAACAGTATAGCGAACAATGAGGATGTGCAAGATCCCAAAGATTCAAGAGATTTATTTGTCATTGTCAGTGAAACAACGAAAATACGTTTGGAGCATCAACAACAGCCACTCAGTTCAATTCACCAATAAGGTGCAAGGGTGTGCAAAGTGCAGTTTGTTCTTCCAGACTCCTGTCAGCTGTTAAGGAGCCTGATGGCAGAGGGAAAGAAAGAGTTCCTGAGTCTGGTGGTCCTGCACTTCACACTCCTGTACCTCCGTCCCGAGGGGAGGAGAGTGAACAGACCACATTGCGGGCGGGTGGGTGGGGTCCTTGATGATGGAGGCAGCTCTCCTACGGATCTTACGCTTGTAGATGCTCTGCAGCGAGGGCAAAGGAGTCCTGGTGATCTTGAACGCAGTCTTCACCACTCTTTGCAGGCGTTTGTGGTCCATGGCGGTAAAGCTGCCGTACCACACTGTGATGCAGCTGCTCAGGATGGACTCAACCATGCAGCTGTAGAAATTGCTGAAGATTTTTGGGGACATGCCGAACTTCCTCAGCCTGCTCAGAAAGTACAGCCGCTGATGAGCTTTCTTCACCAGCTGTGAGGTGTTGAGGGTCCAGGTGAGGTCCTGGCTGAGGTGGACCCCCAGATATCTAAAGCTGCTCCCCCTCTCCACTTCCAGACCGCGGACAAGAGGCGGCTGATGAGGGTTTGTCCTCTCCTTCTTCATGTCCACTATCATCTCATTTGTCTTGTCTGTGTTGAGGGTGAGGTTGTTGTCCTCACACCATGTCACCAGACTGGCCACTTCCCTCCTGTAGCTGCTTCGTCCCCGCCAGTGATGCGTCCTATCACAGCGGCGGCGTCAGCAAACTTCAGGATGATGTTGTCCTTATGAGAGGCCACACTGTCGTGGGTGAACAGGGTGTGGAGGATGGGACTGAGAAACACACCCCTGTGGTGTGCCAATGTTTGTGATGATGCTGGCTGAAGTCCTGTCCCCTATTCTGACAGACTGAGGCCTGCCAGTCAAAAAGTTCAGGAGCCAGTCGCAGAGGATGGGGTGTATTCCAAGGGAGAACAGTTTGAGTTTGTGGGGAACGACCGTGTTGAATTCAGAACTGTAGTAGATAAAGAGCATATGAATGTAGGAGTCTTTATTCTCCAGGTGTGAGAGGGAGGTGTGCAGTGCTGCGGCAATGGCATCTGAGGTCGATTCTTGCAGTTTCGTGAAAAATTAAATAGTAACATATTGTACAGTCTGGTCAGCACTTTTATCGTGAAAGTACAAAAAATCCCACCCTATTTCACCTCAGAAAAAAGGTTGTTGAAGTTAGCTTAAGGAAATGCTTTGTGCTTTCTCTTTAATGGCTAAACGAGCTAAACAATATATGTAAGAAAAATAATACATGTATTTTAATTTGAGTGTTTGTTTCAGGCGTTGATTATTTATCAAACTGCATTTATTCCTGTATATGAAATTTAGTGCCGTTTGTGCCAGCAGTTAAATAAAATAATGTTTCAGTTAGAGAAAACGCAAAAATAAGCAAACTATTTAATTGAACTTGAAAAAACTTGTATTTCATGCTAAAGACTGGAGTTTGAATATTTCAAAAATCCCTCAAAATGTGTTTCACTGAAGTATTACAAAGAAAAATACCCTTTTTTTCATAACAGATTTATCTAATCTAATGTGATCTAATAGATTTAGTCTAATTGTACGTCATAAAACTTAACTTACTCAGTGCAGTTTTTATCACTCCAGAACTAGAGCAGAAATGATTACACACAGGAATGAATATCAAATAAGCTGCTATTCTTCATAGAGTATCTCTGTGGGTTTATTTCAAGGTCAGACAATGGAAATTCTTGCAGAAAATGACATCTAACACTGTATTGTATGAATATAGGATTTTGGATGTTAACGTTCCTGACAGTGGAGTGGAAAACCTCACTGCTCAAGGACCTTTGCTCCCAATTTTATGGCATAAAATTGTAAAATAAAATACTACAAACAACAGACATGAAACAATATCTTTGGAACACGTTAAAAAATGATCTCCACACAATCCAGATCAACTTTTGAGTAACATGATAGTAGATCACATGATCAATGTATGGCAACTTTTATCCAATAATTGGAGGCACGATATCAACATTTTGGCTAACAAAATTTGGTCAAAACTAGTTTGCCAAAGAACCAACATCATAGTTTATTAATTATATTTTGATATATGTAAATGATATGACTTTTTAAAAAGCAAATATTTTTCATAGTACTTTTATTTTGAAAGCCAATATAATTTTTGTTAATTCTTGAAAAGTATTTTGATATCCAAGTTATTTAGAGTTGACACATCGATTTAACCCTTGTGCTATCCTGGGCACTTTAACGTTGGGAGTTGGGTCATCTACACCCACTATAGACAGTGCTCTGAACCTTTTTCTTCAATGATTTGTGATCTGCACTGGTGTCCATGGATTACATGAAATCTTTCCACCTTTATCCACCTTTGTCATGGTAGGGAGAACACGTCGATGTAAGGGAGGGTCATCTAAGATAGCACAAGGGTTAACAGACCAAACTTTGCTGTAAAAAGCAGCTAACATGTATTGATGTACTGATGTGTTTCAAAGAACTTTAAACAGTCACTTCAAATTGTTTTTTTTTTTAATTTATGGTCACTAATTTTTGATGTGAAAACCATGGAAGGTTATCCATGTATCAATGACATGTATCTGTCAGACGTCAGAGCTCTGTCTACACCTCTGGCCTCCGGAGTTCTGAGTGCACATCATCTCTCAGCAACCCCAGTTCACAGTTTCTGGATGCTACACACCTGACTCTTGTTTGCAATCACTCACAGTACACTTAAGCACTGTACTGACCCTCACTTAGTGCAAAGTATTGTTTGTGCCATTCTGCCTGCATCATCGAGTATTGTATCTGGATCGGATCGTCTGTTTATTTATAAATAAATACAATTAAAATTGAATTGAATTCTTCCCTGATGCTCCCATGCTTGTTATTGACCCCTGCCTGCCTGACCACGATTTAGCTTTGTGGACTTTTAGCTGAGCTGAAAAAAAAATAAACGCTGCAATTGGAATCAGCCTTCTGCCTGTTCTTGAGCCGCTATCAGAATATAATTTTTTTTTTGTGTTTGTGTTCCCGTTTCTGCCCGTGGTTTTATGACAAAATTTCAATAATGGATGAGTTCTTAACATTTAGAAAAGACTATTTTGTATTTGAGGTTTCCTTGGTGCATTTAAAAACACAAAAAAGCAAACTTTATTGTGGTACATATGTGAAAAGTCCAATATACATACGTGGAATGATCACAAAAAGACACAATTTCGCGAATGCATTTTTCAACAATCACTAAATTTTACTTAATAATTGTCTATTAACTATGAAAAAATATGCAAAAATTGTGTAATTCTCAACCAACCAAAAGCTTTAAACAGATCAAAATAGAATTCACATAAAGATCCATCAGCCGAAAAATCTCAACAGAGATCCCCACACATCGAATGAAAGAAACACTTAGAATTTGCGCATGTATCATGAAATACCAAAATTTCACATGTGGAAAATAAGCAAAATGTACACAGTGGCTGAGTGGCACGGCCCAGCATGGTGGAAAGAGCTGCTGAAATTCACTTCTTTGAAAAAGCCATTAATCCGTCTTTACCACTTTAAGTAATCAATCAAATTAGGAAAAATCATCTTGAGATAATGGTGTTAGTCCCCCAGGTTGAGTAAGAAGGCGTTTTAGTCAATGGGTGCTGAAATTGTTCCTGTGTTAGGAGGTGCCACAATGCGTTATTAAAACTGTTGACATAGTTGTTGCCATACTCTGATCCTTTTTCTCATGTGGTTTGTTTTTGTTTTTAAAAAAGATTTAGAAAGACTTCCTAAAACCACTTTAAATGCAAATTAGCATCACTTGTTTCCCTGCACAGCATGAGTAGAATTACAATCCTTGTCTGCATGTTCATGTTGTACATGTTTGCCTGGTTTGCCTGGTCAATCAGTTCAGGGTCGTTATTAGGAAAGGAGTGAAAAGAATGATCTGTTGACACTCGAAAACCATAGAAGACTCAACACAAGCTACTAATTGCTAGGTGCAATCATGAGTTATCAAATTAAACCTCCGTTTTAATATTTAAACCCAATCCAACCAGTATTTGTTTTTACTTCCGTGGACATTCCAGAGACATTTTTCTGGTACAGGGTTGATGCTAAGATGCCGCCGTTGCAAAGGACAGCTGCATCGTAGAACTTAAATTAATGCAAAAAAGTGGTGTAGGGAAAAATCGATTCGGCATTGCATTGGAAATATATTTGGCAATACTCATATTGATTTCTAATGCTGTCAGGACGATACTTGTTTAATTATCCATGGGGGTCCTTTAGCGTCTTACTCTTGATTTTCACTTAAACCCCCAATCAGTAGTTGGCAGCACCGCACACTGAGCCACTTTGAGCAGCTCTACACCGCACATAACAACAAGATATCCGCAAGAACCAGCTTGTTTTGTTGTTATGATAAATGAACTATTTAGTTTTTACTTGGGATGGGTACCAAACCGAAATTCTGTGCTATGTTGCTGCCAGTACCATATAAAACGTGGATTGCGGTGCTTTGTAGTGCACGGAGTATCAGCCACAATGCTGTTGACAAAGTGGGCCAAAGTTCTGTGGAACTTTACAGCAATACATTCTAGTTTAGATGTGTACGACCCTCTGAAAAAATGCCAATATGTTACAATGAGCAGTGAAATGCGTGTTGACTTCCACGTGTGAAAAGCTGCAGCGGTGCAGACTGTTGTGTAAATGAAGGATCTCAGCCACATTATAGCGCTTTCCTTCACCTTGTCATGCTGTGTCATCACACTTTATTGTTTCTGGAAAGAATTAGTGTTTTGTTTTTTCCTTAATTTTTGAAGCACCATTCAGACTCCTGAACCGTTTAAAAGAACTGGAGAAATTAAGCAATATTGAAAATAAACAGCACTTTATTTCCTCAATCATACTTTTAAAACCGTAATGGTTAAGGCCCATTCGTTCAGTTTTATCTTTCTTATACTGAAAAATATTTTGCTGTGGAAATCAGACAATGTTGACAGTTCCCTTTAGGTAGAAATACATTTTAAGTTACTTTGAATTTGCTTAGGCAAAAGTAACCTGTATATGAGATACGTGTGCAGTGCTGAATATTGTGATCATTTTGTGAAATTAATTTTACAATTTTATTACAATGAAAGGCGTAATAATATTCAGGTAGAGTTTTTTTCTGAGTAATACTCTTGAAAAAAAGAAAAGAAAATATTGACATATTGCGATATGTATCGTATCGTGGGACAAGGATCAGGATACGTGTCATACCGCCAGACTCTTGCCGATACACCCCTACCGAACGCGTGAAGATTTATAACCCCCTATTGTAACGGTAAAATCACAAGAAGCCTTCATCTCTTTGGCTGTTTGCTTGGCTGTTAAACATGACAAGTGAAAAAAAAAGTCAAAAGGAAGCCTGAACAACAAGTTTAGCATGTTTTTAGATTATAGCTCTAAATTCGAGCTACTCTCAATCTGTGTTACAATGTGTGCTAATGGCTAGCGTTCTCCTGTCCGGGCTTTTACTGCAGTCTGAATGTCACCTTTAAAACAACTTTGGACTCTAGCCTGGTAATTAATCTTTTTAGTATTGTATCTTTTTTTATTTGTTTGTACTCCAAATAAGTATCCAGCGTCTCCTCTAATTAACTCTGGAGCTCATTGATAGTAACTATTGCTGCGTTCATGACCTTTACAAGTTTTTTAATCACCTATTGTTAGCTTCTAGGTTCCACCTTCACATCCTTTTCTGTGTGGCTCTGCTGTTCTTAGGCTTTACAGGCATCACTCAGTAAAAAGAAACCCGGTCAGATGTTGTCTTAATAAACAACATCTTCACATAGGGGGTTTTGTCTGAACTTAGCCTGAGGCGAGTGCTTTTTTTTTTATTGTGTTGTTTTCCTCTCTCCATCGTTGCTTATAGACGGAGAAGATGTGGAAATAGTTTTCCTATTTCCATTCAAACATCAAATTTAGTGGCGCTATGAGACGATGCATATTGGTGCCCAATTCTCAATGCGCACAGTGATCGGAGTCATTGGACGGAAGAGGAACAACTTTAATTTCAGCACCTCCAGGTTCTTTGTTGCAAAAAGAAAATTTCTCCGCACTCGCTGGCATTTGAGATACTGTTATTGAATAGCCGGTCTACCCCAGAACAATCACAGCAGCATTGTGGAGCGTTTGCAAAACTGGCGTGTACGCAGACTCTACCATAAACAGAAAAGGCCTGCTTTGCATGGTTTATCTTTCCCATCGTTATTATTATGAGCCCTTCTGTCAGTTATATTTATAGTGTCCCATCTTTTTATTGTTTCCTGTTTCCACCGTCGTCTTTTGGGACACGGCTCCATCAGTCATCCAATGGCATTTGTTCATCACGTCTGTTTTTTTTTTGTTTTTTTTGGCTATTTGGCTTAACTTGTGTCAGTGCACGTGTGCCCGTTGAACGCGCACCAGAGAGCCAGCGCCACACCTGGGAGAGAAGCGCCTGCAACAAAAGTAAAAATGCTTTCACTCGTCAATCAAAATCTCCCCGTTCTGCTTCACGACGACGAGAAGGAGGAAGATAAGTCTGAAGTGCTTCCATCCTCTTAATGAGGGATGCCTCCATTTGGGAGTTAAGAGTGCTTAAGGAACGGAAGAGCGATTTGTGATGGAAAACAAAGAAAGACAGCCAGGATTTCTGTATTTAAAGTTTCTCAAGCGTCATGTGAAACCTCCCAGCCGAGACTTTATCGTAATTAGCTGTTTCAGATGGCCTGTGCCAGGGGAAGTTATTACCTGAAATAGACTCACCAGTGATACGGATCCTTGTTCTTACAGATGTTTGAAGGCCTGTTGAAGATACAGATGGCTGGTAGCAGTGTGGGCGTTTTTCCAGCTTTGTGAGCCTGATTACTGATGCTTAAAAAAAATGGGATACATTGGGAGTTCTCCAGAAAAAAAGAAGTTTTGATCAGAAGATCGTCAGTGCTACAAACCACACAACATGCCTCATTATTGAACAAGATTGATCAAACAACCTGGATCAAGAAAAAGAAAACATTGATATAATCTAGATGTAAATATTAGACATCAACCACAAAGGTTAATGAAATATCTTAAAGACCCACTTTAATCCAGATTGTGTTTTTGGTGTTTTTAAAATGTTCTTGAGGCATTTTTTTCATGATGGAGGATAAAGAAGTTTATTTTTAAATTTAATTTTCTGATTATTTCTACATTCAAATTGTAAGTCAGAAAAAAAATGCAATTGGAAAAAGCTTGTAGGTGTGACGTAGAAGCTACTATGGCAGGCCACAAGGTCCCTACTCCGCTCCATTCCGATGTATCAACGAGATGACTAGATCCATTTACGTCTTCGTCGTCCGAGCTAGCATCTGGCTCATAACTGTTCGGCTAGATAACTTCAAAATTGCTGGCTATTTTTGTTGCACCGGTAATAGTAGGTTAGGGATGTGATGAGGTGAAAGCTAGCTGGGAAAGTGTAAACAGATGGATGTCGGGAAGTAGGGTCGGGCTTACTCTGCCTAAAACTCAGAGGCAACAAAGAACTCCTGCTGCTCTGCAGACACAGTCCTAGAAAATGACACAGGTTCTTTGATTTTGGCTATAAAAAATTAAAAAAAAGACCACTGAGAATAATTTTAAAATGGATCAAAACATGATTGGTACGGGACTTTGAATAGAAACTTGACAAGTTGTATCTAAGCATTCCACAAGACTTTTGAACAGGTCTTTTTCACCTCTGTTCAGCATCTCCACTTTTATCTCCTCTACACTTTTCTGATTTAAAGTCAGTGTTTGAGCTCTCTGGTCTGGCTATCTTATCAGCTCTGGAAAAAAAAAAAAAAAAAAAAAAAAAAAATATATATATATATATATATATATATATATATATATATATATATATATATATATATATATATATATATATATATATATATATATATATATATATATATATATATATATATATGCAGTATAAATATTCAAACTATTTTGCTAAGGTGCCAAAGATGATTAATATTTTCAGATTTTGCAGCAGCCAGGCATTTGAGTAGGTAGTTGTGAACACCTGTGCAGCGTGTTTGCATCTAAGTTTTTGAAAGGTGTGTTGCCTTTTTTTTAACCAAAGTGCATGTGTAACATATGATTAACACTGGTTTGTCTGTGTTGCTTCTGCATTGTGTTGTATCTCCATTGTGTCTCTGTTACGTTGTTTCTCCATTGCTTTGTGTCTCTGCTTTGGGTCTCCATTGTCTCTGTTGCGTTGCATTTATGTTGCTTTGCATTTGTGTTGCTTTTGCGTCTCCGTTGCTTTGTGTCTCTGTTGTGTTGCATCTCCATTGGGTTGCATCTCTGTTGTGTTGCGTCTCTGTTAATTTGTGTCTGTAGAGTTGTGTCTTCAATGCGTTGCACTGACACAACGACACAACAAAATAGAATGTTTATTATTCAATCGTAATGTTTACACCGCCTCTGTCATGTCTGGGTCTGACATCCGTCCCACAAGAATGCCAGTTTTATGCAGGACTTCTCTTTCCAGTCCCGTAACATGTCAATTAAAAGCCAGACAAACACGAAACCAGTCAGGGTTTCAAAATAAAAACTTTGTTTTACTTTCAAAGTAAACATTTTCAAAAAGTTATTTTGTTTTAATGTGATGTGCCCACATTAAATGAAATGTAACACAGCGGATAACACTCGCCCATTTTCACCATAGAAGGCGAAGGTTTAATTTTATGATAAAAAGCACACATTTTACAAGAACTCAGTGAGGGCGCCCACGAGCGAAGAGAGCGGGAAGAATTACTCGACACGGGGGTTGGCAGGACAAGCCACTCCTCCGGATGCCAGGGGGGAGGGGGGGAACCAGAGATGCAACGGAAACCATGTAAAGCAACTGACTGTCCTGAGACAGGCTCTCCACGCAACACAAGGGAGATGCACCGCAGATGGACCAGTGTAAATCAGGCGTAGGTTGTTCTGGCGTTTATCTTCAGAGAACATGAGGTTTTGCCTGTATCATCTGAAGGAGCAGCTAGACTTTCTCAGCAGACCTGTTTGGCATTCAGCGATGAAGCGCCGAGAAAGAATGTTAACTCCACGTCCTGCTTATTACGGAAAATTACCACATGTAGCGTTCTTTAATTCCTTGAGTGTTCTTGTCAGTGCAGCAGCATTCTAATTAACTGCATAGTTTCTATGGCATCTGTGTCAGTCAAATCCATCAATTCACACAGTTTTCATGAAAATCCTCTGAATATCTGACACTTTTACTGAGTTGTCATTATTTGCCCATAGAGAGAAGGTTCCTGCTCTCGGTTGGAACCTCTAAATTATTTTTTTCGTCTTATTTTTTATAGAATAAACATTTTTCATCAACGTTTATTGTATTTGTCAAACTTGACCAAGGCAACAGGGAATTTACCTTTTTTTAACCCAAATACAAGATAAAAAATTTTGGTTTTATCTGCAAAAAATAATAATAATAATAATAATAATAATGATGCAACTGTATGTTTTTAAATGTGTTTGTTCACTTGGGAAGGGAAACAAACCAACACCTTGACTTCTTGTTTGAAGTGGGGATCAAACATAAATGAACACAGAACCGTTCATCATTTGACCACTAGGTGGCTACAAGCATGTCACCTCAAACTTTACAACAGAAAGACACTTCCTAAAACGAAGTTTCTGAAATATTTTTTTACTTTTGCGAATAGATTTTATGCCCAGTACAACTTTTAAGTCAGTGAATTTTATCAATGCAATAGTTTCTTTCATGCTTAAAATCAAACTGCACTAAAAAAAAAGTAGGTCTATACTATAAAGGTTAAACACCAGCCAATGAATGATGTCCTACACTTGCTTTCCATCTAAATACAGTCATTAGTATGGATTCTGATATGATCTGATTCTTAAATCTTGATAACTAAAAATGTCAAAATAGCAAGAGCAGAGACTGCTGCCCCCTTGACCTGGGGGCAGCAATCTCTCCCCAGCCACTTCCTCCTGCTCCTCTAGGGCAGGGTTCACCAACCTTTTTGAGACCGAGGGCTATTTCATGGGCACCAAGTGGTATGAAGGGCGCCACTAAAAACCTCCCGCGGGCACAGGGTTGGTGACCCCTGCTCTAGGGGGACTCTGAGGCGAATCGAGAGACATAGTCTCTCCAGTGTGTCTTGGGTCTTCCCCGGGGCCTCAGACCAGTGGGACATGCTTGAAACACCTACCCAGGGAGGCGTCCAGGAGGCATCTGGACCAGGTACTCAAGTCACCTCAAGTGGCTCCTCTTGATGTGGAGGAGTAGCGGTTCTACTCCAAGCTCTCTGCAGGTGATCTCTAAGGGAGCGCCAAGCCACCCTATGATGGAAACCCAGTTCGGCTGCTTGTACTTGAGACCTCTGTCTTTTGGTCATTAACCAGAGCTTATGACTATAGGTGAGTACTGGAACGAAGATTGACCAGTAAATTTAGAGCTTTGCTTTCTGGCTCAGCTCTCTTATCAGCACAAGGGACTGGTACACAAGAGCGGACGCCGCACCAATCCGCCTGCCAATTTCCCAATCTGATCTTCCCTCAATGGGGAGCAAGGCCTAAAACTCAAATTCTTCCACATGTGGCAGGAGCTGTACACCCACTTGGCGAAGCCAAACTCTCTGGGACTATAACGTGGTGGAGAGGTTTGAGAGTTCGAGTGATCCCAGGACCTACGCTGTCCATAGCTTGTATCTCTGGTACGGTCTCCCATAGCAGACAGGCCCTAGGTGGCGAACAAGACAAAGAGCAGTTCAGAACCCTCCTCTATGAGGAGTATCCATTAGAATTCTGTTATGTCGCCCGGATTGGCATCACCGGGGTCCCACTTTTGATCCAGGCCTGGGATTGGGGCTCTTTCCATTGGCTGCGTAGGGATCCAGCCGGCAGAGATGATGTGGATTACTCCCACATGGGTCCACCACCTGCAGGAGAGTTCCAAAACAGGCAATGGGGTTTGAGTGGCAGTTGAAGGTGGCCCAAATCCTGGTAATGGAGAAAAAGAAAAAACTTATAATACTGCTTAACAGATTATATGTAAAAAGAGCCAAGGTAATTTCTACCCTTGAATTACAGAATAAAGAAGACTGCAATTCCTTTCTCTTTCACAGCCCAAACTCAGTTGCAGAGGAGCCAGATTTCCTTCACAACTCCAAGGTCACATGTTGACGAGGTTTTGAGATGAAAAGGTGACAAGTCTGTGTCTCAGATCTCTAGAAGCAGATGCTGGGTTCACACGTGCTATTAAAAACCAACCCCGTGCTTCCTGCTCACTGTTGGCGTTTAGCACATGATTTAAAAAGAAGCAAACGTGAGAGAAGAATTACATGCAGAGAAGGAGAAAGAAAGATTAGAACTCTTTTGGAGAAAGTAAAAGCTTCATATAACAATCAAAACAAACAAATTTGGGGATTAAAAATTACCTGCTGAAGATCATCAGATTACACAGCCGTGTGGATTTCCCCTCTTCCCTACTTATTTATTTGGCCAATTGATACGATGATGAGAATTAGGAAATAAAGCAGCTTTTCTTGGGTTTCAGTTCTTAACATTGCTTTCATCACCTGATTAGGCTAACATCTGCGCTAGCATGTGGCTGAATTAAAATTAGCTGTCATTCTTAATTGCTGTGGAAAACAGCAGGCTGCAGCCGAGATGAACACATTGTGGTTTATGATTATATTTCTTCCATTATTTTTTATTTTTAGCCATAATACATGCAGTATTCTTTCCCCCATAAGGCAAATTCCCTCAAGGCAGATTCAGGATGTTGAACTTGTCTTTTCAAAGTCCAAGGATCTGATGTCATACTAGAAGAAGGAGTACTTCTTAGAGGTTACAAAATCTGCAAATACCACTCAGTGTAGCAGATCCCCACTGAGTCTGCAGCTGGAACAGGATCCTGTTATTCATTTTTTGCTTGCAAATTCTATAAAAAGATGCAATCTCTCCCTAAGGCTACATTCAAGCGGCCAGTTCCAATTTAAAGTCTATGTAAATGTGCGTTTCTGTTCTCTGCATTCAAACTTTCGGGCGTTGCATTTGAGCGTAAACCAGGCCCAACTTTGACCAATGAAAGACTCCGATTTGGTAGTAATATATGGATGGCGTCTCCTTTATTTCACGAAAGTGTCAACCGTTTGAAAAGTGATCATGGAGGAGAAATTAATATATGCCATTTGTGCCTGGCTGGAATTATGCGACACCAAGTCTTCCATATGAGAGAGACAAAGCCTGGAGCATGATTCGTGGGATTTACACAACTTTGACATTTCGTGCCAAGCCCCTTCTAACTTTCAAATCAAATCAAATCAAACTTTATTTATAAAATAGCGCTTATCATGCATTTCATGCAGCTCGAAGCGCTTTAACATTAAAAACAAAAAACACACAACATTACAGTAAAAACCCAACCCACCCTACACCCTTCCCACTCCCCTCCATTAAAGCACATGACCCACGACAATGAATGTTGACTACCAATGCAAGTTAAAATAAATAAATAAATAAATGAATAAATAAATAAATAAATAAATAAATAAATAAATAAGCAAGCAAGCAAGCAAACAAGCAAGCAAACAAGCAAACAAACAAACAAACAAGCAAACAAACAAGGCTTGGCTCTGCTGCGAGGAAACGGCATTTGGGAATCTCTTCATACCAGGGGCCAGCCCGGCCACGGGAGCATCGCCATAGTGCCAACCCAGACCGGGACAACACCAGGGTCCACTTCACAGCTGTGAGGCTGCAAAATTAAACCCCAGCCGCCCCAGCAAGGGCAAGAACTGCAACAACAGCCACCGGGCAAGCCGGCAACCCTGGCAGAAAAGACTCCCACAAGAAATACTGGGGCTAAAATCACAATAAGATACTAAAATTATAAGATTTATTAAAAATAAAATAATAAATAAATAAATAAATTAATTAAAAAAAAAACAAAAAAAAAACTGAGAATAAGATGCATAAAATGAAATGAAATATAGTATAGAATATAGCCTATAATAAAACTAATAGAATAAATTAGCAGTTAAAATCAACTAAAAGCTAAATTACAAAGGTGGGTCTTGAGCCTCTTCTTAAAAACCTCTACAGTCTCTGCGGCCCTGAGGCCCTCCGGCAGGCTGTTCCACAGGCAAAGACCGTAATGGCAGAACGAAGCCTCACCATAAGTTTTGGTCCTCACCTTAGGAACAACTAAGAGGCCAGCACCGGAAGACCTCAAGGTCCGCGAGGGCTCATATTTTAAAAGAATATCATTCAAATAAGAAGGCCCAAGACCATAAAAACATTTATAAACCATTAAAAGAACTTTAAAATCAATCCTGAAACGCACAGGGAGCCAATGCAGCGACTTTAAAATCGGTGTAACGTGTTCCCGCCCCCTTGTGAGTTCTGCAATAGCTGTAGATTTGAAATAGACTTTTTGGGTAAACCAGAGAGCAGGGCATTACAGTAATCTAAACGACTGAAAATAAAAGCATGCATTAGCACTTCTGTGCTGGCAAGAGAGAGGAACGGGCGGACTCTGGCAATGTTTTTAAGATGATAAAATCCTGTCTTAACGACATTTTTAATGTGTGGGATAAAATTTACCTCAGAGTCAAAAAGTACGCCCAGGTTTCTCACACATGGAGAAGGTTTAAAATTATGAAGATGTGGTAAAATCATCTCTCTCTTTTCTTCAGAACCGATGATCAAAACTTCAGTTTTGTCCTGGTTGAGCTGTAAGAAGTTTTCTGCCATCCACAACTTTATATCTAAAATGCAGTTTAAAAGAGTGTTGACAGGTTCAAGGTCATCAGGAGACACGGCGACGTAAAGCTGTGTATCATCAGCATAGCTGTGAAAGTCAACGCCATGTCTCCTGATGACCTCCCCAAGAGGCAACATATACAAATTAAAAAGTATTGGCCCTAAAATCGACCCTTGGGGAACCCCACAACTTATTTCGTGGATTCTTGAAGAGCACGTATCCATACTTACATAAAAGTGTCGATCTGTCAGGTAAGAGTAAAACCACTTAAGAACATTCCCAGAGAGGCCCACCAGACTCCTAAGTCTGTCTAATAAAATCTGGTGATCTACTGTATCAAAAGCGGCACTAAGATCCAGTAGCACCAGAACAGAAAGTTTCTGTGAGTCATAGTTTAATCTAAGATCATTAACGATCTTTAAAAGAGCCGTTTCTGTACTATGGCTTTTCCTAAAACCAGACTGATATTTTTCTAAAATTTTTTGGGCATTTAAAAACTCATGCAGTTGAGTAGCGACACTTTTTTCTATTATTTTACTTAAAAATGGTAAGTTGGATACGGGTCTATAGTTATCCAGATTTTTTGGATCTAATTGACTCTTCTTCAGAAGGGGCCTCACCACCGCCGTCTTACAGGCAGAGGGAAAGACCCCCGTCTGAAGAGAGCAGTTAACTATGTTTAAAAGCTCTGACTCAAAGAATCCATAAAATGTTTTAAAAAGTGAAGTGGGAATGGGATCTAAAAGGCAGGTTGTAGTGTTTACTTGGGATAAAACTCGACCAAGCATCTCCGCATCAACCAGGACAAAACTCCCCAGTGTTTCTTCTGGTTAAAACAATGCTGGAGGTCTGTTAAGATCAGTGTTTTGCATAGATGAAATGTTTGATCTTATAGCATAGCATCTTATAGCTTATTAGATACTGGTTAGTGGTAAAAGAAAACATTACGAAAGTCTCTACCCGTGCATGTAATTTCCTTCAAACAAAGAGATCAAATCCCCCTGATAGCCCTGATATATGATTTACAGTTTTTATAATGTTTAACTCCACAGAAAAACACAAAACTGGTGAAAGGAAACCAGAAATGACAAAAAGGGCACAAAATGGATTCATAAAAAGTGACGGATTTTTATTTTTTTTTACACGTCGGCTGAATGTTGCCTTTCTGCATCAATGTGCCCCCCCCTCCAACACCCACATACAAACATATTATCACTCCCCATCCTTCCCCTCCTGCCTGACAATAGGAATTAATTTCAAATCACACATAAGTCTCCCTGATGAATGTAATTGCTTTCCAGACTCCCTCAGTGAGAGGCTTGACAATGGAAATGAAGCTGACACACAATCTTGTCGTTCATTGTGTTGGGAGGGAATTATGCACGTGTTGTGTTCGGGATTTGTCACAGTCTTTTGTCTTTAGAACAATGCCTGACTTCACTGATGTCACAGGTGCTGAGCCAAACTTTGTCTACAGTTTCACTGAGATGAACCGCGGGGAGGAGAATGGCATCAGAGAATGAGGGGAGAGTGGGATGCTGATCCGGGGGTCTATTCAAAATGTTATCATCTATGATTTGTTTTCTCTCATCGCCTCCAACTATATCACCATAAAATCGTTACATTGCTACCATGCTGTTGAAGTACAATTGGCACATTGTGAATAGAAAATATAATATTAACCTTCATAAAACTCTTATATAGTGTATTTTCTATCTATTATAGTAGTCTATGCAATTCATTGACTGTGTATGAAAGGTGGAATTAGAATCTGTCTTTTATACATTTTATTGTTTTTTGAAAGTTGATGGTGTTTTTTAATTTTTATTCTTCGTTTGCCTAATTTTAAACTTTCCGTGATTTTGAAACACTTTGGTACCCTGAGGGAGTTGTAAAGCACTTTATAATAGAAAAATATTCATTCAAACACACTAACATTTGGCTTGAAAAGAAAAATACAAAAAATATAGATGTCCTTAAAGGCTGACATTCAAATACTAACACACGAAATGATTCATTTTCTAAAACGCTTTTAGGATTTGTTCTACTTCTAGATTCAAACTTCCAATATATACATATATATATATACATATATATATATATATATATATATATATATAATATATATATATATATATATATATATATATATATATATATATATATATATATATATGTATATAGGACTAATGTTGCAACATAGTAGCACAATACTGTAAAGAAGGAGTGCTATTCACATAAAATAAACAAAATCTAAAAAAAATTTTTAAATGCTATCGCAAATAATCGTGTATTATGTCACTTGATTGACATGCAAAATGGCCAATCGTACCTCCTCTGCTCCGTTCGTCACTGCACATGTGTGTGTAACTGCAATGAGCGCACATTTCCGCCCGCCATGGGAGAGCCACTGCTGGCCTGACTGCTCGCCGAGTCCCCAGTAGAGGACCACTCCGGCCCGCAGGGAGCGTTTGTTGAGCGTGCCTCCCCGAAGCAAGGACTAGTTTCCCTGTCTGACCCAGTCGTCCTGCCACGGCCCCTAGGAATCCGTGCCCACACACTCAGGAAGCAGGGTCTTCTAAGAGAAAGCGCTCCTCAAGTGTTGCCCACGCACCAGAGGCCGCTGTTTGCTCAGTCGTAGTCAAGCCAGCCGCGCTTCAGAAATGTCACGCCACCCCCCATTACTTGGTTTACGGTGTATTATTACGGAGAGAATATTAGATAATGTAGTACATGCAACAAAGCTATTTCCTCACAGAGATGTGTGTACTCTATGTATTTTTTGAGTTAATAGTACACAAACATACCATTTATGACTAAAGATATAGCTTTGAAGTTAAATAAAGCGACTGTGGTGCTTAATTCCAGGCCTTCACTAGTAAATGCGTGTTTAACACGTCCTGCACTGTCACCTCACAGATATTTGTGTGCTTTTACTGTGTAGTTTTTGAATTATTAGTACAGTGTTTTTCAACATATATTTGAGGCCAAGGTACACTTTTACGTTGACGAAAATCCCAAGGTATGACGGAGTTTAAGGGTCACTCAAAGAAAATTAAATAAAGTAAAATTAGGAGATTTAAAGGCGTAAATTCTATATGAGTTTATTTATTTATTTAGGAGCTAAATAACCCAACTTCTCCAACATTCAGTCTGAACAGATTGATTCAAAGCAGATTTTTTTTTACTAGTTTCATTCATATTTAAAAAACTTTGCCAATTTATTCAGCTCAAAACAGCTTTTACACTGAAAAGGCCAAAATGAAGTTAAAGGAGTTTTATATTTATCAGAAATGTTCTTTGAGCTTATATTGTCTTGATTCATCAAAATGTACACATTCCAGTCAGAAGCTTTTTTCTTTTCATTATTTTACATTCACTTCTTAGATTTCAAGAGGTACAGCCCGTTCCTCCCAGGCCCCTCTCTGTCACTTTATTTCTTTAGTAATAAGATCTAGTTGTAGGCATTACCTTCTCCAAATAGCAAGGTCCCATCTTTTTTATTTTGTTTGAGATTCATATTGAATTTGGGGGGAATGAACTAGTGGACCTGCATAAAGTTAACACTGCAGAGTTTGAAGATATGACTAATAAAGCCATTAAACTCGCCCCATATTCATTTTATTATAGATAAATTAGAAAAGTTCATTGGATATCTATTTCATAAAAATTGTGAGATAGGGCTGCACGGTGGCGCAGTGGTTAGCGCTCTTGCCTCACAGCAAGAAGGCCCCCGGTTCAAGTCCCGGCTGAGGGACATGAAAAACACAACATCAATGGGGGACCTTTCTGTGTGGAGTTTGCGTGTTCTCCCCGTGCATGCGTGGTTTTTCTCCGGGATCTCCGGCTTCCTCCCACTCTCCAAAAACATGCTTCATAGGTTGATTGGCAACTCTAAATTGTCCATAGGTGTGATTGTGAGAGTGAATGGATGTGTGGTTGAAGATATTCTACCCTGTGACAGACTGGCGACCAGTCCAGGGCATCCCTTGCCCACGCACAAGTGGCCGGGATAGGCTCCGGCAACCCCGTGACCCCGAAAGGGAATAAACGGTCAAGAAGATGAAAAAATTGTGAGCAATCTTAAAAAAATTTGAGTCTGGAATTAAAATCTCCCTGATCTGTGGTGTATTTTATTCAACTGTATGTCACTGGTGAGGTATCTATCATATCCGGGCAACATGTATTTTTTATTTTTTGGTTAAAATCTGTCAACTAAGTAATCCGGGAACATGTGTCGGCCTAAAAAAACGGAAAAAACTAATTATTGACCTCTTGTAGGTGCTGCATTAAGGAGATGGCATTCATAAGTCACACATAAAATATTAAAGCATTAAGAAATATCACTTTGCTATTGAGCCACAAATTGTTTTGCAGAGGTTCCTTCCCTTCCATCAAGATCATTTCTCCTGTTACATAGAGTACAAGTCAGTTTGAAATAATATTACTAATTTAACTAAAAACTAAAAAAATAACAAAGAGACAATAACAAAAAGAAATCTCTTTCACTGAAGTGGGATTTGTAATTCTTACATTTTGATTATTTATCTTTCATTTGTTTTCGTCACACAAATGCAGCTCTGGAAATGCTTTACCTATTGGGTCAGAGGGCCCAGACAAATCTAGTGCAGTTGCTATGAAGTCACAGGGTGTACCTCAAGTTACCGTTAATAGTAGTCATTCTAGTCAGAAAGTGTGGTCACACCAGTCTCGCATGCATTATGAAGTCTCCCAGAAGCAACACCTGCATCCTGCTGGGCTTAAAATAGACACTCAGTCTCATTTACTTCTCTGTAGTGGTTGCACTGAGTCACTTTGCATCAGAAAAATCGAGGAGACAGAAAAGCTTTGGCTAAAAAAGACCCAGAAAATTTTTTCTTTTAAAAGTCAATATAGACTACACACAAGTTGTTAATGATGTTTGTGTGGCAGCCTCTAAAAATATCCTCAGGCTACAACATGCTTCTGAATGTATCTTTGCAAAACATCTGTTTTTCAATAAAATTCGTTGACATGTCAATGTTGTGGCAAAAAGCAGAAAAACTTGAAACGGGTCCAGATTTCAAAATGAATTGTCTTTATAAGTTTTATTATAGAGGTACAAGATCACAACACCACTTTTGAAACAAAATATGAATTTTACAAGAACCCAGTGAGGTAGAAGAGGTCATGGGGCCTGATTGGTTAGGTTTTTGAAGAGTGAAGATAGCGGGATGAACAATTCGACATGGGAGTGGCATGAAAAGCCACTCCTCTGGAAGCCGGGATGTGTCCGTGTGTGTGTGTGTGTGCCACGATGTAAAATAAAGGACAGTCTTTAAAAGGACTCCGACACACAACACAACGGAGATGCACCGCAGACGGAACAGTTTAAATCCAGAGTGACTGGTGACATGTCAAGATTGTACCCTGACATTTGTGGGATAGCCTCCAACAACATCGTGCGCCCAAAAGGGATCAATAATGGATGGATGGATGGAAAATTCTTTGTTTAAATTGATTTCTACTACACTTAGTATGTGTTTCTATGTTGTTAAAGATTATTTTTCCCAGGAAAGACACGTCCTGTAGAGCAAAATTTGAAATTAAACATTTCTAATTTCAGACATTGCTTATTTACATGCTTACGCACTTTTAACTACTTTACCCATCTTAAAAAAACTTAGCCTAGAAATACATTGAGAAGCTCCAACCAGTCACCCTAATGGTTTTTGATTCCCTAAAACTGCTTCCCCCGCTTTAAGAACTGCACATTGTATGTACACCATTTTCTCCACGAGCCTCTAACTCTGCCTTCAAACACGTCAAAGCTTTTCATCTAATGGTTGAAATGGCACTCCTTAGCTCTCCTTTCTAGAGGTACCATTTAAGAAGTGCCAAAAGGCATCTTGCTGCAGTCACAGTGATTGGTCATGCCTTGCCATGCCTGCTGGATGTATCATCACGTCAGCTTTTCAGTTTGTAACTGTGCGCACAGAAGAACACAGGTACCATAAACTGACTGGAGAACAGGACGGCCTCTAGTACGAGGAACATTTTGCATAGGGATGTTTTCTACAGAACCTGAAGGAAAATGTACCTCAAAAACTCTAAATGGGCACCTAATTAGACAAATTCTAGTCATTTGGCAATGATTAGTTCAGTCTGTGTTGATATTTTAGCTTAACCAAGGGTTTCACTGGTATGCCACAAGTCTACAAGAACTCGAAAAAAGAAATAAAGCAACCATCTGACATTTCTTAGACAGCTGCAGTTGCCTGGTAACCAGAAGTCAAGAAAAAAATCATAAAGAGCTCATTATAGGAGCGCAGATTGCCAACTTACCATTTGGTTTTATTTGGATTTAACAAATTAGATATATAGACATGCAAGGTCTGAAAAACATGACGGCACAGCTTATGCTACACACACACCGGGCATGTGACGCACGTTGTTGAACTCGCATTCTCAAACGTTTTTTTTAAATTAGATTAGATAACTTTATTTATCCCTCGATGGGGAAATTCCCTTATCTGCGGCAGCAAGAAGGACATTCAGGAATGACAGCAAAAAGACTTGGTGTTCACACTGGACAAGCAGGTAAGGACTGCTTCCACTCGTTCCGGAGCTACTTTTTTACCAGTGCATGTCTGTGAAAGAGACCGTGTCCACTTTGACATTGGTCTCTACATGGAAGAGACCAATATTAAAGTGATGCAAATTTCATAAATCTTGCTCCAGGTTGTTTTTTCACAGATCTCTTCCGATTTATGAACATGGCGGTGTCATACAATTCCACCCGGGCCCGCCGTGTTTTTAAAATGACTCCTAGTCCCTACTTGGTCAAAGTTCAACTGGTTTTGTCAGGAAGTGATCTTGGGGACAGTTACTGGCACAGCCCTCTGCTTTGCTCTCATCTTGTTGCTTGTCACTTCAGTTGATTTCTTGATGATGTTCACCTGGGACTGCAGCTTCCTCAGCTGTGACTGGCCACCTGCTGGTCATGTGGTGCTCCTCTACCAGGAAGCCGGAGCCTATTAAAGCACACCTGGGAGCTGGGCCTGGCAGAGAGAGTCTGGTGAACTGTTTCTGGCTGACTCTCACCATGATCCTGACTCTCTTTGGCAAACAAACTGCTGCATGCTTCTGACTAAGCTGTTTTCCTCAGGTGGGAGGTTGCGATCAGGCAAGTCTGGGGCCCCATACATTTTCACACGCAGGCTGAACTTTGTTAGCCCTTGTGCTATCCTATGACCCCACCCTTACATGGACGTGTTCTCCCTACCATGACAAAGGTGAATAAAGGTGGAAAGATTTCATGTAATCCATGGACACCAGTGAGGTTCCCAAATCATTGAAGAAAAAAGGCTCAGAGCACTGTCTAGTGGGTCTAGATGACCCAACTCCCAACGTTAGAGTGCCTAGGATAGCACAAGGGTTACACACACCAGGTAAGGCGTTGGTGCCATTTCTTGTAATGTTTTGTATGTTTTTATTTAGACTAGGTAGGTAGTCTTTTGTTGTTCCTTTTGATTTATAGGTTTAGGTGCGGAGTTAGGCCTGGTTTTGTTGTATTGTGTTTGTTTATTTGGCACGACCCAAACGTCATGACCTCCCCCACAGGTAAATGGTTTGCAGCAGCCTGAATCCTTTAATACTATAAACTATACATATACATCATTCTTGGCTTCTTGTTTTATTTCATGGTTGTGCTGTTGCGCCTCCCCCCAGGGACGTAACAGGGACCAACAAAGGATGACAGACCCAGACCCAACACAAGAACTTTGAACACGAAAGCTTGAAATTCCTTTACACACTTTTCTATAGACTTTTCACTAAAAGTGGTAGCTTGAACGTTTACTGCTGAGGGCTGTGTGGACATAGCTTTAGACCTAGTCAAATGAATTGCAGCAAATCTTAAGACTTTGTTAAAAATGACCAGGTAAAGCTCAAGCTGACAATCAAAGGATTATGTCAAGATTTGTTTTACTATGGAACATTCAGCAGTCGATTTAATAGGTACGCCTTGCAATCATCCATGAACAAGCATCATAAATTAAAGCATGCCTGTTGCCTCAGTTGTTAATCACACTGGGAACCATGTTGTCAGGTAAGGCCAGTGCACCAAAACTGAACAAAGATTGGAAAGGCATTGCATAGTCTGATAAGCCTTGATTCATACTGTGCAGTTCAGATCAAAAGGGAAAAAAAACTGGATCCGTGCTGGCTGATGATGCAAAGGTCACATCAATATTGTGCAAATTCAAAACTACTACATTACTATGCATGGTCTGCTTTTACTTTGTAAAGTTTGGTTCTCTTTGCACGCTTGCAATAAGTAAAGGTAGTTTTGAACTTTACTAAAACCATAGATAACATGTTTTCTCTGTCTATGACTAATTTTATCAATATTATCCACTTGTGAACTTAGATTTGACAAGAATGTGTTGTTTTAGTAGGCAATAACTTCTATTTTCCCCCCATTTGTTCTGTCAGAACAGCTTTAAGGTCAAGGTTTTTGAGTGTTTGAAGGTGAATTTTTGAAAACTTAGGAAAGGTTTTGTGAAGTACTTGGCTTTATGCCATTGTGGTTGATTGTGGTCCCTGAATGAAAATTGTGTTGCTGTTTTTTTAACATGTTCTTGTGGCATTTTTTCTGATAAAAAAGGACATATATGAAGAAATGTAAGCTTAAAGTTGCATTTCTGAGTATTTTTTTATTTAAATCATACCACTAAATTTAAATTTCTCAGATTGTTCTCTAAAAGCATTGTTATTCCATTTATCTTAAGCATTGTAAAAAAAAAAGTTTCTGGGCATATATATATATATATATATATATATATATATATATATATATATATATATATATTCTTTGCTGAGACTAATACTGGTTTTGTATTTTATCTATGCATCACATCCTGAGCCTGCGAGCCCCTACTCCCTGGTCTGCTTCTCTGTTTCTGGCGATTGACACCCCTGCATTCCTTGATCTGGTGCTGCAACGATGACTGCTCGACGTACCTATTGCTGCATTGAAAGTGAAGGGGCGGTGGACCTCCTCTGCGTTCCAATGACACTTCTGACTTAAATCAATCAATATGTCAGCAGCAAAATGAATGTAAATTCTTGGATTATAGATGTTTAAAGAAAATTATTTCCAGGTGGAAGCCTCAAAACTTAGGATGTTCTAAAGTTGTATTATAATATGCGATGGAGCTCAAATTTGGTTTCTTAAGTCCAATTATGCCAATGAAGCATCGGAAATATGGCCGTTGACCTTGTTCTTAATACTTAGATGGAAATTTCGAATAAATGGATGTTCTATGCTTGTATCATTGGTATCCATATGGAGAAACATTATGGCAGTTAAGCTCGTTCTTAGTCCGGTTGTTGGAAGCTTCGAATTAATGGATGTTACTTAAGCTCGTTTAAATAGTATGCCAAATGAAAGAACGTTTATAGCCGTTAAGCTCGTTCTTAGTATTTGATGGAGGCTACGAATAATGGATGGTACTTAAGCATGTCATAGCATGCCTTTGGAAGCTTTGGATGGATGTTAAGTAGTGTCTTCATACGGGTTGTTCTTGGCGGTTCAAATTATAGTTCCTTACAGCGTTTTGCGGATGTGGGCTCATGTTCTAAAATCAGGTATGAGTGATTCTTATGTTGGCTCTCCTTTCATTTTTTGTCTTCCCTCTCTCTTTCAGATAGTATGTTCCCCTAGTGGTTCCACGAATGGCCCTATGGTCAAAGGTGCCGGGTCACACATAGCAGTTCCACTAGATAGTGTGTCCCCTTCGTTGTGCTGTACTCAAATGGGGGCGGCCCAACGATCAAAGGTGCCGGGTCACACATAGCAGATTCACTAGATAGTGTGTTCCCTTCATGGCGCTGTACTCGAATGGGTGCAGCCCAACGGTCAAAGGTGCCGGGTCACACATAGCAGTCTTACTTGGAAATGGAATGAAATGAAATGAAAAATGGAATGCTGCCGAAAGACACACCTCATCTCATTACACACTGATTATACATTTACATTCTTTCTTCTTGATGATCTTTTGTTTTGGTGGGTTATTACCCAAAAGTTTTATGGAAAAAAACATCTCATGGAATTGTATGGAGTCTTATGCCAAATGAAAAGATTGTGAATGCCAACTAAGAATGTGAAAATTAAGTATGTGAAAATAAATATTTTACTGCATGAGTTTGTCTGACTTTCAGGAAGGCAGACTCTGCAGTATTTTGCTTCGGTTCCCCCCCCCTAAGGCGGGTAGTTAATTAACTCACCTGTTCAGCGTCCATTATTCATTTACTCCTCATTCATACTTGATGATGGTAAGCTACGGTTGTAGCCACAGCTGCCCTGGGGCAGACTGACAGAGGTGTGGCTGCCAGTTCGCGCCTACAGCCCCTCTGACCATCACCGGGACATTCATACACATTCACACACCAGTGGAGCCACACTGGAGGCAAGGAGGGGAAGTGTCTTGCCCAAGGACACAACAACAGTTGGCTGGAGGGACCGGGGATCAACGGCCGACCCTTCAATCATTAGACGACCCGCTCAACCGCCTGAGCCACTGCCGCCCACATTATATATTAAACATTTGTATTCCACCAGGGAGCCGCCATTTTGTGAAGCTGCTATGTAAGTAGGGCAGGGGGGGGGGGGGGATCGGGAAAAAATCGGAAATCGAATTTAAAAAAAATAAAGCCATTTTAGGCCATATCGCCCAGCCCTACTCCAGATATTTCAATATTTATATCAATATTTATAATATTTCAAATATTTAGCCAAATTTTGTAAAGGCTTTGTTTAATAAATTATTAGCAAAATTTTGTAAATAAAATATAAATTGATACCAAACAAAAAAATATAAACCACTCAAAGTAAGTAAAAACCTAAAAAATTAAATTACACCAGTAATCCTAAAACGTACACAAAATTTCCCCTTTTGGCCTAATCTGAACAAAGGTTAATACTTGGTTTCAACCCAATTTACAAAATAAATGTCACAAAATAAAAGTTTCCCAAATATTACTACTCCTTAGTTAACAAAGTCACTGTAAACAATGAACAACTGTGGAACAGTAACAGTCTTAGCTGTTTGAACCTTTTCTCGTGCGCGCGCTCACACACACACACACACACTTTAGTTTACTCACGGTACCGGCACCTCAAAAACAAAAGAAGAAAACGTTGCAGGCCTTTTGCTTCTCTTGCAAAACATTGATTGAGTTGAAATAATCCAGCCGGATCCAGGGAGAATAGAAAACACGACTGGTTCGCCTCAATGTGATCCATCGTGATGCACACTAGCTTAGCAGCCTCCGCTCCCGACTCCCGCGCCGTCCTCTCCGACCCAGAAAACGGCTCGCTGGCTTCCAGATCACCCGCGGTTCCTCGACTCAAAAGCCAAGATTTTCTTCTGAACTGTTAAGAATAGTTAGAAACAGAATAGTTAGAAACTCTCTATTTACTTTTTATTGCACTAATGGTTTCAAACTTAATTCATTACACATGTATTATCATCTCAAAATTATATTACATTTGAAGACGGCACAACCAAAACCATTTTTCTCATAACATTCCTCCAGGATACTCCCTTTTTCATCTTTGTGGGTGCTGGTGCCTGTGTTCTGGTAAATGTCCGTGAGAACCTCAGAGAGATCTGACAATTGAAACTTCCTGACCTTCGAGCATCTCCCTGCAAATACCTGTGGGCGGGATTTTCACACCATTGTCCAGTGTATGATCCTCTTATTCCAAGCCATCTCCCTGCCTCCGGTTGTTCAGACTTTGAATGCCGCAGCCTGTTCATCTGTCTGTAACCCTTTGTACAATTTGATTTGTGCTTCTTGTACGGAGTAAACTTCCACAAAAGATACGTTTTGTCTCTGAGTCATTATTCATTCATTTCTGTGTGCAGGAAACTGAAAGGGTACGAACCTAACCCTTTTTCCTCTACAGTCCTGTTTAGAAAATCAGTTTCCTCACAGGAGCGATTTTTTTTGGACAGAAATACTGTTCGACAAATATTTTTATTAAAGACCCACTCCGATTTATTCTAAAAGCGTTCCTAGTTAGTTTTAATTTTAATTACGCAAAAACCTGTGTGGTTTTATGGGACATCTTTTATGCAGAGCGGCAGGAGTTCATTAGAAATCCACCTCTAAGTTGGGGACGGGACCCCTCTCCGTTTACACCCTCTCCTGCTACCTTACAGTCCTTCACACCCCCAATGTAACATTAACGGTGCAACAAAATGGCAGTAATGTCAGATCCATCCATCCGTCCAGTTCTGATCCAGATTCCAGCTCAGAAGAGGAAAACAAAAGACGTTCATGGATCTGTTAGTCTGCAGGTGGATGATCAGAAAGGGGCGGAGCATGGAGACTGTACCCCGCCCAGTGAATTTTCTGCGTCATAAATACGAACTTTAAAAAAAAAAAAACACTGGTTTAATCGCCATTTTCTTTCAGTTTACTCATTTGTGTGTTTTTTTTCTTTGTGGGTCCCAGGCTTAGACGCAATCTCGTCGGAGATCAGATCATCTGCCTCAAAGAATACTTCTTCTAAAACAGCTCAAGTGAAAAAACGCAAAGATGATGACTATCAACCCAAACTTACACCCAGTTAGCACTTTTTTTTCCACGGCTCCATAAAAAAAGGTTCTCTTGGTTTTCATAAGTGTAATAGCTCTTTGCTTTTCCAGATCCAGAAAGTGATGAAGATTTCAGTGAGCCATCTGAGAGTGAGGATGAAGAATTCACAGTCAAGAAACCCACAAAGACTAAAAAGGACAAAGTCTCCACCAAAGACAGAATGAAACCAGACCCCACTTCTGAAAAAGACAAACAACCGTCGAAACCATCGAAGACGAAGCCTGAAGCAGCAGGAGGTTTCAACAGCTGACGTTTTCCATCCTCTTGACTTTTGTTACTAAGATTTAAAGAAATATTTTAGCTGCTTCCAAACCGGTAAAAAGCCTTCCAACATTCAAACCGACACCCACCAGATCCCCTTCCACGAAGCCTTCATCCTCTTTGAGCCCAGCAGCGGGGAGAGTACCCAAGTGGAACCCACCAGGTACAGCTTCAGTGAGAATCAATACACTTACTCTTTCGGTTGTTTAAACTGCTGTAATCAGATTGAAGGCTAATATTTATGTTTATATTATATTCCAGCTCAGATTGGTAAAAGCGCCTCATCGTCACACAGTCCACCGGTGAAGTCACCCAGCCAGGGGCTGCGACTTGGACTGTCCCGCCTAGTCCCAGTCAACCGCTCCATCCCAGCGTTGCAAGTCACTAACCCAGGGGTCGGCAACCCAAAATGTTGAAAGAGCCAAATTGGACGAAAAAACAAACAAAAAACAAACATGTCTGGAGCCACAAAATATGAAAAGCCCTATTTAAGCCGTAAAATGAAGGCAACACATGCAATATGTATCTGTATTAGCTATATTAGCTTACTATCAAAATGACTAAGTTGCTACAAATACATAATGAGCATTAACGATTAAATGTTTATTTGCCATGCAGTGCATTCTGCGGAGAACGACGCGTCACGTGACTGCTCTGTTGTGCAAGTTTAACTTCATTACAATATCAATGAATTATGTTTCATTGCTTTGATAAAATTAAAGAAATGGAATAAAGAAATCTGATTTTTGATGTCATTTTTATTTTGAGGATTCGAACACAAAACAATAAAATGGAACATGCATGCCCCATGACAGTCAGCTTGCTTTCGAATGACAGAACAGCTTCAAGCATATGCGGCGCCTGCAGACTTTCATTCAGCTCGTTTAGGTGGCTTGTCACAGTCATATTCACCAAAAAGTGCAGTTTTTCCAGCCCCTCAGTATCTTCTAGTTGCGGGTAGTTCAGGTCTTTGCTTTTCAGGAATGTTTTCACGTGTTTGAAACAGACGACAAAGTGACGCAAAACGTCACCCCTGGACAGCCATCTGACTTTGTTGTGTAGCAGGAGATCAGAATATTCGCTCTCAGCTTCATCTGTAATGGTTGCCACTACAGATGAGTTTCAGCGCATGACGTAAAGATTGAAAACATGGTTATTTAATTAAAAGTTTTATTTCAATGAAACTTTGTCGTCGTGTGTTGTATTTGTCGTCACCCCATTGGTTCAACGGTACCAGCTGACAGCCAGGTGAGAGGGCGACACACCTTTTTTTTGTAAGCAGACGCGGGGCAGCGGGGGAGGGGGGGATGCATAGCTGACAGCAAGCAATCTCGCATACGGATTACCTTTCCCAGCTCGGATTATTTGCCTACTGAATATATTTTCCCAAAGAGCTCGGATCGTCCGGTACGAGGTTCTGTGCCAGCTTCTTTGACGGCTGGAATGCGTTCCAGCGAGTGAAGCGGAGCGGCCTCCCACCAAACGTGTGAGACCGTCGAACACTCATTTCTCCTCCTGAACATTTCTTTTTTTTTTGCTAGCAAAACTGCGGGACTTGGGTTTGAATTGAGGGTTTTTGAATATTTTGTGTATTTGGGAAAATTGGGTTTTTGGTGTTTGAGTGTTGGGCGAAGTTTTTAATGTACGTTTGTCACGCTCACACAATCCACGGCTGCACAAACAAACTGTAATGAGTTTTTTCTTGGAAATGTTAGAGAGCAGATTGTCTTGATATTTAATGCCCCAGCCGTAGAACGGCGTTGTGACTTTCCCCTCGCTGAGTGGAGGGTGAATTGTTACAAAGCTATGCACGGAACTGACGGTGGTTCATTTCCATCAGCCACCTGCCTAGAACGCTGCCCTGCTGGTAGAAACGTGTGTCGCAGGCTATCAATGTTGAAATTTAATATTTATTCTACACTTACAGCATTGGAAAACGTTAAGAATGTTTGTGTCTTGCTTTTCCTCCTACATAAACCATATTAAAACAAAAAATATATTTCTCTCCCCCATCTTTTTACATTTTCAAACATTTTTGAAAATGCTCCAGGGAGCCACTAGGGCAGCGCTAAAGAGCCACATGCGGCTCCTGAGCAGCAGGTTGTCGACCCCCGCACTAACCCATTAGGGGACAGTGCATCATGTGTACCAGGGACGGCCATTTTTCTCTTTACACAATTTTTAGAGAACATTCTAAAAATCGTTTTTGTCTTCCGGTTATTTATGACATAAGTCTCCAACTTGAACTAAAATTTAAGAGCTTCAGGGAGGGGCTGCTAGGTTGTCCACACAGTCTGGTCCTCAGGAGTTAATCCTCTATTCTTTGTGTGAATTAAATAAAACCCTTGTTGGTTTGTGAGGAAACTAAAAATTGTTTATCTTTTAATACAAATGTTTTTGCCTGTAATTTTCATATAAATTCTTCTGTTTTTCTTTTACTTATTGTTCAGCAAATTTTGCATATTCTGTACATACATCTCAAATAAAATTGGAAAAAAAGGAGTTGTTTGGAATGTCATTTAATGCAAATACCAGCAAGTAAAAAAAACAAACTTTGAACTGAAGTAAAATTTTAAGTGTTTTATTTGAGAACAACTGGATACTAATATGTTTTTTAAACTGCTTTCAGTATGAAATATATACAGTTAACCTCCAAAAACTGTTTTGGAGTGTTTCATGATATTTGTGAGTAGAATTGCGAAAACAATTTACATTTTGACATGTAAAGCTGGTGTTGCTGCCTGAAATCCGTGCATACCCTCAGAACCTTTCCAAAACAGATTGGATATCCGTTTCCTTGGAATGCTGCTCGTGCATCCCAAATATACCATGACAGAAGGTAAATAAATAAGTATATATCCTGAATAATAGACAAAAACAATGCATTAATCCCTTAATGCCTATAAATATGGATCAAAAATAAATGCATATTCTTTGGCTCTAAAATTACCCACATTTAGCATCAAGCAAAAACATAAAAGGGAGTTTTTTTTCGTGGCGTATCCTGCCTTTGCCCAAAAGCAGCTGAGATAGGCTCCAGCAACTATGTGGCCCTGAAAAGGATTCAGTCGGTTCTGAAGATGGATAGACACTAAATTGATAAAAGCTTTCGACATTTTGTCGTGCCTTAAATGTTTTGAAATTTTTACAAAGTAAGTTTATAAGGGCATTTTTTATAGCTAAAGCAGCAATAAAACATTAGAAGAATGTTCTGTGTAATGATGAAATCTCTTTGACTTTGTTTCATGTTTAAGTGTGACGTTACAAACGGATAAAAGGATGTACCAGTAAGTTAAACAACTGTCATGTCATGTCAAATTAGTTTAAAAACTGATAAAGAAAATTTTTGGGACCTGTGTGGTGCTTTAAATAGTGCAGTGGGAGTGACTGGTTCCAACCCGACTCGTTGACAAACTGTCGCTATGAAAGCTGACTTTGCGTGAAGATCCTTCATGGACCAGAATCCCTGCTCTGATGCAGATAGAGTAGTGTGGTGGCAGTGTCTCTGCGCTTCCAGTGAGAATGTGCTGGTTCAATTCCCAGTTAGAATAAGGGTGCCTTAGGAAGTATGTCTGTGTCTTTAAACCTGCTTGTTGATTTTTGAAACATGTGGAGCGTGTTCAGCTCAAAGGAACAAAGCAACACAGTTCTGCTGTAGACAGATTAGCACAGTGGGAGTGTCTCTGTCCTTGAAGCAGGAGAGTGCAGGTTCAAATCCTGGCTAGCTGCATCACAACTAATGCTTGGGTTGAGGAAGAGTCAGGGATGCTGGGAAAGGGGATGGCTTCATCTTTAGTCTGGTTGGAGATCAACGACTTCTGTGTGATAAGATAGGTGATGAAGGTTGATATTAGAGCTACAGCTAACTGGTAGTGAGACAGGTACCTAGAAGACTAGAACTGACAGGAGGGCTAAACCAACTAGACTGTGTACAACAGGGGGGTGTAGATTTTTCTTATACCTAGAAGCAGCAACAAGATCATGATAGTACCTTTTATGCTACAAACACTACATTATAACACTACATTATGGTACTATACTTTCTAAATCTTGTGTTTCTAACTCGAAAAACTAACTCAAAAGAAAAGTTGGTGCTTGTACTATATTATCATTTGTAGAAATATACAGCTAAAAATGTTGCTAATTTAAACTAATAGTCTAAAATAAAAGTTTTAACTTACACCCTTCATCCCTCTCCTCACACCACCTGCTGCCACCTACAGGTGTTGCTCTACCTGCATCTACAGTATGCAGACCCTCCACACATCCAAGCTGCATTCTTCATGGATCTATCTAAATGCACATCTTCTTCTGGGATCCTCTTCTCCTGGTCCTCCTTCCTCAGGGTGGGTGGGTGGGGGGCAAAGATGAAGCCCCCCTTTCCTGGCGTCCTGACTCCTCCTAGCCGCAGCTTGAATTGTGAGGCGACTGAACACCTCCATGTCCCTGACTGGGACTTGAACCTGCACTTTCCCGCTTCAAGGACAGAAACACACCCACTGTGCTAATCTGTCTACAGCAGAACTGCGTTGCTTTGTTCCTTTGAGCTGATGACTGTCAAGGAGCGGCAAAAACCAACAACAAAAAAACTGAGACGGGGAATTGAACCAGCGCTTCTCTGCTTTGGAGAGCAAGTCAGTTCCATCGCACTATTCTGTACATCAGTCAGCACTTTGTCGATCACCATTTTTCCTCCATCTGGTGCTTTCTGAGATTTGAACCAGCACCTTCTTGCTCTACTGTCTCCATAGCAGCAGCTCTGGTTCCTTTCATCTCCATCAGTGGAACCTTGAAGCTGAAGTTTGATTGACAGTTGACGACCTCACATCACCAGTTGCTGCTGCTTCACCAAAAGTGTTTTGTTTGTTTTTTTTCCTTAAAAGAGCGTTGGTTCACATCCTGAAAGTTGATCATGGGTGGATGGAGGCTTTGGTGAAGCGTGTGATAGAAACTTGTGTGTTTACTTTGTTCTTTTTCTCCAAGCAGGAACTCTTTCTTTTGCTGATGATGCAGCCATATTACTTTTTTGATGGGAGTATAATCTTCATACGCCGTCATTAAAATGTCCGACTCTGTCTCACTAAAGTATGGCGCTTTCTATTTAATTACATTTTTTTTTCTGTCAACCAGTTACGGTGCAGTTTTCTCATTTTATCATGTTCTTTTTGTGTTACTTTACATGCTGTTGGGGGAACGTGCTAATGAGAATGCGCACTGAGACTGCTGCGAGCTCTGGCCGAGGGGGAAAAACACAGAAGAAACTCTGGACAGCATTGTGAAATTTTGTTTTCTGTTAACCAAGATTAAAAGAGATTGATTCAGCATCCAAGCGTGGTCTTTTATTCACTGGAACACAACGCAGAGCAGAAAACTCCACCCAGTTACAGCAGCACCGCACCGCAGTGCAGTTACCAACCTGCTAACAGGATATGGGCCAGGAGACGCCTGAGACTATAAAGTGTGTTTTCCACTTTTGTGAGGAAGTCGACACAGTGAGCAGACGAACAGCTGATACAAGCCGCTGGTCCCGGCTTCTGTTCGACGGAGATGAGAAGAACTATGACCTATGGGAAACCAAGTTCTTGGGTCACCTTCGAGTACAAGGGTTGAAAGACGCCATTCTGAATGCGCCTGACCCTGATGATGACGATGAAGATCCAGCTAAAAATGCGGAGGCATGTGCTGAACTGATCCAGTTTCTGGATGACAAGAGCCTGTCGCTGGTGATGCGTGACTCAGCAGATGACGGCCGCAAGGCGCTACAGATCCTGAGAGACACCTGCCAAAATAAAGGAAAGCCTTGTATCATCAGTCTTTATACTGAACTGACTTCACTGAAAAAGCCGGACAATGAAAGCGTGACAGAATATATAATCGGCGCTGAGACAGCGATCACGGCCTTGAGAAACGCCGGTGAAACCCTGAGCGATGGTCTGCTGGTTGCCATGGTCCTTAAGGGGCTACCTGAGTCATTCCAACCATTTGCAATCCATGTGACACAACAGGATGAGACCATTTCATTTGCAAAGTTTAAAACAAAGCTACGGAGCTGTGAGGACACTGAAAAGATGCGCGCGACTGCAGCGGGTGACAACGTGATGAATCCCCGCGTGCACCAGAGGGAGACCTGCCAGCCCAGGTGAGCGAGGAGCAGAGACGGCGACAAAGGACTTTGTATGCTTCAGATGCGGCCTGTAGGGACACCTGGCCAGAACCTGCCAGCGCAAACTGTGGTGCAGCTTGTGCAAGAGCAGCACGTACCGGGACAGCACCTGCAGACGCTGACAGCGCAGAGGACGAGATGACGCAAACAAAGCCTGCTGCGAGACGATAAACCAGGAGAAGGAGTTCGCTTTCCGAGTGAGCGAGGGAGCAGACATTAGATGGTCGACTGTGGAGCAACTTCACATATCATCGCTGATCACAGGAAGTTCAGACGTTTTGATGAGAACTTCCAGGCCTGACCACACTGTCTGGTGTGGTCTGGCTGATGGCACAAAGTGTAAAAGGGGTGGCGGAGCGTCGTGGTGATGCGTAGGTCTGTCTGATTGACAGCAGAGGCAAATTTTATTTGTGGGCCCTCTAAATGATGAGCAGCACCAACAAAATGCAACTGTTATTGTAATATAAATGAGATCTCTCTATTACTTCATTTTGTGAATGTATTATTGTTGCTGCTGAAGAATTGAATACAGTTTATTGCTTGCATGTTGGATGCACATTTACTGGTGCCAAAAAAATTAAAAGTGAGAAGAAAAAAATATGAATGAGAAATGTATATAGATATATATTTTTTAATGTAACATTAGGCACTCAACAAATGACATTCACAAAACTCCAACTCATTAAAAACAGAAACTTAATAGAAAATCAAATAACGGTAAAACAATCCAAAATAAAGAACACAACAGCTCAATGATGGGGATTTTGGAAAGTCAGAGTCTTTATCTGTCTGAAAAGGACTTCTTTGCACCAAATCCATTCTTACTGGATCAGAGTGTGTGGTTGGCCGTTCAGCTGGACCAAACTTACCAGCAGCAGCATCAACGTTTTCCCTTTCAACAGAAGATGTGGTGACAGGAGTTTCTTCTGCAGCTAAAAAAGAAGCATTATTATTATACAAGAATCAATGATAAAGCTAATAAAATAAGAATACTAATAATAGTTTACTGGCTCATTTAAAATCTGTGTGCAGGTTTTTCACAATTTCATGATCTTTTTATATATTTATGAGAGATTGATTGTTTGATTGTATATTTGCATGAGGTCATATTTGTTTATTTAAATATGAACAATTTGGGACTTCATTCTCTTCAGCTACTCTTTATGAAAAAAGGGGTTATGCAGACACTGTTTTTTAAAATACTTTATATGCTATTAAAGTTACCTGAGATGACATCTTCAGTGATGTCAGGAACATCTTGGGATGGGGACGCTGCACCACCTCCAATACTATTTGATACTTTTTGAGAGCAGAAGAAACTGTCAGCTGAGAAGGAACTGTGCAAAACATCATCATTATGTAAAACCAAAACGCAAAATACAAATAAGAAATAAATATACCCATTTATAAATAATACATGTGATCACTAATTTGAGTATTAATGGAAATATACACATTTATACACTTCTTTATTATTATTTTGTATGTTCATAATTTTACAATTAGTACATTTATTTTGTTCGTCATTTATAAATGAGAAAATGTATTTCCTGTTTGTATTTGGCAGTTTTGATTCTCCATATTCCACGCTAATGCAAGATTTTAAGACACAATCATTGTTGAAAAAGTCAGACTACCTGGCTGTATTACAGATAAACAGCATTTTTATACTGACATAAACCGGAAAATGCAGATCGCACTAAATCTGTGTTAGCAAAAAATACGATAACGTGAGTTTAAACATTTATCAGCCACCGTTGTCATTATTTACTTTTCTCTGGAAGGTCATGTCTGACCTCATCTTGGAAACTTGGGTATCAGAATTATTTTCTAATTTTCCATTGGAAATTAGGACAAAACGGGATAGTTTTGTGCAATCTTCACCTCGGATTGATTAGTATTTAGGTAAATCGCGCAGCTGCATAGAAAGGCAAGAGAAGAATTCGGCCCCAACATCCTCCAAACTTACCTTGTCACTGATGTTTAAATTCTTCATATTTTTTCAGCTCCTGATGGATAAAATCTCTTTGGCATAAAGTTCTCTTGTTGTCGCGTTGATCAACGTGACAAAATGTGCTCGTTTTTTTTTTTGTCATTTTCCCAACTTTATTGAAACAAAATGCACTCGTAAATCAATGAGTTATATCACTAGAGGAGACACGCCCGCTTTAGAAGCCTGGCCGACGGTGGCTGAGCGCGACGCCATCTTGGTGAGGTCGACGACGCCCACATGACAATGATTTCTATTGCTTTTAGTGGTGTCTAAGTAGCTTTTATATACTATATATATTTTTACATTTATATATATTCATACATATATGTAAATATATTATATTTATGTATATAATATATATATAGATACATCATTTGTTGTTGTTAAAGAAGAGAAACAGTCAGCCTTAAAAGCTCAAACTTTAATGAAAATGCATTGTTGCAGCACTTCTTACAAATAAAAAAATTATTACAAAGAATTTTTTAAAAATGATTTCTAAACATTTAGAAGTTTTAGACCTCTTCGACGTGTGATTTAAATTATTTAGAAAACCGAACAATAAGTCAATAATAATAATAATAAATCAATATAAGTCAATTATAACAATAAATAAATAAATAAGTCAATAAATAATAAAATATAAGTCTATCAATATTATTATTAATAATAACAACAACAACAACAACAATAATAATAATAATAATAATAATAATAATAATAATAATAATAATAATAATAATAAATATTCAAAAGAAATCCAAAAGTGAACAATAGAATTACCGTAAAAAAACAACAACAACAAAGAAAAACAATAGATTTATACTGATTCATGTGAGTGATCAATTTGTGTAACATAGATGTTATTGTGTCGGGTTTCAAGCAAACAGTCTGGCCTCTTATCTACATGTGTTTCCAAAAATGTTTTGAACAGTCAGACTGTATTACTAGTTGGTACCACAGTGATCCATCTGGATTAGCTGTTTAGATAGCTAAGATCCACTTTTTCCTTAAGTCTGAATCCATTGGAAACCTGCAAGAAAAGTTCAGTCACTGAGTCAGAAATGTATAAATCTATATTACTATAATACCCTAGTATGCTGTATACAGGTTTAGCAAAATAAAATGTTAATTTATGTCGACAGCAAATTATCCGTCCATCATGCAGCATGTTGATAATAGCCCTGCAGCATCATTCATGTCAACATGTGTATGATTAATGAAGCCCCTGCAGCATTAAAAGATAAAAATTCCAGTACTTACCTGTGAAATGATATACTTTCCTCCTTCATGGACTCAGTTCTCTGATTTTGGCAATTCAAATCCGCACAATGAACTGGTATTTTGCAGAAAATGTGTTCACATGCATGCACTGCAGTAGTAACTTGACCTCCCCAAGATGGCGGTGCTCTCCTCCCATGAGGAACCACGTGATGTCTCCTCTAGTGATATAACTCATTGTCGTAAATGCACACTGTGCCAGGCTCAGATGAAATGATGTTGACCAATCGTTGCTAAGAGTGGCGTAACGTCATTATTTGGGTTGCCAGATTGGTTCAGGTGTGTTGAAGGGTGCTCTTTTGCACAACATTCAGGGCGCACGTTGGTACGGACGTGCTATGAAATGGGTTGCCAGATTTGGCTCTTTTTTATTTCTATTTTTTTCGCCACTTCGGGGCCCTGGTGGTGGCAGGGGCCCTACGCGGCTGCGTATTTCGCGTATAGGGAGGACCGGCCATGATTGTGAGCCAGAGGCCAGCTCAAAAATGTACAGGTGGATAGCTCCAGTATTGCTTGCTGTTTTTGTTGCACCACTAATATTAGTTTATGAGGTTCACTAAGCTAGTGAGAGAGCGTAAAAACACAGATGGATGATGGGAAATAAGCGCAGGCTTCTCTTCACCAACAGTCCCAAACAGTCCATTAAATGCGTGCAACTTACGAATACTTTGCGATGCTCTTACAGCACCAGCAGTGGCGGTTCTACCCTGAATTACTCCCCGGGCGAGACCCTCCTCTGGCGCCCCCCCCCCCCCCCCCCCCCCCCCCAATAGAGTCACTTTGTCCATTTATTGTAACTGAAAATACAGTTAGGAAATATTTAATAAACACAAATAATCTGAAATAAATATTATAAACTACAAATCACACAAATAATACACTAGAATAAATGTAACTGCAGCACTAAGAACAGAAAACACTAACTAAAACCTAACCTTTGTGGCCTTCCTGATGCAAGCTTGTCAATAACGTCATCATATGAAATCTGCTCCCCCCCTGAATGATTGATACTAACAACAGCAGGTTAGTGAGTTGCTCCTGAGACATTGGTGATCTCAGGTATGACTTGATCAACTGGAGTTTTGAAAAGCTAACAGCAGCAGCAGCAGCAGCAGCAGCAGCAGCAGCAGCAGCAGCAGCAGCAGCAGCAGCAGCAGCAGCAGCAGCAGCAGCAGCAGCAGCAGCAGCAGCAGCAGCAGCAGCATGCTACCATCACAGCTTATTTAACATTATGAACTAATATACAACAATAAAACACAACAAAACTTTGTGTTACAGCAGAGCAGACAGACACACGAATCATAACTAATGTAACAAGTTAAGGCAGAGCAAACATTTAAGAATAAATATCTTAAAAATGACGTTATTTGCAATATTTGGGCCTACTTCAGTTTTGGTCATGATAGACCAAACAAGAGATTTTTCCTCTGCAACGTTGTTGTTGTTGTAGGGCAGGTAGCATTCGAATTTAGAAAACGTGCATCTAGTTATGCGATATTACCCTTTTCTTTGTCTCTTTTCTCCTCTTCTTCTCTTTTCTTTCTAAATTGGGCACCAGCTTTGACCTTTTTTCTCCATATTTCAGATGTTTTTGCATTTAGCATAAATGTCCTGACATAGGTATCAAGTCTGTCGACTAAACCAACTGTCAACTAAGTGAAGAATTTTTTTTGTTTTCCCATTTTTTATTTGGGCATTTCACACAAAAATAACCAAAAAAGCATGATTTTTTTATACCTTTTTTATACCCGCAGCCCCCCCCCCCCCCGTTCGTCATACATTTCCAGAAGGAGCGCGTGCAGCTGCACCCAGGGGCGCCAATTCGCTACATGGCGGCGCAATTTTTATTTTTATTTTTTTTCATCAAGCACTGAGCCGCGGCCCGCGACCGTTGCCCCCCTGGAAGAAGATCCAGCCAGGTTTGCGCATGCGTTTTGCGCTCCGTGCTCACCTCTCAGCCTGCATCCTTCACCCCGCGCCCCCTCCCTTCTCCTTCTTCACCCCGCGCCCCCTCCCTTCTCCTTCTCACACACATTTGCGTCTACTTCTCAAAGACAGGAGAGAGCGCAGCTGCGGGGCGGGGGCGCCGCCAGGTTTCAGGCTGTTACAAACTCTGTGATATAAGTAAACCAATAGTGATGCATAAAGTATTTTACAAGAGCTGAGCCGCTGGCGCCGCCCCTCCGTCATTTTTCCGCCCCGGGCGATCGCCCGTATGGCCCGTGCCTAAAACCGCTACTGAGCACCAGTGACAATTGTACATTCCATTTTCAACAAGGCTCAAGGGAACAGGAAGACGATCTCCTTAAGATGCACCTTTTCAATTTGATTGCATTCAATTTTATTTATATCGCCCAAAATCACAACAACGGTCGTCTCAATGGGCTTCGTACCGGTAAATTGAAGATTGTTCACATTCTAAACTCATGACAAACTGAGAAACTTCAGGATTGTCAAGTAGGCATTTCTGATGCAGACTTCAGCTAGATACAGAAGCCCAGAAGAGACACACTAAACTTTTGATCTTTTCCAAAGTAAGCTGGTAAAGAAAACCATGAGAATTGTGTGTGTGGCTAAAATGTTTCAAGTTGTTGGTGAGAGCATACAATAGGACTATTTAATTTTAAATGATAACTGGTGCACAGTTGCTTCCTGCTTCACGTCCTTTCCACCCTATGAACCTCCATTCAACTCATTATGCCCATGTCTGCTACCCTTTGCACACACCATCTCCAATCAATAATAGACAGAGCCACATCAAGGCAGGACTCCTCTTTTCTGTTTGGCCAGCTCAGATGTGGTGTTAGAGGCCAACATCAATCAAGGCTGTTAAACTGCCAGCACCTGCTGCTCCCACAACGCCACAGGAAGGTCTGAATGAACAAGTGTGCATGTGTGTGAATTTGCAAATAAGGGCAAGGAGAACAATTTGATAACGCCATGTAAGGCTGGGAGCATTACATTTTTATTCATAACCCCCCGGGGAGACACCACTCACACACAATGCGCTGCTACACTCCAGCACTGTAATAAAGAATCAGAGTAAATGCTACACTGATTATGGTGGGAAAAATCATTATGCTTACCACACAGCAGGTGGGGAGACACAGCTAAGTCCAAACCTAATCCTCTCACAACACCTCTAGTCAGGGGAGATGCAGAATATAATTGGAAAGGCCTGCTTTTAATTACTCAGGTTTGACCAGGCATTCAGGTCCACTTATTTATAGCAAACGCCATTCAAAGTTTCTGCAAATGTTCCTCAAAAATAAAAAATAAATCTGCATTCAAAGCTGTCACATTAATGTGTCACCACCGATCGTTTTTAGGCTCTGCGTATAAAACGCGCAGCTGTTGAATGCGCGTCAAATTTTAAACCAGTTGAACTTTGGCCAAGTAAGGACTCCAATTTGGTAGTGATGTATGGGTAGAGTCCTTTTAAAAATGGATCCTGGAGGAGAAAATTAATAACTGCGGCTGAATTATACAACACCAAGCCTTTCATGTATTGGAATAGAGCTGTGAAAGAAAAAGCTTGGAGCAAGATTTGCACCAGTTCGACATTTTGCATCAACTGTAAGCTCATCCAGTAGTCTTAAAGCGTGTTCAAAGATGCCCGTTAAGCGCATTCTTGAATACCTGTTGTGTACGTAGCATAAGAGATTAGACGTGATTTGGCAGCAAAATTTCATGAATTGACATTTGAGTTTAGAGGAATTCCCAAGACTGGGTTGGAATTTGAACACTGTTGTGATCTCCTTGAACACTGAAAACTTCAATGCCACAAAAAATCTTTTAAGCAAAATGGTGTTTTTATTTGCTTCTTTCAAACTTCATTTTGTGTGGAGTTCAATAAAACGTCCTCAAAAGTCAAACTTAATTCTTGTCCAGGCCTTTGGCCTCTATGAGGCTAGAAAATACTCACAAAGCTTCTGATATGAAAAGCATTCATTGACTACTTTGGCTAAATGGGAGTCCAGCGATAAAAAAGGGAATATAAAGAAGAAAACATCTTCAATAAAAGGGAACAGGAACAATATTGAGAGTAATATAGCAGCTACATACTCCAACACCATTAAATCAATAGCCTTAGGCTACAAAAAGCGGTGCTCATAGGTCAAAAAGTATGTAATTATGGTGGTTATTTTTGACCATTATCAGTTACACTGTGAATAATGAATACAGGATCTCTGCAAAGAGTTGCCGCTGCAGTGGATTTTCTTTCTTATCACAGTTGATTCTTAAAACTGACGGCATAGACGCATCCAAAAAAAAGCAGAAATATGGAAAAAGATGAAAAGAACAGGGCAACATATTCAGCAGAAGGTCAAAAAAAATGCAAAAGGAGAAAGGGGAGAAAGGATTAATTCAGAAATCTACACAGGGACGCCATGAGAAGAAGTAAAAAGGAGAAGGGAGGAATAGAAAAGGACTTGACAGAGCGTGAAAGACGTATAAAATCTTGTGAGTACCGTTAGTGTCATGTCAAGAAAAGTCAAAGAAACCCACATCTAGAGCCTGGGTTTTATGATGTAAGTAACGCAGTGTCCTGCTCCTGTGTAAAGGTGCAGTTAAAAGGGGTGCCTCAGAAATCCTCTGAAGACAGCTCTTTAATGCTAGATCTATATATATATATATATATATATATATATATATATATATATATATATATATATATATATATATTTATATTATCAAATCTCTTTTCCCCAGTAACTGGATAGCTAAATCATGAAACAGATGACTACAAATGTGGGCAAATACAATGTTTCATTTTTATATAGAGGTGGATATATCAATTCGAGTATCGATAGCAAGGTGAAGTACTAATACTAGCGTGATGAGATCGATACTTTGTACAGTAAAGAGCTTGAATTTCTTTCAGAGTTCATGCGAGCGCAGCATCTCTGTCTCTGCAGCGTTGCCAGATTGGGTGAAAAAAACAGCCCAATTTGAGCTAAAATCCGCCTGATTTGAGCGGAATACTGCCCCATCTGGAAACACTGCCTCTCTGCATAAACAACACATGCCAAACCCCCCGACTGCTGCTGCTTACACCTTGCCCCCCCTCCCTGCTTTATCGGGCAGCAGAGAGATTCCTTAAAGCAGTGTTTTTCAACCAGTGTGCCGCGGCACACTAGTGTGCCGTGGTAGATGGTCAAGTGTGCCGTGGGAAATTGCCCTCATTAACTGATTTAACAACATTTCCCATCTCCAGGATTTCAGCTCTCTGTTCATCCAAACAGGCCCTGATAAAACACTGAGGAGTTAGGAATATAAAAGATCGTAAATTACTTTTTCTTTGCATTTATTTTATTTTATTAAAGACATTTTGATAAGAATGACGTTACCACGATTCAGCTGCAGCTCCGGCTGTATTTTGGAAAAGTCCCGTCGCTTTAACTGTCTCCACCAATCATTCTTGGGGAGCTTAATCACATGTCATCAGTCTGACCAATCAGAAGTGGTTAAAGTCTTCACTTCCTTGTCCCGATTTAGCTCGTAAAGTCGCTCAGTTCTAACAAAAATACCAGCTAAAGCTCGTCTTTAGCGGTGTAGCTTTCCACAGAGTCCGGTACCAGACCGTGGAACATGTGAACAAAACAATAAAGCACTGACAAGCGATCTCCGCCGGCCGTTTTATGCACTACATCTCCCATGATGCATTGGGTTGTGAGATTGATAGCGCACAAGGGGATCTGTTGTTAAACATCTTGAAACCAACGAACACACTTCAAACTGTTTTTAAATCTTCTAACTTAACTTTTATTGCATCTTTTAGAAAAAAACAGCTGCAGTTTCCAGCTTTTTCTGCAACAATTATCTCAAAAATGCATGTGAGACTGTGGAGGGGCTGTAGATCAATACAGACTACAAGTTTCTCCTTTTTTTAAAATTTTTGGATGCTGGTGTGCCGCGGGATTTTTTTAAGGTTAAAGTGTGCCGTGGCTCAGAAAAGGTTGAAAAACACTGCCTTAAAGAACCCAATATTTGCACAAATGGCAGGATTGTTTGTTGTGTTCTTTATGTCTTTATATTTACCAGTATTTAAAGCCCCAAATGGTTCCTGAGCGGCTCTCTCTGCCCAGTGGTCAAATGCGGAGAACAAATTTCACACACCTAAGTGTGTGACAACTAATGGGACTTAAAGTTAAAGTACCATTAGCTGTCACACACCTAGGTGTGTGAAATTTGTTCTCCACATTTGACCCATCCCCTGGGGGAGCGGTGAGCTGCAGACACAGGAACCATTTTGTGGATTAACCCCCCAATCCAACCCCTTAATGCTGAGTATCAAGCAGGGAAGCATTAGGTTCCAGTCTTTGGTATAACTAGGCCAAGATTTGATCTTACCACCTTCCAATCTCAAGGCGGACACTCTACCACAAGGCCGCTGAGCTTAACCATATTTCAGTGTTAATTTTGTATATATATATATATATATATATATATATATATATATATATATATATATATATATATATATATATATATATATATATATGTATATATATATATATATATATATATATATATATATATATATATATATATATATATATATATATATATATATATATATATATATATATATATATATTTACATTTTTTTTTTACTACAGTGACTGTATTTTATTACTGCCTTTATTTTCACAAATATATGTTTATGTTGTGTTTTTTTCCTACATTGTAATAGTTTTTTTTTTTTTTCACTAGTTGTTTTCTTCTTACTCTTATTGTATTGTGCCATTACTAATATAAATGTTAAGCCACATAGTTCAAATTATAAATAAATCAAAAGAATTCACAGTAAAAAGTGGGGCACTCAAAGTGAGACTTACGAGGTAAAGATGAGTTCTAATTTGATGACAGATGATGACAGGCTTCAGAATGCTTTGAGAAGGACAGCTCTGCTCACATGAATGTAAATACCCCAGAACACAGTCATACCTCTGTGTCAGTTCAACTGCTGTGCCCCTTAGCTAGTTATGATGAGCAATTTCCAATGTAAATTAGGAATGTGTACGCTGAAAATGTCTGAAATGCCATTACTCATGCAGATATTGTGAAATCAGCCATTAGCGACAGCATCCTCGTGGAAGGTTGTCAGGGATCAGACTGAAATCCTAATTATTAAAGAGCTTCGAAAGCAACGACAGGGACAGCATAGCCAAAGGTGGTCAACTTGCAATTTGAATAAACATCCAAAGTTCATACACTGAACTGAAAGCAATAAAAAAAGACAACTTCCCTCATATAGTTACTTCTTTAACAGCTTGGTCATTTGCTGCTTTGTCCTCAACTAAACAAAATGTGATTTATTGCTACCACTGGTGCATTAACGCAGAAAAAGCATCAGCAGCAATGTTCTACACATTAACTATGATAATGCATTACACCCAAAAGGTTGTTCATTTGTGAAATAAAAACAAAAAACAGATTTGGTACTTTCCAATTAAAAGTAAAAACTTTGAAATATTTTTTTTCTCTTTTACAAACCACGCAGAAATAAAAAATGGCTAGAACTGTTGTATTACTGCATAACGATGATCTATAAGGTATAAGGTATGCTCGGATATGTAGGATATTTTATTTAAAATGATGCACAACCTTTCACAATACCTTAGAAATGTTTTCATGTACTTGCATCAGTCCACTTTTACAACTTAACATTCTGAATTACCATTTACATTTAACATTCATACCTACGTCTAAAATGTACAAAAAGCATTTATTTTTACAAAAAAAACCCACATTATTTTTCAGAGTATAAATCTCTTTTTTTTGCACAGTCTAGTTGGGGATTAGGATTTATACTCAAGTGCAATTTATGTGATTTTGTTTTTTCAAATTATATAGGCCAATATATTTATATTATTTCCCCACTAACAATCGCTTATGTATTTTTTGGCTGCTGATTTATAGTGCAGAAAATACAGAAAAAACATCAGATTATATTTTAGATGTAACTTTTTTGCTTCATATTCAATTAAGTAATTGAAATTTACACAGAATCTTTACTTTTCTAATTAAGATTTGACATTTAAATGCATTATTTAGCTTTGGAAATAAAATGTATCCCTAAAGTATACAGCTTTAACATTAACATTTAGACATAATGTTTAATTTTTATGCACATATTTGACATTTCTGTATTTACACTATAAGTGTTTGTTTTGTAAATACAACACTTACATTTACAGTTGACATTTAGATTTTATATTTAGCTTTCACAATATAACATAAGATTTACATATACATTTTATATTTATGTCTGACACTTTTGTCTTAATTTATATTTAGTAGGATTCTAATGAACTCATAGAATCCTTGTTTTTAACTCAGTTCAATTTTATTTACATAGCTCAATGCATAGTTGTTTTAATGGGCTAGTTAGTCATCTGTCTTTCTTTATAGGTAATGAAAGTCAATCAAATGTGAGAAAAGTTCACTAAATCTGGTTCAACTTTGAGTTAATTTAATCATCTGAAGTTTTATAACCCGTGCTCTTCTATACATCCCCAAAGTGTAAAATTTAAAAGCCACGAGGCAGAGATGCTAAAATGTTAAAGCTAATTGCTGCATAATTTTGTGAAATATATACGGAGGAATTCTTTGAACTAGCACAGCGAAAAAAAAAGAAAAACACCTGGATTCTCATTTTGATGTGCAAATCTGTTCACTGCAGGGCATTAGCATGTCTTCCAGTTCTTGACGAGCTTTCAACTTCCTCAGTGTCAGTTTTATACAAAAAACACATAAATATTTCAGCAATTACTTCTAACTAAAGCCTTGCTAAAAACAACAACAACATAGAATAATAGTGTCACTTTTTGCAAAAAATGTATTTAACTTGGAAATGTATGTTGTGATGAATTGTGGTATTAAGTTTCCCCAATCTAATAGAATTTGACCATCAAATGTGTTCAGGTTGCAGAAATGCTCACCTCATTTTTCCCCAACTTCATGCAAGTCAACCCTGTTCGATGACTTCAGGCTGGCATTTTATCTCGAATGCGCTGCGCTGCCTCTCACATTAAAAAGGGATTTCACGTGCCTGCACATACATCATGGTGGTCGAAAAAGCAGGTTCGACAGCAAGTCAAAAGATGCTCCATCACATGAGAAACGACTGAAAGGCCTGCTAATGCTCACACATTAGCACAGCCGCTGTGTGTTGAGTCCTAAAGATGAGTGAGAGTGACAGTTCAAGCCTTCATCCCAGGATGGTACACACCTTTAAAAATGTCAGAGGATGTCAGTTTTTCTTACCCCTCTCCTTGATACTCTTAAGATTTCTGAGCAGTTTTATTTTTGGAAGCTTTTAGGTATTTTCCTCCAAACTCAATCCCAAATGACTACTCAGTAAGTGCTGAAAGGTTTTGTTTCTGTATGTAATTCTTCCTAAGTATGACTTCCGCAGAATGAGCTACTGAAGCTTCACATTGCTTAAAATACAACTCTAAAATCATTAAAGAGCCTACCGTGCTTTTCTCAAGCCTTTCAGAATAAACTACATCCATCCTATCGAAAAAATGTCTTGAGATGGTGATTCACGCTTTTATTTTTTCCCGTTTGGACTATATTATACACCTCTTTCACAGCAGAGTGTGTATAAACTCCAGTTAGTCCAAAATGCTGCCGCCAGACTCCTAACGAAAACCAGAATGAGAGATCATATTACTCCAGTTTTAGCGTCTCTGCACATTGTTTTAGAATAGATTCTAAGATTTTAATGATTGCTTTTGAAGCACGCTGTGGTCTGGCCCTAAATATATAGCTGATCTCCTCGTCTCTTATGTACCTGGTCGCAATCTTAGATGTTCGGCAAAAGGCTTTTTAACAAACCAACAATCCAGATTGAAGACCAATGGAGATAGGGCCATTGCTATAAGAGCCCCATCAGTAGCCCCAGAAAAGATCAGCCTCACTGAATCCCTACCAGTATTTAAATCTCTTTTAAAAACTCACCTCCATAGGCGTGCTTTTAATGATTTTACTGGTTCTTAAATTTAAACGTATGAAATTATTGATTTTAGTCAATTTGATTGATTTAAACCGCTATCACTGTTTTGTGCGTGTCCTGTGTTTTATTTTGTCGTACTGTATACTGTTTTTAATCCTGATATTTTGTCTTATGTTAATTGTACAGTACTTTGTAATCTTGATTTTTGAAAAGTGCCATAAAAATAAAGTTTATGAATATGATATAATCATCTATTACCTTTGGGACACTAAAGAATGATTTTTATAAAATAGTTATTTTCGCAGGAAGAAAGAGGACTCGATCTGAAGCACCGCCTTTCCCTCTTTCAGGGTCCTGTCCATTTCATGACGTCATCCTAGAGTCGGCCTCAGCAGTGTGTCTGCGTCTCGCCCACGAAAACAAACACAATCCAAACTTTTGCAAAGATGGGTGTGCAGATCGTGCATGTAAAAGGAAAGCGTTTTTTTTTGCCAAACACCGCCAGCTCCGTGGAGAAAGTGGGTGAGTGTGTTGGCCTGGGGGCGGCACTAACAGCGCAGACTTTTCCTGGAAGAAGACAGAACCCACTCCTTTTTCATAGATTGGGAGGAGCTGGTGCTCAACGGTTTTAGATGCATGAATGGATCAAAATACCTCTTTGGGGTTGTTTCCTGCGAGAAATCAACATTATAATACACTTTAAAGCTCAAAAGGTTGATTTTGCATCATATAGGCTGCTAAAAGAGAAAATCTGACTTAACTCTTTAACACTGCAGCTATCGCCAGCATCACCTACATAACACACGGTCTTTACTGTAACTGTAAATCTTTGACCGTTTACCCTATAACTGTGAACTAGCTTATTTGGGCAAAAAGTATCTTTTTATATCGGCTTTAGACCAATATGCAACACAATACTAAGTGTTTCACAAATGTGCAAGGGTGCTGTTCCTCATGACTGAACCAGCTGAATTTCGTTAATTGTGTACTGTGAAGTGTTGTGGAGCGCAAGGCTGCTCTTCTTCACTTCAGAAATTACGATAATTGCGTAAACGGTTGAAGAGTTATGTTAGCTGAAGGAATGTCAACACTAATGTTCCAGTATTAAAGGGTTAAATTAGGCTTTACCCTTAAAATATTTGAGAAATTCATTCCATAATCCTTGTCTTCTTTCTTAAAAAGTAGGTTAAAGATATAAAAAATATCATATTAAAGAAGAAAATTATGCTCCAGTTGCTGTTATGCCAGCTGTGATTGGATGACCATTGCTTGGAAAAAAATGAAAAATAAAATCCACCTTTGTTGCTTTGGAAAAAGCTCCAGGCAAGATGGTTACAAAAACATCAAATTCCTGCGGTAAAATACCTGCCAAATTAGGGGTGAATTATATTTTCTTTAGTTTCATGCATTCTAAACAAACCTTCAATCAAAGTTTCATTTATTTTTGTCCGTAAAACTAAAAACTTATATATTCTTTGGAAAATGATATATGTCAATACAAATAGCGCCCCATTTTAAATTGATGCTATACAATGTTACATTGTTTATGGCAGAGGTCACATTCTAAATATGACCCAAGGAGATTGATTGACAAGGTCAACAGCCAACACTGCACACTGTTAAAATAAACTGCAAAATTGCACTAAAAGATTTTTGTGAAACCACGAAAGAACACGAAAGGGGAACTGCAAAATACAGAGGCACCATTGTAATTGTAAAACCTCCCAAAAATAATGTACTGTACTGTTATCCATCCATTTCAAACTCAGACTTTATTGATTTCCAGTTAAAAACACAAAGTCCTTTACATAAAGCAAATAAAATAGTCATAAAATATGAAAATGAATTAAAACAGAAAACACAGGACAATCGCACTCTTCCCTCACCAGATTCCTCCCTCCACCATCCCAGTTCCCCCATTATAACCTTGAACAAATGAACGTAAGATCTGCAGCTTAAAGAAACAGTCTGGATTAGTTTATTGTCTGTTTTCTATACCATATCTATATCCCTGTTGTATCCAAAATATACTTAAAAATTACATAATTGGAAATCACATTTTTAAATATGTGAAGCAAACATAAATAATTATTTTACTATTAGCTAATCTAACCAAGATAGGCATAGAAACTATTATATAATGTTACTGATTTTCAAAAAAATTAGTTGAAATCAACAATATCCTCTTCACAAAGAAAAGGCAGCTTCTGATCACAGTCCTCATTTCTCCAGGTGAAGTCCTCTCTATCAATGACACCGCAGTGGTTGAATGGAGATTTTTCTGGGATCTTTTCATCTTTCCAGTTGCTCCAGTTCACCATCCTGTCACTCCAGATCCAGAATCCAAAAAGAACGCTTTGCCTGAGGCCAATCCAGAAAGAACGCGGGGTGCTCATGTCAAAGCTCGAATGATTTAACCACGTGCTCACAGCGTTCTGATCACTTTCATCCTCAATCCACAACAGCCGCGAATGCATCGTTTCACAGTATGTGAGGGCCTCGTCCCAGCTTGAATTATCTGGAATAACTTTAATTCTTACTCTTCCTAAAAAAAAAAAAAAAGACGAGTTAGATTCACATCCAACTTTTATTTATTTATTTATTTATTTTTTGCTTAAAGTCCAACAACAGGTAAAACATTTTTTTTTCTCTCAAATGGTGTGATATTTTAAAGGAAACAATTTTTGTTCAAACTTTATAACAGCAGATGAATTCATGAAAGTGAGGTTTGGACAATGACAGAAAAAAAGCTCCACTTTCAGGGATGTGTTTTTGTTGTTTTTTTTCTTACCTTTGGAGCAAAGTGCACATTTTTCGCTTTCACATCCCTCTGTCCTTATGCCATATGAATTACTAGTTTTAAGACAGACACAGCTGCCACCTTGGGAAGTATCAGCCCACTCCCTGAACAATGAACATTCTTTATTTGGCCACTCCCATTGGTCATGCATGAGTCCAATCCAGACAGTTAGGCCCTTACTTGTCTTATTTGCTAGGTCATTGTATTCAGTGCTATTAATAGTTGCTAAACCTTTATAAACCTTCTTGCAGTACTGCAATGCCTGACACCAGTCCTTTTCACTTTGGATGAGCACATATCCTTGGTCTGCAAAAACACAAGAAATATAGCTTAGCAGTTTCTGCAGAGTCAAACTACGTTTTTCATTTAATATATTGATGTATTTGTGAAAATCAATAAAGCTGACCCTGTGAGAGTGAGTGTTCTTACCTGTATTACACATGAAAAACATCCTTTCCGAACAATTAAAACCCATCCATTGTCCGTTGTCCAGGGCTTCACATATTTGCTGGTTGTTCGCCGTAACAGTTGATTTATTGAATGTCAACTCAGTCCCGTCTGACCAAGTGCTGTTTTTATTCTCCTTTTCTTTGAGACCTACCCAGAACCCTGTTTGATACAGGCTGCATGGTGCATTGCTTACAACATCCACATGTTCTCTATCAAAGAGGGTGATTAAAGACTCATTGGTGCTGCTACAGTTTTTCTGAGCTTTTTCTAGAGTAACTTGTTCAATTACACTTCTGAAAGTTTGTAGGCGATCTCTTGCAAATCTAAATTCAAAGAGTCCTAAAAAAGACAGGAAAAAAAAGTTTGGGGACTTCAAAATGTCATTTTTTAATTTGTAAAGTTTTCATGTTGAAATAAAAAAGTTTTCATACACTAACAAAAACAACAATGAGTTTACCTGCATACAGCAAGAACAACAGAAGGGCTTTCATCACAATGGATCAAAAAGCTTAAGAAAAAAAAAAAGAAAAAGAAGAGATTATGAAATGTTGATTAAAAGATAGAAACAATAGTGCAGTTGCATGTTTACATGATTAAATCTCCCTTAAGAATATTAAAGCTAACAAACTACAAAAACTTTTCATTTACTAAAAGTTTTTTTAATTTGTAGTTTCTTACCTTTTGCTGTCAGAGTGCTGGCACAGTCCCTGTGCAGAAGCCACGATTTTTAAATGCTGTCTGATGCTGGTACCTGTTTGCCTGTCTGCCCTATATGGCACAATGTTAATGATTAACCAAAAAGGATAGTTTTGCATCGGAATAACGTCATCTCTCATGTTACACATTGACTAGAAAGTAAGAAGTTTGTAACAATAATCCTGGTAACCAACAAGAAAAAATTAAACTCAGTTTGTTTCTTCTGTTTCTTACTTTGCACAAAGTGCTTAAACTTGAATTATCTCATGGTCCGGGTGAATTCTCGATTCTGATTGGGTGCTGGGTGGGTGTTAAAAAGTAGTAAATCTCAGTGCTAACAAACTTAAAACAATCCTTAGCTTCATCATCTGGACAAAATCAAGCAGTAAGAGGTGAACTTTTTCTCTGAACTGATGCTTTATTTAACCCATCATGTTAGTCAAGGTTCGACGTGGATCTAGGCTGCTTACATGTTAGAAACAACTTCTAGAGTTATTGTGAACTCAATTAAAAAAGTCTGACTAATGACCTTATCTGGGACTCTTTTGTCTTGCGTAATGCGATTTTGATTTTGAAAATAGACCGTGTATTGACGGTGTGCCTGCAGGTGCACTCTAGAGTGGGCTAAATACGGTAATTAATAATCAGCTTTAGGAAATTGTCATTGAAAGAACAAAAAAATGAAGGTTCACCTCTTAATAGGGGCTGCAAGATCATCCATTTGTAGAAGGTCATGCTAAATTTTCAGCCGCTTTTGCTAAACTTTACAGTGAACCTGAGGCAACAATGGATCTAGCTTCGCTCAGCTAAATTCATTTTATTTTACATATTACTTTATAAACCTAACAAAATCTGTCAGAGGTACTAATGTACTAATGTTTTTATTTATTATTTTTTTTTTTTTTTTTTTTGGAAGGTTTTCCACTTTTCCTGCCTGGAGTTTTATCTTTCTTCAAGGTTCCGATTCATGCTTTCAGTTTCTAAAAACACTTTTAACACTGTAAACCGTTGATTGTCTCCTTCTGATATGTTTTTTTTTTCACCTCAAAAGTGAAAAAGTTGAATTACTTTAATGAATACAAACCCACTGGTTTCTTTGACTTGCTTTGCATTTTATGTCCCCTTTCTTTCATTCAGCCTCTCTGGTTTTTCCAGGAAATGTTTTTGTGTTATTGACATAAGAAAAATAGAAAGACATTTACTGCTGCATTATAAAGTGAAAAACATTCCAAAACAACAGCTAGTTTCAATGCATACGATTAATAGAAATACTTAAAAAAGAAAAAATAACTTAATTTGGTTTATAGAGTAAGCCAGTTTCTCCTTATCTGCAAACTGAGGTCACAAAAAAGAAGATTTGAGGTTAACATTTTTATTTTATTTCTTTATTGGACTTTTTTTTTTCCAGATAACCTGAAGTCACAAATTTACACTTAATGCTGAATCAGCTTATTTGTTGTTTTGCTTGCTGTGCATAAGATTCAGATGAATCCTTTCAGGTTTACACAGAGAAGTTTTTACCAACACCTTGTTATATTTCATTTTTTGGAATTTACAGACTTTGTGGTGCATATTCAACTGAACTAGTCTTTTGTTCTCCGCTTTATCATAGTGACTCTCGAGGTTGCCTCCATTGTTTGGGTTGCATGCTTCATTTCATGCACAGTTTCAGGCACATCACTCTTGTAAAAACTGTCAGATTTATGTTGTTTATGTTAAAAACTTTTGTTTTTCCTTGTGGAAAAGTTGTAATAGTAACAGTTTTAAAGTTATCTTAAATCTGGGTAATGGAATGCTTTCTTATCTAAATCCTCCAAAAGATGAATATTTCTTTTATATTTATTTTTGGTTCAAAGGATTTTTGAAATGTGCCTTTCTTCTCTAGATGTTCCAGTTATTTGAAGTTTAAATGGCCTTTCAATTATTTTTCTGCTTTGGCCTTTAACCTCAAATATAAATTGAGTTTTTATTTTGTGTTTTTATGCTACTTATACTTTGTCTAACTGAAAAATATTTAAAATATTAACCCATTTTACTTGCAAAATATGTTAAACATTTTACATCCATTCTTTAATTTAAATAGAGCAAAAGAAAAAATTCTATTTAAAAAATCACAGACAAAAAAATCTTTTAACACATGAAAACAGTGGTTTCCTGATCATCGTACTGCATCAAATGTTTGACTGAGGAAAAACAGTAACAAAAGTTTAATTTTTAAAAAGTTGTATGGTGTAATTTACATTTTTCATATTTACTTCCAGTAATACTGTAATGATGTGAGCAGCCTTTGTTTGTTTTAAATCCTGAGACTGGCATTAAAGTAGGAGGTGCAAACCCAAGACAGTAATAAATGGCTTATAAGCAAATGATATGCAAAAACTGCATGAAACAGCATTCCTGTAAATCATTAAAATATACAGTTGTTTAAGCCTATTGAGTATACAAGCAACATTTTAATTCCAAAATGTGCTCTAATGGTCAACATCCGTACTTTACAGTATTTTTTGTATTATCTGTCATTCTGCATTAGAAATCACGACAGCAGAAAAATGCATCATAACGAAAAACTCATATATAAGTCGCACTTTTGGGAGAAAAGGGCTACATTTTAGAAAAAGTCCAGCTGTGTTGACACTAAATGCAATTGTCTAATTCAGGTCTGCTTCCAAAATAGTCTATAAGTAAAATAAGTTGCACCTCTGGGCAAACTATGCAAGAAAGGAGCGACTTGTACTCTGTACTTCTTTTGCTCTAACAATTAACCCTTGTGCTATCCTAGGCACTTTAGACTCCACTAGACTGAACCGCTGAACCTTTTTTCTTCAATGATTTGTGATCTTCACTGGTGTCCATGAATTACATGAAATCTTTCCACCTTCATCCACCTTTGTTATGGTAGGGAGAACACGTCAATGTAAGGCTGGCTCCAAGATAGCACAAGGATAACATTTCTTTTCCAATTTTTTACTTTTACTTTTCTCAGTCTACATTTTTGTATCTTATTACAGAAGCAATAGTTACCAGATCTATTTTTACTACAATTGTAATAAAAACATTTATGGGAAAGTTATTAAGTGCAGCTTCACATTAAAATACAGAAAAAAGGGGTAAGGAAAGAAATGAATAACAAACGTCAGCATTTAGTCCTTTGGAAAAGTACATTTTAGCTCCATAAGGAAGCAGATAACAGGTATGCTGTCACCACAATTCCTCTGTATGCACTCATTTGAATTTCAAATTCGGTTTTCTTTTGCAAATGTGTACAGCTATAGCCAGGTTTACAGCAAATATTTAGAATGCAGATGTTTGGTTCACTAAAGGTGAATGAGAAAGAAAAAGGCGTATAGCAAACACATGTGATACAACATAACCAGGAGCAAATGAGTACATACTTAGTAATACAAAATACACCATTCTGAAAAAAGTCCTCAGCATCTTCTTTCCATAAATAAAAAGAATAAATGTATATATATATATATATATATATATATATATATATATATATATATATATATATATATATATATATATATATATATATATATATATATATATATATATATATATATATATATATAAAAATCACAGGTTGCATCTATAAGTGAAGAATGAATATTTATATCAGTTTACAGGTGGGAACTGTTGTGTAAACATCTCAGTTTTATGGATTCATGAAAAGCGCTCATGATTAATGCTCTCCTCAAGTGTGAGTCAGAGCAGGTTAACCTAACACAGCGGGCTCTGATGGCAAACCCCCTTGTGTGGGAATGAGGCCACAATGACCCTTGGAACAAGGATAGTGGAGAAAGCTTTTAAAATAAGAAAGAATGTCAACTCGGTTTAACAGCAGGTGATATCATTTTACCTCTTGAAAGGAGGACTATGTCTGAAGGAGCAGTGCGTGGACATGAATGTGGAGGTAAAAGGCAGCAGCGACTGCAGTTTTTCCAATGCCTTAGTCACAAATGACCTTATAGGTGGATATGGGCTGTCTGCGGGCGAAAAATGGACAATAAAAATGGACAAACCGCAAAAAATAACCGCTTGGTGAGCATGTTAAATGAAAATGTTAAGGCTCATTTTTATTGACGAAATGCTGTGGGCGAAAGGTCGTAGCAAACACTAAAAAACATACAAGGGGTAAGAGTGAAGTACTGGGGCAGTTTCACCTGCATACCCCGTGTGTGCAGCATTTGTGTATGGTTGGTAGGGAGGCAATCCACGTTCCCTACTAATGACTAATGAGCGCTTTAAAGGGCACTGACTGTCCAACAGCGTACCCTTTATGTTATAGGTGTGACTTACAAATGTACTTTACGATACACTTAACCCATCTACGACAATCGTATGTTTCATTTTCATGACATCCCTTAAGATGAACGTTCCAGTCTCGAGGGAACTGCAAGAAAACTCCTGTGGTCCCTTTAAGACGCAGCCGCTCCTCTGTACGAGCCTCCAACCCACAGCACCTGCATGCAAGGGACTTATGCTACATACACATTGGGGCATGTGTGACGGGTTCAGGAACAAACAGAACATGGGTTCATGAACGTCCTTTTAGCGTACGGTGTTCATACTGTACATGTCCTCAGAGTTGGAAGAGGCTGAAAATCTTGCCAATCTTGCTCAAGGTTTCTTCTTTCACAGCTCTATTCCGATAAATGAAAGACTTGGTGTCAAATGGGTCCGGACGGGACAGTTATTGTTTTCTCCTCCATGATCACTTTTCAAATTGCTGACATGTGCGTGAATTGAAAAGGACACTACTCATACATCAATATCATATCTGAGTCCCCGGCTGGTCAAAATTTAACTGGTTTAACATCAGTGTTTGTACATAGAGCCTGAAAAAAAGACTTAAACTTGTGTAACAATGCAAGAGTTTTGAATGCTCAAGCTTGAAACCGGCATTTGCATAGACTTTTGTTTGAAAGGGGTTGCTTGAACATGCGTCGGCTAAGTTGGCGTGAATGTAGTATAAGGCTTTAGGTTTAGCTTTAAGGCACTGAAAAAAATAACTGTTGAAACTATTTTCAACACCAAAATTCTATCTGTGCTTTTGAAGTGATCACACGTGTATAGTTTTTATTTTTCAAGATTAAAAACTCATTTTGAAATATTTTTATGAAATCTATATTCAGATTTAAAAAATAAATAGATGTCTGAAAAAAATACAGTAAAGCGCAACCATTTAAGTTGCCAATCATAAATTTGTGTGTACATGAAGCATATGTTCTTTAAGATAATGTTTGTCCAGTGTGTGGGCTTGTCAGGGCTGAGTGGAGTTAGGTTGCAGATGATAAAATATTTTGCATATTTTTCTACTTTACTTGTAGCAGTTGTTCAGCAGCGACTGCCAGATTCATGCTCCATTAAATATAAACATGTATATGAGACCTCTTCAGCTCTGCCAGAAATTTTCCTCTGTCTTCTGTCAGTAAAATAAAGAAAATCTCCTGTTTTGAGAGGCCGAACAGTCATACAAATACACAAATATCACTTAGCATATTCTCATCACTATAAGACACACTTAAAAATCTTAATTTTTGTTTTAAAAAAAGACAGGGTGTCTTAAAATCAGAAGCTTCTTATATATGGATAAATTAAGGTTGTGTTTACTGATGTCAAAGAGATTTTGAGAGGAACAAAATGTCAGTCTTTTGTTACTTCCCGTTTGCAGTTTGTAAAAAACTGCAAACAAAGTCAGGTGTTGTTGTGAATATGCTAACACGGATAAGGTGTAACGTGTCAACCTGTGTTTTTGGAACGAGTTACTAGCGAGGCTGGGAGTCAGCGTAGTCACTAGCTGCGGTCATATGTGCAAAATATCCCTGATCGGAACAAAGATCAGATCAGAATTGAGCTGTGGATGTGGACCCAGAAAAACATGATCCAGTTATAACAAACATTTACATATGCCACACTTTAGATCAGAATAAATCTCTTTGTCATGTGCAGGACTATCTAAAATACCGGAAACGGCTGTAGAAGAAGATATAGTGAATTCCGTTGTAAACAAACAAAGCTGCAGCGTAGAACGATCTTCAGAACGTGCTTTTATTATTGTTATGATTATTGTTAAGTTCTTGTGATATGACGTAATCGATTTCACGAAGTTAAAAACTAATGTATATGAGCGTTTTGTGATGATTATTTATTAGTTCACTGTCTTCTGAAGATAAACCGTTGATGGTTTATTTAAAAAATACATTTAAATACCACTGGATTTTGTTACTTCAAGAGAATCTATCTGATCAGAACCGGATTTAAAACACTGTAAAACTATCAAATGAATGAACTCAGTAGGGGTGGGATTGCATAAGCTTGCTTCTTCCCACTCCTTTTCAAGCAATAAATCAAACTCTACTTATACCTCAGTTAATGATCACTGTATTTAATTAAGCATATATGATTTAAGTGACATTTTTGTTTTGTTTTCTGTCTTTTTAATCTATGCATTTCATCATTTCTGTAATGAGTTTGATAAATATGTGTAAATTCTTTATTGCATTGACTATAATGCTTGAAATAAATCAATCAAATCGAAATCAAATTAAAATCAAATCAATACCTTTTTTTGGCAAAAATAGTTCAGATACAATGCATTGTGGTCTATATTCCCAGATCTATTGAGCATCGATGCACACTGGTTTTTCAAAGAGACTTCTGCAAAATTTCTAGGGCACTCGATTATGGAATGGTAGATTCGGACAGCCCTACAAAATGGTGAACGCACTAGTGCACTATTCAAGGGTTAAGGTGGGAATTCGGACATTTCGGAATTTGCATCTTGGCTGTACGTAAATATGTGGGAATAACATGAGCCTTTAGTTTGTCTGGACACGACGGATTACACAAACTTACATGATTGTTTGCACGGTTTCTCAGGACTGCATGGCAATTCTGCATTCAATAGCCACTTCCGCCAGCTCACACACTGTCCCAAAGCCGCTCCTCTGCTCTGAGACAAAGTTTTCCCTGGAGACACGGTTCTCCTGAGTCCTGGACTGCGGTTCAACTGTAGTTTGAAGCCTCCTCCGTAGCGCACACAGTGACAAAAAATCCTTCCCTTGCTGCACAAACATCCCGATTGGATGTTAGGTCTTCAAATGCAAATGTGGCTAACATGTAGCGTGTCACAAACAAGTACTAGAGTTACTGTGAACGCAACAATACTGACTGACTGACGGACTTTATTTCTGACTCTTTTAATGCGCCCTAAGGTACGGTGCACATTATCCCTTGTGCTATCAAAGGCACTTTAACATTGGGAGTGGGGTCGTTTTGACCCCACAAGGGTGCGCTGAACTTTTTTTTTTTTTTGAATGATTTGTGATCTTCCCTGGTGTCCATGGATTACATGAAATTCTCTTCACCTTTATCCACCTTTGTCATGATAGGGACAACACGTCAATGTAAGGGTGGGGTCATTTTGACCCCACAAGATAGCACAAGGGTTAAATGTGACACAAGTTCAAAAATAGACTATTTACTGACAGTGCGCTTTACAATCAGATCCACCCTATAGGACAGTACTTTGATTTTCAACACACGTATTTTTCCTGTTGCGGCTTACTTATGGTTCTACCTTACCCATCTTTCCTAGAAGAACTGTTTGCCTTTTGAATAAAACAAAAAAGGACAGTGAATTCTACTGGGGGCTATTTCTGTCCAAATAATTTGCTACAACTGAAATTCACTATGTTTGACTTTCTTTCCTTTCCTTTAATATTATCCTGACCGCAAGTTGTCAGGCAATGACTCGGTCGCCTTAGAAACAGGACTTTTAACAAGATAAAAATGGTGATTTCTTGTTAGTCTGCTTAGTTAAGCCTTTTAAATATCTTGTGAGTGTCGAGATCCTTTTTTTCTGCCTCTGTTCGCATGTTTCCACACACACAGATGTACTCCCTTGTTGTTGGAAGGCTTGATCTTATGGGAGTCCCCAGAGTTTTCAGTCTAATGGAAAGACATTAAACGGGGCTGTGGCATTTCTCTAAGGAGTCGTGTCAAAGAGAAGTCAACAGGTGTCAGGAACAACAAGTGGGAGAGATTGAAGTCAGCTCCCGCTTTGAGGTGAGGAGGTGGAGAAAGAGGAAATAAAAGAAGAAAGGAGTCTTAATGATTTCTGAAAAGGAAGTAAAATGCCAGATTTAGTGGAAAATATTACAAAAGTGTGAGTTAAAAGCAAAAAACAAGAAGAAGAGAAGGGTTTAGGGACTTCTGTACAAGAATAAAAACAGATAAAGAAAATGAGTGGGCACTATTTTGTCTATTAGAGTAAAACTGTTGAATGAAGAAAGTAAAACATATAGACATACCCCCTTTATTAGGCCCGTATGTAAATGTTTCTGTACATCGATGAAGGTTCTCATTCATCCAGGTAACATCTGAAGTCATGGTGTCTGGATTTAACCCTTGTGCTATCTTAGATGACCCCACCCTTGCATTGACGTGTTCTCCCTACCATGACAAAGGTGGATAAAGGTGGAAAGATTTCATGTAATCCATGGACACAGTGAAGTTTACAAATCATTGAAGAAAAAAGGTTCAGCACACTGTCTAGTGGGTCTAGATGACCCCACTCCCAATGTTAAAAGTGCCTAGGATAGCACAAGGGTTAGTCTTTTCAGTATCATTAAATCACTTTAGTTATTAAGAATAACAATAATCTACACTGCATTTTTACAAAACCAAACCATAAAATGTAAAATAACTACCCAATAAAAAGTAAAATACATAGCATATTAGCTTGAACACATAATTATACAAGCGCAGGTGATGCCTTACAATTTTAGTATATTTCTGACAAGAAATTGTAATATCTTTGTGAGTGCAATGGATTTTCAGCCGAAGAGCACATATAAACGCCTTTGCAAGCTCTTCAGCTGGAGCACACACTTCTACGGATGTACATGTTCCTGTATATTATTCCAGCCACTTGATTGTAGCGCTCCATGTATGCTTTACCTGCCAGCATCTTACATCCTGCAGTTATGTGCTGGATTGTTTCAGGGGCCTCTTTGCACAGCCTACACCTTGGGTCTTGTCTGCTGTGGTAGATCTGAGCCTCTATGGCTCTGGTGCTCAGGGCTTGTTCCTGAGCTGTCAGGATGAGCGCTTCAGTGCTGTCCTGTAGGCCAGCCCTTTCTAGCCATTGGTAGGACTTCTTGATATCAGCCACTTCAGATATGGTCCGGTGGTACATCCCATGCAGGGGTTTGTCCTCCCATGAGGATCTGTCCTCCAGCACTGTATCCTCTGCTCTCCATTGCCTGAGACATTCACTGAGCACACTGTCATTTGGGGCCTTGAGCTTGATGTACTCATGCATCTTGGATGTTTCATCCTGGATAGTGGCTTCTACGCTGACTAGTCCTCGGCCTCCTTTCTTGCGGCTAGCATACAGTCTCAGGGTGCTGGATTTGGGATGGAACCCTCCATGCATGGTGAGGAGCTTTCGTGTTTTAACATCCGTGGTCTGTATCTCTTCCTTTGGCCATCTTATTATTCCTGCAGGGTATCTGATAACGGGCAGTGCGTAGCTGTTTATTGCCCCGGTCTTATTTTTGCCATTGAGCTGGCTTCTCAGGACTTGCCTTACTCGTTGGAGGTATTTAGCTGTTGCAGCTTTCCTTGTTGCCTGCTCCAGGTTGCCATTTGCCTGTGGAATTCCAAGGTACTTGTAACTGTCCTCGATGTCTGCTATTGTTCCTTCTGGGAGTGAGACCCCTCCTGTGTGGACTACCTTGCCTCTCTTTGTCACCATCCGGCTGCATTTCTCGAGCCCGAATGACATCCCAATGTCAGTACTGTAAATCCTGGTGGTGTGGATCAGGGAGTCAATGTCACGCTCGCTCTTAGCATATAGCTTGATGTCATCCATGTAGAGGAGGTGACTGATGTTGGCCCCATTTCTGAGTCGGTATCCATAGCCAGTATTGTTGATTATTTGGCTGAGGGGGTTCAGACCTATGCAGAACAGCAGTGGGGACAGAGCATCACCTTGGTATATCCCACATTTGATGGGCACTTGTGCAAGTGGCTTCCCATTGGCTTCAAGGGTGGTTTTCCACAGCTTCATTGAGTTTCCTATGAAGGCTCTTAGAGTCCTGTTGATGTTGTACAGCTCCAAGCATTCAGTGATCCATGTGTGTGGCATTGAGTCATAGGCCTTCTTGTGATCAATCCAGGCTGTGCACAGGTTGGTGTGTCGTGACTTGCAGTCTTGGGCGACTGTTCTGTCGACCAGGAGTTGGTGTTTGGCTCCTCTGGAGTCTCTACCAATGCCCTTCTGTGTGTTACTCATGAATTGATCCATGTGCCTGTTTATCTTGGTTGCAATGATGCCTGACATGAGCTTCCATGTTGTGGACAGACAGGTTATTGGTTGGTAGTTGGATGGGATTGCACCCTTTGAGGGATCCTTCTGGATCAGGATCGTTCGCCCTTCCGTTAGCCATTCGGGGTGAGTCCCATCTCTTAGCAGCTGGTTCATTTGTGCTGCCAGGCGCTTGTGGAGTGCGGTAAGCTTCTTTAGCCAGTAGGCATGTATCATGTCAGGGCCCGGTGCTGTCCAGTTCTTCATACCTGAGACTCTTTCTTGGATGTCTGCCACTGTGATGGTTACTGGATTCTGTTCAGGGAGGTTGCTATGTTCTTTTCTCAGAGAGACCAGCCACTGGGCATTGCTGTTATGTGCTGTCTCTTTCTCCCATATACTTTTCCAGTACTGTTCAGTTTCTAGCCTTGGTGGGTCTGCTCGGCTGTTTTGACCCTGCCACCGAGCGTACACTTTTGCAGGTTGAGTTGCGAAGAGCCTGTTTATTCGTCTGGCTTCATTGTCTCTTGTGTACCTCTTTAGGCGGCTACTCAAGGCTAGGAGCCTTTGTTTGGCAGTTTCCAGTGCTTCAGGTATGGACATCTGGCTGTATCTCTTAGGTACTTGCTTTCTCATTGTACCTCTTTGAGCGTCTGTCAGCTTACTCACATCCTTCCGAGTTGCCTTGATTTTGGCCTCTAACCGTTGCTTCCATGGTGGGTACTGTTTTCTTCCATGGTTGCTCTTATAGCCAAGCATCTCAAGGATCACTGCTGCTGAAGTGTAAACCAGTTCATTGATTTCTGTGATGGTTGTGGTAGGAATTGCCCTCAATGCTTCATTCACAGTTTCCAGTAGACTTTCAGGCAGTACATCACTTAACCGTTGTAGCTGGTGTCGGGGTTGCCTAGTGTTCATTGTAGACATGATCTTGTCTTTCAGGTCAGTTGCTGCCTCGCTCAGCGTAATTGTGGTTGTTGGGGCTGTGTACCCAATCTCAGGGTGGGAGTGTGGTATAACCTCCTCTCTGACCTGTTGTTCTGGCTCTCCCGTGGCATTGTATTGTATTGCTTCAATCTCAAGTTGTGATAGGAGTTGCCGTTTGTGGATGTTAGAGCACTGGGCTACAAGTTGTTTGGCAGTTAGCCCTGATTGTGGGTTTTGAAGCATCCATTCATAACACATTCTCTGCATGTAACCCCTCTGGGTGGGATTACTTGAGTAGTAGCATCCTAACAGAACCTTGTTCTCACATCTAGTCCATTTCCGTCTTGTTCCAGTAGCCCACTTTCCATCAGGGTGCTCTGGTCCATCAGCACCTGACGCAGATCTTGTTTGGCCGGGCGACGTCTGAGCCGGCATGACATGTGTTTCATTGTTTCTCATGTTGTGAGGTAGGCGGTAGCGTTAAGGGTCTTGCCCAAGGACCCTCACTGGGTGATGTTAATTGCCCGTCATTGTTATGGTAAGTGCCCCATTTCCATTGTCATGGTAATTGCACCATTCTTCATTGCCATTAATTGTTCATTGGCTCCTCTGGAGTCTCCATCTGTCCATTAATTGTTCATTGGCTCCTCTGGAGTGTCCATCTGTCCATTGTTATGGTAATTGCCCCATTTCCATTGTCATGGTAATTGCCCCATTTTTCATTGCCATTAATTGTTCATTCCGCCCTGGGAATCGAACCCGGTTTTCCTGCATGACAGTCCTGCACCTTACCAACCGAGCTACCCACCCGGTTATATATATATATATATATATATATATATATATATATATATATATATATATATATATATATATATATATATATATATATATATATATATATATATATATATATATATATATATATATATATTTATTCAGTAGTCTTTTTATTTCTGGAGTTGCATTCTAAAATAACCTACTATAAGAGAAATTTGCGATGTGGGATTGCAGACGTTTTGCTACTCCTTTGCTACTCACTTGTGCAAATGACCACTTAGTATCTCGTGCGGATAAGAAACCAGCGCTTTGTATTTTTATTTTTTTACTTCTATGTTCTTTTAACCCTTCTGCTATCTTAGATGACCCCACCCTTACATTGACGTGTTCTCCCTACCATGACAAAGGTGGATAAAGGTGGAAAGATTTCATGTAATCCATGGACACCAGTGAGGTTCACAAATCATTGAAGAAAAAAGGTTCAGAGCACTGTCTACTGGGTCTAGATGACCCAACTCCCAATGTTTAAGTGCCTGGGATAGCACAAGGGTTACACCAGGGGTGTCAAACTCTATTGCACATATTGGCCAAAATTCAAAACACACTTTAGGTTGCGGGTCTAACAGGATAAACATTTATTGAACACACTAAAACTAAATTTTTTAAACTTTACTTTCTGAAGATAAATATGAACAAAGACAGACAAGAATATTTTTTTGGAACAAATCAACTAAGACCTCAAATAACTTCTATTTTGCCCTATATAAAAATATACCCTCTCACATTTTTAGAAGTCAGAAATAATTTATTCATACATTCATTCATCTTCTTTACCGTGTTTTCCCTTTCGGGGTCACGGGGCTGCTGGAGCCTATCCCGGCCACTTGTGGGCGAAGGCAGGGGATGCCCTGGACAGGTCGCCAGTCTGTTGCAGGTTAGAATATCCACAATCACACATCCATTCACTCTCACAGTCATACCTATGGTCAATTTAGAGTTGCCAATCAACCTATGGAGCATGTTTTTGGATGGTGGGAGGAAGCCGGAGTTCCCGGAGAGAACCCACGCATGCACGGGGAGAACATGCAAACTCCACACAGAAAGCCGGGACTTAAACCAGGGGCCTTCTTGCTGTGAGGCAAGAGCGCTTACCACTGCGCCACCGTGCAGTTAGAAATAATGTAAAACATAAAAAACTATCAAATTTCTTTCCTCTTATGTCATTCTATAATAAAAAATAAAGTTACATTTTACCTATAAACATGATTTCTTTGCTCTTGTTTTGTATCAGAGCTGGATGCCTGCCATCAATTTTCAGCAACAAGTTGCTTTGTGTTTGGTGTGGGATCTTGTGTTGTGGAGATTCTCTGGTTCAACTGTTCATCAGTGATACAACTCCTGTGTGCCCTTTTGTTAGTCTTCATCACTGAGAAGCAATGTGCGACCAGACATCGAAACGGTTCGAGCTGTATGTAGGCGGAGCTGGGGGATTTCTGTGGGAATGGAGAGAATGAACTGCACCAATCCTGCAGTGTTGTAATCATAGACTGGAAAAAAACAATGGAGGAATCGAGGTGTGATGTCACCCACAGAAAATGCCTCACCTCCAGGTAAAATCCCTCACCATTGCTTCCTGTTACGTGCGCCGCCATGTTGAAACCAGTTGACAATGATTGGTGCGAGTCGCTCTGAGTCACTGTCCATTGTTTTTACAGTCAATGGTTGTACTTTGCCTTCGGTAAGCCAAAACACTGCAGATCCATCTGAATCTGCACAGGTGCATTTTCCGCATCAACTGCAAACGGGTTGCAAAGCTACTGAAAATCTTCTTTTTTCAAAGTCACCAAAGCGCCGGGCAAACTCAGTGCGTTTAGTTTATCAGCAAAAGGCGTGTTTGATGTTTTTTTCTCAGCGCTGTCTTATGGCTGATTTCCACCGATCCATCTGCGGTGCGTCTCTCTCTTGCGCTCATTGACGCAAAAAAAAGAATGTTTATTAATCAATCAGAATATTTACATGGCCTCCATCATGTCTGCGTTGCACATCCGTCCCTCCACACAGCAATGCAAACTTTATGGAGGAGTTCGGTTTCCAGTCTGTTGACATCAATTTCGTGGCAAAAAGCCGAAGAAGCGGAAACAGGTCTGGTTTCAAAATAAACACTTTCGTTGTACTTTGAAGATAAAACTTTATTTCATATTTAAGGTGACGTGCCCACGTGACAATGCACGTTAACACCGCAGATCATTTTTGCCATGGATGATGACCGTTTACTTTTGGAAGTACAAGAACATAACATCATTTATGACACAAAACCTGCATTTTACAAAGGCTCAGTGGGGATAGGGGCTTGATTGCATAAGTTTTGGATGAGTGAAGAGAGCAGGACAAAGTACTTGACACAGGGGTGGTAGGACAAACCACTCCTTCAGGAGCCAGGGGGTAGGGGGAGCAGACCATTGACTGTAAATATAAATTGGACTAAACTGTGCCTATCTGCTCTCCCTTATTAACTTATTTTTTTCTCCTTACTGTTAGCTAGGTCCTCAAACACAAGTCATGCATTTCCTTCATTTCTGCCTCCTCTTTTCTCCCATCCAGACTCTGATGACATCAAATGCCGCTGAAAGGGGTCTGTCTGGCAAAATTAAATGAGATTTGATTCCTGGCTTTAATTGATTTACCTCGCCTCAGATGGTCACAGTGAATGGTCGCGCTGAATAACTTGTGTATCGAACAGAAAGTCTTTCTGGCTGACAAATCGATGGAAGATAGCTGTCAGAAGTAAGAACTGATTAATTTATTTTTCCTTTTAAATTTCATACTTCATACTGTCTTGATCTTAAGTTTTGGACTTGCATGTACCCATCTGACTGTCCTCTCTTAGCTCAGTTGACGTTTTTCTACCTTTTATTGATAAATTGTGTTTTTTTTGACATCTTATTCTGTCATCCTAACTTACAGGAAGTGTTTTCTTTTCTTTTCTTTTCTTTTATTCATTTCCACCTTTTCTCTATTATAATTCCTTCCCTTTTTGCCTCCATCACACCTTTAGGCTCCACTTCAGCGCTCGGCTACTCAAAAAGCATTGATGATCCAGGAAAAGTGCTGCAGAGACGTTGTTCTTGTGGCTGAACAGCTGCACTGTGCCTGTTCCGCCTGTCTGAGAAGTGTTTTTCCTGCACAGCTGACTGAGCCGGATCTGCTCTGAATCCAGGTCATTTTGTGTAATGCAAATCTCCCAGCCACTGCTGAGACTCTGCTGATTTGTATCTGAGGAAGTCATCTTAGGTCTTTTGACTTTTATCAGTCCTGACTGTAGCATCTTTAAAAAAAAAAGGTTGAATTCCACATGAAAACTTGGTATCACCATTTCATTTTGCTTTGGATCTTTATCTCCTCGCTTAGTTGTTGTTGTGTATTTAGTCTTTTGTGAGCTCTCATGCAGGGGCGCCACTAGGGAACTGAGCACTTTGAATATATTAGAATTTAATTTGTTTCAAATATACATCATAACATTGAAAACAAAATGTTTGTGATTATATATTGGTTAATGGCTTACAGAAATTACTTTTGATGTTGTATCAGTAAATCAAAGTTAGGGGCCTCTGTTACACCCCCCCCAAGATTCAGCCCCCTTTATCTTTATCAGGAAAAAATTGAGCTCACAAAAAAATACATGTACTTTGCTTATAAAGCGCGTGCATTAAAAGTAACAGTTATGCTTTTTCATACTTTTATGTTGAAAGGGTTTAAAAGAGAAGTGGTTTCTCCTTTCTTCGTGGCAATGTTTCGAGTCAGTTCCAGTTTTATCTATTTATTTCCTCTTTGTGAAAGGGCTGTGTTTTAAAAGTTAAATATTCTATATTAAAATGGTCTTTACTTAAAAATGAATGACAACTGATTTGATCCATGAAATAAATGTATAAGACAGAGTATTAAAGCCACCATAAATATAAAAAAAGTACATTTTATGAGAATGAAGTCGTGAAAGTATAAAAAAAAGTTCAAATTTAATGAGAATAAAGTTGTAAATTTGCGAGTCAAAAGTCGTAATTTTACAGACATAAAGACATAAATTGAAGAGAAAAAAGTTGTGGTTTTAGAAGAATATTGTAAAAAATGTATGAGTGAAAAGGCTTAAGTTCATCATAGGAATCCACGCGACCCCTGCAACTATAATGCCAATGGCGTGAACAGCGGCCTCATGGAAATTCTCTTTATGTGGGCCAAGAACCAGTTTCCTGTGAATTCTTAATAATTAATATCCTTATACTTACAATAAAACAATTCTAACTTAATATTTTCTAATTTGTGACACCAATGCTGAAAAAACTGCTTTCGGTGCACTGTAAGTCTCTCATCCTGAAACACAATATTGGTTCTTTTTGTTGTTGTTTTGTTTACATTGTTCTTAGTAAACACCTTTTTGCCTCAGAAATGCATTACTTGAAATGTTTTAATTCTAAATTTATAATTTAAGAAATTATAACTTTATTATAGTAAAATATTAAGTTTTACTTTTAATTCTACAAGTTTATTATCAAGATTATGAGATTTGTGATGATTATTTGATTTGCTTTTCCCAAAATTATGCCTTTTTCTCATAATGTTAAGACTTTATCATTGTGCTTCTTTTTCTTGTATACCAACTTAATTCTCGTAAAATTCTGACGTTTTTCTTATAATTGTACTACTACATAGTATCAAAATTACAACTTTTAGATTTAAATAATGTTACAACTTTAATCTTGTAAATTTTTGACTTTTTTTTTAAAATCTCAAATAAAATTTATTCTATTCTCGAAAAAAAAAAAATCATAATTTTCCGACAATATACTTTGTTTGTGTTTTCATTTCAATGGTAGTCCTAATAATCCATTGTAACTTTTTCTTATATCCCCTATATTCCTCCATTTTGTTTCCCCAAAACCTTTTTTTATTTATTTAAAGTTAAAAAAAACTCATGATTTTATCAAATTCCCATCCTGATTTGGTTTATACCACAAAGAAAATTAAGAGTATTTTTTAAACCATACGACATTCGTTTTAAATGTGAAAGTTCATTTAATTTATTCAAAATATTAACAAAAAGTATTTTGAAGTTGTAAGTTATAATGAATTCAACTCCGTTTTTTTTTACTGTGACGTCAGAGTGAACATTTGTAGAATGTAACAGGCTCAGTTGGAACCTCTCCCTCTGGGTTGGCTGCTGTTCAGCCACTGCGGCTCTGGATGGGAAACTGCATCACTGCTTAGCTGTGGTGGAGCGGTCCCCGCCTGAGATACTGCATTTGGCTGGTGATGCGGCTGTTCACAGAGAGGGAGGTTCCAATTATTAGCGTTCCCAACATCTTGTTTTTGTGCTCAGCCTATTTCTCATTGTCTTTCCCCATCAGTAATGGGGGTGGTAGGTGTGAAAGAAGGGGGGGTTGTGTAGGTACGGGGAGGGGGGACCCTGTTTTTAATTTTTTATTTATTTTTGTGCTTGTTTATTTTAATTTTCATTTTGCTTTTATATTATTTATTTTGTTTTGTTTTAATGTAAAACACTTTGTGTTATACTCTTATATGAAAAGTGCTTTATAAATAAAGTTTGATTTGATTTGGTGATGAAGCAGTGGTCTGAGGATGCTTATAAAAAAGCAGATCATAAAGGAAAATAGTTGCTGAATTACCTGTAATGCAAAGAAGCAGGCGAGGAGGTCTATCCTGTCATCATATTCATCTTGTTTTTGTGTGTTTTGCTTTTTTAAAGGAAAGCATTTATTTTGCCGCAAATCTGTGTATTCTTTCTGACACTGGACTGCTAAAACTGTGGAGTCCACAGAATTTATCAAGTATCCATTTTCCTATTTTCTTGCTCTTTGACTCACTTAAGTATCTTTTTTACCTTCCTTCGCTCGCATTGATTTAAATCTGGAGGAATAAATCAAGAGAATGCAATGCAAGCTGTTTTGGCGTTCCCTTTGCTCCTCTCCCTGAATACACTCTTTATTGCTGAGTCATGTATTGTTGTGCCAGGCAGTGAATGGCACGGGCGTTTCTAGGGACCACAGGCACAAACCGATTTCTAATTTTGCTTAAAAGATTAAAAAACTTGAATCCCATCTTGTCCCTTGCTATCAAATTAGCAATTAATATTGAAAACAATAATGTGGCGGGTTCGACTGTTCTTTTGCGCCACCCTGGGGCAAACTAGTCCCGCCTTTCTAAAGATTTTTAAATGTCACAGTCGCAGAAGTTGAAAAAGGCCATTACCAGTGACATTTTGTTTTGCATGTGTGTGTGGTATCGGAGCACATGAACCAACATACTGTACATTAACAACAAATACAAGACCTTAGGTTGCTTATAATTAGTGCTTGGTCATTACTAGTATTTGTTATCCATTTTGTGGCAAAGTTAGATTAACGCTGCTCAGAGACAGAAACGATGCTCTTCGGTGTAAACCATTAGAAAAAGCGTGTTTTATTTTGAAAATCTCTTGCTGGATTTCTTTACGTTTCTACAGCAGACATACAAATTGTCATTTGACACAATATCATAAATAAATAAATGATTGTTTATTGAATTATTGCTGTCTTTAAGTTACTGTTTTTAGCTTCCTCTTGCAACATTTTATCTCTGGAAGCTTCATTATTCCAGGAACATGGAGGAATTCTTAGAGATCGTAACAACACCTGATTCTGGACATGCTGAAAATAAATTCAATAAATGATATCACATTTAAAATTTTACATCCTTTATACCCTCTTTAATGTGAAACTCCGGGCTAACATTAAACCCACCCCACTCACTTGTCTTTATTTATGTGATGCAGTTGGAAGCGCAGCACGGCGAATTACAATAAAGGTACGAAAAAGAACATTTTCTAAGACATAATTTCTAATTTTTAACTAAAATAGAAAATACTTTTTTAACTTACACTGCATAATCTTGTACCCTGCCACAAAGGAGGTGAATTGTATCACCTTCCATAAAAAAAAGTCAAAAAAAGATTTCTTTTCCATTCCTATTAAAAAGAATAAGTTATCTTTTTTTTTCTCAAGGTCTCCTTTATGGCAAATGTAATCAGAATATTTCCTGACGGAGATGCCAGGCCATTTTATTAGTGCAGCAAAGCCTTATTTGTCCTTGAAATCATTTGTGAGTTCTGGACTCCCTCTTTAAATAGGTCATGACACCTCAAAAAAGAACATTTTTCTATGAGCTGCTTGCTTTTTGTTCATAAGTAAACAACAAGTGCCTTACATGCATTAACACCATATATTTATGCTTTCAAAAACATATACTTACTGCACATTCAAAACCGATCCTACATTACTTAATTTTGCTGCAGGGCGGATCTAATAGCGGGCCACTATCCTCCAGCAAGCAGCTTTGTCCCCTTACTTGCAATTCTAATTTTTGAGTTAATATTTGCCTCAAATCCTTATTGACAACGATTAATAAATCATCAATAATAATATTCAAGCATTAGTAATACAACCTCTGCTAAAATAACTGCTGTTTAAATAGGGATATTAGTGATAATAAAACAGTTTGAAATACTTTTGATCCTTTCATTTGTAATGGCCTTCAACTCTGCTCTTCTCACTTGCCAACCTTCCAAAGTCTTGTGCTCCCCCTTCAGCCCCCAATGTAGATTGTTTTAGCTCCACCCCTGCCTAGAAAATGTCATCTAAAATGTTTAGTGACATTTTATTTTTTGTATGATTCTACAACGAGCTTCTAAACAAAACCAAAATGTATTCCTCCGTCATTTAAAATCCCATATATTTCTGTTTTATGGCTCCTGTGTCCTTTACTACAGTTTTATTCTTTAAACCACTATCAATTGTAAAACCAATAGAAACTTCTTTCTTACTTTCCAGCAGGAACTGTTCCAGGTAAAAAACCTGAATGCATTAGGTTTTTCATAGTTTGTTAACTTCATCAATGTTGCTTTGTCTGCTTTGTCTCCTGCTACTGTCTCTTATTACACAAAACACAGAAACACAGGGAGAAACTTGCAAACTGATCAAAAGGCTCAGGATATTTTGCAGCACCTGATGAAAGTATTACACTTTCGTTGAATATTGCTTGCTTTTTTTTGCATAAGTTCACTCTTATCCCCCAGTCAGTTCTGTGAACTGAGTCTACTGTTAGTCAAAACACTTTCTCTTTTCTGAGGCAGCTTTAAGACAAATCCAGATACTAACGGACCTTTATTCATATGGTACCTGTCTAAAATGTGAATTAAACCTTGAATAAATAAACTGCATCCACCGCTGCCAGATTTAAATAGTGATTTTGGTGACATTTAAGTGTAAAGCACACTTTTTGTGTCTTTATTATATTCTTGTTTTACTGTCTCTCTTAGCTTTAAACCACAAAAACTTTTGACATTTCTGCAAAACTTGACAAGGACAATTCTTTAGGAAAGTCGATTAATTGGTTTGTTTTTAAATTAATTTTCAGCTATAAAATCAAAGGAAAAGACAAAAAAAAGTTTAAATTGAACTGTTAGACTATTAAATATTAATGTGTCACATTGCAGCAAAATCATAAATTTTTCAAATTGAAGTCAGACAAAATGTGTAATTTATTTTATTTTATTGAGCTTAGACAAACTGATCAAAGCTGTGCGTTAAGAACTTTGTGACGCTGTCAGGTTTTTCCATTGTTTGTATCTCTCACCTTATCTTTTATGGAGGAATTTTCTGTGCCTCCAGTCAATGCACCACTGTGTGTGAACTATCAGAAAACAAGGCTGTCATCAATACTAAAATCTTGATGTCAGCAGACAAGCAACTCAAACCACCAGAAGCTCCAGTGGTCAGGTTTTTTGTTACCGTGTTGTCATTAAAGCCTCCTCGAAAAACCAAAATTGAACTTGAATTAGAAGTACAGAAATGTGTCACTTTGTTTATGAATACACCAACCATGCATCATGAAGAGAAGGAAACCACAACAACAAAACAGAATCTGATGAGAATCAAAGGATGGACCTGAAGGAGATCTGGAGGCAGGGAGAGGTATAAATTATACAAATAAAAACCTGATAACACCGTGGTATGTGTGTGTGTGCGTGCGTGTGTGAAGAGTTGGTCTGTGTGTGTTTCTGTGTGCATGTCGAAAGCTGTAAATATACAACGGGAGGATCCACGAAAGACATCAGGACCGCCACAAGTCATCAATCCCCTAACAACACTGCTTGTAAATCACTCAAACAAATGGCTTGGAGCATGTGTGGGTGTCAGTGTGTGCACATAGATGTGCAAACTATAAGTAAGCGTGCCGCCTCATAAAACTCACATTAAAAACAAAAGAAACATGCACTCGACTGCTAAGATCACGAGAGGCGCTTTAATGCCAAGTCTTGGCCATCTGTTGGATGTCAGTAATAAAATGTTCTTGGGTCCATTTAGTCAAAGTCAGCTTTGCACAGTCCTTGTGTTTAATTTTAAAGGCGTGTGGGTCGTTACCTTGAATCCACAACAGAAGGAATTTTATCTAGAAGAGTTTGTAATTGGCTGTAATAAATGTAAGATTTAAAAAAAAAGAGGAGGATCTCTTTTGGCTGGAAGATTACCAATTAAGTTTTCATTTGGAACAGAATTGCAATCAGTGTTAACTTGTTCCTTTGCTTATGTGCAGATATTAGCAAATTTGTAAGATTGACCTCCAAGCATGTGTGTAAATGTAAATGTCACAGAGTCGCAGGGCATATCTCCAGGGATAATTCTTCCCTACTAAACTGTAAGTAAAACAACTGCAAGAAACTTTAGTAACAATAGTAAGTTTAAAGATATAATCACTCCTTTGGGACTTTACCAAATGATATTTGTAACCCTTGTGCTATCCTAGGCACTTAAACATTGGGAGTTGGGTCATCTAGACCCACTAGACCGTGAGCTGAACCTTTTTTCTTAAATCATTTGTGAACCTCACTTTTGTCCATGGATTACATGAAATCTTTCCACCTTTATCCACCTTTGTCATGGTAGGGAGAACACGTCAATGTAAAGGTTGGGGTCATCTAAGATAGCACAAGGGTTAAATGATAACCTCATGTGAACATAAAAAGAGAAACTCCAAAAAATGGATGGAGGCAAACAGGAGAAGATTTCAGACAATACAATATCCCAGACAGAGATCTTCAAAATAAAAGAATGTTTTCAAACATGGGGGTCTTAACCATTGTGCTATCTTAGATGACCCCACTCTTACATTGACGTGACCCTACCATGACAAAGGTGGATAAAGGTGGAAAGATTTCATGGAATCCATGGACACCAGTGAAGATCACAAATCATTGAAGAAAAAAGGTTCAGAGCACTGTCTAGTGGGTCTAGATGACCCAACTCCCAACATTAAAGTGCCTAGGATACCACAAGGGTTCAACTTTCCTTTTCATCAAAAGACAGAGTGCACAGAAAGAATAAATGTTTGGTGTGTCCACTCTTTGCCTTCAAAACAACATCAGTTCTTATTGGTACACCAGCACACAGTTTTGTAAAGAAATTTGGCTGTTCCAAGAGCCCCTGCTTTGAACACTAACCTCAGATCTTTTCTGGAGTCTCAGAAACGCTCTACGATGTTGAGATCAGGGGTCTGTAGGGGCCATACAATCACTTCCAAAACTTTGTGTTCTTCTTTTCACTGATAGTAATTCTTAATGGGTTTAGCTGTATGTTTGGGGTCATTGTCTAGCTACAGAACAAATTTGGTGCAAACCATGCACCTCCCTGATGGAACTGCATGATAGATAAGTACCTGTATTTCTCAGCATTGATAACACCAATAATCCTGACCAAATATCCATTTCCATTTGTAAAATGCAGACATTCAAAAAACCTGCACCATGCTTCCCTGTTGTATGCAAACAACAGTTAAGCATTTACTTCGCTCTGGACTGATGAGTGAAATATTTGGTTGTAGAGGAAGGAAGTTTGTCTGTTGAAGGGCTGGAGAACAGTAAAATAACGGCCTTGTTTCCACAGGAGGGGTTTGGCTTTTTGGCCATGACTCTTCCTTGAAGACCTATTCTGGCCAAAATTTGCCGCACGGTAGATGGGTGCTCCTGGGTCCCAAAGGTTTCTACCAGTTCTGAGCTGACAGCACTGCTAGACATCTTCTGATTTTAAAAGGTTAAATCAGGTTGATGTGTTTTTATCTACTGCACTAAGTTCCCTTCATCTGCGATGTTCAACAATGCCCGTTTCATTGTGCCTTTTCAAAAGGAAGTACGAAATCTTTGACTAGAAAAGACTTTTCTGTAGATATTGTAGAACTACCTTACATCTGGTTGCTGTTCTCAATCTTGCCATGATATGAAACTGTCTTTTACAACCTTACCATGGTAGCAAGGTTTGGGTGTTCCTCAACCAGTTGTAAACCCCCTACACAGCTGTTTCTATTTCAGTTTATAAGTTACCTATCCGTGAATTGCAAACTGAAGTATCAAAAGATTTTAGATCATCCAAAACACATCCCAATTCAGAGTCTCATTTATCAAGATGTCTGTTATTTGGGCAAGTCATTTGTCTGCTCGTTCGTCTTCCCATTTAGGAATGGGTTGTTGTCATTTAAAAATTCAAGGAGACTGATAGCTGTGATCAACAAAGCAATACCTGAAATCAATCATTTTAATAGAGATCCATGCCTTGACAGAATAGGAACAAAAGTAAAGTATGGGAATGCCAACCGAAATAGCCAAAAGTTAAAACAGGGCCACACTTTTCTGTCCATAATTGAGCTACCGGTATTTCTGTCCAAATAGTATAGGATCTCTGCAATGTTGATATGATTGAAAAGACATTTCTTGCTCATAAAAATAGGACAATAGAACAAATCATGGGATACATAAACGGACCACAATGTAATTGGTTTGTGTAGTTTTTAAATTCTTAACTTGTTCCAATCACAACCCAACTTCAAGTCCCACAAGGTCTGTTTTTGAAGCACTAAGGATCCTTTAGCTATCACTTCCCAATGGACAGATTTCGTTTCTTTTTGTGATAACATTAGTTTACCCAGATATAGTGTGTGAATGCACATTTAATATACATAAAATAGTCTCTGCTGTGTTATTGAGCCAAAACGTGCTATTCAGTCAGTGGTTTGGCAAAAAAACAAAAACTATGCAATTGTAGATTAAAGAAGTGCTTTAACACAATGTAAACTACGCACTGTACATTAGAAGAATATTAAAATACATAATGCACAGTAAAAAATGATAAAATAAGAAAAAGTATAGTTGAATATTGAAAAAATACATGATAAAAACTGCTGGATCAATAATAATAAAAAAACAAAAACAAAATAAATGGTGACCATTCACAAAGTTTCACAAAGGTTCTTATATTAAAAAATACATTGGTTGACAATGAATTTAATAAAAAAACAACAGTTTGTAATGTCGATTTTTTTGGGTTGCTTCCAATTTTTCTGCTGCATGAGTCAAAGATTTCTAGTGTGACTTTCCGTCGTAAAAAAAGTAAACAAAACCAATTTGTACTCCAGCTCTGGAATTCAGCTGTAAAAAAAATACTTGGCCTCATTTAAAGTACTTGGTCCATCATTTGTCTTATGTCAATAATTCAGTGTTCAAGACCCAAACACAGGAATGCTGCAGAAAACAACGCTGCTTTTCTGAAGTCAGCGTCCCATATCGGCTGGTAAGTATTTGCTCTCTGAGGAGAGAAGCTCTCCATGGCGTTGGCGCCACCGCCTCTGCACACACTGCTGCGTCTTGTAAAACCACTGTCTGTAGAGTCAGCTGGGAGTTACTGCTTCACAGTGTTGGTGCTGGATTTTAAGCTTCTGTTGGTCTTCACAGTCTCTGTGCTTGACGTTAACAGTCAGGGTCTGGTGTACTTCTATCGTAACTTATCATTCTGCTTTGAAAATGTTATTTAAAAAAAGGCTCTACAGAGGTGAGTAATGATCCAGGCAGAGGCTCCAGCTGTTAAAAGTTTGTTTATGAGACTGCTGGCTTGAGAGAACGATCTGAAGCTTTATAGCGACTTAAAATATTACCAATAAAACCACCATGCCTTTACTGATCTTCAGTCTAGAATGTATTACTGCAACGTCAGTAATACATTTGTGAAATCAGGGCACCATCGAGATCTCTTAAAGTTTTTCTGATGATTTAGTCAAATTCTTTTTTTTGACCAATAAATTTGTTGTATTACGGAATAAAATTACACAAAATGAAATAATTGTGTCATCACAACCAAACTAAGCAACATGAATAAAAACGATTCTGTTAAAATAATTTCTTTTTGGTGAAAACTTTTTGTCTTTTGCTGCCAGATGTCTATTAAATCACTCAGTAAAGATAGCATTGAGTTGAGTCTTTAACCACAGAACAGTTTGCTCAATTTCAGTGTACATTTCAATCCAATGTAAGGTTATACTAGTCTCAATCTACAGCTTCATTGACAATGGGCATGTGTGTCGCATTCAAGAATGTGCTAAATGGGGATTCTTGAATGTGCTTTTGCTGTTCACACTGTCACTACCAGATACATGTGCAACTGTGCATGTACTCACAGTTGGGAGGGACTTGGTATAAAAAGTTGAACCGTGCAAATCTTGCTCTAGGCTTTTTCTTTCACAGCTCTATTCCAATATATGAAAGACCTAGTGTCTTGTTCTTTCTTTTTTCAGCTGAGGCATCTTGTTTCCTCCTTCTTTTTTTAAAGGGGGTTTTGTGTTTGGTCAGAGTTTTTGGGCATGTCTTTCTGTCCTCGTCAGGTGTTTCTCGTATGTTAGCGTTATTATGTCAAATGTTTAATTTTGTTGTTATGAGTGTTGTTGAGTGGGGGTTTGCATTTTTATAAGCATAAGCTTCTTCCATTCCCCTTTCAAATCCCAATTTCCAAGTCGTGTGTAGACATGTTTTTTCAGGTAAATGTTGATTTGATTTGAAATAAACTTGTTACCGATATAATTCTAGACAGGCGCAAAGAACGTCACGCCACTACCAAATTTGACTACCCAATTAACTTTCATCACAAGTTCAATGGCCGTGTGTGTTTTGTACGAAGCGCCCAAAAGCTGTCTTACTAACAAGCCTAGCGACACATTGGTTGCTTGAGCTCGCATTTCCGAACATAGCGTGAACATGGCGACTCAATGCTTGACCGGCTGACACTTGTGGACTTTCCAGGTCTTGAGAACTGAATGGCTGTGCTATGAGGGCAACACATTTTAAGATTTTGTAGTAACATAAATTGCATGCCAATACATTGTGACACATGACCATTGACTATGAGCCAAAATGTATTTGTTCTTTATGTAAGCAAACAGACAGGCTTTGAGAAGATTCAAATTTAAATTAATAAAAATAAACACTATTGTGATGAATATGAAGAAGCTGAAGGTAAATTTCTGTTGGACTCATCAAATATAAAAGTGAGTTCCTGTGTACTTTATAGCTAACATAAAAGAGGACACAGCACCACAGACTGTACTAACAAACATAGAAGCAGCTGATCTGAATAGTCACTACTAAAAAATTGATTGAAAGTTGTATAGAATACAGTTATACAAAAATGAAATCTAGAACAAGAAGTTGTATTACCCTAAAATGGTTTCCAACGGTTGTATCAGTTTCTTATCTGCGGCTCTTTCAGAACGCTGTGGAGTTTAGAGTACAGTCAGGAAAGCATCTGAAACGTGTTGGTAACTTTTCAACGTTCACCGTAACGGCGTCTGAAACACCAGCTCTGGTCCTCTAATGAGTTCAGACACGATCCTGCTGTCAGATTTAATTTCTCCTGCTTTCTCGTCTTAAAACACAAAGAGTCTCGTCAGCCGGCTGAATTGTGCCTGGAATTCCCTTCTTTGATTCCGTCTACATTTCCATCCACATGTCGGGTTTTCTTTTTTGAGTTTTTTTGTGTTTGAACTCTGCAGCTGGTGTCATGGTGGCCTGTCAGTTACTCTCCCCCTCCCCCACCTTCTCTGCCTTTGACGCGACCAGCTGTTCTCACTCACCTCATCACTGCTGCAGCCTTCTTAAGGAGTCTGTGGATCTTCAGCCGACGCCAGTTCGTTGTTCCTCCCATGGTGCTTAGTCTGACCTATCCTTGCTCCTGTTTATTGCCAAGTTTCATGTCTTTAATTATCCCTCTCGATCTGCCTCAGGAATTATCCACTCTGATACTCACCTGGTCGCAGTCCTCTGGTCACTCGTGCTTCGCTCCTGGATCTCCTCGTCAAGACGCCTCCAGCCAGCTGACGCTCCACCTTCTGGGAAGACGCCAACACTCATCTTCAGCCAAATTAAAATCTACTTCAGACTTACCTCCTGTCCGAGTCTCCTTCCGGGTTCCAGCACTTGGGTCATTCAGAATCTGCGTCATATCATGACAGAACGAACTGGCCAAACTTCTGACCCAGCTGACCCGGTGGGGCTCCGTCACGCCATCACCCTGCAAGGAAACCTCCTGAATAGTCAAGCGGACGCTCTAACTCAAATGTCCACAGCCCAGCAGGATCTATTTCGCCGTCTCAACAGCATCTCTCAGACACTGTTTGAATTAATCAGTCAATTCTCTTCCCCTGCAGCCGCTGCCCAAGTTCCTAGTTCCGGCAACAACCCCACTTCCTCTTCCGCCTTCGTCCCGGAAAATGTCCGTCTACAGCCGGAACCTTTTTACGGCAACGTTGAGACCTGCGGAGGGTTCCTGCTTCAATGCCAACTAATCTTCCAACAGGCCCCCAGGTATTATCAGGCCGATCACAGCCGCATATCTCTGATTGTTAATTCACTCCGCAGCAAGGCGCTTCAGTGGGCTCAGGCTTTCCTAGCCACCCATCCCATCACACACCTACCTTTCGACCGCTTCATTGGGGAATTCCGTCTAGTGTTTGACCAACCCAGAAAGCAGGAAGAAGTCACCCGGCGGTTACTGAGTCTCAAACAAGGTAACCGCCCGGTAAGTGACCATCTAATCGACTTCCGCATTCTGGCGGTTGAAGCAGGTTGGCCGGATCCCGCACTCAAAGGCATCTATTATCAATCGTTGAACGATCGCATTAAAGACCACCTATGTTCACAGCCAGAAGCGGACACCTTTGAAGACCTTGTCGCCGCCTCCTTGAGGTCCGATGTCCGGTTACGTGAACGCCACGCCGAACAAAAGCGTAAGCCTCCGCCGGCTTCAGCTACTCTCGTTTCCCCGGTTAGGATTACCCTACCATCCAACAGTGATACTGCTGCTTGCAATCTTGACAAACCCATGCAAATTGGTCACGCCAAGCTTTCCTCTGAAGAAAGACAAAGACGTCGTGATGAGGGATTATGCTACTATTGTGGTCAGACTGGTCACATTGTCTCTCAATGTAACGTCCGGTTAAATTCTCGAACCCCCCCGTTAGTTGACAGGCCACGGGGGGAAAATCCTGAACCAGCACCTAGCTCTAAGTTCTTGTTTGTTCCTGTCAAAGTCAGTAATAAAGGCCAAGTATTTGAACTCCAAGCGCTTGTAGATTCTGGTGCAGAGCATAGTTTAATAGACCAACGTCTTGTTCATGACCTCTCGCTTTCAGTCGAAGACCTTTCCACGCCTATCAACGCGGCCGGGCTGGGTGGAAAACAACTAACTCGCATTACTAAGCGTACCAGTCCTTTTCTCATTCTGACCTCCGGTAATCATCGTGAATACTGTCAGTTTTTTGTCACTCAGTGCCCTCAAACACCCATAATTCTTGGCTTCTCGTGGCTCCAGAAACACAATCCGCATATTGACTGGGTTTTACCTCGCGTCGTTAACTGGAGCACCTATTGTATGGCCAACTGCCTACACTCGGCCATGCCCATCACTAATTGTCCCGACCCTGGTCTAGGGAAGGATATCGACCTTTCTAAAGTCCCCTCCTGTTACCACGACCTTCGTTCGGTTTTTTCTAAATCCAAAGCTAGCGCTCTGCCCCCTCATCGTCCCTATGATTGCTCCATCGAGCTGTTAAATGGGGCTCCCCTTCCCAAGGGGAAGCTATACAATCTATCGGGACCCGAAAAAAGCGCCATGGAAAACTATATACAAGAAGCCCTCTCTTTGGGTCATATCCGCCCCTCTTCTTCTCCTGTTGGCGCAGGGTTTTTCTTTGTGGAGAAGAAGGATAAGTCTCTCAGGCCATGTATTGACTTCCGCGAGCTCAATCAAATCACGGTCAAAGACAAATATTCCCTACCATTACTCGAATCTGTGTTTGACTCGGTACAACAGGCTAAGATTTTCTCGAAACTCGACCTCCGTAACGCTTATCACTTGGTACGCATGCGTGACGGAGATGAGTGGAAAACGGCGTTTAACACCCCGTTGGGGCATTATGAATACCTTGTTATGCCGTTCGGTCTTACCAACGCCCCTGCGGTCTTTCAGCGACTTGTAAATGACGTCCTGAGGGATTTCCTTAATAGGTTTGTTTTTGTTTATTTGGACGATATTCTTGTTTATTCCACCGATCAATCCCAACATGAACATCACGTCCGTCTAGTTCTTGAGAGGTTGCTCGAAAATCAGCTTTACGTCAAAGCAGAGAAATGCGAGTTTCACGTGTCCTCCATCCCTTAACTGGGCTACATCATTGAGGCTGGCAATATCCGCCCTGATCCAGCTAAAATTGAGGCCGTCACTCAATGGGAGATACCGCAAACTCGTAAAAAACTGCAACAGTTCCTTGGGTTTGCCAATTTCTACCGCCGGTTCATACGTAATTATAGCAGTATAGCTGCCCCACTTACCCAACTCACCTCCATAAACAAAGTTTACGCCTGGAACCCGGAGGCTGATGCCGCCTTCAGAAAACTCAAGTCCCTTTTTGTGTCTGCTCCCATCCTGATTCAGCCCGATGTTACCAAACAATTCATCGTGGAGGTGGACGCCTCGGACTACGGTGTAGGAGCTGTCTTATCACAACGCGAGGACACCGGTAAACTCAAGCCCTGTGCTTTTTTTTCACGGAAACTAAGTCCCGCCGAACAAAATTATGACGTGGGGAACTGTGAACTTTTGGCCATAAAATTGGCATTAGAAGAATGGCGTCACTGGCTGGAGGGAGCAGAAAAGCCTTTCCTAGTATTAACTGATCATAAGAACCTGGCCTATCTTCGCAGTGCCAAACGACTCAATTCCCGTCAGGCCCGGTGGTGCTTGTTTTTTGATCGATTCCATTTCACAATCACCTATCGTCCTGGCAGCCGCAACATCAAACCTGATGCCCTATCTCGCAAAAACAACACCTCCGAGACTACCTCTGACTCTCCTATACTTCCTGCTTCATGTTTTATCGGCAATCTTACCTGGGAGGTCGAGAGCAAAGTACTCCAGGCCCAAGGAGAGATTCCTGATGGCATCTTCTGTCCTCCGGGCACTCTCTTTGTTCCAGACGCCCTAAGATCTGAAGTCCTCACATGGGGACACACATCCCGCATTGCCTGCCATGGAGGGGTTTACCGTACCTCCCGACTACTCAATCGTCGTTTCTTTTGGCCCACCATGGAGCGCGATGTCAAGGAGTATATTGCGGCCTGTACCACCTGTGCCCGCTCGAAAACCTCCAACCGGCCTCCCTCTGGACATCTGCTACCCCTGTCCACGCCCAGCCGTCCCTGGTCCCACATAGCGGTGGATTTCGTCTCCGGACTACCACCGTCCCAAGGCCATACGGTAATCCTGACTATTATTGATCGTTTTTCTAAAGCCGCTCAGTTTATTCCCCTGCCTCAGCTGCCTTCAGCCTCTGAAACGGCCGACGTCCTCATAAATCATGTTTTTCGTCATCATGGAATTCCCAGCGACATAGTGTCTGATCGTGGACCTCAGTTTACGTCGCAAGTTTGGAGGGCTTTCTGTTCCGCCCTGGGAGCCACCGTGAGCCTCACATCGGGCTACCACCCCCAATCTAATGGACAGGCAGAACGGGCGAACCAAGAACTGGAAGCGGCTCTCAGGTGTCTGGCAGCCCAGAATCAAGCTGACTGGTCCAAGTACCTGGTGTGGGTGGAATATGCCCACAATTCCCATTCTTCCACCGCCACGGGCATATCTCCTTTTGAGGCATAGTTGGGTTACTCACCCCCTTTGTTTCCTTCTCAGGAATTGGATCTGGCAGTGCCCTCGGTCCAGCTCCACCTCCAACGGTGTCGGAACATCTGGCTGCAGACCAGGGCGGCTCTCCTTCGCACTAGAACAAGAAGTTGTATTACCCTAAAATGGTTTCCAACGGTTGTATCAGTTTCTTATCTGCGGCTCTTTCAGAACGCTGTGGAGTTTAGAGTACAGTCAGGAAAGCATCTGAAACGTGTTGGTAACTTTTCAACGTTCACCGTAACGGCGTCTGAAACACCAGCTCTGGTCCTCTAATGAGTTCAGACACGATCCTGCTGTCAGATTTAATTTCTCCTGCTTTCTCGTCTTAAAACACAAAGAGTCTCGTCAGCCGGCTGAATTCTGCCTGGAATTCCCTTCTTTGATTCCGTCTACATTTCCATCCACATGTCGGGTTTTCTTTTTTGAGTTTTTTTGTGTTTGAACTCTGCAGCTGGTGTCATGGTGGCCTGTCAGTTACTCTCTCCCTCCCCCACCTTCTCTGCCTTTGACGCGACCAGCTGTTCTCACTCACCTCATCACTGCTGCAGCCTTCTTAAGGAGTCTGTGGATCTTCAGCCGACGCCAGTTCGTTGTTCCTCCCATGGTGCTTAGTCTGACCTATCCTTGCTCCTGTTTATTGCCAAGTTTCATGTCTTTAATTATCCCTCTCGATCTGCCTCAGGAATTATCCACTCTGATACTCACCTGGTCGCAGTCCTCTGGTCACTCGTGCTTCGCTCCTGGATCTCCTCGTCAAGACGCCTCCAGCCAGCTGACGCTCCACCTTCTGGGAAGACGCCAACACTCATCTTCAGCCAAATTAAAATCTACTTCAGACTTACCTCCTGTCCGAGTCTCCTTCCGGGTTCCAGCACTTGGGTCATTCAGAATCTGCGTCATATCATGACAGCTGGAGGAGTAATTTGTTTTCTCTCCTTCATTTTTCCCATTGTACAACTTGCTCAGTCTCACACAAGAAACAAAGCCAGATGTTGGTTCTACATAATTTAGGCTATAGTTTTTAGCAACACTTTTTCTTTTATCTACCATAGTTGTAGACTTATTCATGACTGGTTGGTTTGTGGAATAATTCTGTTTCAACTACACAAAATTAACCTCTTTTTGTGTCTTTTTTTAATTCATTACCCTCATTTAGATTTTAACCTTTGGATTTTAAGTGATAGATTAACCCTTGTGCTATCTTAGTTGACCCCACCCTTACATTGACGTGTTATCCCTACCATGACAAAGGTGGATAAAGGTGAAGAGGATTTCATGTAATCCATGGACACCAGTGAAGATCACAAATCATTGAAGAAAAAAAGTTCAGCGCACTGTCTTGTGGGGTCCAGATGACCCCGCAAGGATGATCCCACTAGGATAGCACAGGGGATAAACAAAGAGAAAATAAATCCAATTTCTAACGTATGTTTTTCAATACTTATGGTTGAATGGGGCATACCAAAATTTGATAAGTTATGTTATTTATTGCATAGAGAAGCAACCACATAAGAAGTACAAGCACGATATAGACAAAAAAGGTGTCTTCATGAAAAAAGTCATGTGCACTCCAGTAGCAACTTTCAGCGAACACTTCATAACCTTGTCAGATTGAATTAAATGAAAGATTGTTGTTTGTTAGACTTCAACAAAAAATGAAATTGTATTTTCCTCAGCAAGTAAAAACACCCTAAGGTCATTCTGAAATACGTGAAATTTCATAAATTCCTGTTAAAACAACATCCTTGTTGGTAAATAGTTTGTGCTTTTGAATCACAGAAAAAGTGGTCAAGTTTGCTCAAGCAGAGATGACATTATTAGAAAACATTAATGCAAAAGTAAGAATGAAATTAATAATTATAATAATAATGGATTGGATTTATCTGCGCTTTTCAAGACACTCAAAGCGCTTACAGTGTGTCCATTATTCATTCACTCCTCTTTCATACTTGGTGACGGTAAGCTACGGTTGTAGCCACAGCTGCCCTGGGGCAGACTGACAGAGGCGTGGCTGCCATTTCGCGCCTACGGCCCCTCTGACCATCACCGGGATCATTCATGCACATTCACACACCAGTGGAGTCACACTGGAGGCAAGGAGGGTGAAGTGTCTTGCCCAAGGACACAACGACATTTTGGCTGGTGGGAGCGGGGATCGAACCGCCAACCCTTCGGTCATTGGACGACCCCGCTCAACCACCTGAGCCACTGTCGCCCCATGTTGGCATTTAAAAAAAAAAAAAGGTTTGAATACAAATAGTAATTTTTAAACTTACGAAGAATATTTTTACATATAATTTACTAGCTATTGTGCTAGGTCTCTAAGCTTTACTGGACAATAAGTCAAGCTTAATTTAGACACATTTCTAAATGTTGCAATATTAGACAGAACTTTAATAAAATCCTGTTGAATCATTCGCCTGTAAGCAAAATTGATGAAGATGTTAATGCTGAATACTCACTGCATTGGCCGCCAGCAGTATGCAAATGGGAAATCACAGATGGTATGACTAAAAGTATGTGTGGAACCAAATGCCTCATTTCCACTGCATGGTACAGTCTAGTCCAGACCAGTCTGATAATCTGAGCGTTTTTATTATAAAATGGACCCATTTAGCACTTTGTGTGATGTTTTTATATAAAAAATGTCATACGAATAAAGTTTTATCCCTTGTGCTGTCCTAACATTGGGAGTTGGGTCATCTAGACCCACTAGACAGTGCGCTGAACCTTTTTTCTTCAATGATTTGTGAACCTCACTGGTGTCCATGTATTACATAAAATCTTCCCACCTTTATCCACCTTTGTCATGGTAGGGATAACACGTCAATGTAAGGTTGGGGTCATCTAAGATAGCACAAGGGTTAATCAATCGTACCATTTTTGAGCCCCTGTTGGTTGTAGGTCCACAGAAAAATGGAGCAGATTGGTAAGGGCAGAGCTACTGTTCAAGCCTGTTGATTGGCTGAGGGTCATTATGACAAATGAATACTCCAAGATAGCGGCTGTATTTCTCTTCACTGTCCGCAATCTTCTGTCAAATAACATTAACCCTTGTGCTATCCTAGGCACTTCAACATTGGGAGTTGGGTCATCTAGACCCACTAGACAGTGCCCTGAACCTTTTTTCTTCAATGATTTGTGATCTTCACTGGTGTCCATGGATTACATGAAATCTTTCCACCTTTATCCACCTTTGTCATGTGTCGTATGTTTTGTACATACCAATAAGCATTTTCCTTAGAACTGTACGGCTGGATAGCTCCAATATTGCTCACCATTATTGTTGCACCCTTAATGTTTGGTTAGGGCTGTGAGTGTTGCGAGAGAGTGTAAACAAAGGGATGATGGGAACTGGAAGTAGGTTTACTCCGTGCCAACAATCCCAACTCAGAGATGAATTTCACTCTTCAGAAACTACGTTCTAGAAAACTACACAGGTTTTTCCATTTTTGCAAAGCAGCATAATCACAATTAACCCTTGTGCCATCTTAGATGACCCCACCCTCGCATTGATGTGTTCTCCCTACCATGACAAAGGTGGATAAAGGTGGAAAGATTTCATGTAATCCATGGACACCAGTGAAGATCACAAATCATTGAAGAAAAAAGGTTCAGCGCACTGTCTAGTGGGTCTAGATGACCCAAATCCCAATGTTAAAGTGTTCAGGATAGCACAAGGGTTAAAAGACCAGGAACCCTTTTACAATAGATCAAAAGATAATTGGAGCGATACTTTAAAGTCTGCTATTTCTGCAGTTGTATTAAAGACTTTCTGCATGGGAGTCCTTCCAACATTACACTCTGTCAGGCAGACCTTTAGAAAATAAGCAACCAAAGCAGAAAGATGACAGTCCAGGAGGTTCTGGAAGTCATCACTGATCATGATCAGAAGAAGACTATCTTGAGCTAAATTCTGATTCTAATGATTATGATTTTGAACCAGATGAGGGAAATGCTATTCCTGTTCCTCCAAGCAAGACATTCATATCAAAGAATGGTGAAATACATTGGTCTTCATCCCCAAATATGGGTCAGACAAACCTGTTTGCAGAAAACATAATAAAGACAGTGCCAGGGCCCACTAGGATGGCAGTGACTCATGTGACCATGTCAATTCAATTCAATTCCATTTTATTTGTATAGCCCAAATTCATAACAACTGTCGTCTCGATGGGCTTCATATCGGTAATTGAAAAAGTAAAACATAAAATCAAAAGGATCATGAATACATACAATTCAATGGGAAAATACTAAATTGAACTAAATAAACAGACTAAACTAAACGGTCATCCCTTCCCTTAGACCCCCCTTCACGGTAAGGAAAAACTCCTAATAAAAAAAACGGATTCCGGAAAAAACTAAGAAACCTCAGGGGTCCCACATTAAGGAGGGATCCTCCCCCAGGACGGACAGACAATTTACCAGAACTCATAAAGAGGAATTAGTTTATCTAACTCTACAACTACTTATATAAAGTCCAGCAGACGAACTTCATCCAGATGGAGTTGGGGGAACGGCCGGGGGCGCGAGTCGAGCCGGAGACAGGATCCAGGTCAAGACAGGCATGACCTGTGCAAAATGTGCAAAATTAATTTGCACAAAGCACAGTGTGATGACTGGTCTCTCTTGTGCTGTGTATATGTACAGACACAAACACAACTTCATATTGCGATTGCTTGTCTTGTATTGTGATTTTGTTTTTTTCTGGTTTACACTGCATGTATGTAAAACAAAATTTCAAGATTATGTTTCAATGTTATGTAAAACTATTGTATTTTATATGTTAGTCTTTCAAAGGTAATACAGTAGTGAAAAATTCAAAAAAATTTAGAACGTATATTTTTAAGAAAAACGAGTGAATTATCTAATAATTGAACCACTTCCTGTTAGAGGTAAGGAACACCATTTCCCTTAGTTTTTAAAGAATGATTCGTAATGGAGTTAGTGATGATATATTAACACTGCTTGTTAGGATTTTCTGGCTTTCAGACATTTTTCAATTAATAAAACATGCACCGGGTCTAATTGACCCAGGAACATAATCTCTGTTCCTCACAAATGAACATAAAAGGAGGGTTAATATTTGCAATAATCCTTCACATACCACTCACCTGTGCTGGGATGTCTGAGAGGCACACTTCTTAAATCCACTGTCTGTGAATAAATTCTCCCAGTAACAGAGTAATAGCTTAGAAATAGAGACAGCTTGTTGCCTGGATACATCTATACAGTGAAAACAGGCACAAAAGTATGCAACCTACACACTATTCCAAATTCCAAAACACCCACACTCTATCACTCCTAAAGCAAAGCAGCTAAAGCCGTTCTCTGTCTTCCACACACCAGGAATGTTTCTCCTCTCTCCGGCGGTCTAAGTGGAAGGGCCCATTGAAGCCAACCCCTCAGTAATTAACTGTCACAACGCCTCAAAACTAACAAATGGACTTTGTGTCAAAGAAGGCCCATTAATTTATTGGCCTCTGTGCGTCGATTCAGAGCCCATTATCTCCTTTGTGGCGAGCCTTCGTGTCTGGGTAGCTCATCCAGCTAACCCCTCAATTTCTTTGTTATTTAGTTTTCCAGGGACTTGCTGAAAAACCTTTCGGACTACATGTCTTTAGACCACCTACAGCCTGCACAGCCAACAGGTTACACAGAGGCAGAAATACTCAGACTTTTAAAGGTGCATTTATTATACAAAGAAGGAGCAAGCAATGCATGCTCATGGATGCAAAAACTCGTATTCCTTTATAGCTGCATATGCAAATTCCAGCTGCATGAGTCATTCTAATGCAATAAGCAGTGGTGCTCGTTAGAGAACGATACACGAACCAATCTGTTTAAAGACACAAAATCATCAAACTCTCACACAGAGATTCTTTTACATAAGGCAGAGCCCCCCCAACCCCCAACCCTGCTCACCCCCCCAGTCAAACATATTTGAAAACTCATACTCCTCTTCCACATCGACATGACAACCTGAGGGGAGAAATCTTCTCGATGTGACACTAATAAGTGCTGCTCGGAAGGAACAGGCAGCCACTTCTCCGTGGGGCATAAATAACTAAATAACGTGAAGACTATGGGATCTGTGTGATTTGTGATACAGCTCATAGTTATTGCTATTCAAAGTAAAGGTGTTACTGAGTTTCTGGAAAGAGCTGGAGACACTTCTATAATGCTTTACTTTAGTGGCAATGATGCCTGCCATGATCTTTTCTGCATTTGGTTTACACACATGCAAAAATGTAAAACCAACGCAGGAAACAAATGATTGTGGAGACATGTTGGGAGAAATCAGCTTTTCTTGGAAAAATCTACAGACATGTCAGTTCATCTGTTAGACTGTTCAATTACCTCTACTACTGTATAAAGGAGCCCAGATTATTCAGTTTAAACTGGCACTATTTCCAAATTCATGTCCTTTGGAGACAGTGAGGGCTGTAGAGGTCCTTAAGGTGTCATGGTGCAGGGTGGCTCGAGAGCCGGTTGGACCCAGACGCAGAGGCGGAGGCATAAGGATCAGAGTCCGGAGGGTTTAATGAACAAAAAAAACAAACAAAAAGCGCTGCAGAGCAGGAATTCAGGACAAAAACCAAACAAAACTCACTGTGGCGAGGAACATGGAACGTGACAGCATGACATGAACACCAAGACAAGGTTAATGGACCAACACAGGAGGAAGGCAGAGACAAGACTTAAATACAGACAGGGCAGACAAGACACAGGTGGACACGATCAGGGCTGATGGGGACCAAAGGAAGTAAAACACAAGAAAACAGACAAGACAGGAGACTTTCAAAATAAAACAGGAAACAGAAACTAGACAGAACAAGGACCAAAAACAAGACCACAAATTCAAATCATGACATAAGGGGGAGAAAGGGTTAGCAGGCGATTTTTTTTTTAAGTGATAATAATGACCCTTTGTAGTTCCTCAGTGTGTAATGGTGGAACTCATGAATCACACGGTGGGTTAGAAGACTCTAGTCTTAATGGTGTATCATTTGAAAATGGTTGACCCTTCTCCAGACTTCTTAAAAAGTGGAGATGCTGCTGAGCCTTCTTTATGTCAAAGGTTATGGGGGTTTAGTGGATTTCTGCTTATAGGAACCTAAAAATAGCACAGCTTCTCAACATATGTGGTTGCAGATGGGTTCCAAGACAGATTTTCTTTACTTAAAACTGCAATGACTTCTTTGGTCTTTGAGATGTTGAGGACCAAGTTATTCTCGGCACACCACCCCACAGATTGCTGGACCTCATCCCTGTACGCTCCTTTGCTGCCACTAGAGATGATCTACAAAAGAGTAATGTCATCGGAAACCTTGACGATGGGAACATCGTCAGGCATGGGTCCAGACCGTTGGGTAGAGCCTGTGGAACAAAATGTTATAACTGTGAGTGTTCGGCAGACCTTTCAACTAGCTGGCTTTTCTTTTTTTAGAATCAATACCCCATTTAAGTTTGGGAAACAGACACGACCTCTACTTTTAAGGCTAAACCCCAGTACAAATCTTGAAAATCTAACCCAAGGCTTTTTCTTTTTTTTCTTCTTCTTTGCTTTTTCCAATTTATGAAAGACTTGGTGTCATATTGTTCCAGCCGGAAACAAACCGCAATAAACAAACTTCTACTTCATGATCATTGGAACTTTTGGTCAAAAGTTCAACTGGTTTAACTTTCAACACAAGTTCAGTGTCTGTGTGTTTTGTAAAGCCAAAAAAACTGACTTAAAAACTTGAGTAGCAACGTATGAATGTAAGCAATTTGAACGCAGAAGTGCGAAACACGCATATACACACATTGACATAGACCTTTCATGGAAAGTTGTCGCTTGAAATGAGGCCAGTGTGAACGTTGCATTGTACTGCTCAGGGTAATACAGGATCATTTAGACATATTTTAGACAGTACATATCTAGGGTGCTGAGAAAAACTATCCCCATGGCAAAAATGTTATTAATCTATCTGCCTTTCTTACTTTAGAGGTTTCAGACTTTTTTGGGGTTTTGTTTCTCATGTGTTTTCTAAATAGCCCCAAGCAATGTCTTAGGTTTAGCGCAGTCAGCATACAAGTAACTCTTCCTTTTTCGGCTTTTCCCATCAGGGGTCGCCACAGCGAAACAACCTCCCTTTCGAGGATGAATCGTATGGTTAACTTGGCAATGTTTTACGCCGGATGCCCTTCCTGACGCAACCCTCTCAATTTAGGACCGGCACAGAGGCAGAGAAGGAAATAGGGAGCCCTGGTTTCACGGACGGAAGGCGCCATAAACCAGCTCGAGCTAAACTGGCTCCCTAGTCAGCATACAAGTAACTACTAGTTAATAAACAGTTACACAGAAGAATTGATCAACTTTTTAAAGTCCAGTCTCGTTGAAGAGCAGAATCTTGTGCTTTCTGTCTTCTTCGGCCTTAACTGCTTGATAATCGACCTTACTGAGCCTAGTTCTGCTAGAGGTCTCTTCCTTATCTTTTATCTAGAGCGAGTTATTCCACTTCACTGTTGCCTTTTGCTTTCTCAGTGCAGGGATTACATAAAAAAAACACTTCAATGTTTGGTCCTTTTTTGAGCCATTGACATGCAATTTAGATTATCTGGCTTGATGGGAATTATCTGACTTTTTGGAGTCTAGCAATCATAATCAATCAAACTAATCTCACTCAGGCCATCCAGCCATTTACTTCCAGTCATCTGGGATCGAGTTGCAGATGCAGCAGTCTTAGTACATGTGCCCAGAATTTGCTCTCTCTGGCCACTTCCTTTAGCTCCTTTGGGAGGAATTTCGAGGCATTCCCCTGCCAATCAAAAGGCGTAGTCTCTCCAGCGTGCCCTGGGTCCTCCCCAGAGTCCCAATGGAACACCTCTTCAGAGAGGCAACCATGAGGCATCTGGACCAGTTGCCAGAGCCAACTCAACTGGCTCCTCTCAAGCTGGTATAGGTGGTTACATCCTCTTTCATCATTTTGTCTTTTGTGTATGTGTAGCACCTTTCAAAAAATCTTGATTGTGAACTGGAACTTCACAAACTGAATTCTAAGGATTATATAGGGTTGTATTAAAAGCAGAGCAAAAGTGAGCAAAAACTGCTTAGGATGGTAGCCATGCTGTTCTATTTGGGATAATGAAAGTGTGATGGAGGCATTCTTGGTTTGTTATTGATCAAACTGTTGTGGGTTGAGATGTCATCGGATCACTCTCTAAATAAATGTTACAGTTGGCCTATCAGGTCTCTGTTGCTGGCGGCCATTTTTACTTGTTGCTTACATTGTGTTGTAACATACCTGTTTTCATAGCATTAGGTCATATGCTAACCACGTGTTTGTGTCTTTTGGGTGTTGAGATAAAGTTGACAGTTTGTAAGTATGTTTTTTTTACCAAGTTTCTAACTGTAAAAGTTGTATTTCTTTAAGTCAGGTAAGAATCTAGGATGCCTTTGGATCTTGTGATGTGAAGAGCGGATCAGTTAATCCTCTTCCCTTTTTGAGAGTGACTCTTAAAAAGTGTTTACTGCATCTTGAGAAGTAATCCCGTCTACTTTGCTCCCAGTCTTTTATGTTCTTTTTTGAGTTTTCCTGACAGAAGGTAGACAAAAGCATGGAGGGAGTTTAGAGAATAATGCAAGACGAAAAGAAGGCAGGGTGATGAGAAAAGCCAGATGGAGTGGGGAAACTGTTAAGTCAGGGTAGGGAAGCATAACAGAAAAGATCATGCTAATTATCTGTCACCTTTAGCCCTCTATGGCAGTGCTTAGCTTCTACTTCTTCCTCATATCAGAACTCAATGAAGCTCTTGGCTTAATGTGGTAATACGCTTGAATACGTAGAGTCTTCCATTAAAGTGTTTAAGCAGGAAATGTGTCTGTGTGTGAATTCAAGAGAACTCTGTCTACTCAACCAACAATTAATATGAGAAGACATCACAGTTAAAGGAGAAAGATGCCCTGTTGTGAGAATTTAGGAATGTTTGGCTAAATCTTCTTCTTTGCCTTTCGACTTCCTTTAAAGTCACTCTCCGATCATCTTTTGATGTATTGAAACAGTTTTCCCAGTGGTTTTTTCATTATTGTTATGCCGTTTTTAGCCATAATCCCCAAAATCTGTGTCCTTTTTCAAAGACATAATTTCTGCCGAGTGGCAGGAATTTATTAAAATTTCACTTTTGATTTACGGGCGGGGCTGAGAAGCAATCCCTCCCCCTTCCCCTTTCTGTTCAGAAGTGACACAGAAGAAGATTCAACACTTATAGCGATTTTAAAATGATAGAGAGTTTTGTTGACTTGTTAGCATGTTCTTTCTGCCATTGTTATTGGAATAATTGTTCATCCTCCTATGTTTCAAGAAGCTAAATATGGTTACAATGTGAAGTGTGCAAGTTTCTTAGTCTGTTATTGTTATCTATTCTGTTATTATAATTTGACTTTCAAGATGAAATGTCTGTTCTTGTTCCTGTGTTCTGTAATTTGTTTGTATTTTTTGTCTGCGACTTATACTCTAAAGCAAATTTGGTGTCTAAAAATACAATACATTACATACAAAGTGTAATATTTTTCGACTAATTGATGGTGCCCAACATTTATCCTTTTTTCCTTTGAAGTTTGCCACCATAGAAACAATTTTATATTCGTTGACCTCCCCTATCTACAGTATTGTTCCCAATACAGAATCTCTCTTGTCTCTTTGGCCCCACAAAACCTCCCTCAACTTTCGTTGTTCTTTCTTCTCCCCTCTCTACTCTTTCACACAATCAGAGACTTTCTGTCCACCTGCGGAACAGAGAAAGAAGACCAATTGACTGATTGACCACATCTTTCTGTCTCCCCATGATAGTCTAGATTCTATCTGACAAAGACCACATTAAAACTCTAAATGTTTGTACTTGACCTTCATAAAGTCATGGTAGAGGCTGAAAAATCTAATCAATTTTGACAAATGAAATTGATAAATAAAAAGTTTGAACAAGAAAAATATCTGAATCTGGATAAATTCACTAAAGGGTGCAAATAAAGCAGTCTATGTATTTTATTTAATTCATATTATTCTCTTCAGGATGAGGTTGATTGGTCTGCGTCCTATGTTGAGTTTGAGGTGATTCTTGATGTATGCAAAGGCTCTCTAACTCCGATACAGATTAAAGGGTATTTGACCCAAAAATTGTTCCACATTCTGCTATGGAACCATCCTGGATGAATGACAAGTCGCTACAAGATTATTTTGCATGCTGTTGGACTACTTAATACAATAAAGTATACTGGCCCGAGGATGGTGAGGCAAAAGAGAGAACCTGACTGTTAAACTAATGCAATCTTAGCATTGCTTTTGTTATAAAATATTGCATTTTGGGTAGTATTTGATTGTAAATTTGTGAAAAAAGTAATAATACTTGTACTGGTCATGAAAAACTCTCCAAATAAGTTGCAACGACACAATAATGAGAAAAATAGTGTGAAATTCTAAAATGAAAACACAAAATCTGAAAACTGCATCTGCTGGGGTATAATCGAACACAAACCCTTATCTAAAATTAAACCACACTTGTAAAAATAAAAACTTGAAAATAGACATCTATGTATACTATTATTGGCTAATTTTACTTCTTTCTAAAGCATGACAAAAGCTAAAAGTAATAAACCAATTGAAACCACAGCGAATGCCATAATAACAGTGTCATTGTGTATTTGCTCAACTATAGAATTAGTGTTTTGTTGCCCTCAGTCTTGCTATATTCCTCCTGTGGTTGCATTGTCTGCATTGCAGCAACAGTTGACAATATTTATTGTAATGCAGCAGCCATAAAGACATTTTGCAGATGTGAAAAACAGAGTCAAACAATCTAGTCACTAATATAAAAGGCTAAGATTAAACTACATTTTCTTAGGGTATTTAGAAAAATTCCTTCAAGTGATACATAACGGTATTTTTACTTTTATTGATTTAAAAAAAATAACTAGCATTTTTAAGCAAATAATAGTCAAACAAAACTGTTTTGCTGATTTTGAATTGCAGTTCTCAAAGTTTGAAGTGAACCTGCTTGTGTTTACTTGCTACCTATTGTAGTGGTGTGAAAGCTTTAAGACAAGGCAGCGTTCCATCACCTGGAGCCAAAAGCATTAGAAAGGAAATGATTTCCTTTTCAGTGCACAGAGGCCATGCACAAAGGAGGGTTCATGCTGTTGCTGGAGCATTTTTTAACAAGTTTCTCCTTGATGAAGTCTTGAATTAGAGCTTACTGAACTAATTAATCACATTAATTATTTCTCCTCCAGATTGCAAGCAAGTACATCAGTTTGCCGCGGCTGCCGTGCACGGCGCCAACAGAACCATTTGCATGAGAAATGTTCCTACATCAAATTTTTTTTTCCAAGTGTGCTACCATGTGATTTTGATGTAAACACTAATGACAGGAGTCTGGTTACTGAAAGAAAAAGCTTCGACCTTGCTGTTGAATGAAACCTTTTAGATTTCAGTAGCCTGTAAACACAACTGATCGTGAAATAGCAGAAAAGAGGAACAAAGTATAGATTCTTAGTTTATATTATATAAAGATTGAAAATATTTGTAGTCTTCATGCCTCAGATTGGTTGAAAAAAAGGTCATCTGTATACAAAATTGTTATTTTGATCAGGATACACATGACAGATTCATTAACTCAATAAGACTAAGTATAAGAATAATAAAAGCCCAAATGTGGTTCTTAGATTATTTTACCCATAACATAATTGGAATAAGATGTCAATGTCTTTCAGAATATTCCAGCATGTATTCCACTGTATTTGCAGTTCCTAGAAGTACCAGCTGTTTCCTATTAGTCCATTAAATTGTCTGTTTGTTGAGTTGGCTTTTCACTCTGTTTTTCTAACTTAGATCCAAACCTTCATGGGGAGTTGTGAACGTAGAGGCTCATGTTTGTTTTCTATTTACCTTTCTTGATAAAAACGTGTCAGCAGGAATAGTGGTAAAAGTAGTAACAGGGGTCATGAACAACGCTAACAATGGATTGGGTGGCCCCTCCCACTTTACGTTCCATGCAGGAAGTACCTGCTGCCTCCAACAAGCCAAAATCCCATAGACTTCAATTAAGAAATAAACAGCTATTACTTTATTTGTCAGTATAACCATTTCTTGATCTGCTACCCTTTTTCAACATGTTCTTGCAAATCATAGTTTTTTTTCATGATACTTTTTTTTTATTGCAAGTTATTGAAGGTATAAACTGACCAATTAGATTCCAGACCATGCCAAAGCATTATTCCAGGTGAAGAATGTGTAGGAGGGCCAGTAAAATCATCTGAAATGCAGGGAAACAACTATCCTTAAATTGAATTGAAGACAAACATTTGATTGTGAGTGACTGAGAAGAAAAGGCAGGCTACTTAGCCATTGGTTCAAACTGAAGCCCTAATTAATGTATAACGTGTAGTGTTTGTGAAAATTTCACAATGTATCACAAATCAACCGCGTTGAAACCACGAAAGAACTATAAATAAACCACGCAAAGAACACGTAAATAACATGAACCATGTGTGATTATTGAGCTGTTTATATGCATTTCATTTGTGATTTGTGCGTCATATCCGCAAAGTAAACTTATGCATTAATGATACATGAGTGAAAAGTCTGTTAGACATGTGTGGAATGGTCGCAGAAAAGCCACTAATTTGCATTTGCATCTTGCAATGATCACGCACGATTGCATAAGATTTATGTAATAATTGTATATAAACTACGTAAACTGTAATTCTCAACCAACCAAAAATTTTAAACGGGTCAAAATGGAATTCACGTAAACCCCCTCGACGGACATCTGGGGACATCGATCAACGCAAGAAACACTTATAAAAAATGAATATGAGGCACGTATTCTGAAAGACCGACATTTCATTTGTGGAAAATGCGCAAAATGTATGTAGTGGCTGTGTGACACGCCCTTAAAACAAAGATTATTAAAGAATATCTTAGAAATTATAGGAATTTCCTTCAAATATAATTATGGTAAAGCTGTCCTTAAAAGAGGCTTTAGAACTGACTTTCATGACTCCAAAAATGTTTGAGGTCATTTGGGGAGGACAAATATTGGAACCAAATTCCTCATCTAGACTTAAAATAGGTAAGTTAAATAAATTAGGACCAGTTCAAAACACACTGGATGTTGTTTTTGGAATGGAGACAGAACTGTCATATCACCTAAATGGATTGACTCTTTGGAAGAGAACAGTTCATTAATTACCACAACAGCTGGGTGATAAACACACAGTCTATCTGTCATGACCCACCACAGCTGAGAAGTTTACACAAATGAACTTACTTCTCAATTTACTTGCAAATTTGGACTGTAATGAAGTCACGTCTGTTTATGCCAGAGGTTTTGCCTATCCCCCTGAAAAGAATTCCAGTGACTAGATCTTAAAAACAGTCTAAGACAACATCAGATAAAGAATAGCACTACGGGTGTGATGTACTGTTGTGTGTTGAAGCACAACTTTACAGTATCACAGGTGTTAAAGGACAGCAGCAGTTTAAGCCTTAGATTATTTGAGATGCATCCGTAAAAATGCCATGTAGAGACCTTAACTTTTCATGTATGACCAATTTTCCTTTTTGCAATATGTGTAGAATGTATGTAGTGGCTGTGTGACATGGACTTTAGTCTTCAATACAACCTGTCACCTGAAGCATGCTGGCCTAAACATATTCAAGCTATGGGCTAACCTAGTGGTCCACAGCTTTGATATTTCTTGTGGTTCACCTGCGCGTCCAATGCAAATTTGCCCATTTCGCCTGCAGAAAGCCTGTATCCCGTGAACCCATAAGGGCAGTTGTGACTCAGGCCTTCAGAATATAAGAGCAGCTTAAGACAGTTGGTAGACAGCCAATATTAACCCTTGTGCTATCTTAAATGACCCCACCCTTACATTGACGTGTTCTCCCTACCATGACAAAGGTGGATAAAGGTGGAAAGATTTCATGTAATCCATGGACACCAGTGAAGATGGTAAATGGTAAATGGCGTATACTTATATAGCGCCTTTCTTCCTACAAGGACAAAGCGCTTTACAGTCACAGACCCATTCACCCAGTCACACACACATTCACACACACATTCATACACTGGTGGCGGCTCCGCTGCCAAACACAGGCGCCCGCCTGTGATAGATCATTTCTTCAATGATCACATATCATTGAAGAAAAAAGGTTTAGAGCACTGTCTAGTGGGTCTAGATGACCCAAACCCTAACCCAATATTAAAGTGCCTAGGATAGCACAAGGGTTAAAAGAATTTTGAGATCATTTTAAATGCTTTTATGTCCATAATTCTACAATGTATTGGTCTAAGTTAAAAACATGAGGACATTTTTGAAGCCAAGAAATGTATATCCATATTAAAACAGGACAAATTTAGATTTCTGATGTATTTATTGGAAATACTTAAAACTAAAACATGATATTTAACTAAAAAAATAAGAAGTATTGATCTCATTTAGGGTGTTTCTATTGTCGATGCTTAACCACAGTTATTGTTGAGGGGTCTTATTACTGTCGTAAGAGTGGTAAGTCATTTAAAACATTTTGAAACGATGCCACAAAAATAAAAAATAATGCGAAGGTAGAAAAGGTTGCACACTCAAAATAGAAGAAATGAACATACATTTTAAGTATGTTTAAAAAAATCTCTTCTACAAAAACTTTTAAAAGAATGGTTTTCTGTAACAAGACCATTGCAGTATTTAAAAGTGTTGCAGTTGCCAATAAAACTTTATTTTTTCATAAGCTCAAAGGACTGAACCTACTTTACTGTCAGTTTTAATATCTACATGTAAATATGTATGTGCATATAGTGAGATTTGTATATGGCTTCAGCTTTACATAATGCCATCATTAATAATGTATGTACAGATAATCCCTTTGTGGAATCTATAAACAGCGTGGAGACGTTCTCATCAGGTTTTATTATTATATATATATTTAAAAAAAAGTTTCTAGAATTGACATAGGGCAATGTGAAAATGAGTAACCGGCTTTTAAAGCTGTCGTCTTTTTTTCATGCTGCAGTGCAAGCGTGCACTCCCCTGATTGCCATGGCAACACCGTGCCATCAGGGTTACATTCGGTGGCGGGAGAGTGAACTAGTGAATGTGCAGGCATGCAGACAGAAAACTGAGAAGTGGGGACGAGGGGGAATACAGAGCATGCTGGGATGGACGGATGAAGGGAAAAAAGGCGGCAGACGAGAAGGTGCGGCTGGTGCTGTCACTGCAGGGATAGGGACCGAGGAGCAAAGATGGGGGGATGATGAAATGGTGGAATAAAGGTGGCTAATAGGCGGTGGGAGAGAGAACGGTAGGGACAGGGTCGCATAGGAGATGGGAGAAAACATGAATAACGAAATGTCAAGAAAAGCAAAAGCGGGGACAAAAGTAAGAAAGGGGAAAGGATGACTGAAACTGCAGAGAAACTGTAGATGTCAAGATGTTTGTTTTCTGTTTCCCCAATTTAGAACAGCGAAGTCATTAAATCAGAAAAGGTTAGACTACTTCTTTTGTTTGCTCTTAATGCTCTTTTAAGGACCAAAGCCAATACTTTTTTCCATCTTATCTTATACCCAGTCTTTACAAAAGTGTGTTCCAGTGGAATAATGTTTAACAATGAAGCTGCTTTTGCCCTCTTGTGTGTAAAATATCAACTGATGTAGCAAAACACCCAAAAGGCAAGGCAGCTGTATTTGTGCCCAACCTTCCACACACACAGAGGCATTTCAAGGTGCTTTACAGAGACATAAAGCGCAGCAGCCGTGTGAGTAACTCTGTGGCCTCGGTTCAATAGCTAGTTGCAGATCCAACTTGAAGTAATTGATTTTTACTAAACATAAGGGCAACAATCATAAAAACCTTATAAAAACGAAATTGAGAGGAAACCGAAAGAAAATGGAGCATTTGATCAAACTGCCCTGAGGGAGGGGAGTTCTCATGCCCCTGTTTAAACCTGAGCTGCTGATCCTATGGTGTTTTTTTATTTTTTCATTTACATTTGGCCCTGGAATAAACTACTCACCAATTCAAAGTTATGTCTAGTCTCTGGAAACCTTGGTATAAAAGGAGGAGGCAAAATCCAAGCCGCTAAGAAGTTCTTACCCAAGTAATTGACTTATTAAATTAGGAGGATCTGTGATTTCAACACTTTGCTACCACCAAATAAAAGAAAATCAAAATGAATGTGTTTGAAGTGTTTTTCAGTTTCTCTTGGCCAGATTCTGTTCTTTGTCATGTGAGTTTTCAGGTTTCTGTTGTGTTTTTAATACATTTCTAGTTAGAATGGCTGCTTTTTTTGTGATTTTATAAGTTAGGTTTTTGCCATCAAGTTGGTCTCCTGCATTTGGGTCCCCCAGCAGAACCACTCCTGTCGTCATTTTAGTGATTCGCAAAGTTTAAAAACTGGAACGTGCTAAACTTTATACATTCTTTTAGGATATGTAATCTTGTATTTTTTTAATGTGTCCTTTTTTAAGTTTCACCTTGTCTGGGTTCATTAAAGAAAAACTTGACAGGAGGGGGAGTGAGACTTGTTAATGATTCCATTTCATTCTATAGAAAAATTAAACCATGTTAATGGGGCAATGGGAGAAAAGGGCTTTTTCCTGAAACATTCAAAGTTCAATCTGTTGTCACGACACTGCCTGGAAGGAATCAGAATGATAGGGCGGCTGACAGAAACAGAACAAGGCTTGTGGCATATGAAATGGAAAGCATAAGTAACTGGAAAATTGAGGCTATGAATGTAGGTGAGATGATGGAGACAGAGAGTATATACAAGTGTTAGGTCTTCTCAGAAGAGAGCAGAAAACTGAACATTATTGAAGTGGAAGGAAAAAAAACAGACTGAGAATATCAGATGACAAGCAATGAAAGCTGAGAACAGGTAAGACATGACAGCAGAGTATTGCAGGATGAGCTCTCCATTGCGCTGTAGGCCAATTTGTATCTCTGCATACCGCCTAACCATGTGAGAGGAGGATGAAGAGGAGACAGAAGAGCAAAAATGAATGAAAAAGTGGTTAGATAGAATATTCTAAAAAAGTGAAAATCCAAGTAGTTTTTTTATAATGGTTTGTGTGTTTTTTTTTTCATCTGTCATGGCTATGTCTCAGGATTCTACAATGTATAACATGTGATTCTTACCCTTACATAATGGTCTTAGATGACAAAAAAAAGATTTTCTTTCTTTAATCCCCAGGGGGGAGGGGTATTCCACAAATTCAGATAGTTTGTGAAAATGGATAATTAAAAAAAAAAATTGTAAAAGGAAAAGGCTCAACGAAGAGGAAAATGAGAGCCCCTCCGACAATTGTTCTTCTTCATAGAAGAATGTTGGTCCGTCCACTTGGGTAGGCGTGTATAAGGAAAATGATTGGGGCATTTGTCTTTGTGGTCATTGGATTATGCATTTCTGAGTGATCCAGTTTGGGATTTGGCAGTTCAACATAAGGTCCTTCATTCCTCTTGGGCTTTAAAATATGTTTGAGAGTAAGTGACTGCTACAACTCCGAATGTTTCGTACTTTTAGTCATGGAATTCTTTTTTGTTTTTTTCAGAGGATGGCTGCAGCAAAAACTGGACCAGTAATTGGTTTGGCTAGAACAGTATTTGTGAATATATATACATAAAGGAAAACAGAAAACTTGAAAACACCTAAGAATAGTTTGGATTTATTGTTGAAAAGACATACAAAACAACAAGGATTGATAAGGATCAGCTGACAGGGTGACAGTTGTTGATCAGAAAGAGAAGCATAAAAGCCATGGACTGGTGGCAGAGAATACAGTGCTTAAATTTTGATATTCTGGCTGCAAACAGTTCTGTGGGCAACATGGCCTGTGTTTTTTTATTTTACTTTTTTTTTTTACTTTCTAGGTCTTGTAAATAAATAGTTGTACCTAAACATATATACCCATATTTTGATCCCCTTTTCATACCGTTATTGTAGTGTTTTCCTTCAGTTTATTCTGGTACAGCTCATTCCAAGACTTGGGCCGTAATAATTGGGGGCTTGTCCGGGATCAAAGCAGTAAAGTTTTTACCAATTTCAGTTTGAATCGAGATCCAACTAACAGAAGCATGCTTTTTGTGAAGCCATTTTTAAGCCAAGAAATACCATTGGTTCAAAGTAGCCAATGCAGTCACCACAAATGAGATGCTACAGAAGGCAAAAGGCAACATTTATTTTATTCCAGGGTCTTTTCTTATGAAATTGTCAACATCTGTGTATAACAGGATTTTACACTTTGTCCCTTGAAGTGTGACATGTGGCAGTAAAATGATAGGAAGGCTTTGATAATTAGATGGATCGCTCTCTCATTCTCTCTATCACTCCGCTTTGCATTTTGCTGCCTTTCACTGTCTCAATCCCATAACATGACAATCTCTGTATGGTTCCTGACTGTGTCTCATCTGCTGTTACCCTCTGGCTCCCTCTCATTTTTGACAAACTAGGGCATGAAAATAAGCCTCCATGGTGCCAGGGGAATGCTAAATACAGGGCCTCTTTTCTTTGGCTGTGTCTCTTTAATCAACTTCCTCTTATCTCAGCCTTGCATCCCTTGTTTCTTTCTTTCCTGAATGTAATGGAGGAGAAATCTGCACACCGCCAACATCCGTGCTTCTATTCACTCCTCCTCCGCTGTCCTCACTTGCTTGTTCATTTGTCCACAGTTGTGTTTCTCACTCTCTCAGTCTCTGACATTCGTTGTGCTACCTTGTCTTTTTTCTGCCAGACTGTATCTTGTTCTGTCTCATTTCCTCACTTGTTTCTTGGATTGTCCCTGTTCCCATTTCTCTATCACAGGCATGTGGATGTGTTTCATATTCCTCGGTGCATTTTAAGCTCCTTTCAGTTTTTTATTTTTGTGTCTACTTTACAATACAAAATGAAATTAAAGCCGCAAGCGGCGTTGCATGGTCCGCAGGGGGATACCCGCCCCGTCCGCCTGCCTCTACGCAAGATGATCGATAAAAAACCCAGCAACAAATTTGTTTCTGTTGATAAATGCGCTTTGTTTGTTTTTTATTGAAGATGACGGCTATTTCTCGAAGTGAAAGGTTGAGGAAACTCCAGAGGTGGTTGTAGACTTACGCTAGTGACATGTGCGTGAAATTTTGTGAAAATTGCTCGATGTTGTTAAAAAATGCAAAAGTGGCAAAATCGCAGATTTTGGCACAAAATGGCCGCCAAACTGTAGGTCGTGTCGCCATCCCGTAATGATTTCAAAACATCCTCTGAATATCGCTGACAAGGATATATTGGTTTCGTTAGTCAATTCTCAAAGAAAAAAAATCCGAATTTTTTCTTTTTTGCCGAGCCAGCACATTCTTTTTGCAAAAGTTTTTTGCGTACCACGCCCACATTCCTTTATTGATCTTATTGTATGTTACATTGTTTTGTTCAGTGCAGGCCAGGGAATCTCATTTTTCATTTTCACGACATTCCGTTAAAAAATGTGCGAGCTAGCTAAGATTGCAACGGTTGCAAATGCCTCATGTACACGCCGTTTAAAATCTACAACTTCTAAGTCCAACATTTTGTCTACAGTACCTTGCTATGGATGCTTGAGAAGTTACGAGACGATCGCTAAAAACCCGAGGACAATATGGTATTTGCAGTCAGTGACTGCTGCTGCGGGTCATTATTATAACAGTTAATCAATGAAAAGTAGCAGAAAGAAGAAAGCACATTATTTCCCCCTATCACTACAAGAGGAAATCAAAGTACATCAAAGAAAATGAACTTAACATAAATATTAAGCCCAGCCTAAATTTTAAATAAACATGAATACATACATATTTACATTCACATGTATCTACACAACCCCTCATTTAATCTTGTTTGCCAACATAAAGGTTCAGTGCCATCATCGACTTAAAATTTTATAATTGAATTTTGCTAGATAAACATTTTTTACATACTGGTGGGCTGCCTCGGCCGGCACCTAGCAGCTGACTTAGAACTGGTGCGGACCAGGGAATCCGACTGTTTATTTAAAAGACGCGAAGTGGAGGTGTGTTAAAAAGTTATATTGCATACTTCGAAAGCCATTAACCTGCTTATACCATAGTCATTTACAAAATAAATAAATATTAACCAGTTTTTAGTCCTTAATCCTCGTTTGTTTTCTGATTTGGATCACTTTTTTCACAAAAAGGTTTTTTTTTTAAGATAGAGAGATGTTGGGGGGGGGGGGGGGGGGGGTAGGAGGGTGATTATAGAAAGGGGTTGTAAAATCATGAAGCAGCATAAAGCAACAAGTTGCTGGATGGTTATAATCATTACAGTTAGGTTCAAATGTAATACAAGTCTATAAGGGAGGGGCCTGTCCACACGCACACTCAAATGTTGTAAACATACCTGTTGGCTCCAAAAATGTTCACGTGTCAACATGTACACAATACAAATAATGTTCACACACGCATACTTATGCCTTCAAACCAACTAGTATGAAATATTTCATTCAGTCATCCAAACTAGGTGAGCTAACACCTGTGCTCAAGTGAGTGTTTATATTCTTCTAAAATGGATGATGGAATATAAAAAGAAGGACGGAGAGTGCCCAGTCATCCCCACACCAATACCCCCGCCATAGCAGCAGCGGCAGCTAGAACCCCCCAACACCCGCACGGCAGCAGACAGAGAACAACCTCCCCCCGGGTGATCACATCCGCCACCCAGGCCAGGGCCAGCAGGACCGCAACAGGGGCCCCAAAGCCAGAGAGCATTAGCGCTGGAGCATTACAATGAGTGATCAGTTTACATTTAACAGGATAGCATGGTTTAGCTATAAATATGTTTAAAATTTAGAATAAATAAATGCATGCATCTTTTTAACTCTTTGGGCTTAGTGAGGAGAAATCGGGGCCATGCAAAACTCATTTTTTTTCAGTTGCAGGTTGGAAGCCAAAGAGTTTTAGAAACTAAGGCAGAGTGACAGGCTGACTCAGTAAAATGCCACTAAATGCGACATTCATGGAAAAGGCTTTTTGTACCCAGAAGTGATTTGGCAGGTTTAAATTTACACAAGAAGAGATTCTATGTATAAATATAGCAAACTCAGAAATCTCAGCAAACACTGGTGTTGATGTCACTTCATGTTACTTCCTGGTCGGAAAGTTTCAACGATTCTGAACCATTTCGTACTTACTTTTCGTTGTTCAAATCAAATTTCCTATCTTTTTCAATAAACTGTAGACAGTTTATGGAAATGTCCTCAATCTTTTTGTCTGTTGGTGAACTTGCCTTTAAACTGCTTTATGCTTAACCCTTGTGCTATCCAATGACCCTACCGTTACATTGACGGTAGTCTTGACTACCATGACAAAGGTGGATAAAGGTGAAGAGGATTTCATGTAATCCATGGACACCAATGAAGATCACAAATCATTGAAGAAAAAAGGTTCAGAGCACTGTCTTGTGGGGTCTAGATGACCCCACTCCCAATGTTAAAGTGCCTTGGATAGCACAAGGGTTAAGGCCGTGTCACACAGCCACTACATACATCTTGTGCATTTTCCAATATGAAATTTCAGTCTTTCCTGTTACATCTATAATAACGTAATTCATTGTTTCTTGCATTCGTCATTTATCGATGTGCGCAAATGTGGGTCGAGGATTTTTTTTAATCGTCCTGCCCAACAGCTGGACAAAATTATAAGAGTTGAAGACCTTATCAGGGGGGTAAGGGCACAAAAGGAAGGGGAAAAAAAGGGGAGAGTTAAAGTGGAGAGTTAAATTTTTGGTTGGTTGAGAATTATGCAGTTAATGTGTATTTGACATCGTTTTTACACAATTATTACGTAAATCTTATGCAATTGTGTGTGATTTTTGTGAGATGCATACACAAATTTGTGACTTTTCACGACAGTTCCACGTATGTATAACTTTTATGTCACCGAACATATCAAGTTAATATTACGTAGTTGATGCACAAATCACAAATGAATTGCGTAAAAAACAGCACAATAATCACGCACAAAATCCCATTTTCACGTATATTTACGTTTGATTAATTTTTTATCCGTGGAAAATGCACAAAACGTTTGTTGTTGCTGTGTGACAGCCTTTACATGACAGCGTCAAGTTTTTTTTTTATATGTTAAAAGCTTAACAGTAAATAGCTCCGAATAAAAGATCTTTGGTGACGATTTAAATAAAATATCAAAATGTATAATACTTTTCATTTTTCAGTGTACGCTTCTATCAAGAGCAATACAAAAAAGAACTGTAAATGTTACAGTAATGGTTAGTTTCAAAGATAATTTATTCTTAAACGATTACACCTTTGGAATGAAGCAATATTTTTGTAATTACAGCTTTGAATGTGTTTCCAAATCCTTTGGTGATCAAGTCCGTTCAGCTTTGGATGCATAACAAGCCCAGATGAGTAATACAAAAGAGCAAAAATAGAAGCTTAATTCATGTCAGAGTTTGGAAAAAAACCCGTATCTCATCTTTGAATAATGATTTAACACAGGGTTACATTCTCTTTTTATGCTCATGTCTAAGCACTCAGATTAGTGCTTAGAAAACAACGGACTGCAAAGAATAAGAGAAGCGATCAAAGCAGAACTGGGGAAAATTTAAAAGAATTGCAGCTTGTGTTTCATGACTGCAATCACAGAGGGTGCTTTTTTAAATTTATTGTTTTTTAAAATATGTAATTATATAAGAAACATGACCAATGGTCTAGCTGGAAAAAATAAAATCCATATTTAAAACCAAAAAGAGAAAGACACACAATGTTCTAAAATCTCCTTAAAATGAGAAGAAATTAGAAGAATTTTGTCATTTCCTAAAAATAAAAAAATAAAAATACAAAATACTTTATTTGTAAGGAAGACTGACATATATTTCCTGACGTTCCAACTTCCCTATAGGGCCAAATCAATATATAAATAAAAGACACAGGGTTAGTTGGAGATTGTAGTTTTATGGTCGATATAGTGACAAACCATCCAGATGTCCCTCAGCTACAGTCCTGCTCCTCATTTCAGAAAATTTTGTCATATATGACTGTTTCGGATATGAGTGTATTGCATTACCATGTCTGAATTAGAGGCTGACATTCTTTCGTGAATTTACCGATAATGATCACTTAATTAAATACAGTGATCATTAACTAAAGTCAAGTAGAGCTTGATTTATTGCTTGAAAAGAAGCAAATTTATATAATCCCACCCCTACTGAGTTCATTCATTTTATAGTTTTACAGTTTTTGTTATCCGGTTCTGATCCGATAGATTCTTTTCAAGTAACAAAATAATTCATTATCTTCGGAAAACATTCAGTCATGATTTCAGTAAACAGTATCGGTAATCAATATGTAATAATTATTGATTATTATTAGAACACATTATCACATTAAACCAGTAACTATTACGACACATTGCAGATCAAGTAAAGAAAATCTATACCTTATTGATTGTAGTTTAAACATTTCAGTAATCATCATTGCACATTACAATATAATACTCATTGATTGTAATTAAAAGAGCTTTGATTATTTCACCACAATCAAGTTTACACATTTTTGGAAATCATTTGGAATTATTCAAACACCTATTCTATTGATCCTTCTTGACTCCTCTTATCTTCATATTATGAAATCATTCATTCATTCATTTTCTTAACCGTTTTTCCCTTTCGGGGTCACGGGGCTGCCGGAGCCTATCCCGGTCACTTGTGGGCGAAGGCAGGGGACACCCTGGACAGGTCGCCAGTCTGTCGCAGGGTAGAATGTCCACAAACACACACCCATTCACTCTCACACTCACACCTATGGACAATTTAGAGTTACCAATTAACCTATGAAGCATGTTTTTGGACGGTGGGAGGAAGCCGGAGACCCCGGAGAAAACCCACGCATACACGGGGAGAACATGCAAACTCCACACAGAAAGGTCCCCCGTTGATGTTGTTTTTCATGTCCCCCAGCCGGGACTTGAACCGGAGGCCTTCTTGCTGTGAGGCAATCAGAGTTTCTTAATATCTTATAATGGTATATACTGGTATATACTGTGAGGCGGCAGTGCAACTGAGCAGCTGCTCTGAAGCAAGATGAGAGCAGATACAATTACATTTGATCATTTACATAATGACTATAAAATATAAGGGACAAGAGCGGGATCATTTTGAATGGGAGCGGGACGGGACAGGATTATTATGGTCTAGGAGCAGGACCGGACAGAATTACTCTCTGTGGGACAGAGTGGGACAGGAGGACAGGAATAAAAATCCCCTCCCGTGTTACATTCCATCATCCCTTTTCATATATGTATATTTTTTTTAAATAGATTTCAATAGTCACTTCAAATTACCTTTTGTAGTTTTTGGATGGTGTGAATGTCTAATGGGAGTTCATGTTGATATTTGATATGTTAATGTTTGTTTTGCTTTCAGCTGATGAATAATGCACTGAAATTAACTCAGCATTTGCACAAACTGTTGTTTTAGTCTGTCTCTTTGATGATTCCACCTTTCATGTGACCATTTTTTGTTTTGTTTTTTGCTATCAATAAGTGTTGATCAAAGCATGTAAACATTCTTTTTTCTTTTTAAGATGGAAAATTCATATTTTCATTTGTCTTTTGGCCCTACATTAAAAAAATCCAGTGCTCCTTTTTTCTCAAATTGTTTTATATTCTATATAAATATATTTTTACTTAAAAGCTTTATACAGTAAACTGGTTCAAAAACCACTGATTTGAATTAAGTGTAAATGTAGTTCTGTTTTTGGTATCTCTACCATTTTTCATGTTTAACTACTTTTTAAAGGCTAACGTTCATTTTGTTTTCATGGTTAAATATACCTTTAGTTTACAACAAGTTCTAAGACAGGTCCCACCCATTTTCTAACCTAATTGAATCCTTTTTTGGGTTCATGGGGTTGCTGGAGCCTATCCCAGTATTCTTGAGTGTAGATAGTGTTCACCTTGGACATTTTGCCAGATGATTGCAGGGAACTAAAGGCCATGCCACAAAGCCACCACTTACATTTTGCGCATTTCCCACCTATGAAATATAGTTTATGTGTATTTATTGTAGTTTATACACAATTATTACGTAAATCTTATGCAATTGTGCGTGATTTTTGCGGAATGCATGCGCAAATTTGTTTCTTTCCACAACTCTTCCATGTATGTCTAACAGACTTTGTACACATGTACCACAGATGTATATCTTTTATATTGCAAATACACGTTCAAATTACATAATTGACGCATGAATCACTAATGAATATATATAAACAGCGCAATAATCTCGCACAGTCATGTTCTGCATTGCAGGGTTCCTTGCCTTGTTTATTCGTACTCCTTCTGTGGTTTTTACGTGGTTCATTTTTGATACGATTGTGAAAGTTTCACGTAAAGAGATTAAATTTTATCAATTTTCAGCATATATTCACGTATGACCAATTTCCGGCCTTAGAACAGTATTTTTTCTGCAAAAGTAAAAATTAAGAAACATCTTCTACACTAAAGGAAGCAGGAAGACAAAAAACTATATAAATAACCTCCTTACTAAAACTGTCCTCTCACCTGTAGCCCTGACTGGCCCATTTTGCCAAAGTTTGATAGATATCTGTTTTATTATTGTTTTGATCCGAGAGCTCCCTGTTTAGACTCAGTTGAGCATGGTAAATAAACACTTATTAGCACAGTTAACTGGCTTAGAGCGTTCATTAGCATATAGCTTTTATTAACATGAAAGTAGGTCGCTGACATCACTCATTACTTCGATGAAATGCTGACATGTTTGCTCCTGGTATGATTAGATGTGATGTGAGTGGCCGTGAAGAAAGCAGATTGAAAGAGAGGAGATGTGAATGAACATTTACAACTTTGAATATATAATATATGACAAAAAAAATGAAATACTTTCCATTCTTTCTTCATTTTGAAGCAATGCAATATTAATACATCAATCATTTATAATGCAAACAAAAAATCAAACTAAAATGACAAAAAACATAAAAACACAAAGGTAAATCTCAAAAACAAAATGCAATGAACACATTTAAATGACTATCATTCTCTGTGTGGGTTTAAGTGTTTACAAGTTCCCTTTTTGTTTCATTTACAATAAATTCCAAACCACCCATATGTTTGAATGAGTAGGGATGTCTCTATTTCTCGATTTCTAAAGAAATCCTTTAAAGTTAGTTCAATAAAGGGCGACAAAATAAACATAGGTAATTAATAATATATAATAACAATAATTATCATTAATTTCTTAAATAATAAGGATTATAAAAAGCCAAAAGTCATAGTTTACTTTCTTTATACGTGTTCTCCATTTTAAACTATTTATAATACCTTTTATTAAAATGTTGATAGAGACTTTTTGGCAAACCATGCTGGTTTCATGCAAAGTTGTCAACATTTACAGATTGTATTACAAACACAAGCCTAATATGCTGTAACAACTTTTTTTTCAGCTAAAAATACATTAAGCAAACTGTCAATGAATCGTTTGTTTTCAAAATTATGTCATATATTGGCGCACCAAACTATAAATTGCATTAAGTGAGATAAAAGAGTCAGAGATAAGTCTGTAAGTCGGACTTTAACTGCAGTCACAGTCTTGATTGACAGGTCAAGGATGATAGTGTTAGGTTAGCTTTCAAGCTATGTACAAACTACCCTCAGAAAAGTGCGTACAAGTGGCCATTTTAATTGAAAGTCTACGTAAACGCATGTATACGTGCGTTTTGAGCTTCCGCATTCAAAACTCTTACGTTCATGCATAGCTGCCCAATTTTTACAACTGTGTTCAAGGGTGTGGCCATTGAACACGCTTTCTTAGCATAACCAGGGACTTGGAATTGGTAGTGACTCAGCGGTTAGTTGGTTTATTTAGTGAATCCAGACACGGCGACCAGCCTGATAATGTCTGTTTTTCAAATAAAGACAAACCAAGGCCACTCTTTTGACATGATCTAATCTGTAATCTATATTCCCATTGCAAAGACGCTAGCAATGAACCAAACCGTTTCTGTTTCATGCCCAAGTTGCGAGATTTGTATCGGTTAGACGTTTCACACCAAGCCTAATCCAACTGTAGGTGGTGAACAAGTGCTAGTAAACAGTAGAAAAAGAAGAGCCCCCACCCTATTTGTCCAGTGTGAACACCATGGTTCCGGTGTGTAGCATAAGAGGAGGCCATAAGGGAGAAGCATAAATCAGAACCAGAGAAAAAAACAACATACACAAGTGTGGACACTTCAACAGTACTTTGTAACTCCCACTCCCAGAGGTGTATTTTTTAAGTTTTTGTATTGGATATGAAATAAGAACAGTTTCTGTCTCCAAAACATGGGTACATTTTGAACACAGATATCTTGAGCCTATTAAAAAGCACCATGGCAAGACTAATGCTCCTGTACAATCCTCCCACCCGTTATGTCTTACTGTTACAAGGAAAGAACAAATCACATCACTAACACACAAATAACGTTTCTTTCTGTCAGCCCTGAGGTTGAGTGTATGATAATGATGTTCCAATAAATTGCTTCAATTCAACAAGCTTTTACTCTACATGTAAGAGCACTCAACCAGTCCCTTTTAATTAGCTATATGGTCACTGAAAGCTAGCCCAGACGATACGTTAATTTACACTATTAGCGAGCACAATGGAAAAGGCTCTCTTTGACTCCTAGCCAGCTGTCATTGATACTAATTGTTGCATATTTAACACAGATTACTAACAAAGTATATGTTTCTGAGCTAAATACTTCCTATTTAAGTCAAAGCGTATTTCAGATTGCATTGAATAGATCAACATGTTGGTGCCAGCAGGATGTTTTAAATCTGAGTCATTTCTGTTTTGGTGTCTTTGTTTGACAAGGTAGGAGCACAAAAGAGCTGCACTTCATGCTGTGAGGCGTAGATTCAACAAAAAGCAGCAAAAAGAACATATTTTCTGCACATAGGGTGTCAATCCTTTGATATACAAAAGGATCAACGCATATAGACATAAAAAATTCAGTTCATTTTTGGAAACTTTTGGATGATTTCAGGGCTGATACCTTTATATCTTTGTAGCTCCTTTTTTCCATTGTCACATTTTTATGGTTTTAGGTTATGCACAGTGTGCCCCCTCCTTTTTATAGACCCCTGCTGGGGGAACTGGCTTAAGAGTACTAACCATTGCCAGTACTCGACCTTCACTCCATCTTGCCAGGGTAATAATTGCCATCATCAGGCGTGATACAGCATTGGGCACCCCCCACTTGACTTACATGAAGTTTTATTACTTTTTCTTCAGTCTAACATCTTTCCAACTTTCTTACCAGATATTTTGATCATCTTTTGACCTATTTTCCCAGTTGTTTTTTAGGACATAGCTTCTGTAGAGCAACAGGAGTTCATTTGAAATTTCCCTGAGTTATGGGTGGGACCGATGGCGCTGAGCAAGCCCACCCCATTTCCCGCCCCCCATCTGTTCACATGCTTTCTTGCTAGCTTAAAGCCCCTCACAACCCTAACCTAACATCACCGGTGCAACAACAATGGCGAGCAATATCGGAGCTATCCAGCCGTACACTTTTGCGCCAGATTCCATCTTGGACCAAGCTGTACTTGGATCAAGTCGCCTACAAGCAGATGCTTCAGACTTATGGCCCACCCAGTGTGTATTCTTCATCACAAATCAAATCAGTTTTCATCTGCTCCTGATTCACAATGATTTGAATAAAGAAATTCTCAGAAATGCAATTTTGATCTTATTTTTCTTTGTGCCATCCTAGGCACTTCTAAATCTAAACAGCCAATAAAATGCTGTATTGTTAAAGATGAGAGTTTAAAGAGTTTAAAATAAGTCAATTGATGTGCAGCATTCCAAATTTGTCATAGGACAGCCCAAACTGTAAAACCTTGCAGAGATACATAGCCATGTCACACAGCCACTATGTACATTTTGCACATTTTACAGGTATGACATTTTCTTGTTAAATGCACAATCAAAAGTATAAAAGTATAATCAAAACCTCATCCTCTCCACAGGTGGTTATTTTGCATGTTTGCATAACATGCTTTCATGTAACCACATGTGTCAGATAATATATCATCTGTAAGATCTACTGATTAACATTAGGCAGCATTTTGCACAGCTTGTATTTTTCACCCCTCTGCTTATCTTGATTTTTTCTCCTATCTTTGTTTTTTCTTCTTCTCTCCATGTCCTGGTAGTCACTCTACATCTCTGGATTCCAGGATCAATGTTGGCAGAAAAGCTTATTTAATTGGCTGACAGACTGGTGTGAGTAAGTCTGGCCCACATTTTTCATTTGGTTGACTTTCCTGACTGAATGGGACTCTTGGCTGGGATGTTGACTGCGCGCCTGGCAGACCACCAAATGGTGTAAGCTATTTGCAACCAATTGATTGGCTTGCACTTATCAGCTCTGCTGTATAACTGAGTGATTGAATAACTGCCTTTATGACTGACGAGCTGGCTCAGTGTCTAGTTTTCAAAATAAATAAATGCTTGGCTGTCTTCTTGGGGGACTACCATTTAGCCACATGACCTAAAGGCTTATTTTTTTGGTAAACTGATTTCATAACTGTGTCGCCTTAAATGACTAATCAAATAAAAAATGCAATAAAAATCTGAAGATGCTAACAATCACTGAAAAGGGAACTACTTTGCTTTTATGCATCCAAAACAAACAATTAAATCAACTTTAACGGGTCAAATTTCAGGAAAGTTATGAAAAACACATAATATTGGTCAAAGTTAGATTTGGGTTGGGTCTTGTCAGGAACTGGTGAATGATGGACCCAAAATGCAGAAGACCAGGCCAGCGGCAAAAACAAACATTTATACAATGAATAGCCTTAAACATGACAAAACCATAAGAACAGCAAAAGGGTTACAAGGCAGATAATGGAAGAACTAAAACAACAGACACAGAGGAAAATCAATTGTATTACAGAAAACTGGTAGTTTTCTTAAGCTTCTGGCATAAAAAAACAAAACAAAAGTGGAGAGTAAAATATTCATTGCTAATTATATTTATTGATTTTAATAAATCAGTCAGTCTGTCTTTGCAATTAAATAAGCACTCCAATGAAAACCGTGTTTTGGTTGTTTTTAACACGTTCTTGTCGCATTTTTCTCGTGAAGGACATATAGAAAAGAATTTCAGATTAAAACTGCAATTCTGAGCATTTCTTTATTTAAGCCATGAGAACCCATGGTGACATCAGTGTAACTGAAAAAAATCTGAAATTGACCACTTTGTTGTAAAATACACAGAAAAAAATCGGTCTGTGTTCTTATGGGTTAAATTGCGTTGTGCTCAGGATCCTATAAAATGTTTGATTGATGTTGAGTGATGTTTGACAAAGTTCAGACTTATACTGCTGCTGCCATGGGCGGGTGAAAATTTTGCTTTCTCTGCTCCAGTTCTAAATCCTCCATTTGCAAACAAATAGATAAATTAACGTCTTCATTTTCCTAGTCTGAGCTGCCATCTGGCTCTAAATTGTGTGGATAGCTCTGATTATGCTCACCATTTTTATGGCGCGCTAATGTTAGCTTGGGCTTGTGAGGCACTTGCCGCTAGCAGGAGAGAGTCTATACAAAGGCATGCTGGGAAATAAGGTAGGTAAACTTCCACACCAAAACTGAATTTCACACAATCTTCTGCAGCTGTACAGAAAATATGTGGTAAAAAATGACAAAGTTTTCATATATACATACATATATATATATATATATATATATATATATATATATATATATATATATATATATATATATATATATATATATATATATATATATATATATATATATACTTTATTCCATCCCAAATCCAGCACCCTGAGACTGTATGCTAGCCGCAAGGAAGGAGGCCGAGGACTAGTGAGCGTAGAAGCCACTATCCAGGATGAAACATCCAAGATGCATGAGTACATCAAGCTCAAGGCCCCAACTGACAGTGTGCTCAGTGAATGTCTCAGGCAATGGGGAGCGGAAGATACAGTGCTGGAGGACAGATCCTCATGGGAGGACAAACCCCTGCATGGGATGTACCACCGGACCATAACTGAAGTGGCTGATATCAAGAAGTCCTACCAATGGCTACAAAGGGCTGGCCTACAGGACAGCACCGAAGCGCTCATCCTGGCAGCCCAGGAACAAGCCCTGAGCACCAGAGCGATAGAGGCTCAGATCTACCACACCAGACAAGACCCAAGGTGTAGGCTGTGCAAAGACGCGCCTGAAACAATCCAGCACATAACTGCAGGGTGTAAGATGCTGGCAGGGAAAGCATACATGGAGCGCCACAATCAAGTGGCTGGAATAATAAACAGGAACATGTGTGCAGAATATGAACTGGAAACCCCAAGGTCAAAATGGGAAACACCTCCCAAGGTGGTAGAGAATGAGAGGGCAAAGATCCTGTGGGACTTCCAGATCCAGACTGATAGGATGGTAATGGCGAACCAACCAGACATTGTAGTGGTGGAAAAAGAACAGAGGAAAGCCGTTGTGGCAGTGCCAAGCGATGGGAACATCAGGAAGAAGGAACATGAGAAACTGGAGAAATACCAGGGACACAGAGAAGAACTGGAGAAAGCATGGAAAGTGAAGGTGACAGTGGTGCCTGTGGTAATTGGAGCACTTGGGGCAGTAACTCTCTCTTTCGGCTAAAAACAGCGTAATCATCACTAAAAAAACCACTGGGAACAATTCTAACCAATCAAAGTCTCAGATTTGGTAGTGACATATGGATGACGTCCTGCTATGTCAAGGAACCAACTTTTTCTGTTTCAAAATTGATCATAAAGAAAAAATTATTATTAGTGTTTGGGCCTGTCTGGATTTATACAACGCCAAGTCTTTCATATATAAGAATAGAGAAAGAAAGAAAAAGCCTGGAACAAGATTCCCGAGATTTTTACCTCTTTGACATTTCACACTAAGCCTCTTCCTGCAGTGGATGGTGGACATGCACCAGTAAACAGTAAGAAAAAAGAAAGGAACAAGAACCCCCTCCCTGCTCATCCAGTTTGAACATCGTAGGCAAAACATGACATAGTTTTGTAAGAAGAACATGAAAAAAACAGACTTAAAAACTTGTGTAGCAACTCTCGCACGAATGAGAGAGTTTTGAATATGAGGCAAGAAACTCATATACGTGCGTTTTATATAAACTTTTTGTTGAAAGCAGTCGCTCAAACACGCGTTGCCGAGGCCGGTGTGAACGTAGCATAGAACACACATTGATAGAATTCTAGATGTAGTCTGAGACTGGTTGGATAAGGATGAGTACAGGCAGATGGTAAAAGAAAATTCTGTTTCATTCTTACAGCAAATTCAAACTGGAGCGGAGTTTTACTGTTTACAGTCGTGCTGGACCTGAATTTAGATAGGAGAGAATCTACTCCTATTAAACATGACTCATCGAACTCATTGACCATGAATCTTCCATCATCCGCTCTTCTTGTACCTTTATTAGGAGCTGAGCACTGACAGTAGGTCAGGGCTGCCCTACGCTGGTCTTGAGATCTATCACTCAACTCGCTTTCTTTTTTTTCTTTGCACGCTTTATTTTTACCACTACTACTGTCTGTCTGGTGATGCTGCACCAACCAGGCCCACAAGTTCAACCTGGGCATGGTGCAGCCGCACTCAAATAATGAAGAAAACATTTACATCAACAAAATGAACTAGCCTTTAGAGGTCAACCATCAGTATTTGGTCACAGTATGCATTAGTGTTTGTGTGTTCATCATATCTTCAGATTCTGAGCTTAAACATTTTTTATCAAAACTGTGAGAACAGAAATCTTTTTAGGTATTTTAAAAGTGGTGTATTTTGAGGTTTTGTTGGATATTGCTGTATTCTGAACACAGTAAGAGTTCCACAATGGACGTTTCAAAGACACGCTTTACTGTGTTAGCAATGAAGCTGAGGGATTCTTACCTCTTTAAAGTTTAAACAGAGCTCAATAAAGGGCATACTCCTCTGACACATACATGTGCAAACATACACACAACACACATTGTGTTCATTATATCACAATACAAATATACTTGAGCTGAATGCACATGATTGTGCACCCAAAGGAATGCTCAAGTACTAAATATTTTACTCTTTTCCCACTTCCCGCCCTAAAAATGTAGTCGGCAGAGGAACAGAGTGAAACCAGACAGGCCTAGACTTAAATGTTGATGGGATTTCTCCTAACGTCAGTTAGAAACCCCCAATGGTCAGCAGAACCTGCTCACACGTCAAACTGTCTTGTTAGCTAGCCACCTGTGTATGCTTGTGCATGTGTGTGAATGTAGGAATAGGTGCTGTGCAGCCATTTATTTCATGCATGCGTGCTGCGCTTCATGGCTGTGAGGAGAAAGTGTTGGCTCAGTGATTTCCAATGTTGGAAAAAAGGCGAGCGCTTTATTTTTAAACTCGTTTGAAAAGCGTTTGAGCTAATATGTTCCCACCATTGACTGTATATGAGAACAGAGTGACCCCTCTCACCTTGCGTTCCAAACAGGAAGTACCTCTTGGCTCCAAGAAACCAATATCCCATAGACTTCTATTAAGAAAAAGAACTGTTGTGATCTACCTACCGGTACAGAATCAAAGATATGCAGGGCTTTTTTTGTCACCTATGTGAAAGCTTAGAGAAAGTCTAAGAGGCCAGTCAATTGGCTGAAAGCGAGCACGCCTGTTTTGCTGATGAGTTTGATTGACAGATTCATTAGCCAATGGTAAATTAGTTGACCTGTCCATCTTTGATTCTGTACTGGTCGGTCGTTAGCGTGTAAGCTTTAGCATGGCTCCTGTAGGTTTATTCCCTTCGGTCTTCAAAAATTACTGGCTTGTGCAACTTTCCAGAGGATTTGGAAGCAAGGCAAGAGTGGTTGAATGCAGTTGGCATTGAATCCAGCGAACTGTCTCCTGGTGGTGGGATTTGCAATGAATGTTTTACTCAGGATAGTTTGTTAATACTTTATCTTTATTAGCTATGATGCTGGCGTCATCCAACACCGGTCCCTGTTTTTTTTTTTATTTTGTTTTTTTATTTGTCTGAAGGAAATTATTATATTTCTTTTACCAAAATATTTTTGCATGTTTAGTCTGTTTTAATGTTATAAAGTTCTTTTTACAAGCTTTATGCTTTGTGATTGTTTGTTGTAAAAGCATTCCACACTTTAGATGAGGTGCTGCAAAACAATTAATAAACTGTTAACAAAGTCAATTAATACATTTGTTAAGGTCATAAGCAGTTTAGTAATATGAACTTTGAAGACAATGGTCTGACTTTAGATGTTAATTAATCTTATTAACACTTTCAGGTATTTATGAAAACCAATGACATTGGGTAACTACAGGTTAAATTACTAAATTTAACCTGTAGTTACTAAAATGGTTCTGAAAATGCGTCTTATTATATTCATTTATTATGAATATTATCAATTAAAGCAAATTTACATTCACTTTTTGGAGAACATGTGCCTCTGTGGTGTGGATTTTATTATACTTTTTCACCTTTTCTTTGGCCTTTCCTCTATACTTTCTGTATGTGCAGTTAAGTGGAATGCAAAAAGTCCATCTTATCTTATCTGTGAAAACGTGCGTCAAAATGAGAGAAGGGGTAAGAAAATAGGCAGCAATGTCATAGTATGTGTTCCTTAAGGTACATTTTAAGCTCCCAACAATAAAATGTGGATGATTAAGCAGGGTTTGTTTAACCTATTATTCTCAAAAACACAGAATTTTCAGGTAATGCTTTCATTCTGAAAAATTGAAAAGGGTAATAGTTTTTATAGAACTTGTGAAAACAAAACAAATAATGAATACATTTCGCATGTATATACATAAAATCAATGTATTGATTTCTAATAATATATACTAATAAATTAATATTTATTGATTTATACTTATAAATAATAATAAATTAATATTTGTAAAAAATAAGAAATTGTGTTTGTTTTTCGGAAGTAAATACTGACATAAAAATTCAGATACCGACAAGGTTCACTTCAGAAGATCCTCACAAAATCCTGCACAACCTTTCACCTCCGATCCTGTATGAGAAAAGAGACTGAAATAATATGTCAAATCTAATAAGGTATTGTCTGGAATTTTTAGTAAGGGATATCCTTTCCTGCACAACCTAAATAATATATAAGCACGGGGCAGTCTATTCGAGCTGCATGAAAAAAATCCATGAATAAGAAAGACTTTTCTTTATGCCAAAAGCGGTTCCTTTACCAGGCAAAATCCACAGAATATAGTTAAAATATAACTATACATTTTCTTTTTTCCTATCTACATGTCTGTCATTCATTCAAAAATTAGGACAAATATTTTAAGACTTTTTTTCTTTGGACAGATGGACTCAAATCCATCAATAGACAGATGGCATAAACTTGTTTATTGCTGCAGTCACTGAAATAGCCCACAGACACAAAAAGGCCATCTGGGTGCATATGGGTTTTCCAGCATTGATCTATCTGTCATTTTTATTTACAATCACAAAATCTAATGTTGCAATTCCCTGTAGCATTTTAGCTATGAGGCAGAAACGGCTGAGCTGTTGCTCAAAACGGGGTCAACATTATAATTGATAAATAACTAAGTCAGTGTATTCAAAATTATACAATTTTCTGGTTTGGGGCCTTTTTTTGTAAATACATAGAAAGAAATGATGAAAAACAAAACTGTAACCCTTGTGCTATCCTAGACACTTTAACATTGGGAGTTGGGTCATCTAGACCCACTAGACAGTGCGTTGAACCTTTTTTCTTCAATGATTTGTGATCTTCACTGGTGTCCATGGACTACATGAAATCTTTCCACCTTTTTCACGTCAATGTAAGGGTGGGGTCATCTAAGATAGCACAAGGGTTAAAGGATGCTTATCAATGATAATTTAGTCAACGAAATCTCGCAACACCCATTTGGGTTGCTTACATTTAACTGTGCATTCTATTAGGTGCGTTTCTAAAGTCCATATGGGTCTCTTAAGAGCTCATGACATCAAGGTTTATACTGAGAAATCTTTCTGCGTTTTTTATGTTTGATCTTGTCCTTCATTATTGACAGGTCCTGGAGTCTGCTGAAAAAACTCAAACTTTAAGCAATTTTTGCAAAGTTCTGTGATTAATGAAAGTTTGGAAAGGAGTCCTATTCTTTCATACTGTTTGACTCATAAGTGAGCGACCTTGGGAGCAATTTCGGGCAGATAACTCAGGCAGGCGTTTACTTCAGTTACTCCCCTAGGGCGGTTCAGTTAATCAACTCACCTGTTCAGCGTCCTATTTAAGTCCAGGTGTGTAAGCTGTTCACCCGTCTTTATTGATATACATTTAAATTCTATCCAACCTTGATGAATTTGGTGTTGGGGGTAGTTATTACCCAAATGTTTATGGAAATTTGTCTGAAATTGCACGGAGTCTTATGCCAAACTAAAAGAATGTGAAATGCCAACTAAAGGAATGTAACATGCAAAGTTAAAAGAATGTGAAATGTAAAGTTAAAGGAATTTGAATGCAAAACAAAGAATGTGAAAGCAAAAGAAAGGTGTGAAAATAAATATTATCATTACTGCATGAGTTGTCTGACTGAACTTATAATTATGTTTATCATGAGCTAAATTTACCTTCTTCAAGCTACACTTAAAACATTCAAGTCACTCCCAATAAAGTCTATGTAAACATGCACATATGGCCGTTTCGGGCTTACCCATTTTAAAACTCTCACCTGTAACCCTTGTGCTTTCCTAGGAACTTTAACATTGGGATTTGGGTCATCTAGATCCACTAGACAGTGCGTTGAACCTTTTTTCTTCAATGATTTGTGATCTTCACTGGTGTCCATTGATTACATAAAATCCTCTCCACCCCTATCCGCCTTTGTCATGGTAGGGAGAACACGTCACCGTAAAGGTGGGGTCATCTAAGATAGCACAAGGGTTAAGCATTGCTATGCAATTTTTTAAAGTCCATTTTCAGCCTTTACGTACAAAACACGCAGCCATTAAATGTTCAACTCGTTGAACTTTGACCAATCAGGGACTCAGATTTGGTAGTTTCCTTCACAAAAGAGCCAATTGGTTGAAAATTGATCACGGAGGAGAAATTGATAATTGTTTGGACCCGGCCAGAATTTTATGTCACCAAGTCTATCATAAATCGGAATAGAGCTGTGGAAGAAAAAGCCTGGAGTGAGATTTGCAAAATGTGCACCTCTTCGAAATTGCGCACCAAGTCTCTTCCAACTGCAGTAACAAACGCTAGTATCTGGTAGCAACAGTCCAGTGTGAACACCATACTCATTTAAGAATGCTCGTTTAGCATGTTTTTGAATGCAGGTTACATCATAATTGCCTTATGGAGACATTCCCAACCTGGTGTCCTCCTACTTCAACCTCAAAATGATTTAATTAGAGACACAAAAAAAAAAACAATAAATATTTAACATTTTACACTGGTAGCGTGCCAGTTTGCAGAATAATGCAACAGTGATTGCAAATCTCCTTAGGCTGAATCCTTTGGCAGCAGTGTTGCACAGAGTCAGGAATCATATTTTGAAGTGCTGATTTTGCAGTTCCGAGGCCTTAAAAGGATTAGATACAGTATTGTAAAGCTCTCAAGAAATCAGATCCCAGTGGTTTAAAAACAGCCCACTCAACAGATCCCAAACTTGCTTTACCCAGTGTGAACTTCATTATATTGAGTGAATGCTTGAGATAGTGATTTGAATTGCAAATTCTGTTGAAATACAGGTCATGCTAACCTATTTTGTTTTGATGAACTGTCTGTTGGCAAAGAGAGAAAATTCAGGCTGATAGAGCCTCGGAGCTTCCTTTGAAGTCCTTCCCTAGTGAGACAATGACTGACTGTTCAGAGAAGCCCAGCTTATTGGACTCTTTGTGCAAGAGGAGAGGCAAAGCAAGTGCTGTACAGCATTGGGTCCACCATATGGCTATCTGATCTTTCAGCGTGGAGCGATCTGCTGAACCTGTGGGAGCTTGGCTCAATTCACCACAGGCTTCATTTCAAACACCTCCAATATCAGTGAGTCACAGCGCTAAGACAAACTGCAAATCTGTGATTTTGCCCTCGTTCACTCGGCAGTGTCGTGTCATGTCGAAAACATCAAAAGGCAACTTAAATAAATTGATTTGGGGGGGAAACAAGTCAATCTGCCTTTTTTTTTTTGCTTTGTGCTAGATCAGAGGATTTCTCCAACCTCAGATAAGAAAATGCATTATTCATTAACTTTTTGATTAGAGAGCTGCAGTGGGTGTATTTTGTCATATCTGCAGGTTACTTCCAACCTGTTGGACAGATATCAAAGTAGCATTTTTTTTTCTTTATTTGGCATGAAAATACTGGGAGACTTGGCAAAAAGGCAAAAGGTTTAGTCAAATTAAAGTCATTGCAGTGCAGCTATTGACTTCTGAAAACAAATTAAGGGGTTTCACTTTGCACTAACAGTTACATCCCTTAATTAACTTTTTGACTCAACTGTCCTGTATTAATGGTTTTTATGTTTACTTGTGACGGAGAGGAAAATAGTTGTTATCACATAAAAAGTTGCAGAAAAATTTAAAAAGTAATTCGTCTCAAAACCAAGCACAAAAAAATCTACATACATATCACCCTCTGAAATGTAAATGAAATGTATCTGGTGGTAGAAAAAGTTCTCACACCAGGGTACATATCCACCAAAAAAGAAAAACAAACATTCTTTTTTTTGGTCAAAACTAGAGAAACAGTTCTCATTTTCCCCCAGTTGAAAGCACTTGGAGTCGGAATTTCATTAGAAATTCATTGAATCAGGTCTAAGGGGCAAGTAGGGAGGCTGCAGTTGTTACTCTTCATTAGTTGTTATCAGAAACATGAGCAGAGACAAAACACATCTTGATCACATTATACAGCGTGTTGAGGAGGGAAAGAAGAGATGGGGTTAAATGAAACCCCTAGAGATCCCATCAGATCTTTAACATGGCTCTCACACACGAGCCTGACTTTTAAGCATTTGCACACTTATGCGTGTGCACGCACATTTTTACAGGATGTGAACACTGCATGATAATAATGTCTGGGTGTTAAAAGCTTTATAAAATAAAGATAGTAAATATATTTTTTAAGAATAAATGAAGCGTTTGGATTCTTTTTCAAGCAAGATTCAAATTCGCTCAGAGTAGTAATATTTCATGAACAAATTTTTTTTGCTAAATGGATTTTTCACCAGCAAGAAGTACTTTTGACAACTTTCACTTTATAAATGAAATATAGGTTGTCTGAGATGAATAGCCAGGCATTAGCTTTAATTAAAGGGCCACTGTCATGCTTTTCTTAAGTCTTTCAGAGTAAACTTTATTCATATATCCCTTGTGCTATCTTAGATGACCCCACCCATACATTGACGTGTTCTCCCTACCATGACAAAGGTGGATAAAGGTGGAAAGATTTTATGTAATCCATGGACACCAGTGAAGATCACAAATCATTGAAGAAAAAGGTTCAGCGCACTGTCTGGTGGGTCTAGATGACCCAACTCCCAATGGTGAAGTGCCTAGGATAGCACAAGTGTTACATGATAATATATTACCTTGAAGCACACTAAAGATTAGGTTTTTTAATGAAATATGAGTTATTTTTGCAGCTCCCTTCCCTACCAGGAAGTAAGACGACTTGATCTTTGAGGCACCGCCTTTCGTTCCTTCTGGGTGCCGCCCATTTCATGACATCAAATTAGTGTCGGCCTTGGCAGCGTGTCTGCGTTTTGCCATCGAAAACAAACAACCTCTGAAATTTTGCAAAGATGGATGAGTATATTGTGCATATAAAATGAAAGTGTTTATTTATTTATCGATTTATTTATGTTTTCTATTCTCAACTTGTCCTGTCCAACAGCTAAGCAAACAGATGAGAGCTGAAAGCCTCTGACATATTTTACTTTTACAACAGGGATTATGAATCTTATGATACCAGATGTATATTTAAATAAACCCCTTTTGTAATTTCAGCTAAACTTTATTCATGTTAACTATCTTTGTAAATATTTTTTGTTGGACCGGACGGAAAAGAAATGGAAGGAAGAAGAAAGACGGATGACAGATGGGGGGGTGATAATAGTAGCAAGGGTAAGATCATGAAGCGTCAGAAAGCAACAAGTTGCTGGAGCTTTATAGTCACAACTGACAGGTTAAGATGAATGAAAAATCTAAAATTGGCGGGGCTTGTCCACACACACTCAAGCGTTACAAACACACCTGCTGGCTCCAAAAGTGTTCACACACAAACAAGTCTACAAGTCTACATGGACATACTACCACTAACACTCACACGCCTATGCCTACTTATGCATTCAGACTAACACATGTGAAACATTTCATTTAGTGTCGCAAACTGTTTGTGCAAAGGTGAGATAGCACCTGTGCTCGAGTCAGTGTTTATGTTCTTCTGGGGTGGATGATAGAATGTAAAAAGAAGGAGAGAGCCCAGCCGCCCCTCCCCCAAAATCTGCACAGTACAGCAATAGAGAAAGACTGCCTGCCAGGCAACAACGTCTGCCACCCCGGGCAGGGCCAGCGGGACTGCAACAGCGGCCCCCAACACCAGAGAGCAGGCGGGCAGAGGGGGTAGAAAGTGCAAGCCCCAGCCTGACCCGTAGAGCAGCCTCCCCACCTCGCCCAGGGGGGCCAACGAGGGGCCCCACCCCAGGGAGGCACCCAAAGCCCCAGACAGGTGGCCCACCACCACCCAGGAGTCCTGAGCACCTGCCCCCCAGCCCCAAGCACGAGTCAGGGCCTCCCAGGGAAGACCCACCCCCTCGCTCCAGGCAGCCCCCCCAGGCCACGGTTAGTCCAGGAGAAAGCAAGGCAGGGGGCGCCTGCCTTGCTCCCCCCTCCCACACACACAGGAGTAGGATGCCCAAGAGGAGCGAGGGTCCCCAAAGGGGGGTTAGAAACATGTTCCCAACCCGAGGTGCACATGGGCAGCCAAACCGGTGCAGGCAGACCCCCAGCCAGAGCCGGGCCCCCCAAGCGTAGGCAAAAAGACCATCCCCCCAAGACAGACAAGACCCCCACCAAATCACCCAGCCACGTCCCCCCACAACCGCGCCCGGAAGACCACGCGGCACACCCGCCCACCCCACCCAGGCACTGTGCCCGGCCCCCGACCAATGGAGTTGGTGTTTAGTTTGGCTCCGCAGCGGTTGTTTTTTGTGAGGGATGAACATTATAATACACTTAAAAGCTCAAAAAAGTTGATTTTGCATTATATAGGTCATTTAAATGAATGAATGAGCGAGAATGACTTTAAAAAAGATCTGAGCAAGTGATGGGAGTATCAATACCAAGGTATCCAGATTAAAAAACCCGTACATCACCAATTTTGGTACTGACTACTCTAGTGTAAGTATCAATTACTAATTAATAAACGGGAAAATAGAAGTGCCTGTGTCAGTTCTAGATATGTTTGGTTATTAGGTGAGTTAAACCCCCCAGACCACAGCATATGGAACTGCTTCATCAGTCATGTGACCAGACGAGTCGTAAGTTGTGCATGCTGCCTACAGCAAAACACAGTACGCAATGAGTAGGTAATTTTAGAAAGAACCATTTTGTAGTTTTTAACCTTGCACATTAAAGTATTTGCCAGGTCAGTTTTAATGGTATTTGTTTTTAGGATAACAAATCTTGCGCTTAAGAAAAACTATTAACCCATACGAAGTGACCAGTAATTGGTATCGGTAATTGGTATTAAATATTTTATACAAAAAGTAATCAGTATCGTATTGAATCTTAAAAGTGTGGTATCGCCCCACCCCGAATGGAAATGCAAATATATATATACATATATATGGAGAGAGAGAAGCTTTAGGTTGTTTAGTTTTTTTACTTCTAATGTTCCTGATACATATACAGGTATCTTCTCTGAGTCCCTGGTCTTTCTTTAGTTTCTCATGTGAGAATATAAAACGATGAATAACACTGATGACTTAAATTTGAGTCTCTGATGGTGCGATAGTTACACTGGTGTTTTTGAATGGCGAATCAGCATTCACAATTTAAACATTTGTCACCAATCAGACTACAAAACAGGACAACCATTCTAAGTCTTTCACTTCTGTCTCTCAGATCTCAGTGAAGATCAAAAAAAGAAGAAGAAGAAAAGAAAAAGAAAAGACCTTTAGAACAATTTCATTTAATTTCCACTAGCATCAAGGAATTCCCTCCAGGGGAAGGAATATGTTTGACATTCCTGGCTGCTGCAAAGCCCTCCCACACCCTCATTACTCTCTGTCAGACTGTATCTCTCCGCTTCTCCTGCCAACTCAGTCCTGCCTGATGAGGATCAAACTATCAGTAAAAACTTTTTAAGTACAGCTGTAGGGGTAGGCGTATCCATCTGAGTATCGATAGTATCGATGCCAAGGTGAAGTATTTAGTGTGATGAGAATAATACTTTTGATACTTTTTTTTTTACACAGTTTCTCCTCAATACGTACATTAAAGAGCTTGAATTTACTGACGGAGTTCAGCATCTATCCAGTGTTGCCAGATTGGGCACAAAACAGCCCAGTTTGAGTAAATACTCACTCAATTTATGCAAGAAGCCTTCCAATCTGGCAACGTTGTCTGTCTGTAAACAGTGCACCGCCTCCTCTCTTGCTTACACCTTGCCCCTGCCTGCTTTATTGTTAATTTGTTAAATTAAGTCATTAAGGAGCCACATATTTGCACCAAATGCAGCATTATTTGTGTTGTCTTCTTTTTTTATAAGTGACATATTTATTACTGCCTTTTATAATATTTGTTTGTGGTGCTGTTATACTAACATTTCTGTTTCTTTTTTTTTTTGTTTTTCATTATACGGTTAGGTAGGGTTAGGTTAGTTTACCGTTTTCTGCTTATTGTATTATAACATTATTAACATAAATATTCTATAATTAATTTATGTTCAGTTTACAACCCCCCACACGGGACGGCAGTTCTCAGTTTCAGGCCGTTACAAACTCTGTGACATAAAAAATAATAGGAAACCAATAGTGGCGCAGATTTTTTTCCAAGCACTGAGCCGCTGTCACTACCGCTCCCCCGTTAAATTTGCGTCCCGGACAATCGCCCGTATTACCTGTGCCTAAAACCGTGCACTACTGGGGCGGGCCCCACTATTTGAGAAGCACTGCTATAATCAAACAGTAGCTGGAAAAGTTGTAGGAGCTCAGGGTATGACTGTGTGGACCAGTGCAGTTCATATTGATAAAAAATAAACAGATGTTTGTTCAGATTTGACATAATACTGAAAAGTAGCTTTAATTCTGTCCATAGCTGATTCATTTTCCTTTCTTTTTGTAAGCGTTAGTAATAAGGTTGGGAGTTAGCATAGTGACAGTAATATTTGTTTTTAGCGTTATCAGTTAGTTTTTAGACATGTTTTATACAAGGTTGGTATTTTAAAGTGTGGATGCCATGCTTTGAACAACTTTGTCAAATAAAAAAGCCCTTTAAACGCTGATTCTATTGATACCAATAGTTAGCTTCGAAAAAAATCCGAAGCATATGAATAATAGACATCTTTCGAAGGAATCAGAGATTTGGATCTGCCGCTAGAGCGCAGGCTGGAAGTGAACCCGATATGACCTGTGACGTCACGAAAGGCGTTGACTTTCGCAGTTCCGCTTCGGACAGCATGTAAACAAAACAGGTAGTCTTCGTTTCTCTCGTGTTTAAATCTGTTAATCATCAACATGCCAAGTCGTTGTGCGGCAGCTGGATGTAGCAATACATCTAGTGAAAGTGTATCTGTGTATATAATTCCCAAAACAAGAAGCGCTGCTGAAAAGGGGAAAGTTCAAGAAGGTGGACGGCGAAGGATTTTTCCCAGATCTGCAGGAGAGAAGTCTGCGTTTTCGAAGGGACAAAAACCGGGACACAAACGAAGAATTTTGAACGGAGAGTTGGGAGGAGGATCTTGGGTTCTGAGTCGAGGAAAGGCGGGTGAGCTGGAAGCGAGCGAGCCGTTTTCTGGGTCGGAGAGGACGGCGCTGGAGTCGGTCGGGAGCGGAGGCTGCTAAGCTAGTGTGCATCACGATGGATCACATTGAGGCGAAGTAGTCGTGTTTTCTGTTGTCCTTGGATCCAACTGGAGTATTTCAACGCACTCAATGTTTTGCAAGAGAAGCAACAGGCCTGCAACGTTTTTTTTTTCTTTTGCTTTTGAGGTGCCGGTACCGTGAGTAAACTGAACTGTGTGTGTGTGTGTGAGCGCGCGCGCACGAGAAAAGGTTTCAAACTGGTTCAACAGGTAAAACTGTTAATGTTCCACAGTTGTTAATGGTATACAGTGACTTTGTTAACTAAAGAGTAGTAATATCTGGGAAACTTTTATTTTGTGACATTTATTTTGTAAATTGGGTTGAAAACCAGTGTTTACCTTTGTTTAGATTAGGCCAAAAGGGGACATTTTGAGTATATTTTAGGGTAAGTGGAGTAATTTAATTGTATACATTTTTTACTTAATTGGAGTGGTTTATATTTTTTGTTGGGGTATCAATTTATATTTTATTTACCAAATTATAATTTATTAAACAAAGCTTTTGCAAAATTTGGCTCAATATTGAAAGATCTCTGGAGTCTCTTTATTTTCTTATTAGGAGACACGCTTTGATTTATCAGGTTGCAAAAGTGACTCATCATCATGATAATCTCCTCAACTTTCCTCTTCATCTTTCTGTTCATCTGATGATAAATCGCTAATAGAGACGGTAGCATCACTCTGTGCTTCGCTATCGGTGCTAGCCATGTTGTCTGCCTTGTCTTCCTTTCGTTACGTCACAAACATGGCGGCGCGAATTCGGCGGAATGCGTGAAGCCGACGGCCGTCCTCGTTGTTTATATCGCGTTTTTCGCTATTTATTCTTTTTCGAAAAATATTAAAAACAATCGCAACATGAAATAGAGACTATTTACTATATTTTGGCTTATTAAAATAGGCCATGTCACCCACACTTTAAATATGCTAGCGGGGCTACTAAGTGTGCACTAAGCAGTGAGGAATTCAGACATAACATTAGAGTTACCGTGAATTCAGTTAATAAAGTCTGACCAATGTACTGACTTTGATTCTTTTGTCTCGTTTAATGTGCCTTAATGTTTGGTTCAACTTAGCTATGACAAATGTTTGAAAATAGACCATTCATTGACGGTGCGCTTTATAAAAAAGTAAATACCCCCAATCTGTGTCTGCTTTAGATCATGTCCGATCATAATAATACCCTTTTCTTTTTCAACCTTGACAATTTCTACATAAAATGTGCTCAAAAATAGAGAAAATTGTTGTTTGTTCTCATCATTACAGGACTAATAAATTACAATTTGCCAAGGGTTTGATCCATGTGATGTGCTAGTTGTAGGTCACTTCAACTTATTAAAAAAGCAGCAGCTAAAATGATACATGGTTATTTAAATTAAGCTGGACACTCGAAATGAACACAGCCTGCTCAGCTTCACATCCCTGTCTAATTTCAAACACCTGCACCAACGTGGCTTCCCCAAAGCTAAATCAGTCTTTTCCAAACAGATGTTTGAAAAGCAGATGGATCTTTACCAACACTGCAGTAACTTTAATATGGAACACGCTTCGGAAGTCACAGAATATTAATCTTGTTACTTTGAGTTAGCAATCACATGAAGCTTTATCAAACACTGGCAACAGTTTTCCTGTCAAGGATCAGCTGTTTTAGTGAATTATTTATTTAAAAAAAACTTTATTAAACATAAGTAGTCTTTAAAAATGATTTTAAAGAACACATTTTGAATAGAGAGAGAAGAAAAGACAAGAGAAGAGAAGAAAACAAAACACAAAACAAATCCAACCCCAACTCAACCTTACACACCCCCAGACTTAACGAACCCCAACCCACAAGCAAAAGCAAGACAAACTATAATAACTCATTTGTAGCATTGTTGTTGTGTTGTTGGGGATACAGGGATGGTGATGAATCCGGATGAATGAATGATGGAAGAAACTGGCCTCTTCTGGAAGAAGATGCCCTCTCGCACCTAACAGATGAGAGAGGAAGCATGGGCTCTTGGTTTTAAGGCGCAGAGTGAAATACTGACACTCCTAATGTGTGTCATAAAGCAGTGGTCCCCAACCACCAGGCCGCGGACCGGTACCGGGCCGCGGGACACTTGGTTCCGGTCCGCGGAAAATTTTGACACCGGGACGCACAGGAAGAAAAAAATAATTTCCATTCTATTGTTTTTTTCGAAAGAAACGTTTTATTTTGAAAAGTGACCGGATTCTCTCTGTTACATCCGTAACACTTAAAGCACGTCAAAGTCGCGACATCAAACATCACTTGATACACACCTTGCGTTGCACCTTAGCCCCCCACCCCACCCACCCCCCACATCAGCCCCCCCCCACCGGTCCGCGGTAAACATGCCTTGCGTTGTACCGGTCCGCGGTGACAAAAAGGTTGGGGACCACTTTATGTTGAACAATATTCCAATGTTCTTTAATAAGTGTTTTACAAAGCTTCAGAAATGTTTCAGAAGGGTTTTTGATCAAAAAGGATTGGTGACGGACATTCTCCAACTGTGGGGGTTGTGGATGGTTCTCCATTTTCGTGGATTCTGCGTATTCACGGGTGTCTCTGGTCCTTAAAACCCCCCCGAATATGGGAGGAATACTGTATAGTATATAATATTTTCACTAGCTTTGCATCCATCAATTGTCTGTATTAATTTTGCTTTGACTCGTCATAAAACACTGCAATTACTAATTAAGTAGGAAGCAATTATGTTTTTTAATTGAAACTAATTGATATGTATAATCAATTAAGGACACATTAAAAATACATTTATTGAATAATTTCCAATCTTGAATAATTAATTACACATTAATGATGTATTTATAGTCATGCTTATTTGTTTAATTTTACTATGTTTGGTTCTTCCCATCTGGGCTTGTGTGCAAATCCTGCAGCAGAGATAGTTGCATCTCTGACATGCGATCTAAGAGTGCTTCTGAACCACAGCACTAATGCAACATTTGCGAGCCCCACTTTAAAGGTTACCCCACACCTCCCCGAGTGCATTCGAGAGTGAAGCTACTTCACTTCTTATCTAAAAGGTTTTGGATTAAATTCAAATAGGACTTTCATATTTTGTGCTAAACTGAGTAACAAGGTGTTTTTTTTTCCTTTCACGATACTTTATTGTCTCTAGAAGTCATTTTCAGGCTGCTTTGCTTCTTTCATCTCTTTTCCCTTCTTGCATACTATTTTCAACTTGTTTCATTCAGTGTAATTTTACCCGTTATCCCTCTCTTTTTCTGTCTTTGAAAACTGGTTTGCTGACAGATGTTTGCAGAGAACAGCTTCTGACAATTCAGGGATTTTTTTCATCTGTCATCCGGCAAGCTGGAGCACTGGAGTTGAACAGACTGGGCTCACAGATATACACTAACTTCAGCTTTTTAAACCTTTACCGCTGAGTTTTTCTGATGTGCAGAGAACATAAGCAGAATCCAACGGAACAAGTGAAGGTAATTCAAAATAATTGTGGTTGTCCAACTCCATTCTTCTGTTTGGCACTCGGGTGTGGAGCTCTTCCTTCAAATTGCTCCTCCTTTCAAATGCAGACCGTTTCATGTCAAATGTGATGCTGAAAGTCTTGGGGGTTTCTGAAAATGTGGTGGCAGTGCGCTCCCTTTTGCAATTCTTTTGTACATTAGCACAAAAAGGAAGCTGGAATGGTACTTTCTGGCACACATCTGTATCTGTGAGACTGGAATGAGGCCATAAAGATCAAGACAAGTCAACTTCAGGAAAAAATGAAATTCTTTTTGCCTTTTTTGGCATATATACACTTTATTACGAAAAAGTCTTGCTCATCTGGCTGTACGTGCATGCCAAGGTGGCATAATCTATAGGCTTCAATACGTCAGCCGGCACTTTGCAGAGATAACAACTTTAACTCTTCCAGGGAGGCTGTTAATAGGAATGTTTGAGAATTCTTCCAGAGGCTCCATGAAGAAATTCTAAGTCATCCCAAAGATGTTCTATTGAGTTGCAATCAGGACTCTCATTCAGGTTTATTACATCAAACTCACTTGTCGTGGTCTTTATGTACCGTCAATGGGCATTGGTGTGAAGTCTGAACAGGAATGGGGCATCTTCTATTTGTTCACATATTGTAGACGAAATTGTCCAAAATTTCTCTGGATGCTGTTCGAACCCACAGCTCCTCTGCCTTAAACTAAGAAGTGAAGTCCTGCTCTTTAAAAATATGCCACACGTTCACATTCTCCTCAACATCGCACGTTCAAGTGACCACTTTCAATAAATGATTTATGTAAATGCGCGTTTAAGGATTCCGCATTCATAACTCTTGTGTTTAAACATAGCTACGCACATTTTAGGACGGTTTTTGGGCTCTACTTACAAAATGCGGAGTCATTGAAAAAGCATTGAAAGTTAAACCTGGTCAAACTTTGACCAATCAGCGAGTCTGATTTATTAGAGATAAATGAAAGGCATTTTCTTTTAATTCACGGAAGTGCCAACTGTTTAAAAATTGATCATGGAGGAAAAATTAATAATTGCAATCTATGCTCGGGCAGAATTATGACACCATTTATCAGAATAAAGCTGTAAAACTAAAAGCCTGGAGAAGGATTTGCCAAACGTTTCCTGCTACAACATTTTGCACCACGCCTCTTCCTGCTGTTTCGGGTAGCGACTGTCCAGTGTGAACATAATGAGCTAAATATGCATTCGAGAAATCGTCTTCTTGAACATGCATCACATGCCCGGTGTCATACTTTGACACAAAGTACTTGTACCAGCAGGTCTCATGGGACCCACCAAACCCAGACTCATTGATCGGATTACAAGATGGAGGTGTCTTTTGTCTCTCCAGAGTGTTACCTGCTCTAAAATCCGGCAGTGGAGTGCTTTATATTACTCCATCCACCTCTTCTACAGAGCTTTTATGGAGCTGCTCCCCCACAGAAACATATTCCATTAAGCTCTCTACTCACAGTCCGCAGAGATAGACTGCAGAAAGTTGGTGACCTCTTCCCACCGTGCACTTCAGCATCTGCTGACCCCACTCTGTCAGTCTTTGCAGCTGAGTTGCAATCATTCATTCATTTTTTTTTTTATGTCACGAAGAGTTGGCTGTGGGAATCACTGGTAGCACCAAAATAGGACGGGAATACATAGTATTGCAATAGTATGGCCATGGAAATGATGGGAACACCTGAATCCCATTATTAAGATGAGTGAGAAAATCTTTTTCACATACAGTAACATTTAACAGATTTGTTAAAGTTTAAAAGACTTAAAGTATTAAAGTTAAAAACAAACTAAATGAGTTGAAGTTGAGGGGACTAATTAAGATGAAAAAACAGCATGATGTGCTTTCAGGGAACACATGAAAGAGTCTGAGCAAAAGCTACTGAAGACACCGTCTTGAATTGAGATAGATTAGAAAAGCAGCAGGTGGTGATTCAACTAAAGCTTAGTTCTAAAAATGTATACTTAAACAGACAGAACAGGGCAGGACAGGAAAGGTATCCTTCCAAACCTGCTGTAACACCTTTTGGAGTTGTTGGAGCCAATCCCAGCTACTGTTGGGCAAGGGCAAGATACACCGTGGACGGATCGTCAGTCTATCTTAGACTAAAGTCACAAATGCCAAAATGCCACAGTGCTGCGACCTAAATACAAGTTTTTCAGCATTTCTTATTGAGAGGCATCAGTCACATTTTTAGATGCTGGGTGGCGGCTGCAGAGGTTTTAGGAAAAAGTTAAAAATTTTACAGGGACTGGACGTTTTTCTGACATCGGTCAGTGGCCACCCAGGTAGGTGGCAGGAAAGCAGCAGCGCGATAGCTGACAAAACTGTCTGATGATTGACCGATTTTAGACTGCCACCCTCCTGCCCCCGTGCTGCCATCCCACTGCCACCATCTGATTGTTAGAAAATGTAAGGTAGCATGGGCGGGGCCCGGCGATGACCGGACATCAATCTGGCGATCCTGGCCACCGTGGGTCCTGCATATAAATGGGGAGACAGCATTGATGCTGCACTGATGTATTAATGTTCTTCATCCAATGAAGACTCCTTGGACCGCTTGGACCTTTGTTTTCTTGGGCGCTTGGGCTTTGCTGGGTTTCTTGGGGTCTAAAAATAGGTAAATTTGTAAATTGACAAAATTATAATGTAAGTTCAAAATCTGAGTTGGGAATGACCAGTGGTGCAGAATGGGGCACTTTTTATATTCACCCCAGGCTACCGGACGACTGGTGGCTTTTTTTATGGACAGCCACCGTCCGGAGACTTTTAAACATCGTCCAATCAAAACTGTTGCCAGCCGGTGATCCGGCTGCCACCACCCACCTATCGGCCGATTTCGTAGCGGAGTCATCCCTTCCTGACTGCCGCTGTCTATATTCATGACCACACCAACGATTTTCCTAAAAAAAAAAATCGGTTGATGGCATGAAAATCTTGAAGATTCTGCCAATGACTCCCCATCGCACGGTGGCAGTTTTCCTTGTGACCATAGCATTAGGGCCACAAAAGAACATGCAAACTCCACACAGAAAGGACCTAGTCAGGATTCATTCCAGGGCCTGTCACTGTGAAGAGTGCTTACCGCTGCACCACATGAGAGCCTAGGAAAAGCAGAACTAGACAATTAACTCAAAAACCTAACACTTACCTTTCATTAGGTCTAGAGGTCGCAAGAATAACATTGACCCTAAGAATGCCTTGATGATCTTCACCTCTACCAATCAAGATACCTTGATCTAAGCAAGAACATAGAATATTCTGTAAATCAAACAAGAAATATCAACGGTTCCACTGTTTTTTCTTAACAGCTGGATCCTTTTTCAACTCACTGAAATGTTTTAAGAAAAATATTCCAATTTTTTCAAAGCAGTTAAGCAGTACTTTGTGATTTTACTCAAATAACAAAAAAAGTCTGCATTTTAATGAATAGTCTGGCTGTTTAATTTGCAGATTTGTATCTCTGGTATGCAATAGAAACTCAAGAGTCCAATTAATTCTAACCCATTACCTTTATATTTGATATTTTTTTCTTTTCTTTTAGTGATTAAAAAAATACTCAGTGATGAAGAGGCAAAAGTTACCAAGACTTACCTGATTAGACCTACCTGTTTTTTGTGATAAATTTGAACTTAAAGAATTGGGTTTACATTCACTGCTCCCCTAAAGTTGCTCAAAATAATCTTAGAAGGCTTTACTTTGTAAAGTCTGGGGAGATACAAAAAAAAGTCACACAAAAGGTAAAATTATAAATGATCATCAATAAAAATATTGTGTTACAGTGTTATTGATGTCAGGATTGACTGTTTGACTCCTTAGCCCAATGAGTTGTTCTGCAAGATAACCCACCACTAATTAAAAGAGTCATCACTGTCTCCTCCTGCATGTGCGTTTCAACCATGCAAACAGTAAAAACCGATCCAGTTTAAAGGAGCTGCTTTCATTCATTTTAAAGAGTGTTTGTTGTGAATTACAAGATAATTGCGGCGCTGGTGTGATGCATGTCTGTTGCGAATCCTTTGGTGGTTATGAATTAAATAAAAGTAAAGTGTTAATTGCTCCTTTGCCACTTGGCAAAATCCTGGAATGACTTATGGGGGCCTTTGGGAACCTCCAGACCTCGTTTTTGAAGCTCTTTGTGTCAGCTGTGCTTCAAGCTGTGAATTCAACGGTCCGTGAGCCAGCGGCCGCCGGTTCAGTCAGCCTCTCATCGCTCTGCAGTGGGCTGCAGGAATAACTGCATGTTCTCACTGCCTGATAAAAGGGTCAGCTATTCTTTTGCAGGTTTGTAATCAAAATCCATTTTCTAGTTCCAGCAAATTACACTGTGTAGCGCTAACAACTCATTTGATATTTTGGATTCAAGGATGAGTGCCTGTGTGCGTCTGTGGTAGGAAGCATGCATATGTGTTTTGGGTGGTTTTTTGTTCTTTAGGAAGCATAGGAATTAACTGAATAATTAATTGATTTAATTGATTAATTAATTGATTAATTATGCAGGAATTAACCTGTATGGCACGTGTCATCCTCTTGTCAAACACAAACCCAACACATATAGTGTTTAAAATGTTATGCATTCTGGCAAAACCAGATCTATCAAATCACATCTGAGCTATTTTTGGCCCACAGAAACAAAGAGAAAGTGTCAGCAGCTACGTTAATTCTCTGTGTCTTAAACCCTCAAATCAAGTCAAAAATCTAGGGGTAATCATGGACTCTGACCTAAACTTTGACAGCCATATCAAGTCAGTAACATCAGCAGCATTTTACCATCTGAAAAACATTGCCAAAATCAAAAACATAATGTCAAAGCCAGACCTGGAGATACTTATTCATGCATTGGTCTCCAGTAGGTTAGACTACTGTAACAGCCTGCTCACCGGCCTCTCCAAACGAGCTGTAAAACAGCTTCAGTACATCCAGAATGCTGCTGCTTGATTCCTGACCAGAACCAGGAAGTATGATCACATTAGTCCTGTGCTCAGGTCTCTGCACTGGCTCCCTGTACCTCAAAGAATAGACTTCAAAGCAGCTCTGCTTGTGTACAAGTCTCTCCATGGCCGCACACCAAAGTACATCTCTGACATGTTAGTGCCATATGAACCATCTCGTACTCTGAGGACCTCAGGGACCGGCCTCCTGTTGATTCCCAGATTCAGAACTAAACAAGGGGAATCAGCGTTTCAATATTCTGCAGCTAAAATCTGGAACAGCCTCCCTGAAGTCATAAGACAGGCCTCTTCTGTGTCCATGTTCAAATCTAGACTTAAAACATTTCTGTTTAGCTGTGCATATGACTGAAAGGTCCTGTCTGCACTTTTCTTTCCTTTCTTTTTAAATCAATTTTCAAATTTTTTTTTTCTTTTAAAGTAAATTTTATGTTGATTATTTCTATGATGTATTGCGATTTAATGCCTTTTTCTGTTTTGTGAAGCACCTTGAATTACTTTGTGTACGAATTGTGCTATACAAATAAACTTACCTTGCCTTGCCTTGTCTTTGTTCCTGCAGTGTGGGTTCTGGTGCACCGTGCATCAGCCTTCTCCAAAATTCCAAGTGTGGGTGAGCCTGGTCGGGCCATGTTTACAACACTCCTTGTGGGCCCCCACTTCTTTTGGGTGTCCTCCTTCTGGGCAGGGATATGTTAAATAAAGAATAAAAAATAAGAAGTATATATGAAGTAAAAATACTGCTTTTGGCACATAATATAATTTTTATTTTGTTTGTGGGGCTAAAACGTCCAAGTATTTAATTATTTTCTTGTTGTGTACATTATGAAAAGAAAAGAAAACAAAAACTCTCTAAGTTTGTTCTTTAAAAAAAATATTTTAAGATAAATTTTGTTTGCACTTTAACTGGAGCTTAAAATGTATGACCATAAAAAGTAAGTGACATTTTTTTAATGTTATTATGTTTCTTAATTGGTGCCAGTCAGATCAATTGTGAGGTTTAGTGATCCAAAATGAAATATACTGACTACTGTGACCTGTTATTAGGTCTGTTATTCTGTTTGAATGCCAGGAGCTGGAGAGGGTTTCATTGAGGACGTTACGTTAGGACAAAACTGCTTGAATCCTTTTTTGTGTCTTGCTTTAAAAAGCTACAGGGGATTTATTATTATTTATTCATTTAATTAATTTCCCTTTCGTCACTTATTAAATGATTAACAGAGCTGGAATTATTTCTTAACTTCAAATTTTTTTGAGCTTATATCTTCTCACCTTTTATAGAGTAGATCTGGAATTGTTCAGGACTCAGAAGAGACAGAATTCAATCTCAGTTTTCATATCTGTCTTCCTTTTTGGAAAAATGCACCTTTTTAACATTTGACTAGATTTAATGTTGTAATTCTATTTTCCCAAATTCTGAATATCATCCACTTGACACTGATAGTCACCTTTATTTTTGTGTTTTGCTGTCAGCAGCACTGTGTTGATACAAATGCAGCAGATCCAAGCTGTTAGGCATCGACAGCCGTCTTTATGGTAGTTTTCTATGACATGATACCCTTTGCTCTTGGTAGAAATTGGATGGAAAATCCATCTCAGCTCAATTTAGGCCTCTTTTGAAGCTGTCATATAAAAATTGGGGCCATACAAACATGGTATACAGTTGAAAGGACAAAAAGAAAAACCTTTCAGTGTTCGACTGTTTACAACAAAGAATCAGTGGTTTTACTGGGAAAAGTTCAAACTTGATTTCAAAGCATCAGAGTTCCTAGCAAGATGTAAATGGAAGATTCTTGAAAACTCGTGATAAGTTTGATCTTCTTCAAAACAAGTAATTTCAGTGAGAAAATAGTCTAAAAATGTAGTCCTAATAGATAAAAAGCAGCAACATGACAGAACTAGCTATTCTATTCAATTAATTGTTCTTGTCTTTCCTATTGATTGACAATAATAAACTTTTGGGTAAAACTTTTGTAATTCTCTATAAATTTCATGTACAGCCTTGAAACCTGTCTTTTCTTTTTGTTTTTTAATGCCTTGTCTCCCCAATCAACAGTCGCTCAATAGTGTGACTGGTAGAATGAGCAACTGGCAGAGAGCTAACGCTCCCACAGGATCCAAAATGTCAGCCAGCTAGAACTAAGATGTAGTAAGCCCTTGTTTCCCTCAACAGGCGCCACTTCATCAAGCCCTCGTGCTCTGATTACGGTCCAGGTCATTAAACAAGAGGAAACATGGACAGGTAGGATTAAGACAAAGCCTTTTCTTGGAACTAATCTTGTATACAGGCTGAGCATATGGTACTCAGAAGGCACCTTTAACACCTGATAAACACGACATCACGCCAGTTTAGTCTAAACAACTATTAGGGTAGATTAATGCTTTGACAAGGTTGAACAAATCTGAAATGTCTAAAAAAGGTCAAAAAGTTAAATATAAAGTGATATTTTTCATACAAGCTAAAGCCAAACAATCAGAATTTTAAAAAAAATATATATATATACGGTATAATTATGACGTAGTCAAGCAGAATTTTCCAAAAACTAAGGACACAAAGGAACAGAATGAAGAGGCTTGGCTCAAAATTTCATGCACGTCTGCACCTTGACGCAGTGATAAAATGCCGAAATGGCTAAATAATGGTGTTGAATGCTCTGGATTTCTATTTTTCTACTGTCTGCAAAACCAATGCATGAGAAAAAAAAAAAAAAAATATATATATATATATATATATATATATATATATATATATATATATATATATATACACACATATATATATATGTACATATATATATACACCGGTATATGTGTGCGTGTGTTATTATTTCGTTTTGTTTAGTATCAGATTCTAAAGGAAGTTTTATTCTTGGAAAACTACCAGATTCTCTCTTCCAAATCAACATGTTATTCACCTCGATTACGTGTCTTCAATACATTCACTACCTTCTGAAGCGGCCACTAAATTAAAAGTCCTAAGCTAACAAGAGTAATAAAGAAAAAGAAAATGTTTTTGGAAGCTTTGGTGCTGGCAGTCCCAGATTTAGCCAGCACCACTATGGGAAGAATGTCACGAGGAGCAAGTCTGAGTGTGCTTAGAGTTTGGGGTGTCTTATCCCTCCAGAAAAGTATGCTATCGTCATAACAGTTCATATATCAATACATCTATCTTTTATTCATTTGAGATGTTTTATACACTGACCAAAAATATAAATGCAACACTTTTTTTATTGCTCCCATTTTTTATGGTATAAACTCAAAGATGTGAAACGTTTTCCACATACACAAAATAACCAGTTCTCTGAAATATTGTTCACAAATCTGTCTAAATCTGTGATAGTGAGCACTTCTCCTTTGCCAAGACAATCCATCCCATCTCGCAGGTGTGCCATATCAAGATGCTGATTAGACAGCATGATTATTGCACAGGTGTGCCTTAGACTGGCCACAAGAAAAGGCCACACAGCACAATGCCACAGATGTCGCAAGTTTTGAGGGAGCGTGCAATTGGCATGCTGATAGCAGGAATGTCCACCAGAGCTGTTGCTAGGGAATTGAATGTCCATTTCTCCACCATAAGCCGTCTCCAAAGGCGTTTCTGAGAATTTGGCAGCACATCCAACCGGCCTCACAACCGCAGACCACATGTAAGCACACCAGCCCAAGACCTCCACATCCAGCATGTCCACCTCCAAGATCGTCTGAGACCAGCCACTCGGACAGCTGCTGAAACAATTGGTTTGCATAACCACAGAATTTCTGCACAAACTGTCAGAAATTGTCTCAGGGAAGCTCATCTGCATGCTCGTCGTCCTAATCGAGGTCTCGACCTCACTCCAGTTCGTCCTCGTAACCGACTTGAGTGGGCAAATGCTCACATGCGATGGCGTCTGGCACGTTGGAGGGGTGTTCTCTTCACAGATGAATCCCGGTTTACACTGTTCAGGGCAGATGGCAGACAGCGTGTGTGGCATCGTGTGGGTGAGCGGTTTTCTGATGTCAGTGTTGTGGATCGAGTAGCCCATGGTGGTGGTGGGGTTATGGTATGGGCAGGCATGTGTTATGGGCGAAGAACACAGGTGCATTTCATTGATGGCATTTTGAATGCACAGAGATACCGTGACGAGATCCTAGGGACCATTGTTGTGCCGTACATCCAAAAACATCCCCTCATGTTGCAGCATGATAATGCACGGCCCCATGTTGCAAGGATCTGTACACAATTCTTGGAAGCTGAAAACATTCCAGTTCTTGCATGGCCAGCATACTCAACGGACATGTCACCCTTTGAGCATGTTTGGGATGCTCTGGATCGGCGTATACGACAGCGTGTTCCAGTTCCTGCCGCTATCCAGCAACTTCGCACAGCCATTGAAAAAGAGTGGACCAACAATCCACAGGCCACAATAGACAACCTGATCAACTCTATGCGAAGGAGATGTGTCGCACTACATGAGGCAAATGGTGGTCATACCAGTTACTGACTGGTTGTCTGAGTCCCCCTGACCCCCTCAATAAAACAAAACTGAAGATTTCAGAGTGGCCTTTTCTTGTGGCCAGTCTAAGGCACACCTGTGCAATAATCATGCTGTCTAATCAGCATCTTGATATGGCACACCTGTGAGGTGGGATGGATTGTCTTGGCAAAGGAGAAGTGCTCACTATCACAGATTTAGACAGATTTGTGAACAATATTTCAGAGAACTGGTTATTTTGTGTATGTGGAAGATGTTTCACATCTTTGAGTTCATACCATAAAAAAATGGGAGCAATAACAAAAGTGTTGCGTTTATATTTTTGGTCAGTGTAACATTACCCACCAAAATTACAGGGCTTGAGACTGGCACGGCCCCTTTTGAGGCTACATTGGCAGTCTTGTACTCCTTTGGCAGCATGTGACACGGCAAGATCTTTATTAGTTAAAACATAGTAAAAGCGGGTTCAGACTATAACCAAAGAAAAAATAGCCTAGAAAATATGAGCCTTATACCTTGGAAAATACGATTCATACCATAGGACCCGTTTAGTATGATAGATAAATTTTCTGGAAAAAGAAATCTGAAAATAAAGTCAAATGCTAACTTTGGCTTTGTGGTCCATTTCAATATTATTTTCTGAGACCAAACTGGTCCGTGGCCTAAAAAGGTTGGGGACCACAGTCTTATAAAAAGACATTCCTTCATAAATCAATGGTTATCTTCAGGATGTGTAGGTACCACTTCAAACTTCAAAATCCAACAGGAAGGATGTTTTCTCCAGACTGCATTGGGCCCTTTTGGCCTAAATGTATCTGGACTAAATAACCTCCCAGCAAACTGGATGGTGTTCAGACAAAAATTTCACATTTTTGGTGTAAAATATGTCCACAATTATTTTTAAAGACACTCGGCCGTGGGCCCAGGCTGTTCATCTAAGAAGTCCAAAAAGACAGAGTTGGAGCTAGTAAAGGCTTTTAGTATCGCTGATGGCAAAGGAAATTAGCTTTTGGCTAATGACATAGTTAAAGAAGAGGGTACGCTGGGTTTTAGATCAACATATTCTACCTTAAAAGTAATGGTGCTCTAGCAGTTTCCATGAATTTTTAACAAGGCGATATTCCCAAATCGTCACTATATATAGGAGAAAAAGACCAGCGCACCAACACAACAGCATAGCTTCAGGGAACATTTCTTTTTTTTTTTTTTTTTTTTTTTTTTTCTCTTTTTTTAACTTGTCCTGTCCAACAGCTAGGCAAACAGATGAGAGCTGAGGGCCTCTTGTGTTGGACATATTTTATTCTAACAAGAGGGGTTATTCATCTTCAGACAAACCAAAGGTATGTCTGAATAAACCCCTTTTGTAATTGAGGCCAAACTTTATTAATTTCAATCATGTTTGAAAATCTTTGGTGTTGGACCGGACGGAAAAGGAAAGAGGGGAACAAGAGAGAGGGACGTTAGAGAGAGGGGGGGGTAGGAGGGTGATAATAGGAGGGGAAGGGGGGTAAGACCATGAAGCAGCATAGAGCAGGCAGGTTTACTGGTTGTTTATCGTTACGGTACGGTTCAAATGTAGTACAAAAAGGGCGGGGCCTGTTCACACACACTCAAATATTATCAACACACCTGCTAGCCGCAGAAATGTCCACATGTCAACATGCACACAAAACAGATAGTGTTCACGAACGCATACTTATGCCTTTAAACCAACTAGTGTGAAATCTTTCATTCATTCAATCATGCAAACTATTAGTGCAAAGGTGAGCTAACACCTGTGCTCAGGTGAGTGTTTATGTTCTTCTAAAATGGATGGTGGAATGTGAAAAGAAGGAGGAGGAGCGCCCAGCCACCCCCACACCCATACCCCCGCCGCAGCAGCAGCGGCAGCCGGAATTCCCCCAGCGCCACACGGGAACAGGCAGGGAACAACCGCCCCCCGGGCGACCAAGACCGCCACCCAGGCCAGGGCCAGCAGGACCGCCGCGAGGCCCCCAGAGCCAGAGAGCAGGGAGGCGCAGAGGGAAAGAGAGCGCCGCCCCAGCCCAGCCAGGAAAGCAGCCCCCCGCCGCGCCGGAAGAGCCCAACGCAGGGCCCCACCGGAGAGGGACGCCCACAGCCCCAGACGAGCACCCCACCACCACCCAGGAGTTCCGGGCATCCCCCCGCCCCGACCCCAGGTACGAGCCAGGACCCCCCAAGGGAGACCCGCTCCGCACTCCAGGCAGCCACCCACCCGGCCCACGGTTGGTCCAGGTAGGAGCAAGGCAGGGGCCCGCCGCCCCCGCCCAGGAGGGGGGAACCCCGGGGAAAAAAGGGCGGCCCATAAGGGATGTTATAAATATGGCCCGACCAGGCTCGGCCATGTTGGAAGTTTGGCGGGGCCCAGCGCCCAGGGGCAAGGACCAGGACCCACCCCCCAGGGACACGAACACCCCCGGCTCAGGTGTAATATGAACCCCCCCACCGTGCGGAGAGAGCACCGCCGGGCCCAGGGAGCCGGCACCCAAGGGACACGGCCGCCATCGCCAAGGGGCCCACACCCCCCACCAGGGACGGGGTAGGGGACAGATGGACCCAGGTCCCACCTTCCTTGTAAAATGTGTGTGCGTGTATGGGTGTTTGAGAGGGTGTTTGTGTGCATGTGTGTGTGTTTATGTTTGAATGTATATATTGAAGGGGGAGGGGTGTGTGTACTAAGGGGGGTGCAGTTAAAATTGGCGAGTAGGGCACTAAGGGGACATCTCCTGATTACTCACAGTAATTCAGTGATTCAGGGAACATTTCTAATGTCTTCTTTTCTAACATCAGAATTTAAATGATTGATGTTCTGTGTGGTTACAGACTTACATGAAATAGTTCATAAAATACCTACAATCAGATTGAAAATCCCACTTAAAAGATTAGAGTGGCTGCTTTGAAGGAACAAAAGGCAAGTGAGATTAATTTGTGTCTGCCATTTTAAAAGACCCTTATAAAGAAAATCTACTGTATGCTTTTACAGTTATGCAAGTTGTCCCCCCAAAATGATGAAAGAGGTCTGTAATATTCACTTCAACTTTGAGAGGCAGAAAGTAACTAATGAATCTAGGAAATCACATTGTCTTATGTTTAAATAAATGAACTTGTGTAATTGTGCAAAAAATTAGGTATTTCGTTATCTTCAATACTTTTTAATGTAACTGTAAATAGCAATGACAGACATCAAATGATTCTCATAGTTCTTTACCTGGTTTGCATTCACTGTATTTGCTATTTTGGCCCATTCTTTCATGTATATCTTCTCAAAAACTGTGATGTTTTTAGGACCATAGTGTTATGATGCCTGTCAGTCTCCTCCCCTTCCCCCTCCTGCTCTGCTCCTGACTCCACCAGCTGGGACCAATTCACCTCATCACTTGCTTCTGCTCTTAAGGAGATCCAGCCTCAGTATCCAACGCCAGTTCGTTGCCCCTTATGGTGACTAAAACCTGGTCTCAGCGTAGTTCTTATTTTTATGTTCAAGTCTGGCCTCGTATTTAACTTGCCTCTCCCTGTCTCAGGATTCCAGTCTCCCAGTGTCTCCTTTGTGGATGTCAGTTCGAGCCCTCCAGCAGTCCGGTGGAAATCTCAAGCTTCGCCACGCCACAAGTCGCTGTCCTCACCAGCTTCTTACCAAGCAACCATCAACTCTCCTGGAAGGAAAATAAAAACTATTACTTAGATTTCACCTACCTTAGTCCTCATTCTGGGTTTCAGCATCTGGGTCTGTCCATCCTTCAAGTCATGACACATGGTGTTTAACTACATCCTTCTCTGTTGGATTGAGGTTTGGAGATTACCAAGGCAACTCTGGAACCTAGAAATATGTATTATATAGCCATTTCTTCATTACCTGGGTAAATTGTTGGAAATCATTCCTATGGTAGAATGCATGCCTAAAATTCAACCAAACACAGTTCCAAAGAAACATAACCACCAAAGATATGGACTTAGTTCATGCACTTTTGTCACAAATAAATCTCTCATGTTTCCTTTTATCTTTCTCTATTTCCTTATTCCAATTTGGTTTTATTTGACCACAAGTCATTCTCCCAATCCTACCTAGGATCATCCAGATGGTCTGTGGAGAACTTTAGACAGACCTTGACATGTGCAGACTTAAGCAGGAGGATGCAGGATTTGAATCCATGACCTTTGTTACTGTGGTCCCAGCTCTCTCATCAGGTCATTGACCCATTCCCCCATGTTGTTCTAGGCTGTTTACTCACCATTCTCAAGATCATCTCTTCCCCACCAACTGAGATGCTGCATTATACTTTCTTAAAACTCCTTCACAGTCAAAGTGTATCTGTAGTGGCTGGATGGATCACTTGGCTGTGTGTAGGACTGACAATAATTTTACAATAAATTAATTGCTTTTTTTTTAATTCTTTGAATTATTTAATTTCTTTCAATGTCTTTTGGTAGACTTTTCTGAGGAAATTATGGTTTGTTTGGTCCTCTACAAGTGTCAGGCTGGGTAAACGGACAAGTACAAAGTACAAAACAACATGGAGCATTAGCATAATCTGGTGGTTGGAAATTTCCACCCAGGGTAAATTGTTCCTAATCTTTTCTGTCTATCAGATCAGAGTTAGGGCATTACATTTATCTGCTTTGTCGAAAATGCATTGAGTTTTTTAATTGTATTTCTGACCTGTTTATGGTCTACCCGAAAACAAAACATGACATTTTATCTGACATGTGGTCACGTGTTTTACTTTTGCAAAGTTGGTCCATTTTTCATGACGACACAGAGAACCTGGCTTGCTTATTAGCAACCCAACTTCTAAAGAAGAATCAAATGAAAACCCATCCATTTCCCTAACCTGTAGTATAGAGGTGTAGGTAAACATCGATTCGGCAATATATCGCAAAATTTCATATAGCAATATTTGTAACGTTTTCAGATGTTGTCAAAACAAGTTTTTTTTTTTATCTATTTATTTATATGTGAGCGTCCTTCAGCATCTGACTCTTGTTTTCCACCTAAACCTCTGACCGATTGTTGGCAGCAGAGAACACTGAGCCTCTTTGAGCAGCTCTACACCGCACAAAACAACTACAAGATCTCCGCGAGAAGCAGCTTGTTTTGACACCAAGACGCGCACTAGGAGTGATGCAAGAGTCATTTTCAGCTAAGTTCAAATGAAACGTTAATACAAGTAAACAGTTGGAACTTTTTTGTTGTGTTTTGTTTTTTTGACAACACGACAATGGTTATTGATTAACACCCTAAGAAAAGGGCTAATTTGACTGTAATTGGTTAATCACGATTAATGAAATAAAGGCAACTTACTTTCCAATTCTCACAACTCCAAAAATGCACATTTATAACATTTTTGTAAGAGTTAGTATGTATTTTAACCTACAAACTGTATGAAATGGGCCGTGGTGCAGAGGTAGAGCATCCGACCATATAATCAAGCTGACTGATTTGTTCTTTTTTCTCGTTTAAGGATTCCTGTTAATTTTTACCAATATAAAGACTATTCTTTCTAGAATCAACTTCAAAAAGTACAAACATTTTTTAAATTATTTTCAATAAAAATTACATCTAACACATGTACAGTTCAGACTCTCAGAAACAGATGACACTAAACAGTACAATGTATGAAACAGATAAATCAGATATGTAAATTCATTATGAATTACTTCTTGACTGATTAATTGACGGATTACTACTACAACAAAGCAGACAAATGTTTCAAACCTGTTAGATTTACTGACAGGTTCATTAAAAGCCCCCAAAAACTGTCCAGTCAGTTAAAAAAAAAACTTTGTTGAGTCACTACCTCTATACAAGGATTTAAAAAAAAGTCAACAGGATTAAAGTGTGATAAACACCTCTGCTGTTCTGGCAGCGTGCCATGCTAAGTTTTTCATTCACTGTGTTTTGTTGTAATGCACAGATCCATGGTCTTGTGCTGCCAGACCAGTTCCACTGAGAATAGACTAGAATATAGTGATGAATTAAAAAATCTGCTGAAAACTTCTCTTTGTCTTCTGACCTTAGGTCTCAATTTCCCTTGGTAGAGTATTGAGTTGGAATCAGATAATGACCAGAAAGTGTGGAAAATCTAATGCATATCAAGTGAAAGGACATGCTGACAATCCCAAGTGACAGAAACACACCACTCTACACTTGCAAAGTACAAACCCAGCAAAAAGTTGAAAGGATCATAATGAAAAGAAAGACTGGTGTGGAAAAAAAAGCAGACCTGTAAATTTAAATGAGTAAGTTGGATTTTTTACATTTTTTTTCTGATTGGACAGGAACAAAAATAGCATTCCCAGTATATTCATGACTACTGTAGTTTGCTTTTCCGTAAAAGAAAGGTGAGTTTTAGGGCAAATCAAAGAGGAAGACAATTGCCCAATTATGTTTCATCCTTTCAGTATGACAGCAATCAATGAACACGGTTGGCCTGTACCAGCCATCAAACCGATTTTAGCATGCAAAGAAAGAGGTGCTGACAGACAGGACACATATCACTACAAATACAAAGTATTTGTAAAAAATGACTTCTAAAAGTTAGTGCTGCATTTAATTAACAAAACTTGGAACATTCTTTTTATTTTATTTTTTGCTTATAACTTTTACAGTAGTAAAGATGGAAAGTTGAGAAAGATCAGCAAAATGTGAAGACAATAAACAGGTTTTAATTGGTTTTAGGTCATCTAGGTGATACCTAGAAGTATAAAATAGAGTTAGACCAGGCATTACAACACATTTATGCTGGAAAATTCATACACATTTTACTTAATATATAAACACTGTGACAGTAAAACTTTTGCTCTCTTTGCTTTTTAAATTTTTTTATCAACTCCAATTTGTATGGGACATTTTTTTGTTCAGTGACTTTAACTCACAATCATTAAAGTCATCTTTTGAGCTATTTCAAAAGAATTCCTAGTGCTATTTAATAATCAGTTTTTTGGTCAAAATTTCAAAAATCTGTGTTGTTTTCTAGGATATAGTTTCAGGAGAGTGGCAGGTGTTCATTAGAAATTTGCCTCCGAGTTGTGGACCACATCACTGTCAAAGAGCAACGCAGCCCCCGTCCAATTGCTGAGAGGTCTCTGTTCACACTTTCTCCTGCTAGCTTACAGCCCCTTCACGCCCCAACCTAACCTTACCGGTGCAACAAAAACAGTGAGCAATAAAGGAGCTATCCAGCCATACAATTTTGAGCCAGATCTCAGCTCAGACGTACATGGATCTATATATATATATATATATATATATATATATATATATATATATATATATATATATATATATATATATATATATATATATCCTCCATTATGAGAAAAACGCCACGAGAACACGTTAAAAACACAATTTTCATTGGACTTTAACTTATTCATTTAAATTTTCTAATGTTCTATTTTGTTTCAGACTACTTGCATATTTTTTTGTTCAGAACTGAAAGAGACTGAGAAAAAAAAACTACTAAAAACCTAAAAGCAACTTGAGAGTAAAACCATATTTTTGATACAGGGGCCACATACACCCAACAGTTGGTGGGAAATAGTCACGTCTATGCTTATTATCCATCTTGTCAACTTCTTTTAACCCTTGTGCTATCTTTGATGACTCCACCCTTACATTGACGTGTTCTCCCTACCATGACAAAGGTGGATAAAGGTGGAAAGATTTCATGTAATCCATGGACACCAGTGAAGATCACAAATCATTGAAGAAAAAAGGTTCAGCTCACTGTCTAGTGGGTCTAGATGACCCAACTCCCAATGTTAACCCTTGTGCTATCGTCTGACCCCACCCTTACATTGACGTGTTATCCCTACATGACAAAGGTGGATAAAGGTGGAAAGATTTCATGTAATCCATGGACACCAGTGAAGATCACAAATCATTGAAGAAAAAAGGTTCAGCTCACTGTCTAGTGGGTCTAGATGACCCAACTCCCAATGTTAACCCTTGTGCTATCGTCTGACCCCACCCTTACATTGACGTGTTATCCCTACATGACAAAGGTGGATAAAGATGAAGAGGATTTCATGTAATCCATGGACACCAGTGAAGATCACAAATCATTCATCATTTTTCATCCGTTTTTTTTAGGAGTTTTTCCTTATCGCGAAGGGGGGTCTAAGGGCAGGGATGTCCAGTTTGGCTTAGTCAGTTTGTTAGTTGGTTGAATGCTGTAAAGCATTCAACCCTTTGTTTTCCTGTTTCTCTTTATTGGTTGAATGCTGTAAAGCATTCAACCCTTTGTTTTCCTGTTTCTCTTTATTTATTGGTTGAATGCTGTAAAGCATTCAACCCTTTGTTTTCCTGTTTCTCTTTATTTATTATTATTTATACTATCTTCCGCCGTTTTTTGACACTTAACTCCTTCCACAATTTTTAACCGATTTTTACCATTCAACTTTTAAAATGTTCAGCTCTTTCAGCTCATTATTGCTATGACTTTTGGTACTTGTAATCCTTGTACTTTTTAAGATATTCCAGTTTTTCCGGGAATTTTTGCCCTATTAAAATGCATTGGGAAGTTATGGTGCACGAGGCGCCCTGTTCGACACCCGGTTTGGACCCTTAAAATTTTCTTCCAACCAACTTTTAAAATGTTCAACTCTTTCAACTTATTACAGTTATTACTTTTGGTCATTCAAATCATTGAACTTTTTAAGATATTCCAGGATTTTTGCTCCATTAAAATGCATAGGGAATTCTTGTGCTTAACCTCTTTTACAGGTTTTTACCCTTTTTAACCATTTTACTTTTAAAATTTTGAGCTCTTTCAGCTCAATTCAGCCATGTCTTTAACAAATTAAACTTTCTTCTAGCAATACAGCATTGAATCCTGTATTTTCTTCTGGAAATGCATCTCCTTCTACAATTTTTTTACCTCCACAATTTTTTTACCATCAATTTTGGTCATTCAAATCCTTTTAATTTTCAAAAGGGAAAACTTTCGTTCGTTTTTCCACGTAAAATACGAACTGTGGCATGAAACCGTTTCAACTCGGCTTCGCCCACTAGAACGGTACACGACAAGCCTTATTTATTTATACCGGCTGCATTGTATTGTAACTAAAGTGTTAGCTCAGTGGCTAAGGTGAACGGTTTATCATACTGAGGTTCTGAGTTCGACTCTGGCATTCGACTTTTTCTGCATGGTTTTTTACCTTGCCTTTCTTGATGAAATTCAGTTCCACTCACTTAAATAGATTTCGTTACATGGAAGAATTTTCTTTCAGGTGGTATTACTCATAAGTTTTGACTTTTTATCCTTTAACTTTTAGGGATTTTCCAGGATTTTCCAGGACAGTTCAGCCATTTCATCAGCAAGTTCAGCTTTCATTAAGCGGTACATCATTCAATCTTTGACAACCTTTGATTCTTCCAACCCTTACCACTTCCACACAATTTTAGCTAGAGACACCATTCAAACGTTAAAATGATCAGAGCAGCTTAAAGCACACACACAAACACTCGATGTATGTTAGAAAAAACAGTGGGAGCAAATCTAAGTTAGTTTTGATGTATTTTTTATTTTCCTCCTCGTAGCTGGAAGCTGCAGTTCAAACATGTGCTCCAGCCATCTTGTGAACAAACGTCAGGACCCTGGCCTTAGCCCCGCCCACGGCCGCTAAGGCTCATGGGAAGTGTTAATTCCCACACCATGAGTTAGGCGGCTGTTACGAGAAGTGACTATCATGTTGTTACACCACATATGTTAGTGATTAAATGACAATATAATGCTGCTTCAGTCAGTTAGCTAGCCAATGATCAATATGTCTCTCCATTATACATGGATGACTGTGCTGTGATTGATGATACATGCAGAGTTGGGAAATTTAATTATGTGGCACAGAATTGTACATGGTGCCCACTACTGGATGAGATTACTGTATGTCTGCTTTAGTTTAAATGATCAATGCATTAGACTGTAACATCAGGGTTTGAAATCATTAAGACATAGGGAGGGTTTGGCAGCCATTTTGTGTTTTCAAATTTGATACCTTTGTTGCTTTCAACTTTCCTACCTTTGACATGCCTTTAGCTAAAAACACCGTTCAAACATTAAACTGCTCATAAGACTTTGTATTTCAATATAAGTTTTGAAATTATTATGGGATGGCAACACCAACTACGGTTTTGCAGCCATTTTGTGCCTAAATGTGAGGCGATTTTAAACTGTTTTTTAAACCTATTTTAACCATTTTACTGTTGCTATGTTAAGATCTTTCAGCCTAATCCTTTCAGCTATTACTTTTGGTCTTTCAAATCCTTGAACCTTTCAAGGTTTTCCAGGATTTTCCAAGATTTTTCCTCCATTAAAATACATTGAGAATCCTTGAAAACCTTTGGTTCTATCAACCATCATAACTTCAACAGGCCTTTAGCTACAGACACTGTTCAAACATTAAATTGATCACAAGGCTTTGGAATATAAAATACGTTTATAAATCATTATGGGATGTCGACACAACCTACTGTTTGGTGGCCATTTCATTACAAAATCTGAAGCAAATATTGCAATAAACTTCATCCATGGCTAGAACCGAACATATTGAAATTCACTGGATCTGGACATATAAGGAATGTGGGCGTGGTTAGCAAACAAACTTTGTTGCTAAGGACGTCCAAAGGTTTACTTTTTCCAATTTGTCTGAAACTAATGTCGATTTGTTCGTCATCCCCAGGCGACCCAAACATAAAATGGTTGCTATGGAGATAAAATTAATAGAAAAGCCGCCATTTTGAAAAAAGTGGATTTTCTGTCAACTTAGAACATGTAGTTTTACCAATATGATACTCTTAAACAATGTGTTTTTTTGAGTCAGTTGATGATGCTGATTTCAGTGCTAGCACTTTTAGCCATATTAGCAACATCTTCACATTTTCAAAAGTTTAGCCATTTTTTCAACAATTTCAGCTTTAATGCTTAACTCCTTCTACAAACTTTGACCTATTTTAGCCATTCTACTATTACAATGTTCAACTTTTTCAGCTTATTCCTGCTAGGACTTTTGTACCTTTACCTTTTTAAGGTTTTTCCAGTACAGTTCAGCCATTTCTTCAGCTAATTCAGCTTTCATTCAGCACTACAGCATTCAACCCTGCATTTTCTTCTGGAAATGCAGCTCCTTCTAGTTGGTTGAATGCTGTAAAGCATTCAACCCTTTGTTTTCCTGTTTCTCTTTATTGGTTGAATGCTGTAAAGCATTCAACCCTTTGTTTTCCTGTTTCTCTTTATTTATTATTATCGTATCTTATAGTATCTTCCGCCGTTTTTTGGCGTTTAACTACTTCTACAATTTTTAACCCATTTTAACCATTCAACTTTTAAAATGTTCAGCTCTTTCAGCTTATTCCTGCTATGACTTTTGGTTTTTCAAATCCTTTTACTTTTTAAGATATTCCAGTTTTTCCGGGAATTTTTGCTCCATTGAAATACATGGAGAATTTTTCGTTCAGAAGTTCACAGTTAAACTCCTACAATTTTTCACCTATTTTAACCGTTCGACTATGAAAATGTTCAGCTCTTTCATCTTATTCAAGCTATGACATTTTGGTCGTTCAAATCCCTGAATTTTTCCATTTATTCCCGGATATTCCTGAATTTTCCAATCTTTTTGCTCCATTGGCCACACCTTTGCTTCTTTAAACAATTGTAACTTTAACATTGTTTTGGCTAGAGACACCGTTCAAATATTGAAATGTTCACAAGGTTTTGGACTTCAACATAAGGCTCAAAATTATTATGGGATGGCAACACCACCTACAGTTTGGCGGCCATTTTGTGCCAAAATGTGAGGCAATTTTAAACTTCTTCAAACTTTCACCTATTTTTACCATTCTACTATTACAATGTTCAACCCTTTCAGCTTATTCCTTTCAGCTATGACTTTTGGTCCTTCAAATACTTGAACTTTTCCAGATATTCCCGGATATTCCCAGATTTTCCAATGTTTTTGCTCCATTGGCCACACCTTTGCTTCTTTAAACAATTGTAACTTTAACATTATTTTGGCTAGAGACACCGTTCAAATATTGAAATTTTCACAAGGTTTTGGACTTCAACATAAGGATTAAAAATTATTATGGGATGGCAACACCACCTACAGTTTGGCGGCCATTTTGTGCCAAAATGTGAGGCAATTTTAAACTTCTTCAAACTTTCACCTATTTTTACCATTCTACTATTACAATGTTCAACCCTTTCATCTTATTCCTTTCAGCTATGACTTTTGGTCCGTCAAATCTTAGAACTTTTCCAGATATTCCCGGATATTCCCAGATTTTCCAATGTTTTTGCTCCATTGGCCACACCTTTGCTTTTTTAAACAATTATAACTTTAACATTCTTTTGGCTAGAGACACCGTTCAAATATTGAAATGTTCACAAGGTTTTGGATTTCAACATAAGGTTCAAAATTATTATGGGATGGCAACACCACCTACAGTTTGGCGGCCATTTTGTGCCAAAATGTAAGGCAATTTTAAACTTCTTCAAACTTTCACGTATTTTAATCCTTCTACTATTACAATGTTCAACCCCTTTCAGCTTATTCCTTTCAGCTACGACTTTTAGTCTTTCAAATCTTTGAACTTTTCAAGATATTCCAAGATTTTCCAGGATCTTCCAATGTTTTTGCTCCATTGGCCACACCTTTGCTTTTTTAAACAATTGTAACTTTAACATTCTTTTGGCTAGAGACACCGTTCAAATATTGAAATGTTCACAAGGTTTTGGACTTCAACATAAGGTTCAAAATTATTATGGGATGGCAACACCACCTACAGTTTGGCGGCCATTTTGTGCCAAAATGTGAGGCAATTTTAAACTTCTTCAAACTTTCACCTATTTTAATCCTTCTACTATTACAATGTTCAACCCTTTCAGCTTATTCCTTTCAGCTACGACTTTTAGTCTTTCAAATCTTTGAACTTTTCGAGATATTCCAAGATTTTCCAGGATTTTCCAAGATTTTTGCTTCATTTAAATACATGGAGAATCTTTGAAAACCTTTGTTGCTTTCAAGCATTATAACTTTAACAAGCTTTCAGCTAGAGGCACCGTTCAAACATTGAAATGCTCACAAGGCTTTGGACTTCAACATAAGTTTTGAAATTATTATGGGATGGCAACACAACCTACTGTTTGGTGGGCATTTTTTGACAAAATCTGAAGCAAATGTTGCAATAAACTTCATCCATGGCTGGAACTGAACAGATTGAAATTCACTGGATCTGGACATATAAGGAATGTGGGCGTGGTTAGCAAACAAAACTCGTTGCTAAGGACGTCCAAAAATTTACTTTTTCCGATTCATCTGAAACCGACGTTGATTTGTTCCTCATCTCCAGGCGACCCAAACATAAAATGGTTGCTATGGAGATAAAATCAATAGAAAAGCCGCCATTTTGAAAAGAGTGGATTTTCTATCAACTTAGAACATGTAGCTTTTACCAATATAATACTCTCAAACAACGTGTTTTTTGGAGTCAGTTGATGATGCTGATTCCAATGCTAGTACTTTTAGCCATTTTAGCAACTTCTTCAAATTTTCAACACTTCAGCCATTTTTTCAACAATTTCAGCTTTAATGCTTAACTCCTTCTACAAACTTTGACCTATTTCAGCCATTCTACTATTACAATGTTCAACTTTTTCATCTTATTCCTGCTAGGACTTTTGCACATTTAACTTTTCAAGGTTTTCCCAGTACAGTTAAGCCATTTCTTCAGCTAATTCAGCTTTCATTCAGCAGTACAGCATTCAACCCTGCATTTTCTTCTGGAAATGCAGCTCCTTCTAGTTGGTTGAATGCTGTAAAGCATTCAACCCTTTGTTTTTCTGTTTCTCTTTATTGGTTGAATGCTGTAAAGCATTCAACCCTTTGTTTTCCTGTTTCTCTTTATTGGTTGAATGCTGTAAAGCATTCAACCCTTTGTTTTCCTGTTTCTCTTTATTTATTATTATCGTATCTTATAGTATCTTCCGCCGTTTTTTGGCGTTTAACTACTTCTACAATTTTTAACCCATTTTAACCATTCAACTTTTAAAATGTTCAGCTCTTTCAGCTTATTCCTGCTATGACTTTTGGTTTTTCAAATCCTTTTACTTTTTAAGATATTCCAGTTTTTCCGGGAATTTTTGCTCCATTGAAATACATGGAGAATTTTTCGTTCAGAAGTTCACAGTTAAACTCCTTCTACAATTTTTCACCTATTTTAACCGTTCGACTATGAAAATGTTCAGCTCTTTCATCTTATTCAAGCTATGACATTTTGGTCGTTCAAATCCCTGAACTTTTCCATTTATTCCCGGATATTCCTGAATTTTCCAATCTTTTTGCTCCATTGGCCACACCTTTGCTTCTTTAAACAATTGTAACTTTAACATTCTTTTGGCTAGAGACACCGTTCAAATATTGAAATGTTCACAAGGTTTTGGACTTCAACATAAGGCTCAAAATTATTATGGGATGGCAACACCACCTACAGTTTGGCGGCCATTTTGTGCCAAAATGTGAGGCAATTTTAAACTTCTTCAAACTTTCACCTATTTTTACCATTCTACTATTACAATGTTCAACCCTTTCAGCTTATTCCTTTCAGCTATGACTTTTGGTCCTTCAAATCCTTGAACTTTTCCAGATATTCCCGGATATTCCCAGATTTTCCAATGTTTTTGCTCCATTGGCCACACCTTTGCTTCTTTAAACAATTGTAACTTTAACATTCTTTTGGCTAGAGACACCGTTCAAATATTGAAATGTTCACAAGGTTTTGGATTTCAACATAAGGTTCAAAATTATTATGGGATGGCAACACCACCTACAGTTTGGCGGCCATTTTGTGCCAAAATGTGAGGCAATTTTAAACTTCTTCAAACTTTCACGTATTTTAATCCTTCTACTATTACAATGTTCAACCCCTTTCAGCTTATTCCTTTCAGCTACGACTTTTAGTCTTTCAAATCTTTGAACTTTTCAAGATATTCCAAGATTTTCCAGGATTTTCTAAGATTTTTGCTTCATTTAAATACATGGAGAATCCTTGAAAACCTTTGTTGCTTTCAAGCATTATAACTTTAACATGCTTTCAGCTAGAGGCACCGTTCAAACATTGAAATGCTCACAAGGCTTTGGACTTCAACATACGTTTTGAAATTATTATGGGATGGCAACACAACCTACTGTTTGGTGGGCATTTTTTGACAAAATCTGAAGCAAATGTTGCAATAAACTTCATCCATGGCTGGAACTGAACATATTGAAATTCACTGGATCTGGACATATAAGGAATGTGGGCGTGGTTAGCAAACAAAGCTCGTTGCTAAGGACGTCCAAAAATTTACTTTTTCCGATTCATCTGAAACCGACATTGATTTGTTCCTCATCTCCAGGCGACCCAAACATAAAATGGTTGCTATGGAGATAAAATCAATAGAAAAGCCGCCATTTTGAAAAGAGTGGATTTTCTATCAACTTAGAACATGTAGCTTTTACCAATATGATACTCTCAAACAATGTGTTTTTTGGAGTCAGTTGATGATGCTGATTCCAATGCTAGTACTTTTAGCCATTTTAGCAACATCTTCAAATTTTCAACAATTCAGCCATTTTTTCAACAATTTCAGCTTTCATGCTTAAGTCCTACAAATTTTGACCTATTTCAGCCATTCTACTATTACAATGTTCAACTTTTTCAGCTTATTCCTGCTAGGACTTTTGCACCTTTAACTTTTCATGGTTCTTCCAGTACAGTTGAGCCATTTCTTCAGCTAATTCAGATTTCATTCAGCAGTACAGCATTCAACCCTGCATTTTCTTCTGGAAATGCAGCTCCTTCTAGTTTATTATTATCGTATCTTATAGTATCTTCCGCCGTTTTTTGGCGTTTAACTACTTCTACAATTTTTAACCTATTTTAACCATTCTACTATTAAAATGTTCATCTCTTTCATCTTATTACTGCTATGACTTTTGGTTTTTCAAATCCTTTTACTTTTTAAGATATTCCAGGTTTTCCGGGAATTTTTGCTCCATTGAAATACATGGAGAATTTTTCGTTCAGAAGTTCACAGTTAAACTCCTTCTACAATTTTTCACCTATTTTAACCGTTCGACTATGAAAATGTTCAGCTCTTTCATCTTATTCTAGCTATGACATTTTGGTCCTTCAAATCTTTGAACTTTTCCAGATATTCCCGGATATTCCCAGATTTTCCAATGGTTTTGCTCCATTGGCCACACCTTTGCTTCTTTAAACAATTGTAACTTTAACATTCTTTTGGCTAGAGACACCGTTCAAATATTGAAATGTTCACAAGGCTTTGGACTTCAACATAAAGTTCAAAATTATTATGGGATGGCAACACCACCTACAGTTTGGCGGCCATTTTGTGCCAAAATGTGAGGCAATTTTAAACTTCTTCAAACTTTCACCTATTTTTACCATTCTACTATTACAATGTTCAACCTTTTCAGCTTATTCCTTTCAGCTATGACTTTTGGTCCTTCAAATCCTTGAACTTTTCCAGATATTCCCGGATATTCCCAGATTTTCCAATCTTTTTGCTCCATTGGCCACACCTTTGCTTCTTTAAACAATTGTAACTTTAACATTCTTTTGGCTAGAGACACCGTTCAAATATTGAAATGTTCACAAGGTTTTGGACTTCAACATAAGGTTTAAAAATTATTATGGGATGGCAACACCACCTACAGTTTGGCGGCCATTTTGTGCCAAAATGTGAGGCAATTTTAAACTTCTTCAAACTTTCACCTATTTTTACCATTCTACTATTACAATGTTCAACCCTTTCATCTTATTCCTTTCAGCTATGACTTTTGGTCCTTCAAATCTTTGAACTTTTCCAGATATTCCCGGATATTCCCAGATTTTCCAATCTTTTTGCTCCATTGGCCACACCTTTGCTTCTTTAAACAATTGTAACTTTAACATTCTTTTGGCTAGAGACACCGTTCAAATATTGAAATGTTCACAAGGTTTTGGACTTCAACATAAAGTTCAAAATTATTATGGGATGGCAACACCACCTACAGTTTGGCGGCCATTTTGTGCCAAAATGTGAGGCAATTTTAAACTTCTTCAAACTTTCACGTATTTTAATCCTTCTACTATTACAATGTTCAACCCTTTCAGCTTATTCCTTTCAGCTACGACTTTTAGTCTTTCAAATCTTTGAACTTTTCGAGATATTCCAAGATTTTCCAGGATTTTCCAAGATTTTTGCTTCATTTAAATACATGGAGAATCCTTGAAAACCTTTGTTGCTTTCAAGCATTATAACTTTAACAAGCTTTCAGCTAGAGGCACTGTTCAAACATTGAAATGCTCACAAGGCTTTGGACTTCAACATACGTTTTGAAATTATTATGGGATGGCAACACAACCTACTGTTTGGTGGGCATTTTTTGACAAAATCTGAAGCAAATGTTGCAATAAACTTCATCCATGGCTGGAACTGAGCATATTGAAATTCACTGGATCTGGACATATAAGGAATGTGGGCGTGGTTAGCAAACAAACTTTTTTGCTAAGGACGTCCAAAGGTTTACTTTTTCCGATTTGTCTGAAACTGACGTCGATTTGTTCGTCATCCCCAGGCGACCGAAACATAAAATGGTTGCTATGGAGATAAAATCAATAGGAAAGCCGCCATTTTGGAAAAAGTGGATTTTCTGTCAACTTAGAACATGTAGCTTTTAACAATATGATACTCTCAAACAAAGTGTTTTTTTGAGGCAGTTGATGATGCTGATTCCAATGCTAGCACTTTTAACCATTTTAGCAACATCTTCAAATTTTCAACAGTCCAGTCATTTTTGTATCAACTTAAGCTTTCATGCTTAACTCCTTCTACATTTTTTGACCTATTTTAGCCATTCTACTATTACAATGTTCAACTTTTTCAACTTTTTCCTGCTATGATTTTTTTTTAAATCTTTTAACTTTTAAAGATATTCCGGGATTTCCCAGGATTTTTGCTTCATTAAAATACATAGGAAATCTTTTTTTTAACTTCTTTTACAGTTTTTTACCTACTTTAACCATTCTACTTTTAAAATGTTGAGGTCTTTCAGCTCTGTTCAGCCATTTCTTCAGCAAATTCAGCTTTCATTCAGCATTATAGCATTCAACCCTGCATTTTCTTCTGGAAATGCAGCTCCTTCTAGTTTATTATAGTATCTTCCGCCGTTTTTTGGCGTTTAACTACTTCTACAATTTTTAACCTATTTTAACCATTCTACTATTAAAATGTTCATCTCTTTCATCTTATTTCTGCTATGACTTTTGGTTTTTCAAATCCTTTTACTTTTTAAGATATTCCAGGTTTTCCGGGAATTTTTGCTCCATTGAAATACATGGAGAATTTTTCGTTCAGAAGTTCACAGTTAAACTCCTTCTACAATTTTTCACCTATTTTAACCGTTCGACTATGAAAATGTTCAGCTCTTTCATTTTATTCTAGCTATGACATGTTGGTCCTTCAAATCTTTGAACTTTTCCAGATATTCCCGGATATTCCCAGATTTTCCAATGTTTTTGCTCCATTGGCCACACCTTTGCTTCTTTAAACAATTGTAACTTTAACATTCTTTTGGCTAGAGACACCGTTCAAATATTGAAATGTTCACAAGGTTTTGGACTTCAACATAAGGTTCAAAATTATTATGGGATGGCAACACCACCTACAGTTTGGCGGCCATTTTGTGCCAAAATGTGAGGCAATTTTAAACTTCTTCAAACTTTCACGTATTTTAATCCTTCTACTATTACAATGTTCAACCCCTTTCAGCTTATTCCTTTCAGCTACGACTTTTAGTCTTTCAAATCTTTGAACTTTTCAAGATATTCCAAGATTTTCCAGGATCTTCCAATGTTTTTGCTCCATTGGCCACACCTTTGCTTTTTTAAACAATTGTAACTTTAACATTCTTTTGGCTAGAGACACCGTTCAAATATTGAAATGTTCACAAGGTTTTGGACTTCAACATAAGGTTCAAAATTATTATGGGATGGCAACACCACCTACAGTTTGGCGGCCATTTTGTGCCAAAATGTGAGGCAATTTTAAACTTCTTCAAACTTTCACCTATTTTAATCCTTCTACTATTACAATGTTCAACCCTTTCAGCTTATTCCTTTCAGCTACGACTTTTAGTCTTTCAAATCTTTGAACTTTTCGAGATATTCCAAGATTTTCCAGGATTTTCCAAGATTTTTGCTTCATTTAAATACATGGAGAATCTTTGAAAACCTTTGTTGCTTTCAAGCATTATAACTTTAACAAGCTTTCAGCTAGAGGCACCGTTCAAACATTGAAATGCTCACAAGGCTTTGGACTTCAACATAAGTTTTGAAATTATTATGGGATGGCAACACAACCTACTGTTTGGTGGGCATTTTTTGACAAAATCTGAAGCAAATGTTGCAATAAACTTCATCCATGGCTGGAACTGAACAGATTGAAATTCACTGGATCTGGACATATAAGGAATGTGGGCGTGGTTAGCAAACAAAACTCGTTGCTAAGGACGTCCAAAAATTTACTTTTTCCGATTCATCTGAAACCGACGTTGATTTGTTCCTCATCTCCAGGCGACCCAAACATAAAATGGTTGCTATGGAGATAAAATCAATAGAAAAGCCGCCATTTTGAAAAGAGTGGATTTTCTATCAACTTAGAACATGTAGCTTTTACCAATATAATACTCTCAAACAACGTGTTTTTTGGAGTCAGTTGATGATGCTGATTCCAATGCTAGTACTTTTAGCCATTTTAGCAACTTCTTCAAATTTTCAACACTTCAGCCATTTTTTCAACAATTTCAGCTTTAATGCTTAACTCCTTCTACAAACTTTGACCTATTTCAGCCATTCTACTATTACAATGTTCAACTTTTTCATCTTATTCCTGCTAGGACTTTTGCACATTTAACTTTTCAAGGTTTTCCCAGTACAGTTAAGCCATTTCTTCAGCTAATTCAGCTTTCATTCAGCAGTACAGCATTCAACCCTGCATTTTCTTCTGGAAATGCAGCTCCTTCTAGTTTATTATTATCGTATCTTATAGTATCTTCCGCCGTTTTTTGGCGTTTAACTACTTCTACAATTTTTAACCCATTTTAACCATTCAACTTTTAAAATGTTCAGCTCTTTCAGCTTATTCCTGCTATGACTTTTGGTTTTTCAAATCCTTTTACTTTTTAAGATATTCCAGTTTTTCCGGGAATTTTTGCTCCATTGAAATACATGGAGAATTTTTCGTTCAGAAGTTCACAGTTAAACTCCTTCTACAATTTTTCACCTATTTTAACCGTTCGACTATGAAAATGTTCAGCTCTTTCATCTTATTCAAGCTATGACATTTTGGTCGTTCAAATCCCTGAACTTTTCCATTTATTCCCGGATATTCCTGAATTTTCCAATCTTTTTTCTCCATTGGCCACACCTTTGCTTCTTTAAACAATTGTAACTTTAACATTCTTTTGGCTAGAGACACCGTTCAAATATTGAAATGTTCACAAGGTTTTGGACTTCAACATAAGGCTCAAAATTATTATGGGATGGCAACACCACCTACAGTTTGGCGGCCATTTTGTGCCAAAATGTGAGGCAATTTTAAACTTCTTCAAACTTTCACCTATTTTTACCATTCTACTATTACAATGTTCAACCCTTTCAGCTTATTCCTTTCAGCTATGACTTTTGGTCCTTCAAATCTTTGAACTTTTCCAGATATTCCCGGATATTCCCAGTTTTTCCAATGTTTTTGCTCCATTGGCCACACCTTTGCTTCTTTAAACAATTGTAACTTTAACATTATTTTGGCTAGAGACACCGTTCAAATATTGAAATTTTCACAAGGTTTTGGACTTCAACATAAGGATTAAAAATTATTATGGGATGGCAACACCACCTACAGTTTGGCGGCCATTTTGTGCCAAAATGTGAGGCAATTTTAAACTTCTTCAAACTTTCACCTATTTTTACCATTCTACTATTACAATGTTCAACCCTTTCATCTTATTCCTTTCAGCTATGACTTTTGGTCCGTCAAATCTTAGAACTTTTCCAGATATTCCCGGATATTCCCAGATTTTCCAATGTTTTTGCTCCATTGGCCACACCTTTGCTTTTTTAAACAATTGTAACTTTAACATTCTTTTGGCTAGAGACACCGTTCAAATATTGAAATGTTCACAAGGTTTTGGACTTCAACATAAGGTTCAAAATTATTATGGGATGGCAACACCACCTACAGTTTGGCGGCCATTTTGTGCCAAAATGTAAGGCAATTTTAAACTTCTTCAAACTTTCACGTATTTTAATCCTTCTACTATTACAATGTTCAACCCCTTTCAGCTTATTCCTTTCAGCTACGACTTTTAATCTTTCAAATCTTTGAACTTTTCAAGATATTCCAAGATTTTCCAGGATCTTCCAATGTTTTTTGCTCCATTGGCCACACCTTTGCTTTTTTAAACAATTGTAACTTTAACATTCTTTTGGCTAGAGACACCGTTCAAATATTGAAATGTTCACAAGGTTTTGGACTTTAACATAAGGTTCAAAATTATTATGGGATGGCAACACCACCTACAGTTTGGCGGCCATTTTGTGCCAAAATGTGAGGCAATTTTAAACTTCTTCAAACTTTCACCTATTTTAATCCTTCTACTATTACAATGTTCAACCCTTTCAGCTTATTCCTTTCAGCTACGACTTTTAGTCTTTCAAATCTTTGAACTTTTCGAGATATTCCAAGATTTTCCAGGATTTTCCAAGATTTTTGCTTCATTTAAATACATGGAGAATCCTTGAAAACCTTTGTTGCTTTCAAGCATTATAACTTTAACAAGCTTTCAGCTAGAGGCACCGTTCAAACATTGAAATGCTCACAAGGCTTTGGACTTCAACATAAGTTTTGAAATTATTATGGGATGGCAACACAACCTACTGTTTGGTGGGCATTTTTTGACAAAATCTGAAGCAAATGTTGCAATAAACTTCATCCATGGCTGGAACTGAACAGATTGAAATTCACTGGATCTGGACATATAAGGAATGTGGGCGTGGTTAGCAAACAAAGCTCGTTGCTAAGGACGTCCAAAAATTTACTTTTTCCGATTCATCTGAAACCGACGTTGATTTGTTCCTCATCTCCAGGCGACCCAAACATAAAATTGTTGCTATGGAGATAAAATCAATAGAAAAGCCGCCATTTTGAAAAGAGTGGATTTTTTATCAACTTAGAACATGTAGCTTTTACCAATATAATACTCTCAAACAACGTGTTTTTTGGAGTCAGTTGATGATGCTGATTCCAATGCTAGTACTTTTAGCCATTTTAGCAACTTCTTCAAATTTTCAACACTTCAGCCATTTTTTCAACAATTTCAGCTTTAATGCTTAACTCCTACAAACTTTGACCTATTTCAGCCATTCTACTATTACAATGTTCAACTTTTTCATCTTATTCCTGCTAGGACTTTTGCACATTTAACTTTTCAAGGTTTTCCCAGTACAGTTAAGCCATTTCTTCAGCTAATTCAGCTTTCATTCAGCAGTACAGCATTCAACCCTGCATTTTCTTCTGGAAATGCAGCTCCTTCTAGTTTATTATTGGTTGAATGCTGTAAAGCATTCAACCCTTTGTTTTCCTCTTCTGCTATCTTCCGCCGTTTTTCGGCACTTAACTCCTTCTACAATTTTTAACCGATTGTAACCATTCAACTTTTAAAATGTTCAGCTCTTTCAGCTCATTCCTGCTATGACTTTTGGTTTTTCAAATCCTTTTACTTTTTAAGATATTCCAGGTTTTCCGGGAATTTTTGCTCCATTGAAATACATGGAGAATTTTTCGTTCAGAAGTTCACAGTTAAACTCCTTCTACAATTTTTCACCTATTTTAACCGTTCGACTATGAAAATGTTCAGCTCTTTCATCTTATTCTAGCTATGACATTTTGTCCTTCAAATCCCTGAACTTTTCCATTTATTCCCGGATATTCCTGGATTTTCCAATCTTTTTGCTTCATTGGCCACACCTTTGCTTCTTTAAACAATTGTAACTTTAACATTCTTTTGGCTAGAGACACCGTTCAAATATTGAAATGTTCACAAGGTTTTGGACTTCAACATAAAGTTCAAAATTATTATGGGATGGCAACACCACCTACAGTTTGGCGGCCATTTTGTGCCAAAATGTGAGGCAATTTTAAACTTCTTCAAACTTTCACCTATTTTTACCATTCAACTTTTACAATGTTCAACCCTTTCAGCTCATTCCTTTCAGCTATGACTTTTGGTCCTTCAAATCCTTGAACTTTTCCAGATATTCCCGGATATTCCCAGATTTTCCAATCTTTTTGCTCCATTGGCCACACCTTTGCTTCTTTAAACAATTGTAACTTTAAAATTCTTTTGGCTAGAGACACCGTTCAAATATTGAAATGTTCACAAGGTTTTGGACTTCAACATAAGGTTTAAAAATTATTATGGGATGGCAACACCAACTACACTTTGGCGGCCATTTTGTGCCAAAATGTGAGGCAATTTTCAACTTCTTCAAACTTTCACCTATTTTTACCATTCTACTATTACAATGTTCAACCCTTTCATCTTATTCCTTTCAGCTATGACTTTTGGTCCTTCAAATCTTTGAACTTTTCCAGATATTCCCGGATATTCCCAGATTTTCCAATGTTTTTGCTCCATTGGCCACACCTTTGCTTCTTTAAACAATTGTAACTTTAACATTCTTTTGGCTAGAGACACCATTCAAATATTGAAATGTTCACAAGGTTTTGGACTTCAACATAAGGTTCAAAATTATTATGGGATGGCAACACCACCTACAGTTTGGCGGCCATTTTGTGCCAAAATGTGAGGCAATTTTAAACTTCTTCAAACTTTCACGTATTTTAATCCTTCTACTATTACAATGTTCAACCCTTTCAGCTACGACTTTTAGTCTTTCAAATCTTTGAACTTTTCAAGATATTCCAAGATTTTCCAGGATTTTCCAAGATTTTTGCTTCATTTAAATACATGGAGAATCCTTGAAAACCTTTGTTGCTTTCAAGCATTATAACTTTAACAAGCTTTCAGCTAGAGGCACTGTTCAAACATTGAAATGCTCACAAGGCTTTGGATTTCAACATACGTTTTGAAATTATTATGGGATGGCAACACAATCTACTGTTCTGTTGGCATTTTTTGACAAAATCTGAAGCAAATGTTGCAATAAACTTCATCCATGGCTGGAACTGAACATATTGAAATTCACTGGATCTGGACATATAAGGAATGTGGGCGTGGTTAGCAAACAAAGCTCGTTGCTAAGGACGTCCAAAAGTTTACTTTTTCCGATTCATCTGAAACCGACGTTGATTTGTTCTTCCTCTCCAGGCGACCCAAACATAAAATGGTTGCTATGGAGATAAAATCAATAGAAAAGCCGCCATTTTGAAAAGAGTGGATTTTCTATCAACTTAGAACATGTAGCTTTTACCAATATAATACTCTCAAACAACGTGTTTTTTTGGAGTCAGTTGATGATGCTGATTCCAATGCTAGTACTTTTAGCCATTTTAGCAACATCTTCAAATTTTCAACAATTCAGCCATTTTTTCAACAATTTCAGCTTACATGCTTAAGTCCTACAAATTTTGACCTATTTCAGCCATTCTACTATTACAATGTTCAACTTTTTCAGCTTATTCCTGCTAGGACTTTTGCACCTTTAACTTTTCATGGTTCTTCCAGTACAGTTCAGCCATTTCTTCAGCTAATTCAGCTTTCATTCAGCAGTACAGCATTCAACCCTGCATTTTCTTCTGGAAATGCAGCTCCTTCTAGTTATTTATACTATCTTCCGCCGTTTTTTGACACTTAACTCCTTCTACAATTTTTAACCGATTTTTACCATTCAACTTTTAAAATGTTCAGCTCTTTCAGCTCATTATTGCTATGACTTTTGGTACTTCTAATCCTTTTACTTTTTAAGATATTCCAGTTTTTCCGGGAATTTTTGCCCTATTAAAATGCATTGGGAAGTTATGGTGCACGAGGCGCCCTGTTCGACACCCGGTTTGGACCCTTAAAATTTTCTTCCAACCAACTTTTAAAATGTTCAACTCTTTCAACTTATTACAGTTATTACTTTTGGTCATTCAAATCATTGAACTTTTTAAGATTTTCCAGGATTTTTGCTCCATTAAAATGCATAGGGAATTCTTGTGCTTAACCTCTTTTACAGGTTTTTACCCTTTTTAACCATTTTACTTTTAAAATTTTGAGCTCTTTCAGCTCAGTTCAGCCATGTCTTTAACAAATTAAACTTTCTTCTAGCAATACAGCATTGAATCCTGTATTTTCTTCTGGAAATGCATGCTTCTACAATTTTTTTACGTCCACAATTTTTTTACCACCACTTTTGGTCCTTCAAATCCTTCGACTTTTCAAAAGGGAAAACTTTCGTTCGTTTTTCCACGTAAAATACGAACTGTGGCATGAAACCGTTTCAACTCGGCTTCGCCCACTAGAACGGTACACGACAAGCCTTATTTATTTATACCGGCTGCATTGTAGTATAACTAAAGTGTTAGCTCAGTGGCTAAGGTGAACGGTTTATCATACTGAGGTTCTGAGTTCAATTCTGGCATTCGTCTTTTTCTGCATGGTTTTTTACCTTGCCTTTCTTGATAACATTCAGTTCCACTCACCTAAATATATTTCGTTACATGGAAGAATTTTCTTTCAGGTGGTGTTACTCATAAGTTTTGACTTTTTATCCTTTAACTTTTAGGGATTTTCCAGGACAGTTCAGCCATTTCATCAGCAAGTTCAGCTTTCATTAAGCAGTACAGCATTCAATCTTTGACAACCTTAGTTTGATTCTTCCAACCCTTACAACTTCCACACAATTTTAGCTAGAGACACCATTCAAACGTTAAAATGATCAGAGCAGCTTAAAGCACACACACAAACACTCGATGTATGTTAGAAAAAACAGTGGGAGCAAATCTAAGTTAGTTTTGATGTATTTTTTATTTTCCTCCTCGTAGCTGGAAGCTGCAGTTCAAACATGTGCTCCAGCCATCTTGTTAACAAACGTCAGGACCCTGGCCTTAGCCCCGCCCACGGCCGCTAAGGCTCATGGGAAGTGTTAATTCCCACACCATGAGTTAGGCGGCTGTTACGAGAAGTGACTATCATGTTGTTACTCCACATGTATTACTGGTTAAATGACAATATAATGCTGGGTCATTCAGCTAGCTAGCTGATGATCAATATGTCTCTCCATTATACATGGATGACTGTGCTTTGATTGATGATACATGCACAGTTGGGAAATTTAATTATGTGGCACAGAATATTACATGGTGCCCCCTACTGGATGAGATTACTGTATGTCTACTTTAGTTTTAAATGATCAACGCATTAGACTGTAACATCAAGGTTTGAAATCATTAAGACATAGGGAGGGTTTGGCAGCCATTTTGTGTTTTCAAATTTGATACCTTTGTTGCTTTTAACTTTCCTACCTTTGACATGCCTTTAGCTAGAAACACCGTTCAAACATTAAACTGCTCATAAGACTTTGTATTTCAATATAAGTTTTGAAATTATTATGGGATGGCAACACCAACTATGGTTTTCGGCCATTTTGTGCCTAAATGTGAGGCGATTTTAAACTGTTTTTTTAAACCTATTTTAACCATTTTAACTGTTGCTATGTTAAGATCTTTCAGCCTAATCCTTTCAGCTATTACTTTTGGTCTTTCAAATCCTTGAACCTTTCAAGGTTTTCCAGGATTTTCCAAGATTTTTCCTCCATTAAAATACATTGAGAATCCTTGAAAACCTTTGGTTCTTTCAACCATCATAACTTCAACATGCCTTTAGCTACAGACACTGTTCAAACATTAAATTGATCACAAGGCTTTGGAATATAAAATACGTTTATAAATCATTATGGGATGTCGACACAACCTACTGTTTGGTGGCCATTTCATTACAAAATCTGAAGCAAATATTGCAATAAACTTCATCCATGGCTAGAACCGAACATATTGAAATTCACTGGATCTGGACATATAAGGAATGTGGGCGTGGTTAGCAAACAAACTTTGTTGCTAAGGACGTCCAAAGGTTTACTTTTTCCAATTTGTTTGAAACTAATGTCGATTTGTTCGTCATCCCCAGGCGACCGAAACATAAAATGGTTGCTATGGAGATAAAATTAATAGAAAAGCCGCCATTTTGAAAAAAGTGGATTTTCTGTCAACTTAGAACATGTAGTTTTACCAATATGATACTCTTAAACAATGTGTTTTTTTGAGTCAGTTGATGATGCTGATTTCAGTGCTAGCAGTTTTAGCCATATTAGCAACATCTTCACATTTTCAAAAGTTTAGCCATTTTTTCAACAATTTCAGCTTTAATGCTTAACTCCTTCTACAAACTTTGACCTATTTTAGCCATTCTACTATTACAATGTTCAACTTTTTCAGCTTATTCCTGCTAGGACTTTTGTACCTTTACCTTTTCAAGGTTTTTCCAGTACAGTTCAGCCATTTCTTCAGCTAATTCAGCTTTCATTCAGCACTACAGCATTCAACCCTGCATTTTCTTCTGGAAATGCAGCTCCTTCTAGTTGGTTGAATGCTGTAAAGCATTCAACCCTTTGTTTTCCTGTTTCTCTTTATTTATTATTTATACTATCTTCCGCCGTTTTTTGACACTTAACTCCTTCCACAATTTTTAACCGATTTTTACCATTCAACTTTTAAAATGTTCAGCTCTTTCAGCTCATTATTGCTATGACTTTTGGTACTTCTACTTCTTGTACTTTTTAAGATATTCCAGTTTTTCCGGGAATTTTTGCCCTATTAAAATGCATTGGGAAGTTATGGTGCACGAGGCGCCCTGTTCGACACCCGGTTTGGACCCTTAAAATTTTCTTCCAACCAACTTTTAAAATGTTCAACTCTTTCAACTTATTACAGTTATTACTTTTGGTCATTCAAATCATTGAACTTTTTAAGATATTCCAGGATTTTTGCTCCATTAAAATGCATAGGGAATTCTTGTGCTTAACCTCTTTTACAGGTTTTTACCCTTTTTAACCATTTTACTTTTAAAATTTTGAGCTCTTTCAGCTCAGTTCAGCCATGTCTTTAACAAATTAAACTTTCTTCTAGCAATACAGCATTGAATCCTGTATTTTCTTCTGGAAATGCATCTCCTTCTACAATATTTTTACCTCCACAATTTTTTTACCATCAATTTTGGTCATTCAAATCCTTTTACTTTTCAAAAGGGAAAACTTTTGTTCGTTTTTCCACGTAAAATACGAACTGTGGCATGAAACCGTTTCAACTCGGCTCCGCCCACTGGAACTGTACACGACAAGCCTTATTTATTTATACCGGCTGCATTGTATTGTAACTAAAGTGTTAGCTCAGTGGCTAAGGTGAACGGTCTATCATACTGAGGTTCTGAGTTCAATTCTGGCATTCGACTTTTTCTGCATGGTTTTTTACCTTGCCTTTCTTGATGAGATTCAGTTCCACTCACTTAAATATATTTCGTTACATGGAAGAATTTTCTTTCAGGTGGTATTACTCATAAGTTTTGACTTTTTATCCTTTAACTTTTAGGGATTTTCCAGGATTTTCCAGGACAGTTCAGCCATTTCATCAGCAAGTTCAGCTTTCATTAAGCAGTACAGCATTCAATCTTTGACAACCTTTGATTCTTCCAACCCTTACAACTTCCACACAATTTTAGCTAGAGACACTATTCAAACGTTAAAATGATCAGAGCAGCTTAAAGCACACACACAAACACTCGATGTATGTTAGAAAAAACAGTGGGAGCAAATCTAAGTTAGTTTTGATGTATTTTTTATTTTCCTCCTCGTAGCTGGAAGCTGCAGTTCAAACATGTGCTCCAGCCATCTTGTGAACAAACGTCAGGACCCTGGCCTTAGCCCCGCCCACGGCCGCTAAGGCTCATGGGAAGTGTTGATTCCCACACCATGAGTTAGGCGGCTGTTACGAGAAGTGACTATCATGTTGTTACTCCACATGTGTTACTGGTTAAATTACAATATAATGCTGTGTCATTCAACTAGCTAGCTGATGATCAATATGTCTCTCCACTATACATGGATGACTGTGCTGTGATTGATGATACATGCACAGTTAGGAAATTTAATCATGTGACACAGAATTGTACATGGTGCCCCCTACTGGATGAAATTACTCTATGTCTACTTTAGTTTTAAATGATCAATGCATTAGACTGTACCATCAAGGTTTGAAATCATTAAGAGATAGGGAGGGTTTGGCAGCCTTTTTGTGTTTTCAAATTTGATACCTTTGTTGCTTTTAACTTTCCTACCTTTGACATGCCTTTAGCTAGAAACACCGTTCAAACATTAAACTGCTCATAAGACTTTGTATTTCAATATAAGTTTTGAAATTATTATGGGATGGCAACACCAACTACGGTTTTGCTGCCATTTTGTGCCTAAATGTGAGGCGATTTTAAACTGTTTTTTTAAACCTATTTTAACCATTTTACTGTTGCTATGTTAAGATCTTTCAGCCTAATCCTTTCAGCTATTACTTTTGGTCTTTCAAATCCTTGAACCTTTCAAGGTTTTCCAGGATTTTCCAAGATTTTTCCTCCATTAAAATACATTGAGAATCCTTGAAAACCTTTGGTTCTTTCAACCATCATAACTTCAACATGCCTTTAGCTACAGACACTGTTCAAACATTAAATTGATCACAAGGCTTTGGAATATAAAATACGTTTATAAATCATTATGGGATGTCGACACAACCTACTGTTTGGTGGCAATTTCATTACAAAATCTGAAGCAAATATTGCAATAAACTTCATCCATGGCTAGAACCGAACATATTGAAATTCACTGGATCTGGACATATAAGGAATGTGGGCGTGGTTAGCAAACAAACTTTGTTGCTAAGGACGTCCAAAGGTTTACTTTTTCCAATTTGTCTGAAACTAATGTCGATTTGTTCGTCATCCCCAGGCGACCCAAACATAAAATGGTTGCTATGGAGATAAAATTAATAGAAAAGCCGCCATTTTCAAAAAAGTGGATTTTCTGTCAACTTAGAACATGTAGTTTTACCAATATGATACTCTTAAACAATGTGTTTTTTTGAGTCAGTTGATGATGCTGATTTCAGTGCTAGCACTTTTAGCCAAATTAGCAACATCTTCACATTTTCAAAAGTTTAGCCATTTTTTCAACAATTTCAGCTTTAATGCTTAACTCCTTCTACAAACTTTGACCTATTTTAGCCATTCTACTATTACAATGTTCAACTTTTTCAGCTTATTCCTGCTAGGAGTTTTGTACCTTTACCTTTTCAAGGTTTTCCAGTACAGTTCAGCCATTTCTTCAGCTAATTCAGCTTTCATTCAGCACTACAGCATTCAACCCTGCATTTTCTTCTGGAAATGCAGCTCCTTCTAGTTGGTTGAATGCTGTAAAGCATTCAACCCTTTGTTTTTCTGTTTCTCTTTATTTATTATTATTGGTTGAATGCTGTAAAGCATTCAACCCTTTGTTTTCCTGTTTCTCTTTATTTATTATTATCGTATCTTATAGTATCTTCCGCCGTTTTTTGGCGTTTAACTACTTCTACAATTTTTAACCCATTTTAACCATTCAACTTTTAAAATGTTCAGCTCTTTCACCTTATTCCTGCTATGACTTTTGGTTTTTCAAATCCTTTTACTTTTTAAGATATTCCAGGTTTTCCGGGAATTTTTGCTCCATTGAAATACATGGAGAATTTTTCGTTCAGAAGTTCACAGTTAAACTCCTTCTACAATTTTTCACCTATTTTAACCGTTCGACTATGAAAATGTTCAGCTCTTTCATCTTATTCAAGCTATGACATTTTGGTCGTTCAAATCCCTGAACTTTTCCATTTATTCCTGGATATTCCTGAATTTTCCAATCTTTTTGCTCCATTGGCCACACCTTTGCTTCTTTAAACAATTGTAACTTTAACATTCTTTTGGCTAGAGACACCGTTCAAATATTGAAATGTTCACAAGGTTTTGGACTTCAACATAAGGCTCAAAATTATTATGGGATGGCAACACCACCTACAGTTTGGCGGCCATTTTGTGCCAAAATGTGAGGCAATTTTAAACTTCTTCAAACTTTCACCTATTTTTACCATTCTACTATTACAATGTTCAACCCTTTCAGCTTATTCCTTTCAGCTATGACTTTTGGTCCTTCAAATCCTTGAACTTTTCCAGATATTCCCGGATATTCCCAGATTTTCCAATGTTTTTGCTCCATTGGCCACACCTTTGCTTCTTTAAGCAATTGTAACTTTAACATTCTTTTGGCTAGAGACACCGTTCAAATATTGAAATTTTCACAAGGTTTTGGACTTCAACATAAGGTTCAAAATTATTATGGGATGGCAACACCACCTACAGTTTGGCAGCCATTTTGTGCCAAAATGTGAGGCAATTTTAAACTTCTTCAAACTTTCACCTATTTTTACCATTCTACTATTACAATGTTCAACCCTTTCATCTTATTCCTTTCAGCTATGACTTTTGGTCCTTCAAATCTTAGAACTTTTCCAGATATTCCCGGATATTCCCAGATTTTCCAATGTTTTTGCTCCATTGGCCACACCTTTGCTTTTTTAAACAATTGTAACTTTAGCATTCTTTTGGCTAGAGACACCGTTCAAATATTGAAATGTTCACAAGGTTTTGGATTTCAACATAAGGTTCAAAATTATTATGGGATGGCAACACCACCTACAGTTTGGCGGCCATTTTGTGCCAAAATGTGAGGCAATTTTAAACTTCTTCAAACTTTCACGTATTTTAATCCTTCTACTATTACAATGTTCAACCCCTTTCAGCTTATTCCTTTCAGCTACGACTTTTAGTCTTTCAAATCTTTGAACTTTTCAAGATATTCCAAGATTTTCCAGGATTTTCCAATGTTTTTGCTCCATTGGACACACCTTTGCTTTTTTAAACAATTGTAACTTTAACATTCTTTTGGCTAGAGACACCGTTCAAATATTGAAATGTTCACAAGGTTTTGGACTTCAACATAAGGTTCAAAATTATTATGGGATGGCAACACCACCTACAGTTTGGCGGCCATTTTGTGCCAAAATGTGAGGGAATTTTAAACTTCTTCAAACTTTCACGTATTTTAATCCTTCTACTATTACAATGTTCAACCCTTTCAGCTTATTCCTTTCAGCTACGACTTTTAGTCTTTCAAATCTTTGAACTTTTCGAGATATTCCAAGATTTTCCAGGATTTTCCAAGATTTTTGCTTCATTTAAATACATGGAGAATCCTTGAAAACCTTTGTTGCTTTCAAGCATTATAACTTTAACAAGCTTTCAGCTAGATGCACCGTTCAAACATTGAAATGCTCACAAGGCTTTGGACTTCAACATAAGTTTTGAAATTATTATGGGATGGCAACACAACCTACTGTTTGGTGGGCATTTTTTGACAAAATCTGAAGCAAATGTTGCAATAAACTTCATCCATGGCTGGAACTGAACATATTGAAATTCACTGGATCTGGACATATAAGGAATGTGGGCGTGGTTAGCAAACAAAGCTCGTTGCTAAGGACGTCCAAAAATTTACTTTTTCCGATTCATCTGAAACCGACGTTGATTTGTTCCTCATCTCCAGGCGACCCACAAGTAAAATGGTTGCTATGGAGATAAAATTAATAGAAAAGCCGCCATTTTGAAAAAAGTGGATTTTCTGTCAACTAAGAACATGTAGCTTTTACCAATATGATACTCTCAAACAATGTGTTTTTTTTAGTCAGTTGATGATGCTGATGCTAGCACTTTTAGCCATTTTAGCATCATCTTCATCATTTTCAACAGTACATCCATTTTTTCCACAATTTCAGTTTTCCTGCTTAACTCCGTCTACAAATTTTGACCTATTTTGGTCATTCTACCTTTACAATGTTCCCCTTTGACTTTTGGTCCTTTAACTTTTCAAAATATTCCAGGATTTTCCAAGACATTTCAGCCATTTTTTCAACAATTTTAGCTTTCATGCTTAACTCCTTCTACAATGTTTGACCTATTTTAGACATTCTACTTTTACAATGTTCCGCTTTTTCATCATATTTCTGCTTTCATTCAGCAATACAGCATTCAACCCTGCATTTTCTTCTGGAAATGCAGCTCCTTCTAGTTATTGGTTGAATGCTGTAAAGCATTCAACCCTTTGTTTTCCTGTTTCTCTTTATTTATTATTATCGTATCTTATAGTATCTTCCGCCGTTTTTTGGCGTTTAACTACTTCTACAATTTTTAACCTATTTTAACCATTCTACTATTAAAATGTTCATCTCTTTCATCTTATTTCTGCTATGACTTTTGGTTTTTCAAATCCTTTTACTTTTTAAGATATTCCAGGTTTTCCGGGAATTTTTGCTCCATTGAAATACATGGAGAATTTTTCGTTCAGAAGTTCACAGTTAAACTCCTTCTACAATTTTTCACCTATTTTAACCGTTCGACTATGAAAATGTTCAGCTCTTTCATCTTATTCTAGCTATGACTTTTGGTACTTCAAATCCTTGAACTTTTCCAGATATTCCCGGATATTCCCAGATTTTCCAATCTTTTTGCTCCATTGGCCACACCTTTGCTTCTTTAACCAATTGTAACTTTAACATTCTTTTGGCTAGAGACACCGTTCAAATATTGAAATGTTCACAAGGTTTTGGACTTCAACATAAGGTTCAAAATTATTATGGGATGGCAACACCACCTACAGTTTGGCGGCCATTTTGTGCCAAAATGTGAGGCAATTTTAAACTTCTTCAAACTTTCACCTATTTTTACCATTCTACTATTACAATGTTCAACCCTTTCATCTTATTCCTTTCAGCTATGACTTTTGGTACTTCAAATCTTTGAACTTTTCCAGATATTCCCGGATATTCCCAGATTTTCCAATGTTTTTGCTCCATTGGCCACACCTTTGCTTCTTTAAACAATTGTAACTTTAACATTCTTTTGGCTAGAGACACCGTTCAAATATTGAAATGTTCACAAGGTTTTGGACTTCAACATAAAGTTCAAAATTATTATGGGATGGCAACACCACCTACAGTTTGGCGGCCATTTTGTGCCTAAATGTGAGGCAATTTTAAACTTCTTCAAACTTTCACGTATTTTAATCCTTCTACTATTACAATGTTCAACCCTTTCAGCTTATTCCTTTCAGCTACGACTTTTAGTCTTTCAAATCTTTGAACTTTTCAAGATATTCCAAGATTTTCCAGGATTTTCCAAGATTTTTGCTTCATTTAAATACATGGAGAATCCTTGAAAACCTTTGTTGCTTTCAAGCATTATAACTTTAACAAGCTTTCAGCTAGAGGCACCGTTCAAACATTGAAATGCTCACAAGGCTTTGGACTTCAACATACGTTTTGAAATTATTATGGGATGGCAACACAACCTACTGTTTGGTGGGCATTTTTTGACAAAATCTGAAGCAAATGTTGCAATAAACTTCATCCATGGCTGGAACTGAACATATTGAAATTCACTGGATCTGGACATATAAGGAATGTGGGCGTGGTTAGCAAACAAAGCTCGTTGCTAAGGACGTCCAAAAGTTTACTTTTTCCGATTCATCTGAAACCGACGTTGATTTGTTCCTCATCTCCAGGCGACCCAAACATAAAATGGTTGCTATGGAGATAAAATCAATAGAAAAGCCGCCATTTTGAAAAGAGTTGATTTTCTATCAACTTAGAACATGTAGCTTTTACCAATATAATACTCTCAAACAACGTGTTTTTTGGAGTCAGTTGATGATGCTGATTCCAATGCTAGTACTTTTAGCCATTTTAGCAACATCTTCAAATTTTCAACAATTCAGCCATTTTTTCAACAATTTCAGCTTTCATGCTTAACTCCCTCTACAAATTTTGACCTGTTTCGGTCATTCTTCTTTTACAATGTTCACCTTTGACTTTTTTAACCATTTTACTTTTAAAATTTTGAGCTCTTTCAGCTCAGTTCAGCCATTTCTTTTACAAATTAAGCTTTCTTTCAGCAATACAGCATTCAACCCTGCATTTTCTTCTGGAAATGCAGCTCCTTCTAGTGTTACATTTGTTTTCCTCTTATGCTATCTTCCGCCGTTTTTCGGCACTTAACTCCTCCTACAATTTTTAACCTATTTGAACCGTTCAACTTTTAAAATGTTCAGCTCTTTCATCTTATTACTGCTATGACTTTTGGTTTTTCAAATCCTTGTACTTTTTAAGATATTTTAGGATATTTCAGGATTTTTTGCTTCATTGAAATACATTGGAAAAAAATCCTTGCAAACCTTTGTTTCTTTCAACCAATATAACTTTAACATACTTGTAGCTAGAGACACCGTTCAAACATTAAAATGATCACAAGGCTTTGGACTATAAAATACGTTTAGAAATCATTATGGGATGTCGACACAAACTACTGTTTGGTGGCCTTTTTATGACAAAATCTGAAGCAAATATTGCAATAAACTTCATCCATGGCTGGAACTGAACATATTGAAATTCACTGGATCTGGACATATATGGAATGTGGGCGTGGTTAGCCAACAAACTTCGTTGCTAAGGACGTCCAAAGGTTTACTTTTTCCGATTTGTCTGAAACTGACGTCAATTTGTTTGTCATCCCCAGGCGACCCAAACATAAAATGGTTGCTATGGAGATGAAATTAATAGAAAAGCCGCCATTTTGAAAAAAGTGGATTTTCTTTCAACTTAGAACATGTAGCTTTTACCAACATGACACTCTTAAACAATGTGATTTTTTTAGTCGGTTGATGATGCTGATTCCAATGCTAGTACTTTTAGCCATTTTAGCAACATCTTCAAATTTTCAACAATTCAGCCATTTTTTCAACAATTTCAGCTTACATGCTTAAGTCCTACAAATTTTGACCTATTTCAGCCATTCTACTATTACAATGTTCAACTTTTTCAGCTTATTCCTGCTAGGACTTTTGCACCTTTAACTTTTCATGGTTCTTCCAGTACAGTTCAGCCATTTCTTCAGCTAATTCAGCTTTCATTCAGCAGTACAGCATTCAACCCTGCATTTTCTTCTGGAAATGCAGCCCCTTCTAGTGTTACATTTGTTTTCCTCTTATGCTATCTTCCGCCGTTTTTCGGCACTTAACTCCTTCTACAATTTTTAACCTATTTTAACCGTTCAACTTTTAAAATGTTCAGCTCTTTCATCTTATTACTGCTATGACTTTTGGATTTTCAAATCCTTTTACTTTTTAAGATATTCCAGGTTTTCCGGGAATTTTTGCTCCATTGAAATACATGGAGAATTTTTCGTTCAGAAGTTCACAGTTAAACTCCTTCTACAATTTTTCACCTATTTTAACCGTTCGACTATGGAAATGTTCAGCTCTTTCATCTTATTCTAGCTATGACATTTTGCTCCTTCAAATCCCTGAACTTTTCCATTTATTCCCGGATATTCCTGGATTTTCCAATCTTTTTGCTCATTTGGCCACACCTTTTCTTCTTTAAACAATTGTAACTTTAACATTCTTTTGGCTAGAGACACCGTTCAAATATTGAAATGTTCACAAGGTTTTGGACTTCAACATAAGGCTCAAAATTATTATGGGATGGCAACACCACCTACAGTTTGGCGGCCATTTTGTGCCAAAATGTGAGGCAATTTTAAACTTCTTTAAACTTTCACCTATTTTTACCATTCTACTATTACAATGTTCAACCCTTTCAGCTTATTCCTTTCAGCTATGACTTTTGGTCCTTCAAATCCTTGAACTTTTCCAGATATTCCCGGATATTCCCAGATTTTCCAATCTTTTTGCTCCATTGGCCACACCTTTGCTTCTTTAAACAATTGTAACTTTAACATTCTTTTGGCTAGAGACACTGTTCAAATATTGAAATGTTCACAAGGTTTTGGACTTCAACATAAGGTTTAAAAATTATTATGGGATGGCAACACCACCTACAGTTTGGCGGCCATTTTGTGCCAAAATGTGAGGCAATTTTAAACTTCTTCAAACTTTCACCTATTTTTACCATTCTACTATTACAATGTTCAACCCTTTCATCTTATTCCTTTCAGCTATGACATTTTGGTCCTTCAAATCTTTGAACTTTTCCAGATATTCCCGGATATTCCCAGATTTTCCAATCTTTTTGCTCCATTGGCTACACCTTTGCTTCTTTAAACAATTGTAACTTTAACATTCTTTTGGCTAAAGACACCGTTCAAATATTGAAATGTTCACAAGGTTTTGGACTTCAACATAAAGTTCAAAATTATTATGGGATGGCAACACCACCTACAGTTTGGCGGCCATTTTGTGCCAAAATGTGAGGCAATTTTAAAATTCTTCAAACTTTCACGTATTTTAATCATTCTACTATTACAATGTTCAACCCTTTCAGCTTATTCCTTTCAGCTACGACTTTTAGTCTTTCAAATCTTTGAACTTTTCAAGATATTCCAAGATTTTCCAGGATTTTCCAAGATTTTTGCTTCATTTAAATACATGGAGAATCCTTGAAAACCTTTGTTGCTTTCAAGCATCATAACTTTAACAAACTTTCAGCTAGAGGCACCGTTCAAACATTGAAATGCTAACAAGGCTTTGGACTTCAACATACGTTTTGAAATTATTATGGGATGGCAACACAACCTACTGTTTGGTGGGCATTTTTTGACAAAATCTGAAGCAAATGTTGCAATAAACTTCATCCATGGCTGGAACTGAACATATTGAAATTCACTGGATCTGGACATATAAGGAATGTGGGCGTGGTTAGCAAACAAAGCTCGTTGCTAAGGACGTCCAAAAGTTTACTTTTTCCGATTTGTCTGAAACCGACGTTGATTTGTTCCTCATCTCCAGGCGAACCAAACATAAAATGGTTGCTATGGAGATAAAATCAATAGAAAAGCCGCCATTTTGAAAAAAGTGGATTTTCTGTCAACTTAGAACATGTAGCTTTTACCAACATGACACTCTTTAACAATGTGATTTTTTGAGTCAGTTGATGATGCTGATGCTAGCACTTTTAGCCATTTTAGCATCATCTTTAAATTTTCAACCGTACATCCATTTTTTCAACAATTTCAACTTTCATGCTTAACTCTGTCTACAAATTTTGACCTGTTTTGGTCATTCTACTTTTACAATGACCTTTGAATTTTGGTGCTTTAATTTTTCAAAATATTCCAGGAAATTTCAGCCATTTTTTCAACAATTACAGCTTTCATGCTTAACTCCTTCTACAATGTTTGACCTATTTTAGACATTCTACTTTTACAATGTTCAGCTTTTTCATCATATTTCTGCTTTCATTCAGCAATACAGCATTCAACCCTGCATTTTCTTCTGGAAATGCAGCTCCTTCTAGTTATTATAGTATCTTCCGCCGTTTTTTGGCGTTTAACTACTTCTACAATTTTTAACCTATTTTAACCATTCTACTATTAAAATGTTCATCTCTTTCATCTTATTTCTGCTATGACTTTTGGTTTTTCAAATCCTTTTACTTTTTAAGATATTCCAGGTTTTCCGGGAATTTTTGCTCCATTGAAATACATGGAGAATTTTTCGTTCAGAAGTTCACAGTTAAACTCCTTCTACAATTTTTCACCTATTTTAACCGTTCGACTATGAAAATGTTCAGCTCTTTCATCTTATTCTAGCTATGACATTTTGGTCCTTCAAATCCCTGAACTTTTCCATTTATTCCCGGATATTCCCAGATTTTCCAATGTTTTTGCTCCATTGGCCACACCTTTGCTTCTTTAAACAATTGTAACTTTAACATTCTTTTGGCTAGAGACACCGTTCAAATATTGAAATGTTCACAAGGTTTTGGACTTCAACATAAGGTTCAAAATTATTATGGGATGTCAACACCACCTACAGTTTGGCGGCCATTTTGTGCCAAAATGTGAGGCAATTTTAAACTTCTTCAAACTTTCACCTATTTTTACCATTCTACTATTACAATGTTCAACCTTTTCAGCTTATTCCTTTCAGCTATGACTTTTGGTCCTTCAAATCCTTGAACTTTTCCAGATATTCCCGGATATTCCCAGATTTTCCAATCTTTTTGCTCCATTGGCCACACCTTTGCTTCTTTAAACAATTGTAACTTTAACATTCTTTTGGCTAGAGACACCGTTCAAATATTGAAATGTTCACAAGGTTTTGGACTTCAACATAAGGTTTAAAAATTATTATGGGATGGCAACACCACCTACAGTTTGGCGGCCATTTTGTGCCAAAATGTGAGGCAATTTTAAACTTCTTCAAACTTTCACCTATTTTTACCATTCTACTATTACAATGTTCAACCCTTTCATCTTATTCCTTTCAGCTATGACTTTTGGTCCTTCAAATCTTTGAACTTTTCCAGATATTCCCGGATATTCTCAGATTTTCCAATGTTTTTGCTCCATTGGCCACACCTTTGCTTCTTTAAACAATTGTAACTTTAACATTCTTTTGGCTAGAGACACCGTTCAAATATTGAAATGTTCACAAGGTTTTGGACTTCAACATAAGGTTCAAAATTATTATGGGATGTCAACACCACCTACAGTTTGGCGGCCATTTTGTGCCAAAATGTGAGGGAATTTTAAACTTCTTCAAACTTTCACGTATTTTAATCCTTCTACTATTACAATGTTCAACCCTTTCAGCTTATTCCTTTCAGCTACGACTTTTAGTCTTTTAAATCTTTGAACTTTTCAAGATTTTCCAGGATTTTCCAAGATTTTTGCTTCATTTAAATACATGGAGAATCCTTGAAAACCTTTGTTGCTTTCAAGCATTATAACTTTAACAAGCTTTCAGCTAGAGGCACCGTTCAAACATTGAAATGCTCACAAGGCTTTGGACTTCAACCTACGTTTTGAAATTATTATGGGATGGCAACACAACCTACTGTTTGGTGGGCATTTTTTGACAAAATCTGAAGCAAATGTTGCAATAAACTTCATCCATGGCTGGAACTGAACATATTGAAATTCACTGGATCTGGGGCCTGTTTCACAAAGGAGGTTCAACCAACTCTGAGGTCAAACCTGAACTCTGAGTTGGTCAATCGAGAGATTGACAACTCTGAGTTTTCAGTTTCAGAGCAGCTGATCCGCGTTAGATCAATCAACTCTGAGTGGACTGATTCGGAGGTGAGCGTGCGCACCGCGTCTATAAGAAGCCATTATCAATGGAGCGCAGATATCACGAGTCACCATGGCAACCGTGAAAACAAAGATGTCTGCGTATTTTTCGCCAGCTGAACTTGACGTGCTGCTGCAGAGTTGCAGTGAATATGAGAACATATTCCAGAAGAAAAGCAACACCGCTGCATCTGCAAAACAGAGACAGTTAGCGTGGAAAACATAGCTGCTCAAGTTAATGCCTAAGTTTGCATTTAAATCATTGTTATAAATATTGACTGTAATAACTTTTTAAATAGCGTAAGGTGTGAAATAAAAAATGGTGATATTTAGGTGTACTTTTGAAGTGTTATTCCTGGTGTAAATGCATGAAATGCTGCATTATAGTGTACAGAACCAATCTGGGGGGAAATGCATTTAACGTCGGTAATGTTTAGAGGACTTTTTTGTTAACCTTCCCCTCTTGCAAACGTTGGTCATTTTAATATTAATACATGCAATTGGGTTTTTAAAAGTGAACTTTTGTCTACTGTTGAACCTTTCGCTGCGCAAAGACTTCCTTCTTTTCTCTCGTCTTTCCGACCGTGCGTGGTCAAAAGCGCAGGGGAGATTTCCTTCAGGGCTGAAGGGAATTCTCCTTCGGGGTTCACTTCCCGTTGGAAACCCTCAACCTCCAGAGCGGAATAAGAATGACTCCAAAACAGTTATTCTGGGAATGACACCTTCTCCGTCCTCCTCATCCGTGCTCACCCCCCCCCCCCCCCCATCTGCACCTGCAATCGCCCCTCCCCTTGTCTCTCGTGGATTGCACCCCGCTCAGCACACACACGCTGCAACACTACCCCTGTATTGATCAAGTGGTATAGGTTTATATGGGATTAAGAAAGTAAGCAGTGCTAGAAAATTGTGTTTCCAAAAAGTAATTGTTACATTAATCTAATTCAATGTCCCTGATTTCATTTTCATGTAGATGCAATCCTGCAGGAATTAAAAGAAACATGGCAGCAGCTAAAAATGAAGTATAAAAACATAATTCAATCAGGTCAAATGTGAGCATGTCATGGATGTAGGCTTTGTTGACAATATTTGACATATGAAACATCTACATAGCAAGACCTAATGTTGTTTTCATTTTGTATATGTAATTGACTGCAACGAAAAACGGTAACGCTCAAACAAAAACGTATGGGGAAATGACATAGTCTAGGTCTCAAAATCCTCGCACGACGTAAATGTAATTCTCTACGAATTAATGCAGCCTCCTCATCTATTGGGTCCTCCAAAAAAGGACAAGCCATTCTTGTCACTTAGATCGCGTGACGGAAATGTGGGCAATTAAGGTTGAAGCCAAATATAGTGCTTCGTCTTTAAAAAGGGGAGGGGACCGGCAAAAACTTCGAGTTTGGAGAATAAAACCTGCTCCCGACCAGGTTAGGTTCACAGCATAAGTAACCATGGATACTGACTCCGAGTAAAAGTTAACTCTCTTTCAGAAACGGGTTTGACTTACTCTGCTTTCTCTGGTTTGACAAACCTCCGATTCTGAAACGGAAAACCCAGGGTTTCCCTGATTTCCGGGTTTATGAACTCAGAGTTTACACTTAACCTCCTTTGTGAAACAGGCCCCTGGACATATATGGAATGTGGGCGTGGTTAGCAAACAAACTTTGTTGCTAAGGACGTCCAAAGGTTTACTTTTTCCGATTTGTCTGAAACTGACGTCAATCTGTTCGTCATCCCCAGGCGACCCAAACATAAAATGGTTGCTATGGAGATAAAATCAATAGAAAAGCCGCCATTTTGAAAAAAGAGGATTTTCTGTCAACTTAGAACATGTAGCTTTTACCAATATGATACTCTTAAACAATGTGGTTTTTTGAGTCAGTTGATGATGCTGATGCTAGCACTTTTAGCCATTTTAGCATCATCTTCAAATTTTCAACAGTACATCCATTTTTATCAACAATTTCAGCTTTCATGCTTAACTCCTTCTACAATGTTTGACCTATTTTAGACATTCTACTTTTACAATGTTCAGCTTTTTCATCATATTTCTGCTTTCATTCAGCAATACAGCATTCAACCCTGCATTTTCTTCTGGAAATGCAGGTCCTTCTAGTTGGTTGAATGCTGTAAAGCATTCAACCCTTTGTTTTCCTGTTTCTCTTTATTTCTTTATTATTATTTACACTATCTTCCGCCGTTTTTTGACACTTAACTACTTCTACAATTTTTAACCTATTTTAACCATTCAACTTTTAAAATGTTCAGCTCCTTCAGCTTATTCCAGCTATGACTTTTGGTTTTTCAAATCCTTGTACTTTTTAAGATATTCCAGTTTTTCCGGGAATTTTTGCCCTATTAAAATGCATTGGGAACTTATGGTACATGAGGTTCGCGGTTCGACACCCGGTTCGGACGCTTCAAAATTTTCTACCTTTCAACTTTGAAAATATTCAAATCTTTCAACTTATTACAGTTATTACTTTTGGTCATTCAAATCATTGAACTTTTTAAGATGTCCCAGGATTTTTTGCTCCATTAAAATACATAGGGAATCACTGTGCTTAACCTCTTTTACAGGTTTTCACCTATTTTAACCATTTTACTTTTAAAATGTTAAGCTCTTTCAGCTCAGTTCAGCCAGTTCTTTTACAAATTAAGCTTTCTTTCAGCAATACAGCATTCAACCCTGCATTTTCTTCTGGAAATGCAGCTCCTTCTAGTTGGTTGAATGCTGTAAAGCATTCAACCCTTTGTTTTCCTGTTTCTCTTTATTTATTATTATTATTATTATTATAGTATCTTCCGCCGTTTTTTGGCGTTTAACTACTTCTACAATTTTTAACCTATTTTAACCATTCTACTTTTAAAATGTTCATCTCTTTCATCTTATTTCTGCTATGACTTTTGGTTTTTCAAATCCTTTTACTTTTTAAGATATTCCAGGTTTTCCGGGAATTTTTGCTCCATTGAAATACATGGAGAATTTTTCGTTCAGAAGTTCACAGTTAAACTCCTTCTACAATTTTTCACCTATTTTAACCGTTCGACTATGAAAATGTTCAGCTCTTTCATCTTATTCTAGCTATGACATTTTGGTCCTTCAAATCCTTGAACTTTTCCAGATATTCCCGGATATTCCCAGATTTTCCAATGTTTTTGCTCCATTGGCCACACCTTTGCTTCTTTAAACAATTGTAACTTTAACATTCTTTTGGCTAGAGACACCGTTCAAATATTGAAATTTTCACAAGGTTTTGGACTTCAACATAAGGTTTAAAAATTATTATGGGATGGCAACACCACCTACAGTTTGGCGGCCATTTTGTGCCAAAATGTGAGGCAATTTTAAACTTCTTCAAACTTTCACCTATTTTTACCATTCTGCTATTACAATGTTCAACCCTTTCATCTTATTCCTTTCAGCTATGACTTTTGGTCCTTCAAATCTTTGAACTTTTCCAGATATTCCCGGATATTCCCAGATTTTCCAATCTTTTTGCTCCATTGGCCACACCTTTGCTTCTTTAAACAATTGTAACTTTAACATTCTTTTGGCTAGAGACACCGTTCAAATATTGAAATGTTCACAAGGTTTTGGACTTCAACATAAAGTTCAAAATTATTATGGGATGGCAACACCACCTACAGTTTGGCGGCCATTTTGTGCCAAAATGTGAGGCAATTTTAAACTTCTTCAAACTTTCACCTATTTTTACCTTTCTACTATTACAATGTTCAACCCTTTCAGCTTATTCCTTTCAGCTACGACTTTTAGTCTTTCAAATCTTTGAACTTTTCAAGATATTCCAAGATTTTCCAGGATTTTCTAAGATTTTTGCTTCATTTAAATACATGGAGAATCCTTGAAAACCTTTGTTGCTTTCAAGCATTATAACTTTAACAAGCTTTCAGCTAGAGGCACCGTTCAAACATTGAAATGCTCACAAGGCTTTGGACTTCAACATACGTTTTGAAATTATTATGGGATGGCAACACAACCTACTGTTTGGTGGGCATTTTTTGACAAAATCTGAAGCAAATGTTGCAATAAACTTCATCCATGGCTGGAACTGAACATATTGAAATTCACTGGATCTGGACATATAAGGAATGTGGGCGTGGTTAGCAAACAAAGCTCGTTGCTAAGGACGTCCAAAAATTTACTTTTTCCGATTCATCTGAAACCGACATTGATTTGTTCCTCATCTCCAGGCGACCCAAACATAAAATGGTTGCTATGGAGATAAAATCAATAGAAAAGCCGCCATTTTGAAAAGAGTGGATTTTCTATCAACTTAGAACATGTAGCTTTTACCAATATGATACTCTCAAACAACGTGTTTTTTGGAGTCAGTTGATGATGCTGATTCCAATGCTAGTACTTTTAGCCATTTTAGCAACATCTTCAAATTTTTAACAATTAAGCCATTTTTTCAACAATTTCAGCTTTCATGCTTAAGTCCTACAAATTTTGACCTATTTCAGCCATTCTACTATTACAATGTTCAAATTTTTCAGCTTATTCCTGCTAGGACTTTTGCACCTTTAACTTTTCATTGTTCTTCTAGTACAGTTCAGCCATTTCTTCAGCTAATTCAGCTTTCATTCAGCAGTACAGCATTCAACCCTGCATTTTCTTCTGGAAATGCAGCTCCTTCTAGTGTTGCATTTGTTTTCTTCTTATGCTATCTTCTGCCGTTTTTCGGCACTTAACTCCTCCTACAATTTTTGACCTATTTGAACCGTTCAACTTTTAAAATGTTCAGCTTTTTCATCTTATTACTGCTATGACTTTTGGTTTTTCAAATCCTTTTACTTTTTAAGATATTCCAGGTTTTCCGGGAATTTTTGCTCCATTGAAATACATGGAGAATTTTTCGTGCAGTAGTTCACAGCTAAACTCCTTCTACAATTTTTCACCTATTTTAACCGTTTGACTATGAAAATGTTCAGCTCTTTCATCTTATTCTAGCTATGACATTTTGTCCTTCAAATCCGTGAACTTTTCCAGATATTCCCGGATATTCCCAGATTTTCCAATTATTTTGCTCCATTGACCACACCTTTGCTTCTTTAAACAATTGTAACTTTAACATTCTTTTGGCTAGAGACACCGTTCAAATATTGAAATGTTCACAAGGTTTTGGACTTCAACATAAGGCTCAAAATTATTATGGGATGGCAACACCACCTACAGTTTGGCGGCCATTTTGTGCCAAAATGTGAGGCAATTTTAAACTTCTTCAAACTTTCACCTATTTTTACCATTCTACTATTACAATGTTCATCCCTTTCAGCTTATTCCATTCAGCTACGACTTTTAGTCTTTCAAATGTTTGAACTTTTCAAGATATTCCAAGATTTTCCAGGATTTTCCAAGATTTTTGCTTCATTTAAATACATGGAGAATCCTTGAAAACCTTTGTTGCTTTCAAGCATTATAACTTTAACATGCTTTCAGCTAGAGGCACCGTTCAAACATTGAAATGCTCACAAGGCTTTGGACTTCAACATACGTTTTGAAATTATTATGGGATGGCAACACAACCTACTGTTTGGTGGGCATTTTTTGACAAAATCTGAAGAAAATATTGCAATAAACTTCACCATGGCTGGAACTGAACATATTGAAATTCACTGGATCTGGACATATAAGGAATGTGGGCGTGGTTAGCAAACAAAGCTCGTTGCTAAGGACGTCAGAAAGTTTACTTTTTCCGATTCATCTGAAACCGACGTTGATTTGTTCCTCATCTCCAGGCGACCCAAACATAAAATGGTTGCTATGGAGATAAAATCAATAGAAAAGACGCCATTTTGAAAAGAGTGGATTTTCTATCAACTTAGAACATGTAGCTTTGACCAATATGATACTCTCAAACAATGTGTTTTTTGGAGTCAGTTGATGATGCTGATTCCAATGCTAGCACTTTTAGCCATTTTAGCAACATCTTCAAATTTTCAAAAGTTCAGCCATTTTTTCAACAATTTCAGCTTTCATGCTTAACTCCTTCTACAAATTTTGACCTATTTTAGCCATTCTACTATTACAATGTTCAACTTTTTTAGCTTATTCCCGCTATGACTTTTTTTCTCAAATCTTTGAACTTTTAAATATATTCGAGGATTTTTGCTTCATCAAAATACATGGGAAATCTTATAGCTTAACTTCTTATACAGTTTTTTACCCACTTTGACCATTCTACGTTTAAAATGTTGAGCTCTTCCAGCTTTGTTCAGCCATTTCTTTAGCAAATTCAGCTTTCATTCAGCAATACAGCATTCAACCCTGCATTTTCTTCTGGAAATGCAGCCTCTTCTAGTTGGTTGAATGCTGTAAAGCATTCAACCCTTTGTTTTCCTGTTTCTCTTTATTTATTATTATCGTATCTTATAGTATCTTCCGCCGTTTTTTGGCGTTTAACTACTTCTACAATTTTTAACCTATTTTAACCATTCTACTATTAAAATGTTCATCTCTTTCATCTTATTTCTGCTATGACTTTTGGTTTTTCAAATCCTTTTACTTTTTAAGATATTCCAGGTTTTCCGGGAATTTTTGCCCCATTGAAATACATGGAGAATTTTTCGTTCAGAAGTTCACAGTTAAACTCCTTCTACAATTTTTCACCTATTTTAACCGTTCGACTATGAAAATGTTCAGCTCTTTCATCTTATTCTAGCTATGACATTTTGGTCCTTCAAATCTTTGAACTTTTCCAGATATTCCCGGATATTCCCAGATTTTCCAATGTTTTTGCTCCATTGGACACACCTTTGCTTCTTTAAGCAATTGTAACTTTAACATTCTTTTGGCTAGAGACACCGTTCAAATATTGAAATGTTCACAAGGTTTTGGACTTCAATATAAGGCTCAAAATTATTATGGGATGGCAACACCACCTACAGTTTGGCGGCCATTTTGTGCCAAAATGTGAGGCAATTTTAAACTTCTTCAAACTTTCACCTATTTTTACCATTCTACTATTACAATGTTCAACCTTTTCAGCTTATTCCTTTCAGCTATGACTTTTGGTCCTTCAAATCCTTGAAATTTTCCAGATATTCCCGGATATTCCCAGATTTTCCAATCTTTTTGCTCCATTGGCCACACCTTTGCTTCTTTAAACAATTGTAACTTTAACATTCTTTTGGCTAGAGACACCGTTCAAATATTGAAATGTTCACAAGGTTTCGGACTTCAACATAAGGTTCAAAATTATTATGGGATGGCAACACCACCTACAGTTTGGCGGCCATTTTGTGCCAAAATGTGAGGCAATTTTAAACTTCTTCAAACTTTCACCTATTTTTACCATTCTACTATTACAATGTTCAACCCTTTCATCTTATTCCTTTCAGCTACGACTTTTAGTCTTTCAAATCTTTGAACTTTTCAAGATGTTCCAAGATTTTCCAGTATTTTCCAAGATTTTTGCTTTATTTAAATACATGGAGAATCCTTGAAAACCTTTGTTGCTTTCAAGCATTATAACTTTAACATGCTTTCAGCTAGAGGCACCGTTCAAACATTGAAATGCTCACAAGGCTTTGGACTTCAACATACGTTTTGAAATTATTATGGGATGGCAACACAACCTACTGTTTGGTGGGCTTTTTTTGACAAAATCTGAAGCAAATGTTGCAATAAACTTCATCCATGGCTGGAACTGAACATATTGAAATTCACTGGATCTGGACATATAAGGAATGTGGGCGTGGTTAGCAAACAAAGCTCGTTGCTAAGGACGTCCAAAAATTTTCTTTTTCCGATTCATCTGAAACCGACGTTGATTTGTTCCTCATCTCCAGGCGACCCAAACATAAAATGGTTGCTATGGAGATAAAATCAATAGAAAAGCCGCCATTTTGAAAAGAGTGGATTTTCTATCAACTTAGAACATGTAGCTTTTACCAATATGATACTCTCAAACAATGTGTTTTTTGGAGTCAGTTGATGATGCTGATTCCAATGCTAGTACTTTTAGCCATTTTAGCAACATCTTCAAATTTTCAACAATTCAGCCATTTTTTCAACAATTTCAGCTTTCATGCTTAAGTCCTACAAATTTTGACGTATTTCAGCCATTCTACTATTACAATGTTCAACTTTTTCAGCTTATTCCTGCTAGGACTTTTGCACCTTTAACTTTTCATGGTTCTTCCAGTACAGTTGAGCCATTTCTTCAGCTAATTCAGCTTTCATTCAGCAGTACAGCATTCAACCCTGCATTTTCTTCTGGAAATGCAGCTCCTTCTAGTTATTTATTACGCTCATCTTCCGCCGTTTTTCGGCACTTAACTCCTTCTACAATTTTCAACCGATTTTAACCATTCAACTTTTAAAATGTTCAGCTCTTTTACCTTTTTTCTGCTATGACTTTTGGTACTTCTAATCCTTGTACTTTTTAAGATATTCCAGTTTTTCCGGGAATTTTTGCCCTATTAAAATGCATTGGAAAGTTATGGTGCAAGAGGTTCCCGGATCGACACCCGGTTCGGACACTTGAAATTTTTCTACCATTCAAATTTTTAAATGTTCAACTCTTTAAACTTATTACAGATATTACTTTTGGTCATTCAAATCATTAAAATTTTTAAGATATTCCAGGATTTTGCAGGATTTTTGCTCCATTAAAATACATAGGGAATTCTTGTGCTTAACCTTTTTTACAGGTTTTCACCTTTTTTAACCATTTTACTTTTAAAATGTTGAGCTCTTTCAGCTCAGTTCAGCCATTTATTTTACAAATTAAGCTTTCTTTCAGCAATACAGCATTCAACCCTGCATTTTCTTCTGGAAATGCAGCTCCTTCTAGTGTTACATTTGTTTTCCTCTTATCCTATCTTCCGCCGTTTTTCGGCACTTAACTCCTTCTACAATTTTTAACCGATTATAACCGTTTAACTTTTAAAATGTTCAGCTCTTTCATCTTATTACTGCTATGACTTTTGGTTTTTCAAATCCTTGTACTTTTTAAGATATTTTAGGATATTTCAGGATTTTTTGCTTCATTGAAATACATTGAAAAAAATCCTTGCAAACCTTTTGTTTCTTTCAACCATTATAACTTCAACATACATGTAGCTAGAGACACCGTTCAAACATTAAAACAATCACAAGGCTTTGGACTATAAAATAAGTTTAGAAATCATTATGGGATGTCGACACAACATATATTTTGGTGGCCATTTTATGACAAAATCTGAAGCAAATATTGCAATAAACTTCATCCATGGCTGGAACTGAACATATTGAAATTTACTGGATCTGGACATATAAGGAATGTGGGCGTGGTTAGCAAACAAACTTCGTTGCTAAGGACGTCCAAAGGTTTACTTTTTCCGATTTGTCTGCAACTGACGTCGATTTGTTCGTCATGCCCAGGCGACCCACACGTAAAATGGTTGCTATGGAGATAAAATTAATAGAAAGCCGCCATTTTGAAAAAAAAGGATTTTCTATCAAATTAGAACATGTAGGTTTTACCAATATGATACTCTCAAACAATGTGTTTTTTGGATTCAGTTGATGATGCTGATTCCAATGCTAGCACTTTTAGCCATTTTAGCAACTTCTCCAAATTTTCAACACTTCAGCCATTTTTTCAACAATTTCAGCTTTAATGCTTAACTCCTTCTACAAACTTTGACCTATTTCAGCCATTCTACTATTACAATGTTCAAATTTTTCATCTTATTCCTGCTAAGACTTTTGCACATTTGACTTTTCAAGGTTTTCCCAGTACAGTTCAGCCATTTCTTCAGCTAATTCAGCTTTCATTCAGCAGTACAGCATTCAACCCTGCATTTTCTTTTGGAAATGCAGCTCCTTCTAGTTTATTATAGTATCTTCCGCCGTTTTTTGGCGTTTAACTACTTCCACAATTTTTAACCTATTTTAACCATTCTACTATTAAAATGTTCATCTCTTTCATCTTATTTCTGCTATGACTTTTGGTTTTTCAAATCCTTTTACTTTTTAAGATATTCCAGGTTTTCCGGAAATTTTTGCTCCATTGAAATACATGGAGAATTTTTCGTTCAGAAGTTCACAGTTAAACTCCTTCTACAATTTTTCACCTATTTTAATCGTTCGACTATGAAAATGTTCAGCTCTTTCATCTTATTCTAGCTATGACATTTTGGTCCTTCAAATCTTTGAACTTTTCCAGATATTCCCGGATATTCCCAGATTTTCCAATGTTTTTGCTCCATTGGCCACACCTTTGCTTCTTTAAACAATTGTAACTTTAACATTCTTTTGGCTAGAGACACCGTTCAAACATTGAAATGTTCACAAGGCTTTGGACTTCAATATAAGTATCAAAATTATTATGGGATGGCAACACCACCTACAGTTTGGTGGCCATTTTGTCCCAAAATGTGAGGCAATTTTAAACTTCTCCAACTTTCACCTATTTTAACCATTCCACTATTAAAATGTTCAACCCTTTCAGCTTATTCCTTTCAGCTACGACTTTTAGTCTTTCAAATCTTTGAACTTTTCAAGATATTCCAGGATTTTCCAGGATTTTCCAAGATTTTCGCTCCATTTAAATACATTGAGAATCCTTGAAAACCTTTGGTTCTTTCAACCATTGTAACTTCAACATGCCTTTAGCTAGAGACACCGTTCAAACGTTTAATTGATCACAAGGCTTTGGACTATAAAATAGGTTTAGAAATCATTATGGGATGTCGACACAACCTACTGTTTGGTAGCCATTTTTTGACCAAATCTGAAGCAAATATTGCAATAAACTTCATCCATGGCTGGAACTGAACATATTGAAATTCAATGGATCTGGACATATAAGGAATGTGGGCGTGGTTAGCAAACAAACTTTGTTGCTAAGGACGTCCAAAGGTTTACTTTTTCCGATTTGTCTGAAACTGACGTCGATTTGTTCGTCATCCCCAGGCGACCCACACGTAAAATGGTTGCTATGGAGATAAAATTAATAGAAAAGCCGCCATTTTGAAAAAAAGTGGATTTTCTATCAACTTAGAACATGTAGCTTTTACCAATATGATACTCTCAAACAATGTGTTTTTTTGAGTCATTTGATGATGCTGATTCCAATGCTCGCACTTTTAGCCAATTTAGCAGCATCTTCAAATTTTCAACAGTTCAGGCATTTTTTCAACAATTTCAGCTTTAATGCTTAACTCCTTCTACAAATTTTGACCTATTTTAGCTATTCTACTATTACAAATTTCCACCTTTTCAGCTTATTCCTGCTAGGACTTCTGATCCTTTAACTTTTCAAGGTTTTTCCAGTACAGTTCAGCCATTTCTTCAGCAAATTTAGCTTTCATTCAGCAGTACAGCATTCAACCCTGCATTTTCTTCTGGAAATGCAGCTCCTTCTAGTTTATTATTATTATTATTTATACTATCTTCCGCCGTTTTTTGACACTTAACTACTTCTACAATTTTTAACCGATTTTTACCATTCAACTTTTAAAATGTTCAGCTCTTTCAGCTTATTATTGGTATGACTTTTGGTTTTTCAAATCCTTTTACTTTTAAAGATATTTCAGTTTTTCCGGGAATTTTTGCCCTATTAAAATGCATTGGGAAGTTATGGTGCCCGAGGCGCCCGGTTCGACACCCGGTTCGGACGCTTCAAAATTTTCTTCCAACTAACTTTCAAAATGTTCAACTCTTTCAACTTATTACAGTTATTACTTTTGGTCATTCAAATCATTGAACTTTTTAAGATATTCCAGGATTTTCCAGGATTTTTTGCTCCATTAAAATACATAGAGAATCCTTGTGCTAAACTTCTTTTACAGGTTTTTACTTACTTTAACCATTGTATGAAACAGTTCAGCTCATTCCTTTCCTTCAAATCTTCAAATTTTCATTAATTCAGCCATTTTTTTCAATAATTTCAGGCCTTGTTTAACTCCTTTTACAATTTTTTTACCTCCAAAACTTTTTTTACCACCACTTTTGGTCCTTCAAATCCTTCGACATTTCAAAAGTGAAGGCTCATGGGAAAGTGTTGATTCCCAAACCATGAGTTAGGTGGCTGTTACGAGAAGTGACTATGATGTTTTTGCACCACATAAGTTAGTGGTTAAATGAAAATATAATGCTGTATCATTCAGCTAGCTAGCTGATGATCAATATATCTCTCCATTATACATGGATGTGTGTGCAAAACCTCATGGCACATGCATAGTTGAGAGAATTGGTCTTGATGCTTTGCATTTGCCAGAATGTCTCCTGCTGCAGGATGTGCCTCCACTTTTACTGTCAAATGAATAGTGCTTTGGATTACAACATCAAGGTTTGAAGTCATTATGGGATGGAGACTGTTTGGCAGCCATTTTGTGTTTTTCAAATCTGAAGCCTTTGTTTCTTTAAACAAATATAACTTCAACATACTTGTAGCTAGAGACATCGTTCAAACATTAAAATGATCACAAGGCTTTGGTACGACGGAGTTTTAGGGCCACGGTGAGGAAAAAAAATTCTGCCCAACATGACGAGATTAAAGTCGTCATGTCGACTTTAATCTCGTCATGACGAGAAAAAACTCGACACAAAGTTTCGAGAAAAAACTCGTCCTGTCGAGATAAAATTCGAAATAAAGTTTCGAGATTAAAGTCGCAATGTTGCGCGCGAGAGAAAAAAACTCGTAAATTTACGAGATTATTGTGGAAGTGAGCAGCACGCAGAGCAGCAGGTGATCGCCGTGCAGCAGCAGAGCTGACCGACTAAACTTTGTTGAACAGGTGAGCTGAATGTTAATTGATAACGTTCCAAATGTCTGGAGGCTCATTTGATTGATTCACAAGTTATTAAAGTTTTATTTATTGATGGTTGGTTTGCAGGATCACTGCAGCCCGATGAAGCCATCGGGTGTCCCTGCAGCTGTTTGCTTGAATCCTTTCTTCCTCCACCAGAGACCAGATCTCTATGTTTGTGTGATGCTTCTGTCTGAGGAGGAGAAGCACTTTTTGCCTTTATCAACGTTGTAATGCTAATATAACAGACTATTTTCATTCATCTTTGTTTTTTAATGATCAAACGGGTCGCTTCATCTGCAGGAGGGGGCGTATGTGACACTGTTTACTTCCGCATTGGTGATCGGATGACAGATTCATGACGTAATGTGACAGATGAACTTCAGGTTATGTGAATGAAAAGGAGAATAAAGGCTGCAGCGATCCTCTACACCCAAACGTGTCTCTGAGCTCCTTATTTTACATATCAAAGTCCGCTTTACTGACACCGAACCCCGGAAAGACGGCTACACGGAAAATAATTTCATTTTGAGTCGCCAAAAGGCTCAAAATCTCTTTGTTTTAAACCTATAATCCGGAAATAAAGCTTCACAAAAGGCTCCACATATTTCATCTTCAAGCTAGGCTCCGATAAACAGACAACTTCGGTGTTTTCTCCTTGTTAATCAATGAACTTTTTCCCGTAAATTTACGAGTTTTTATCTCCTAATAAAATTACTTTTTTTTGGTGGCCATTAAACTCTGTCGTAAACTCTTAACTACAAAGCCACTAGCTCTCTAACATTAGCCATAACACTGAATATTCCTGAAAGACTCAGCTTCACTGCTCTCGCGCAATATTGCGACTTTAATCTCGAAACTTTATTTCGACTTTTATCTCGACACGACGAGTTTTTTCTCGAAACTTTGTGTCGAGTTTTTTCTCGTCATGACGAGATTAAAGTCGACATGACGACTTTAATCTCGTCACGTTGGCCAGAATTTTTTTTCCTCACCGTGGCCCTAAAACTCCGTCGTACTTTGGACTATTAAATACGTTTAGAAATTATTATGGGATGTCGACACAACCTAATGTTGGTTGCCTTTTTATGACAAAATCTGAAGCAAATTTTTGCTCCATTAAATTACATAGGGAATTCTTGTGCTTAACCTCTTTTACAGGTTTTCATCTATTTTAACCATTTTACTTTTAAAATGTTCAGCTCTGTTCAGCCATTTCTTTTACAAATTAAGCTTTCTTTCAGCAATACAGCATTCAACCCTGCATTTTCTTCTGGAAATGCAGCTCCTTCTAGTTGGTTGAATGCTGTAAAGCATTCAACCCTTTGTTTTCCTCTTCTGCTATCTTCCGCCGTTTTTCGGCACTTAACTCCTTCTACAATTTTTAACCGATTGTAACCATTCAACTTTTAAAATGTTCAGCTCTTTCAGCTCATTCCTGCTATGACTTTTGGTTTTTCAAATCCTTTTACTTTTTAAGATATTCCAGGTTTTCCGGGAATTTTTGCTCCATTGAAATACATGGAGAATTTTTCGTTCAGAAGTTCACAGTTAAATTCCTTCTACAATTTTTCACCTATTTTAACCGTTCGACTATGAAAATGTTCAGCTCTTTCATCTTATTCTAGCTATGACATTTTGTCCTTCAAATCCCTGAACTTTTCCATTTATTCCCGGATATTCCTGGATTTTCCAATCTTTTTGCTCCATTGGCCACACCTTTGCTTCTTTAAACAATTGTAACTTTAACATTCTTTTGGCTAGAGACACCGTTCAAATATTGAAATGTTCACAAGGTTTTGGACTTCAACATAAGGCTCAAAATTATTATGGGATGGCAACACCACCTACAGTTTGGCGGCCATTTTGTGCCAAAATGTGAGGCAATTTTAAACTTCTTCAAACTTTCACCTATTTTTACCATTCAACTTTTACAATGTTCAACCCTTTCAGCTTATTCCTTTCAGCTATGACTTTTGGTCCTTCAAATCCTTGAACTTTTCCAGATATTCCCGGATATTCCCAGATTTTCCAATCTTTTTGCTCCATTGGCCACACCTTTGCTTCTTTAAACAATTGTAACTTTAACATTCTTTTGGCTAGAGACACCGTTCAAATATTGAAATGTTCACAAGGTTTTGGACTTCAACATAAGGTTCAAAATTATTATGGGATGGCAACACCACCTACAGTTTGGCGGCCATTTTGTGCCAAAATGTGAGGCAATTTTAAACTACTTCAAACTTTCACCTATTTTTACCATTCTACTATTACAATGTTCAACCCTTTCATCTTATTCCTTTCAGCTATGACTTTTGGTCCTTCAAATCTTTGAACTTTTCCAGATATTCCCGGATATTCCCAGATTTTCCAATGTTTTTGCTCCATTGGCCACACCTTTGCTTCTTTAAACAATTGTAACTTTAACATTCTTTTGGCTAGAGACACCGTTCAAATATTGAAATGTTCACAAGGTTTTGGACTTCAACATAAAGTTCAAAATTATTATGGGATGGCAACACCACCTACAGTTTGGCGGCCATTTTGTGCCAAAATGTGAGGCAATTTTAAATTTCTTCAAACTTTCACGTATTTTAATCCTTCTACTATTACAATGTTCAACCCTTTCAGCTTATTCCTTTCAGCTACGACTTTTAGTCTTTCAAATCTTTGAACTTTTCAAGATATTCCAAGATTTTCCAGGATTTTCCAAGATTTTTGCTTCATTTAAATACATGGAGAATCCTTGAAAACCTTTGTTGCTTTCAAGCATTATAACTTTAACAAGCTTTCAGCTAGAGGCACCGTTCAAACATTGAAATGCTCACAAGGCTTTGGACTTCAACATACGTTTTGAAAATATTATGGGATGGCAACACAACCTACTCTTTGGTGGGAATTTTTTGACAAAATCTGAAGCAAATGTTGCAATAAACTTCATCCATGGCTGGAACTGAACATATTGAAATTCACTGGATCTGGACATATAAGGAATGTGGGCGTGGTTAGCAAACAATGTTCGTTGCTAAGGACGTCCAAAAGTTTACTTTTTCCGATTCATCTGAAACCGAGGTTGATTTGTTCCTCATCTCCAGGCGACCCAAACATAAAATGGTTGCTATGGAGATAAAATCAATAGAAAAGCCACCATTTTGAAAAGAGTGGATTTTCTATCAACTTAGAACATGTAGCTTTTACCAATATAATACTCTCAAACAACGTGTTTTTTGGAGTCAGTTGATGATGCTGATTCCAATGCTAGTACTATTAGCCATTTTAGCAACATCTTCAAATTTTCAACAATTCAGCCATTTTTTTCAACAATTTCAGCTTTCATGCTTAAGTCCTTCAAATTTTGACCTATTTCAGCCATTCTACTATTACAATGTTCAACTTTTTCAGCTTATTCCTGCTAGGACTTTTGCACCTTTAACTTTTCATGGTTCTTCCAGTACAGTTCAGCCATTTCTTCAGCTAATTCAGCTTTCATTCAGCAGTACAGCATTCAACCCTGCATTTTCTTCTGGAAATGCAGCTCCTTCTAGTGTTACATTTGTTTTCTTCTTATGCTATCTTCCGCCGTTTTTCGGCACTTAACTCCTCCTACAATTTTTAACCTATTTGAACCGTTCAACTTTTAAAATGTTCATCTCTTTCATCTTATTACTGCTATGACTTTTGGTTTTTCAAATCCTTGTACTTTTTAAGATATTTTAGGATATTTCAGGATTTTTTGCTTCATTGAAATACATTGAAAAAAAATCCTTGCAAACCTTTGTTTCTTTCAACCATTATAACTTCAGCATACTTGTAGCTAGAGACACCGTTCAAACATTAAAATGATCACAAGGCTTTGGACTATAAAATACGTTTAGAAATCATTATGGGATGTCGACACAAACTACTGTTTGTTGGCCATTTTATGACAAAATCTGAAGCAAATATTGCAATAAACTTCATCCATGGCTGGAACTGAACATATTGAAATTCACTGGATCTGGACATATATGGAATGTGGGCGTGGTTAGCAAACAAACTTCGTTGCTAAGGACGTCCAAAGATTTACTTTTTCCGATTTGTCTGAAACTGACGTCAATCTGTTCGTCATCCCCAGGCGACCCAAACATAAAATGGTTGCTATGGAGATAAAATCAATAGAAAAGCCGCCATTTTGAAAAAAGTGGATTTTCTGTCAACTTAGAACATGTAGCTTTCACCAACATGACACTCTTAAACAATGTGATTTTTTGAGTCAGTTGATGAGGCTGATGCTAGCACTTTTAGCCATTTTAGCATCATCTTCAAATTTTCAACAATACATCCATTTTTTCAACAATTTCAACTTTCATGCTTAACTCCGTCTACAAATTTTGACCCGTTTTGGTCATTCTACTTTATAATGTTCACCTTTGACTTTTGGCCCTTAAGTTTTCAAAATATTCCAGGATTTTCCAGGACATTTCAGCCATTTTTTCAACAATTTTAGCTTTCATGCTTAACTCCTTCTACAATGTTTGACCTATTTTAGACATTCTACTTTTACAATGTTCAGCTTTTTCATCATATTTCTGCTTTCATTCAGAAATACAGCATTCAACCCTGCATTTTCTTCTGGAAATGCAGCTCCTTCTAGTTTATTGGTTGAATGCTGTAAAGCATTCAACCCTTTGTTTTCCTGTTTCTCTTTATTGGTTGAATGCTGTAAAGCATTCAACCCTTTGTTTTCCTGTTTCTCTTTATTGGTTGAATGCTGTAAAGCATTCAACCCTTTGTTTTCCTGTTTCTCTTTATTTATTATTATTATAGTATCTTCCGCCGTTTTTTGGCGTTTAACTACTTCTACAATTTTTAACCTATTTTAACCATTCTACTTTTAAAATTTTCATCTCTTTCATCTTATTTCTGCTATGACTTTTGGTTTTTCAAATCCTTTTACTTTTTAAGATATTCCAGGTTTTCCGGGAATTTTTGCTCCATTGAAATACATGGAGAATTTTTCGTTCAGAAGTTCACAGTTAAACTCCTTCTACAATTTTTCACCTATTTTAACCGTTCAACTATGAAAATGTTCAGCTCTTTCATCTTATTCTAGCTATGACATTTTAGTCCTTCAAATCCCTGAACTTTTCCATTTATTCCCGGATATTCCTGGATTTTCCAATCTTTTTGCTCCATTGGCCACACCTTTGCTTCTTTAAACAATTGTAACTTTAACATTCTTTTGGCTAGAGACACCGTTCAAATATTGAAATGTTCACAAAGTTTTGGACTTCAACATAAAGCTCAAAATTATTATGGGATGGCAACACCACCTACAGTTTGGCGGCCATTTTGTGCCAAAATGTGAGGCAATTTTAAACTTCTTCAAACTTTCACCTATTTTTACCATTCTACTATTAAAATGTTCAACCCTTTCAGCTTATTCCTTTCAACTATGACTTTTGGTCCTTCAAATCCTTGAACTTTTCCAGATATTCCTGGATATTCCCAGATTTTCCAATGTTTTTGCTCCATTGGCCACACCTTTGCTTCTTTAAACAATTGTAACTTTAACATTCTTTTGGCTAGAGACACCGTTCAAATATTGAAATGTTCACAAGGTTTTGGAGTTCAACATAAGGTTCAAAATTATTATGGGATGGCAACACCACCTACAGTTTGGCGGCCATTTTGTGCCAAAATGTGAGGCAATTTTAAACTTCTTCAAACTTTCACGTATTTTAATCCTTCTACTATTACAATGTTCAACCCTTTCAGCTTATTCCTTTCAGCTACGACTTTTAGTCTTTCAAGTCTTTGAACTTTTCAAGATATTCCAAGATTTTCCAGGATTTTCCAAGATTTTTGCTTCATTTAAATACATGGAGAATCCTTGAAAACCTTTGTTGCTTTCAAGCATTATAACTTTAACAAGCTTTCAGCTAGAGGCACCGTTCAAACATTGAAATGCTCACAAGGCTTTGGACTTCAACATACGTTTTGAAATTATTATGGGATGTCGACACAACCTAATGTTGGTGGCCTTTTTATGACAAAATCTGAAGCAAATATTGCAATAAACTTCATCCATGGCTGGAACTGAACAGATTGAAATTCACTGGATCTGGACATATAAGGAATGTGGGCGTGGTTAGCAAACAAACTTCGTTGCTAAGGACGTCCAAAGGTTTACTTTTTCGATTTGTCTGAAACTGACGTCGATTTGTTCGTCATCCCATGCCGACCCAAACGTAAAATGGTTGCTATGGAGATAAAATTAATAGAAAAGCCGCCATTTTGAAAAAAGTGGATTTTCTGTCAACTTAGAACATGTAGTTTTACCAATATGATACTCTCAAACAATGTGTTTTTTGGAGTCAGTTGATGATGCTGATTCCAATGCTAGCACTTTTAGCCATTTTAGAATCATCTTCAAATTTTCAACAGTACATCCATTTTTTCAACAATTTCAGCTTTAATGCTTAACTCCTTCTACAAACTTTGACCTATTTCAGCCATTCTACTATTACAATGTTCAACTTTTTCATCTTATTCCTGCTAGGACTTTTGCACATTTAACTTTTCAAGGTTTTCCCAGTACAGTTAAGCCATTTCTTCAGCTAATTCAGCTTTCATTCAGCAGTACAGCATTCAACCCTGCATTTTCTTCTGGAAATGCAGCTCCTTCTAGTTGGTTGAATGCTGTAAAGCATTCAACCCTTTGTTTTCCTGTTTCTCTTTATTTATTATTATTATTATTTATACTATCTTCCGCCGTTTTTTGACACTTAACTACTTCTACAATTTTTAACCGATTTTTACCATTCAACTTTTAAAATGTTCAGCTTTTTCAGCTTATTATTGCTATGACTTTTGGTACTTCTAATCCTTCTACTTTTTAAGATATTCCAGTTTTTCCGGGAATTTTTGCCCTATTAAAATGCATTGGGAAGTTATGATGCACGAGGCGCCCGGTTCGACACCCGGTTCGGACGCTTCAAAATTTTTTACCATTTTACTTTTAAAATGTTCAACTCTTTCAACTTCTTACAGTTATTACTTTTGGTCATTCAAATCATTGAACTTTTTAAGATATTCCAGGATTTTCGGCTCCATTAAAATACATAGAGAATCCTTGTGCTAAACTTCTTTTACAGGTTTTTACTTACTTTAACCATTGTATGAAACAGTTCAGCTCATTCCTTTCCTTCAAATCTTCAAATTTTCATTAATTCAGCCATTTTTTCAATAATTCAGGCCTTGTTTAACTCCTTTTACAATTTTTTTACCTCCAAAATTTTTTTTTACCACCACTTTTGGTCCTTCAAATCCTGCGACTTTTCAAAAGTGAAGGCTCATGGGAAAGTGTTGATTCCCAAACCATGAGTTAGGTGGCTGTTACGAGAAGTGACTTTCATGTTTTTGCTCTACATAAGTTAGTGATTTAATGAAAATATAATACTGTATCATTCAGCTAGCTAGCTGATGATCAATATAGCTCTCCATAATACATGGATGTGTTTACAAAAACTAATGGCACATGCATAGTTGAGAGAATACATTTTGAAGCTAAGCATTTGGCAGGATGCCCCGTACTAGAGGAGGTGACTGCACTTTTGCTGTCAAATGATCAGTGCTTTGGACTACAATATCAAGCGTGAAGTCATCAGGGGTTGGAGACTGTTTGGCAGCCATTTTGTGTTTTTCAAATTTGAAACCTCTGTTTCTTTCAACCAATATAACTTCCACATACTTGTAGCTAGAGACACCGTTCAAACATTAAAATGATCACAAGGCTTTGGACTATAAAATACACTTAGAAATCATTATGGGATGTCGAGACAACCTACTGTTGGTGTCCTTTTTATGACAAAATCTGAAGCAAATATTGCAATAAACTTCATCCATGGCTGGAACTGAACAGATTGAAATTCACTGGATCTGGACATATAAGGAATGTGGGCGTGGTTAGCAAACAAACTTCGTTGCTAAGGACGTCCAAAGGTTTACTTTTTCCGATTTGTCTGAAACTGACGTCCATTTGTTCGTCATCCCATGCCGACCCAAACGTAAAATGGTTGCTATGGAGATAAAATTAATAAAAAAGCCACGTTTTTAAAAAAAGGGGATTTTCTATCAACTTAGAACATGTAGTTCTGACCTATATGATACTCTTAAACAATGTGTTTTTTTGAGTCAGTTGATGATGCTGATGCTAGCACTTTTAGCCATTTTAGCATCATCTTCAAATTTTCAACAGAACATCCATTTTTTCAACAATTTCAGCTTTCATGCTTAACTCCGTCTACAAATTTTGACCTGTTTCGGTCATTCTTCTTTTACAATGTTCACCTTTGACTTTTTTAACCATTTTACTCTTAAAATGTTGAGCTCTTTCAGCTCAGTTCAGCCATTTCTTTTACAAATTAAGCTTTCTTTCAGCAATACAGCATTCAACCCTGAATTTTCTTCTGGAAATGCAGCTCCTTCTAGTGTTACATTTGTTTTCCTCTTATGCTATCTTCCGTCGTTTTTCGGCACTTAACTCCTTCTACAATTTTTAACCGATTATAACCGTTTAACTTTTAAAATGTTCAGCCCTTTCATCTTATTACTGCTATGACTTTTGGTTTTTCAAATCCTTGTACTTTTTAAGATATTTTAGGATATATCAGGATTTTTTGCTTCATTGAAATACATTGAAAAAAATCCTTGCAAACCTTTTGTTTCTTTCAACCATTATAACTTCAACATACTTGTAGCTAGAGACACCGTTCAAACATTAAAACAATCACAAGGCTTTGGACTATAAAATAAGTTTAGAAATCATTATGGGATGTCGACACAACATATTTTGGTGGCCATTTTATGACAAAATCTGAAGCAAATATTGCAATAAACTTCATCCATGGCTGGAACTTAACATATTGAAATTTACTGGATCTGGACATATAAGGAATGTGGGCGTGGTTAGCAAACAAACTTCGTTGCTAAGGACGTCCAAAGGTTTACTTTTTCCGATTTGTCTGCAACTGACGTCGATTTGTTCGTCATCCCCAGGCGACCCACACGTAAAATGGTTGCTATGGAGATAAAATTAATAGAAAGCCGCCATTTTGAAAAAAATGGATTTTCTATCAAATTAGAACATGTAGGTTTTACCAATATGATACTCTCAAACAATGTGTTTTTTGGATTCAGTTGATGATGCTGATTCCAATGCTAGCACTTTTAGCCATTTTAGCAACTTCTTCAAATTTTCAACACTTCAGCCATTTTTTCAACAATTTCAGCTTTAATGATTAACTCCTTCTAAAAACTTTGACCTATTTCAGCCATTCTGATTACAATGTTCAACTTTTTCATCTTATTCCTGCTAAGACTTTTGCACATTTAACTTTTCAAGGTTTTCCCAGTACAGTTCAGCCATTTCTTCAGCTAATTCAGCTTTCATTCAGCAGTACAGCATTCAACCCTGCATTTTCTTTTGGAAATGCAGCTCCTTCTAGTTTATTATTATCGTATCTTATAGTATCTTCCGCCGTTTTTTGGCGTTTAACTACTTCTACAATTTTTAACCCATTTTAACCATTCAACTTTTAAAATGTTCAGCTCTTTCAGCTTATTCCTGCTATGACTTTTGGTTTTTCAAATCCTTTTACTTTTTAAGATATTCCAGTTTTTCCGGGAATTTTTGCTCCATTGAAATACATGGAGAATTTTTCGTTCAGAAGTTCACAGTTAAACTCCTTCTACAATTTTTCACCTATTTTAACCGTTCGACTATGAAAATGTTCAGCTCTTTCATCTTATTCAAGCTATGACATTTTGGTCGTTCAAATCTTTGAACTTTTCCATTTATTCCCGGATATTCCTGAATTTTCCAATCTTTTTGCTCCATTGGCCACACCTTTGCTTCTTTAAACAATTGTAACTTTAACATTCTTTTGGCTAGAGACACCGTTCAAATATTGAAATGTTCACAAGGTTTTGGACTTCAACATAAGGCTCAAAATTATTATGGGATGGCAACACCACCTACAGTTTGGCGGCCATTTTGTGCCAAAATGTGAGGCAATTTTAAACTTCTTCAAACTTTCACCTATTTTTACCATTCTACTATTACAATGTTCAACCCTTTCAGCTTATTCCTTTCAGCTATGACTTTTGGTCCTTCAAATCCTTGAACTTTTCCAGATATTCCCGGATATTCCCAGATTTTCCAATGTTTTTGCTCCATTGGCCACACCTTTGCTTCTTTAAACAATTGTAACTTTAACATTCTTTTGGCTAGAGACACCGTTCAAATATTGAAATTTTCACAAGGTTTTGGACTTCAACATAAGGATTAAAAATTATTATGGGATGGCAACACCACCTACAGTTTGGCGGCCATTTTGTGCCAAAATGTGAGGCAATTTTAAACTTCTTCAAACTTTCACCTATTTTTACCATTCTACTATTACAATGTTCAACCCTTTCAGCTTATTCCTTTCAGCTACGACTTTTAGTCTTTCAAATCTTTGAACTTTTCGAGATATTCCAAGATTTTCCAGGATTTTCCAAGATTTTTGCTTCATTTAAATACATGGAGAATCCTTGAAAACCTTTGTTGCTTTCAAGCATTATAACTTTAACAAGCTTTCAGCTAGAGGCACCGTTCAAACATTGAAATGCTCACAAGGCTTTGGACTTCAACATAAGTTTTGAAATTATTATGGGATGGCAACACAACCTACTGTTTGGTGGGCATTTTTTGACAAAATCTGAAGCAAATGTTGCAATAAACTTCATCCATGGCTGGAACTGAACATATTGAAATTCACTGGATCTGGACATATAAGGAATGTGGGCGTGGTTAGCAAACAAAGCTCGTTGTTAAGGACGTCCAAAAATTTACTTTTTCCGATTCATCTGAAACCGACGTTGATTTGTTCCTCATCTCCAGGCGACCCAAACATAAAATGGTTGCTATGGAGATAAAATCAATAGAAAAGCCGCCATTTTGAATAGAGTGGATTTTTTATCAACTTAGAACATGTAGCTTTTACCAATATAACACTCTCAAACAACGTGTTTTTTGGAGTCAGTTGATGATGCTGATTCCAATGCTAGTACTTTTAGCCATTTTAGCAACTTCTTCAAATTTTCAACACTTCAGCCATTTTTTCAACAATTTCAGCTTTAATGCTTAACTCCTACAAACTTTGACCTATTTCAACCATTCTACTATTACAATGTTCAACTTTTTCATCTTATTCCTGCTAGGACTTTTGCACATTTAACTTTTCAAGGTTTTCCCAGTACAGTTAAGCCATTTCTTCAGCTAATTCAGCTTTCATTCAGCAGTACAGCATTCAACCCTGCATTTTCTTCTGGAAATGCAGCTCCTTCTAGTTTATTATTGGTTGAATGCTGTAAAGCATTCAACCCTTTGTTTTCCTGTTTCTCTTTATTTATTATTTATACTATCTTCCGCCGTTTTTTGACACTTAACTCCTTCCACAATTTTTAACCGATTTTTACCATTCAACTTTTAAAATGTTCAGCTCTTTCAGCTCATTATTGCTATGACTTTTGGTACTTCTACTCCTTGTACTTTTTAAGATATTCCAGTTTTTCCGGGAATTTTTGCCCTATTAAAATGCATTGGGAAGTTATGGTGCACGAGGCGCCCTGTTCGACACCCGGTTTGGACCCTTAAAATTTTCTTCCAACCAACTTTTAAAATGTTCAACTCTTTCAACTTATTACAGTTATTACTTTTGGTCATTCAAATCATTGAACTTTTTAAGATATTCCAGGATTTTTGCTCCATTAAAATGCATAGGGAATTCTTGTGCTTAACCTCTTTTACAGGTTTTTACCCTTTTTAACCATTTTACTTTTAAAATGTTGAGCTCTTTCAGCTCAGTTCAGCCATGTCTTTAACAAATTAAACTTTCTTCTAGCAATACAGCATTGAATCCTGTATTTTCTTCTGGAAATGCATCTCCTTCTACAATATTTTTACCTCCACAATTTTTTTACCATCAATTTTGGTCATTCAAATCCTTTTACTTTTCAAAAGGGAAAACTTTCGTTCGTTTTTCCACGTAAAATACGAACTGTGGCATGAAACCGTTTCAACTCGGCTTCGCCCACTGGAACTGTACACGACAAGCCTTATTTATTTATACCGGCTGCATTGTATTGTAACTAAAGTGTTAGCTCAGTGGCTAAGGTGAACGGGTTATCATACTGAGGTTCTGAGTTCGATTCTGGCATTCGACTTTTTCTGCATGGTTTTTTACCTTGCCTTTCTTGATGAGATTCAGTTCCACTCACTTAAATATATTTCGTTACATGGAAGAATTTTCTTTCAGGTGGTATTACTCATAAGTTTTGACTTTTTATCCTTTAACTTTTAGGGATTTTCCAGGATTTTCCAGGACAGTTCAGCCATTTCATCAGCAAGTTCAGCTTTCATTAAGCAGTACAGCATTCAATCTTTGACAACCTTTGATTCTTCCAACCCTTACAACTTCCACACAATTTTAGCTAGAGACACCATTCAAACGTTAAAATGATCAGAGCAGCTTAAAGCACACACACAAACACTCGATGTATGTTAGAAAAAACAGTGGGAGCAAATCTAAGTTAGTTTTGATGTATTTTTTATTTTCCTCCTCGTAGCTGGAAGCTGCAGTTCAAACATGTGCTCCAGCCATCTTGTGAACAAACGTCAGGACCCTGGCCTTAGCCCCGCCCACGGCCGCTAAGGCTCATGGGAAGTGTTGATTCCCACACCATGAGTTAGGCGGCTGTTACGAGAAGTGACTATCATGTTGTTACTCCACATATGTTACTGGTTAAATGACAATATAATGCTGTGTCATTCAGCTAGCTAGCTGATGAGCAATATGTCTCTCCACTTTACATGGATGACTGTGCTATGATTGATGATACATGCACAGTTGGGAAATTTAATCATGTGACACAGAATTGTACATGGTGCCCCCTACTGGATGAAATTACTGTATGTCTACTTTAGTTTTAAATGATCAATGCATTAGACTGTACCATCAAGGTTTGAAATCATTAAGAGATAGGGAGGGTTTGGCAGCCTTTTTGTGTTTTCAAATTTGATACCTTTGTTGCTTTTAACTTTCCTACCTTTGACATGCCTTTAGCTAGAAACACCGTTCAAACATTAAACTGCTCATAAGACTTTGTATTTCAATATAAGTTTTGAAATTATTATGGGATGGCAACACCAACTACGGTTTTGCTGCCATTTTGTGCCTAAATGTGAGGCGATTTTAAACTGTTTTTTTAAACCTATTTTAACCATTTTACTGTTGCTATGTTAAGATCTTTCAGCCTAATCCTTTCAGCTATTACTTTTGGTCTTTCAAATCCTTGAACCTTTCAAGGTTTTCCAGGATTTTCCAAGATTTTTCCTCCATTAAAATACATTGAGAATCCTTGAAAACCTTTGGTTCTTTCAACCATCATAACTTCAACATGCCTTTAGCTACAGACACTGTTCAAACATTAAATTGATCACAAGGCTTTGGAATATAAAATACGTTTATAAATCATTATGGGATGTCGACACAACCTACTGTTTGGTGGCAATTTCATTACAAAATCTGAAGCAAATATTGCAATAAACTTCATCCATGGCTAGAACCGAACATATTGAAATTCACTGGATCTGGACATATAAGGAATGTGGGCGTGGTTAGCAAACAAACTTTGTTGCTAAGGACGTCCAAAGGTTTACTTTTTCCAATTTGTCTGAAACTAATGTCGATTTGTTCGTCATCCCCAGGCGACCCAAACATAAAATGGTTGCTATGGAGATAAAATTAATAGAAAAGCCGCCATTTTCAAAAAAGTGGATTTTCTGTCAACTTAGAACATGTAGTTTTACCAATATGATACTCTTAAACAATGTGTTTTTTTGAGTCAGTTGATGATGCTGATTTCAGTGCTAGCACTTTTAGCCATATTAGCAACATCTTCACATTTTCAAAAGTTTAGCCATTTTTTCAACAATTTCAGCTTTAATGCTTAACTCCTTCTACAAACTTTGACCTATTTTAGCCATTCTACTATTACAATGTTCAACTTTTTCAGCTTATTCCTGCTAGGAGTTTTGTACCTTTACCTTTTCAAGGTTTTCCAGTACAGTTCAGCCATTTCTTCAGCTAATTCAGCTTTCATTCAGCACTACAGCATTCAACCCTGCATTTTCTTCTGGAAATGCAGCTCCTTCTAGTTGGTTGAATGCTGTAAAGCATTCAACCCTTTGTTTTCCTGTTTCTCTTTATTGGTTGAATGCTGTATAGCATTCAACCCTTTGTTTTCCTCTTACGCTATCTTCCGCCGTTTTTCGGCACTTAACTCCTTCTACAATTTTCAACCTATTTTAACCATTCAACTATTAAACTGTTCAGCTCTTTCAGCTTATTACTGCTATGACTTTTGGTTTTTCAAATCCTTGAACTTTATAAGATATTCCAGGATTTTCCATGATTTTTTCTACATTGAAATACATGGAGAATTTTTCATGCAGAAGTTCACAGTTAAACTTCTTCTACAATTTTTCACCTATTTTAACCATTCAACTATTAAAATGTTCAGCTCTTTCATCTTATTCCAGCTATGACATTTTGTCCTTCAAATCCTTGAACTTTTCCAGATAGTCCCGGTTATTCCCGGATTTTCCAATATTTTTGCTCCATTGGCCACACCTTTGCTTCTTTAAACAATTGTAACTTTAACATTCTTTTGGCTAGAGACACCGTTCAAACATTGAAATGTTCACAAGGTTTTGGACTTCAATATAAGGCTCAAAATTATTATGGGATGGCAACACCACCTACACTTTGGCGGCCATTTTTTGCCAAAATGTGAGGCAATTTTAAACTTCTTCAAACTTTCACCTATTTCAATCATTCTACTATTTCAATGTTCAACTCCTTCAGCTTATTCCTTTCAGCTATTACTTTTGGTCCTTCAAATCTTTGAACTTTTCAAGATATTCCAGGATTTTCCAAGATTTTCGCTCCATTTAAATACATTGAGAATCCTTGAAAACCTTTGGTTCTTTCAACCATTGTAACTTCAACATGCCTTTAGCTAGAGATACCGTTCAAACGTTAAATTGATCACAAGGCTTTGGACTATAAAATAGGTTTAGAAATCATTATGGGATGTCGACACAACCTACTGTTTGGTGGCCATTTTTTGACCAAATCTGAAGCAAATATTGCATTTAACTTCATCCATGGCTGGAACTGAACATATTGAAATTCACTGGATCTGGACATATAAGGAATGTGGGCGTGGTTAGCAAACAAACTTCGTTGCTATGGACGTCCAAAGGTTTACTTTTTCTGATTTGTCTGAAACTGACGTCGATTGGTTCGTCATCCCCAGGCGACCCAAACATAAAATGGTTGCTATGGAGATAGAATTAATAGAAAAGCCGCCATTTTGAAAAAAGTGGATTTTCTATCAACTTAGACATGTAGCTTTTACCAATATGATACTCTCAAACAATGTGTTTTTTTGAGTCGGTTGATGATGCTGATTCCAATGCTAGCACTTTTAGCCATTTTAGCAACATCTTCAAATTTTCAACAGTTCAGCCATTTTTTCAACAATTTCAGCTCTAATGCTTAACTCCTTCTACAAATTTTGACCTATTTTAGACATTCTACTATTACAATGTTCACCTTTTTCAGCTTATTCCTACTAGGACTTTTGATCATTTAACTTTTCAAGGTTTTTCCAGTACAGTTCAGACATTTCTTCAGCAAATTTAGCTTTCATTCAGCAGTACAGCATTCAACCCTGCATTTTCTTCTGGAAATGCAGCTCCTTCTAGTTTATTGGTTGAATGCTGTAAAGCATTCAACCCTTTGTTTTCCTGTTTCTCTTTATTTATTATTATCGTATCTTATAGTATCTTCCGCCGTTTTTTGGCGTTTAACTACTTCTACAATTTTTAACCTATTTTAACCATTCTACTATTAAAATGTTCATCTCTTTCATCTTATTTCTGCTATGACTTTTGGTTTTTCAAATCCTTTTACTTTTTAAGATATTCCAGGTTTTCCGGGAATTTTTGCTCCATTGAAATACATGGAGAATTTTTCGTTCAGAAGTTCACAGTTAAACTCCTTCTACAATTTTTCACCTATTTTAACCGTTCGACTATGAAAATGTTCAGCTCTTTCATCTTATTCTAGCTATGACATTTTGGTCCTTCAAATCTTTGAACTTTTCCAGATATTCCCGGATATTCCCAGATTTTCCAATGGTTTTGCTCCATTGGCCACACCTTTGCTTCTTTAAACAATTGTAACTTTAACATTCTTTTGGCTAGAGACACCGTTCAAATATTGAAATGTTCACAAGGTTTTGGACTTCAACATAAAGTTCAAAATTATTATGGGATGGCAACACCACCTACAGTTTGGCGGCCATTTTGTGCCAAAATGTGAGGCAATTTTAAACTTCTTCAAACTTTCACCTATTTTTACCATTCTACTATTACAATGTTCAACCTTTTCAGCTTATTCCTTTCAGCTATGACTTTTGGTCCTTCAAATCCTTGAACTTTTCCAGATATTCCCGGATATTCCCAGATTTTCCAATCTTTTTGCTCCATTGGCCACACCTTTGCTTCTTTAAACAATTGTAACTTTAACATTCTTTTGGCTAGAGACACCGTTCAAATATTGAAATGTTCACAAGGTTTTGGACTTCAACATAAGGTTTAAAAATTATTATGGGATGGCAACACCACCTACAGTTTGGCGGCCATTTTGTGCCAAAATGTGAGGCAATTTTAAACTTCTTCAAACTTTCACCTATTTTTACCATTCTACTATTACAATGTTCAACCCTTTCATCTTATTCCTTTCAGCTATGACTTTTGGTCCTTCAAATCTTTGAACTTTTCCAGATATTCCCGGATATTCCCAGATTTTCCAATCTTTTTGCTCCATTGGCCACACCTTTGCTTCTTTAAACAATTGTAACTTTAACATTCTTTTGGCTAGAGACACCGTTCAAATATTGAAATGTTCACAAGGTTTTGGACTTCAACATAAAGTTCAAAATTATTATGGGATGGCAACACCACCTACAGTTTGGCGGCCATTTTGTGCCAAAATGTGAGGCAATTTTAAACTTCTTCAAACTTTCACGTATTTTAATCCTTCTACTATTACAATGTTCAACCCTTTCAGCTTATTCCTTTCAGCTACGACTTTTAGTCTTTCAAATCTTTGAACTTTTCAAGATATTCCAAGATTTTCCAGGATTTTCCAAGATTTTTGCTTCATTTAAATACATGGAGAATCCTTGAAAACCTTTGTTGCTTTCAAGCATTATAACTTTAACAAGCTTTCAGCTAGAGGCACTGTTCAAACATTGAAATGCTCACAAGGCTTTGGACTTCAACATACGTTTTGAAATTATTATGGGATGGCAACACAACCTACTGTTTGGTGGGCATTTTTTGACAAAATCTGAAGCAAATGTTGCAATAAACTTCATCCATGGCTGGAACTGAGCATATTGAAATTCACTGGATCTGGACATATAAGGAATGTGGGCGTGGTTAGCAAACAAACTTTTTTGCTAAGGACGTCCAAAGGTTTACTTTTTCCGATTTGTCTGAAACTGACGTCGATTTGTTCGTCATCCCCAGGCGACCGAAACATAAAATGGTTGCTATGGAGATAAAATCAATAGGAAAGCCGCCATTTTGGAAAAAGTGGATTTTCGGTCAACTTAGAACATGTAGCTTTTAACAATATGATACTCTCAAACAAAGTGTTTTTTTGAGTCAGTTGATGATGCTGATTCCAATGCTAGCACTTTTAACCATTTTAGCAACATCTTCAAATTTTCAACAGTCCAGTCATTTTTGTATCAACTTAAGCTTTCATGCTTAACTCCTTCTACATTTTTTGACCTATTTTAGCCATTCTACTATTACAATGTTCAACTTTTTCAACTTTTTCCTGCTATGATTTTTTTTTAAATCTTTTAACTTTTAAAGATATTCCGGGATTTCCCAGGATTTTTGCTTCATTAAAATACATAGGAAATCTTTTTTTTAACTTCTTTTACAGTTTTTTACCTACTTTAACCATTCTACTTTTAAAATGTTGAGGTCTTTCAGCTCTGTTCAGCCATTTCTTCAGCAAATTCAGCTTTCATTCAGCATTATAGCATTCAACCCTGCATTTTCTTCTGGAAATGCAGCTCCTTCTAGTTGGTTGAATGCTGTAAAGCATTCAACCCTTTGTTTTCCTGTTTCTCTTTATTTTTGGTTGAATGCTGTAAAGCATTCAACCCTTTGTTTTCCTGTTTCTCTTTATTTATTATTATTATTATTATTATAGTATCTTCCGCCGTTTTTTGGCGTTTAACTACTTCTACAATTTTTAACCTATTTTAACCATTCTACTTTTAAAATGTTCATCTCTTTCATCTTATTTCTGCTATGACTTTTGGTTTTTCAAATCCTTTTACTTTTTAAGATATTCCAGGTTTTCCGGGAATTTTTGCTCCATTGAAATACATGGAGAATTTTTCGTTCAGAAGTTCACAGTTAAACTCCTTCTACAATTTTTCACCTATTTTAACCGTTCGACTATGAAAATGTTCAGCTCTTTCATCTTATTCTAGCTATGACATTTTGGTCCTTCAAATCCTTGAACTTTTCCAGATATTCCCGGATATTCCCAGATTTTCCAATGTTTTTGCTCCATTGGCCACACCTTTGCTTCTTTAAACAATTGTAACTTTAACATTCTTTTGGCTAGAGACACCGTTCAAATATTGAAATTTTCACAAGGTTTTGGACTTCAACATAAGGTTTAAAAATTATTATGGGATGGCAACACCACCTACAGTTTGGCGGCCATTTTGTGCCAAAATGTGAGGCAATTTTAAACTTCTTCAAACTTTCACCTATTTTTACCATTCTGCTATTACAATGTTCAACCCTTTCATCTTATTCCTTTCAGCTATGACTTTTGGTCCTTCAAATCTTTGAACTTTTCCAGATATTCCCGGATATTCCCAGATTTTCCAATCTTTTTGCTCCATTGGCCACACCTTTGCTTCTTTAAACAATTGTAACTTTAACATTCTTTTGGCTAGAGACACCGTTCAAATATTGAAATGTTCACAAGGTTTTGGACTTCAACATAAAGTTCAAAATTATTATGGGATGGCAACACCACCTACAGTTTGGCGGCCATTTTGTGCCAAAATGTGAGGCAATTTTAAACTTCTTCAAACTTTCACCTATTTTTACCTTTCTACTATTACAATGTTCAACCCTTTCAGCTTATTCCTTTCAGCTACGACTTTTAGTCTTTCAAATCTTTGAACTTTTCAAGATATTCCAAGATTTTCCAGGATTTTCTAAGATTTTTGCTTCATTTAAATACATGGAGAATCCTTGAAAACCTTTGTTGCTTTCAAGCATTATAACTTTAACAAGCTTTCAGCTAGAGGCACCGTTCAAACATTGAAATGCTCACAAGGCTTTGGACTTCAACATACGTTTTGAAATTATTATGGGATGGCAACACAACCTACTGTTTGGTGGGCATTTTTTGACAAAATCTGAAGCAAATGTTGCAATAAACTTCATCCATGGCTGGAACTGAACATATTGAAATTCACTGGATCTGGACATATAAGGAATGTGGGCGTGGTTAGCAAACAAAGCTCGTTGCTAAGGACGTCCAAAAATTTACTTTTTCCGATTCATCTGAAACCGACATTGATTTGTTCCTCATCTCCAGGCGACCCAAACATAAAATGGTTGCTATGGAGATAAAATCAATAGAAAAGCCGCCATTTTGAAAAGAGTGGATTTTCTATCAACTTAGAACATGTAGCTTTTACCAATATGATACTCTCAAACAACGTGTTTTTTGGAGTCAGTTGATGATGCTGATTCCAATGCTAGTACTTTTAGCCATTTTAGCAACATCTTCAAATTTTTAACAATTAAGCCATTTTTTCAACAATTTCAGCTTTCATGCTTAAGTCCTACAAATTTTGACCTATTTCAGCCATTCTACTATTACAATGTTCAAATTTTTCAGCTTATTCCTGCTAGGACTTTTGCACCTTTAACTTTTCATTGTTCTTCTAGTACAGTTCAGCCATTTCTTCAGCTAATTCAGCTTTCATTCAGCAGTACAGCATTCAACCCTGCATTTTCTTCTGGAAATGCAGCTCCTTCTAGTTGGTTGAATGCTGTAAAGCATTCAACCCTTTGTTTTCCTGTTTCTCTTTATTTATTCTTCTTCCACCTATCTTCCGCCGTTTTTCGGCACTTAACTCCTTCTACAATTTTTAACCTATTTTAACCATTCAACTTTTAAAATGTTCAGCTCCTTCATCTTATTAATGCTATGACTTTTGGTACTTCTAATCCTTGTACTTTTTAAGATATTCCAGTTTTTCCGGGAATTTTTGCCCTATTAAAATGCATTGGGAAGTTATGGTACATGAGGTTCCGGGTTCGACACCCGGTTCGGACCCTTAAAATTTTTTTTACCATTTTACTTTTAAAATGTTGAGCTCTTTCAACTTAATACAGTTATTTCTTTTGGTCATTCAAATCATTGAACTTTTTAAGATATTCCAGGATTTTCCAGGATTTTTTGCTCCATTTAAATACATGGAGAATCCTTGAAACCTTTGTTTATTTCAACCATTGTAACTTCAACATGCCTTTAGCTAGAAATACCGTTCAAACATTAAACTGCTCATAAGACTTTGTATTTCAATATAAGTTTTGAAATTATTATGGGATGGCAACACCAACTACGGTTTTGCGGCCATTTTTTGCCTAAATGTGAGGCGATTTTTAACTTCAGTTTTTACCTATTTTAACCATTTTACTGTTGCAATGTTAAGATTTTTCAGCTTTATCCTTTCAGCTATTACTTTTGGTCTTTCAAATCCTTGAACCTTTCAAGATATTCCATGCTTGTACAGGATTTTCCAAGATTTTTGCTCCATTTAAATACATTGAGAATCCTTTTTTACCACCACTTTTGGTCATTCAAATCCTTTGACTTTTCAAAAGTGAAAATTGTCGTTCGTTTTTTCCACGTAAATAACGAACTGTGGCTTGAAATCATTTCAACTCGGCTTTTCCCAATAAGATGATACACGACAAGCCTGATTAATATATACCGGCTGCATCTTATCATCACCGAAGTGTTGGCTCAATGGCTTAGAAAGCGGTCTTATAATACTGAGGTTCTGAGTTCAATTCCAGCATCTGACTTTTTCTGCATGTTTTTTTACCTTACCTTTCTTGATAAAATTCAGTTCCACTAACTCAATTATATTTCGTTACATGGAAACATTTTCTTTCAGGTGGGGTTACTTATAAGCTTTGACTTTTTATCCTTTTACTTTTAAAGATTTTTCAGGATTTTCCAGGACAGTGCAGCCATTTCATCAGCAAATTCAGCTTTCATTCATTGTTCCTTTATCTTTTCAAGAACCTTTGCTTCTTCCACACAATTTTAGCTAGAGACACCATTCAAACGTTAAAATGATCACAGCATCTTAAAGCACACACACAAACACTCAATGTATGTTAGAAAAAACAGTGGGAGCAAATCTAAGTTAGTTTTGATGTATTTTTTATTTTCCTCCTCGTAGCTGGAAGCTGCAGTTCAAACATGTGCTCCGCAGCCATCTTGTGGACAAGCGTTGGGACCCGGGCCTTAGCCCCGCCCACGGCCGCTAAGGCTCATGGGAAAGTGTTGATTCCCAAACCATGAGTTAGGTGGCTGTTACGAGAAGTGACTATCATGTTTTCACACCACATGTGATATTGTTAAAATGAAAATATTTTGCTGTGTCATTCAGCTAGCTAGCGGATGATCAACGTAACTCACCATTACACATTGATGAGTGTGCTATGACTAATGGCACATACACAGTTGAGAGAATTGATCTTGAGGCTCAACATGTGACAGAATGTCACCTGTTGCAGCAGGTGACTCCACTTTTACTGTCAAATGTTAAGTAGTCATTATGGGATGGAGACTGTTTGGCAGCCATTTTTTGTTATTCAAATCTGAAGCCTTTGTTTCTTTAAACGAATATAACTTCAACATACTTGTCGCTAGAGACACCGTTCAAACATTAAAATGATCACAAGGCTTTGGACTATAAAATACGTTTAGAAATCATTATGGGATGTCGACACAACCTAATGTTGGTGGCCTTTTTATGACAAAATCTGAAGCAAATATTGCAATAAACTTAATCCATGGCTGGAACTGAACATATTGAAATTCACTGGATCTGGACATATAAGGAATGTGGGCGTGGTTAGCCAACAAACTTCGTTGCTAAGGACGTCCAAAGGTTTACTTTTACCGATTTGTCTGAAACTGACGTCGATTTGTTCGTCATCCCATGCCGACCCAAACATAAAATGGTTGCTATGGAGATAAAATCAATAGAAAAGCCGTCATTTTGAAAAAAGTGGATTTTTTTATCAACCAAGAACATGTAGCTTTTACCAATATGATACTCTCAAACAATGTGTTTTTTGAGTCAGTTGATGATGCTGATTCCAATGCTAGCACTTTTAGCCATTTTAGCAACATCTTTAAATTTTCAACAGTTCAGCCATTTTATCATCAACTTAAGCTTTCATGCTCAACTCCGTCTACAAATTTTGACCTGTTTTGGTCATTCTACTTTTACAATGTTCACCTTTGACTTGTGGTCCTTTAACTTTTCAAAATATTTCAGGATTTTGCAGGACAGTTTAGCCATTTTTTTGAACAATTTCAGCTTTCATGCTTAACTCCTTCTACAATGTTTGACCTATTTTAGACATTCTACTTTTACAATGTTCAGCTTTTTCCTCATATTTCTGCTTTCATTCAGCAATACAGCATTCAACCCTGCATTTTCTTCTGGAAATGCAGCTCCTTCTAGTTGGTTGAATGCTGTAAAGCATTCAACCCTTTGTTTTCCTCTTATGCTATCTTCCGCTGTTTTTCGGCACTTAACTCCTTCTACAATTTTCAACCTATTTTAACCATTCAACTATTAAACTGTTCAGCTCTTTCAGCTTATTACTGCTATGACTTTTGGTTTTTCAAATCCTTGAACTTTTTAAGATATTCCAGGATTTTCCAGGATTTTTTCTCCATTGAAATACATGGAGAATTTTTCGTGCAGAAGTTCACAGTTAAACTACTTCTACAATTTTTCACCTATTTTAACCATTCAACTATTAAAATGTTCAGCTCTTTCATCTTATTCCAGCTATGACATTTTGTCCTTCAAATCCTTGAACTTTTCCAGATATTCCAGGATTTTCCAAAATTTTTGCTCCATTGGCCACACCTTTGCTTCTTTAAACAATTGTAACTTTAACATTCTTTTGGCTACAGACACTATTCAAACATTAAAATGTTCACAAGGCTTTGGACTTTAATATAAGGCTCAAAATTATTATGGGATGGCAACACCACTTACAGTTTGGCGGCCATTTTGTGCCAAAATGTGAGGCAATTTTAAACTTCTTCAAACTTTCACCTATTTTAACCATTCTACAATTACAATGTTCAACCATTTCAGCTTATTCCTTTCAGCTACGACTTTTGGTCTTTCAAATCTTTGAACTTTTCAAGATATTCCAAGATTTTTGCTTCATTTAAATACAAGGATAATCTTTGAAAACCTTTGTTTCTTTTAACCATTGTAACTTCAACATGCTTTTGGCTAGAGACACCGTTCAAACATTTAAATGTTCACAAGGCTTTGGACTTCAACATAGGTTTTGAAATTATTATGAGATGGCAACACTACCTACGGTTTGAAGGCCATTTTGTGCCAAAATGTGAGGCAATTTTAAACTCCTTCAAACCTATTTCAACCATTCTACTATTTCAATGTTCAACTCCTTCAGCTTATTCCTTTCAGCTATTACTTTTGGTCCTTTAAATCCTTGAACCTTTTAAGATATTCCAAGATTTTCGCTCCATTTAAATACATTGAGAATCCTTGAAAACCTTTGGTTCTTTCAACCATTGTAACTTCAACATGCCTTTAGCTAGAGACACCGTTCAAACGTTAAATTGATCACAAGGCTTTGGACTATAAAATAGGTTTAGAAATCATTATGGGATGTCGAAACAACCTACTGTTTGGTGGCCATTTTTTGACCAAATCTGAAGCAAATATTGCTTATTGATTAAACTTCATCCATGGCTGGAACTGAACATATTGAAATTCACTGGATCCGTACGTATAAGGAATGTGGGCGTGGTTAGCAAACAAACTTCGTTGCTAAGGACGTCCAAAGGTTTACTTTTTCCGATTTGTCTGAAACTGACGTTGATTGGTTCGTCATCCCCAGGCGACCCAAACATAAAATAGTTGCTATGGAGATAAAATCAATAGAAAAGCCGCCATTTTGAAAAAAGTGGATTTTCTATCAACTTAGAACATGTAGCTTTTACCAATAGGATACTCTCAAACAATGTGTTTCTTTGAGTCAGTTGATGATACTGATTCCAATGCTAGCACTTTATCCATTTTAGCAACATCTTCAAATTTTCAACAGTTCAACCATTTTTTCAACAATTTCAGCTTTAATGCTTAACTCCTTCTACAAATTTTGACCTATTTTAGCCATTCTACTGTTACAATGTTCAACTTTTTCAGCTTATTCCTGCTATTATTTTTTTCCCAAATCTTTGAACTTTTAAAGACATTCCAGGACTTTTGCTTCATTAAAATACATAGGACATCTTATCGCTTAACTTCTATTACAGTTTTTTGCCCACTTTGACCTTTCTACTTTTAAAATTTTGACCTCTTTCAGCTCTGTTCAGCCATTTCTTTAGCAAATTCAGCTTTCATTCAGCAATACAGCATTCAACCCTGCATTTTCTTCTGGAAATGCAGCTCTTTCTAGTGTTACATTTGTTTTCTTCTTATGCTATCTTCCGCCGTTTTTCGGCACTTAACTCCTCCTACAATTTTTAACCTATTTTAACCGTTCAACTTTTAAAATGTTCAGCTCTTTCATCTTATTACTGCTATGACTTTTGGTTTTTCAAATCCTTGTACTTTTTAAGATATTTAAGGATATTTCAGGATTTTTTGCTTCATTGAAATACATTGAAAAAAATCCTTGCAAACCTTTGATTCTTTCAACCATTATAACTTCAACATACTTGTAGCTAGAGACACCGTTCAAACATTAAAATGATCACAAGGCTTTGGACTATAAAATACGCGTAGAAATCATTATGGGATGTCGACACAACCTACTGTTTGGTGGCCATTTTATTACAAAATCTGAAGCAAATATTGCAATAAAATTCATCCATGGCTGGAACTGAACATATTGAAATTCACTGGATCTGGACATATATGGAATGTGGGCGTGGTTAGCAAACAAACTGCGTTGCTAAGGACGTCCAAAGGTTTACTTTTTCCGATTTGTCTGAAACTGACGTCGATTTGTTCGTCATCCCATGCCGACCCAAACGTAAAATGGTTGCTATGGAGATAAAATCAATAGAAAAGCCGCCATTTTGAAAAAAGTGGATTTTCTGTCAACTTAGAACATGTAGCTTTTACCAACATGATACTCTTAAACAATGTGATTTTTTGAGTCAGTTGATGAGGCTGATGCAAGCACTTTTAGCCATTTTAGCATCATCTTCAAATTTTCAACAGTACATCCATTTTTTCAACAATTTCAACTTTCATGCTTTACTCCGTCAACAAATTTTGACCCGTTTTGGTCATTCTACTTTTACAATGTTCACCTTTGACTTTTGGCCCTTAAGTTTTCAAAATATTCCAGGATTTTCCAGGACATTTCAGCCATTTTTTCAAAAATTTTAGCTTTCATGCTTAACTCCTTCTACAATGTTTGACCTATTTTAGACATTCTACTTTTACAATGTTCAGCTTTTTCATAATATTTCTACTTTCATTCAGCAATACAGCATTCAACCCTGCATTTTCTTCTGGAAATGCAGCTCCTTCTAGTTTATTATTATCGTATCTTATAGTATCTTCCGCCGTTTTTTGGCGTTTAACTACTTCTACAATTTTTAACCCATTTTAACCATTCAACTTTTAAAATGTTCAGCTCTTTCAGCTTATTCCTGCTATGACTTTTGGTTTTTCAAATCCTTTTACTTTTTAAGATATTCCAGTTTTTCCGGGAATTTTTGCTCCATTGAAATACATGGAGAATTTTTCGTTCAGAAGTTCACAGTTAAACTCCTTCTACAATTTTTCACCTATTTTAACCGTTCGACTATGAAAATGTTCAGCTCTTTCATCTTATTCAAGCTATGACATTTTGGTCGTTCAAATCTTTGAACTTTTCCATTTATTCCCGGATATTCCTGAATTTTCCAATCTTTTTGCTCCATTGGCCACACCTTTGCTTCTTTAAACAATTGTAACTTTAACATTCTTTTGGCTAGAGACACCGTTCAAATATTGAAATGTTCACAAGGTTTTGGACTTCAACATAAAGTTCAAAATTATTATGGGATGGCAACACCACCTACAGTTTGGCGGCCATTTTGTGCCAAAATGTGAGGCAATTTTAAACTTCTTCAAACTTTCACCTATTTTTACCATTCTACTATTACAATGTTCAACCCTTTCAGCTTATTCCTTTCAGCTATGACTTTTGGTCCTTCAAATCTTTGAACTTTTCCAGATATTCCCGGATATTCCCAGATTTTCCAATGTTTTTGCTCCATTGGCCACACCTTTGCTTCTTTAAACAATTGTAACTTTAACATTCTTTTGGCTAGAGACACCGTTCAAATATTGAAATTTTCACAAGGTTTTGGACTTCAACATAAGGATTAAAAATTATTATGGGATGGCAACACCACCTACAGTTTGGCGGCCATTTTGTGCCAAAATGTGAGGCAATTTTAAACTTCTTCAAACTTTCACCTATTTTTACCATTCTACTATTACAATGTTCAACCCTTTCAGCTTATTCCTTTCAGCTATGACTTTTGGTCCTTCAAATCCTTGAACTTTTCCAGATATTCCCGGATATTCCCAGATTTTCCAATGTTTTTGCTCCATTGGCCACACCTTTGCTTCTTTAAACAATTGTAACTTTAACATTCTTTTGGCTAGAGACACCGTTCAAATATTGAAATTTTCACAAGGTTTTGGACTTCAACATAAGGATTAAAAATTATTATGGGATGGCAACACCACCTACAGTTTGGCGGCCATTTTGTGCCAAAATGTGAGGCAATTTTAAACTTCTTCAAACTTTCACCTATTTTTACCATTCTACTATTACAATGTTCAACCCTTTCAGCTTATTCCTTTCAGCTACGACTTTTAGTCTTTCAAATCTTTGAACTTTTCGAGATATTCCAAGATTTTCCAGGATTTTCCAAGATTTTTGCTTCATTTAAATACATGGAGAATCCTTGAAAACCTTTGTTGCTTTCAAGCATTATAACTTTAACAAGCTTTCAGCTAGAGGCACCGTTCAAACATTGAAATGCTCACAAGGCTTTGGACTTCAACATAAGTTTTGAAATTATTATGGGATGGCAACACAACCTACTGTTTGGTGGGCATTTTTTGACAAAATCTGAAGCAAATGTTGCAATAAACTTCATCCATGGCTGGAACTGAACATATTGAAATTCACTGGATCTGGACATATAAGGAATGTGGGCGTGGTTAGCAAACAAAGCTCGTTGTTAAGGACGTCCAAAAATTTACTTTTTCCGATTCATCTGAAACCGACGTTGATTTGTTCCTCATCTCCAGGCGACCCAAACATAAAATGGTTGCTATGGAGATAAAATCAATAGAAAAGCCGCCATTTTGAATAGAGTGGATTTTTTATCAACTTAGAACATGTAGCTTTTACCAATATAACACTCTCAAACAACGTGTTTTTTGGAGTCAGTTGATGATGCTGATTCCAATGCTAGTACTTTTAGCCATTTTAGCAACTTCTTCAAATTTTCAACACTTCAGCCATTTTTTCAACAATTTCAGCTTTAATGCTTAACTCCTACAAACTTTGACCTATTTCAGCCATTCTACTATTACAATGTTCAACTTTTTCATCTTATTCCTGCTAGGACTTTTGCACATTTAACTTTTCAAGGTTTTCCCAGTACAGTTAAGCCATTTCTTCAGCTAATTCAGCTTTCATTCAGCAGTACAGCATTCAACCCTGCATTTTCTTCTGGAAATGCAGCTCCTTCTAGTTATTATAGTATCTTCCGCCGTTTTTTGGCGTTTAACTACTTCTACAATTTTTAACCTATTTTAACCATTCTACTATTAAAATGTTCAACTCTTTCATCTTATTTCTGCTATGACTTTTGGTTTTTCAAATCCTTTTACTTTTTAAGATATTCCAGGTTTTCCGGGAATTTTTGCTCCATTGAAATACATGGAGAATTTTTCGTTCAGAAGTTAACAGTTAAACTCCTTCTACAATTTTTCACCTATTTTAACCGTTCGACTATGAAAATGTTCAGCTCTTTCATCTTATTCAAGCTATGAAATTTTGGTTCTTCAAATCCCTGAACTTTTCCATTTATTCCCGGATATTCCTGAATTTTCCAATCTTTTTGCTCCATTGGCCACACCTTTGCTTCTTTAAACAATTGTAACTTTAACATTCTTTTGGCTAGAGACACCGTTCAAATATTGAAAAGTTCACAAGGTTTTGGACTTCAACATAAGGCTCAAAATTATTATGGGATGGCAACACCACCTACAGTTTGGCGGCCATTTTGTGCCAAAATGTGAGGCAATTTTAAACTTCTTCAAACTTTCACCTAGTTTTACCATTCTACTATTACAATGTTCAACCCTTTCAGCTTATTCCTTTCAGCTATGACTTTTGGTCCTTCAAATCCTTGAACTTTTCCAGATATTCCCGGATATTCCCAGATTTTCCAATGTTTTTGCTCCATTGGCCACACCTTTGCTTCTTTAAACAATTGTAACTTTAACATTCTTTTGGCTAGAGACACCGTTCAAATATTGAAATGTTCACAAGGTTTTGGACTTCAACATAAGGATTAAAAATTATTATGGGATGGCAACACCACCTACAGTTTGGCGGCCATTTTGTGCCAAAATGTGAGGCAATTTTAAACTTCTTCAAACTTTCACCTATTTTTACCATTCTACTATTACAATGTTCAACCCTTTCATCTTATTCCTTTCAGCTATGACTTTTGGTCCTTCAAATCTTAGAACTTTTCCAGATATTCCCGGATATTCCCAGATTTTCCAATGTTTTTGCTCCATTGGCCACACCTTTGCTTTTTTAAACAATTGTAACTTTAACATTCTTTTGGCTAGAGACACCGTTCAAATATTGAAATGTTCACAAGGTTTTGGATTTCAACATAAGGTTCAAAATTATTATGGGATGGCAACACCACCTACAGTTTGGCGGCCATTTTGTGCCAAAATGTAAGGCAATTTTAAACTTCTTCAAACTTTCACGTATTTTAATCCTTCTACTATTACAATGTTCAACCCCTTTCAGCTTATTCCTTTCAGCTACGACTTTTAGTCTTTCAAATCTTTGAACTTTTCAAGATATTCCAAGATTTTCCAGGATCTTCCAATGTTTTTGCTCCATTGGCCACACCTTTGCTTTTTTAAACAATTGTAACTTTAACATTCTTTTGGCTAGAGACACCGTTCAAATATTGAAATGTTCACAAGGTTTTGGACTTCAACATAAGGTTCAAAATTATTATGGGATGGCAACACCACCTACAGTTTGGCGGCCATTTTGTGCCAAAATGTGAGGCAATTTTAAACTTCTTCAAACTTTCACCTATTTTAATCCTTCTACTATTACAATGTTCAACCCTTTCAGCTTATTCCTTTCAGCTACGACTTTTAGTCTTTCAAATCTTTGAACTTTTCGAGATATTCCAAGATTTTCCAGGATTTTCCAAGATTTTTGCTTCATTTAAATACATGGAGAATCTTTGAAAACCTTTGTTGCTTTCAAGCATTATAACTTTAACAAGCTTTCAGCTAGAGGCACCGTTCAAACATTGAAATGCTCACAAGGCTTTGGACTTCAACATAAGTTTTGAAATTATTATGGGATGGCAACACAACCTACTGTTTGGTGGGCATTTTTTGACAAAATCTGAAGCAAATGTTGCAATAAACTTCATCCATGGCTGGAACTGAACAGATTGAAATTCACTGGATCTGGACATATAAGGAATGTGGGCGTGGTTAGCAAACAAAGCTCGTTGCTAAGGACGTCCAAAAATTTACTTTTTCCGATTCATCTGAAACCGACGTTGATTTGTTCCTCATCTCCAGGCGACCCAAACATAAAATGGTTGCTATGGAGATAAAATCAATAGAAAAGCCGCCATTTTGAAAAGAGTGGATTTTCTATCAACTTAGAACATGTAGCTTTTACCAATATAATACTCTCAAACAACGTGTTTTTTGGAGTCAGTTGATGATGCTGATTCCAATGCTAGTACTTTTAGCCATTTTAGCAACTTCTTCAAATTTTCAACACTTCAGCCATTTTTTCAACAATTTCAGCTTTAATGCTTAACTCCTTCTACAAACTTTGACCTATTTCAGCCATTCTACTATTACAATGTTCAACTTTTTCATCTTATTCCTGCTAGGACTTTTGCACATTTAACTTTTCAAGGTTTTCCCAGTACAGTTAAGCCATTTCTTCAGCTAATTCAGCTTTCATTCAGCAGTACAGCATTCAACCCTGCATTTTCTTCTGGAAATGCAGCTCCTTCTAGTGTTACATTTGTTTTCCTCTTATGCTATCTTCCGCCGTTTTTCGGCACTTAACTCCTTCTACAATTTTTAACCGATTTTTACTGTTCAACTTTTAAAATGTTCATCTCTTTCATCTTATCTCTGCTATGACTTTTGGTTTTTCAAATCCTTTTACTTTTTAAGATATTCCAGGTTTTCCGGGAATTTTTGCTCCATTGAAATACATGGAGAATTTTTCGTTCAGAAGTTCACAGTTAAACTCCTTCTACAATTTTTCACCTATTTTAACCGTTCGACTATGAAAATGTTCAGCTCTTTCATCTTATTCTAGCTATGACATTTTGGTCCTTCAAATCCCTGAACTTTTCCATTTATTCCCGGATATTCCTGGATTTTCCAATCTTTTTGCTCCATTGGCCACACCTTTGCTTCTTTAAACAATTGTAACTTTAACATTCTTTTGGCTAGAGACACCGTTCAAATATTGAAATGTTCACAAGGTTTTGGACTTCAACATAAGGCTCAAAATTATTATGGGATGGCAACACCACCTACAGTTTGGCGGCCATTTTGTGCCAAAATGTGAGGCAATTTTAAACATCTTCAAACTTTCACCTATTTTAACCATTCTACTATTACAATGTTCAACCCTTTCATCTTATTCCTTTCAGCTATGACTTTTGGTCCTTCAAATCTTTGAACTTTTCCAGATATTCCCGGATATTCCCAGATTTTCCAATGTTTTTGCTTCATTGGCCACACCTTTGCTTCTTTAAACAATTGTAACTTTAACATTCTTTTGGCTAGAGACACCGTTCAAATATTGAAATATTCACAAGGTTTTGGACTTCAACATAAGGTTCAAAATTATTATGGGATGGCAACACCACCTACAGTTTGGCGGCCATTTTGTGCCGAAATGTGAGGCAATTTTAAACTTCTTCAAACTTTCACGTATTTTAATCCTTCTACTATTACAATGTTCAACCCTTTCAGCTTATTCCTTTCAGCTACGACTTTTAGTTTTTCAAATCTTTGAACTTTTCAAGATATTCCAAGATTTTCCAGGTTTTTCCAAGATTTTTGCTTCATTTAAATACATGGAGAATCCTTGAAAACCTTTGTTGCTTTCAAGCATTAAAACTTTAACATGCTTTCAGCTAGAGGCACCGTTCAAACATTGAAATGCTCACAAGGCTTTGGACTTCAACATACGTTTTGAAATTATTATGGGATGGCAACACAACCATGGCTGGAACTGAACATATTGAAATTCACTGGATCTGGACATATAAGGAATGTGGGCGTGGTTACCAAACAAAGCTCGTTTCTAAGGACGTCTAAAAGTTTACTTTTTCCGATTCATCTGAAACCGACGTTGATTTGTTCCTCATCTCCAGGTGACCCAAACATAAAATGGTTGCTATGGAGATAAAATCAATAGAAAAGCCGCCATTTTGAAAAAAGTGGATTTTCTGTCAACTTAGAACATGAAGCTTTTACCAACATGACACTCTTAAACAATGTGATTTTTTGAGTCAGTTGATGATGCTGATGCTAGCACTGTTAGCCATTTTAGCATCATCTTCAAATTTTCAACCGTACATCCATTTTTTCAACAATTTCAACTTTCATGCTTAACTCCGTCTACAAATTTTGATCCGTTTTGGTCATTCTACTTTTACAATGTTCACCTTTGACTTTTGGTGCTTTCATTTTTCAAAATATTCCAGGAAATTTCAGCCATTTTTTCAACATTTCCAGCTTTCATGCTTAACTCCTTCTACAATGTTTGAACTATTTTAGACATTCTACTTTTACAATGTTCAGCTTTTTCATCATATTTCTGCTTTCATTCAGCAATACAGCATTCAACCCTGCATTTTCTTCTGGAAATGCAGCTCCTTCTAGTTGGTTGAATGCTGTAAAGCATTCAACCCTTTGTTTTCCTGTTTCTCTTTATTTATTATTATCGTATCTTATAGTATCTTCCGCCGTTTTTTGGCGTTTAACTACTTCTACAATTTTTAACCTATTTTAACCATTCTACTATTAAAATGTTCATCTCTTTCATCTTATTTCTGCTATGACTTTTGGTTTTTCAAATCCTTTTACTTTTTAAGATATTCCAGGTTTTCCGGGAATTTTTGCTCCATTGAAATACATGGAGAATTTTTCGTTCAGAGGTTCACAGTTAAACTACTTCTACAATTTTTCACCTATTTTAACCGTTCGACTATGAAAATGTTCAGCTCTTTCATCTTATTCTAGCTATGACATTTTGGTCCTTCAAATCTTTGAACTTTTCCAGATATTCCCGGATATTCCCAGATTTTCCAATGTTTTTGCTCCATTGGCCACACCTTTGCTTCTTTAAACAATTGTAACTTTAACATTCTTTTGGCTAGAGACACCGTTCAAATATTGAAATGTTCACAAGGTTTTGGACTTCAACATAAGGTTCAAAATTTTTATGGGATGGCAACACCACCTACAGTTTGGCGGCCATTTTGTGCCAAAATGTGAGGCAATTTTAAACTTCTTCAAACTTTCACCTATTTTTACCATTCTACTATTACAATGTTCAACCTTTTCAGCTTATTCCTTTCAGCTATGACTTTTGGTCCTTCAAATCCTTGAACTTTTCCAGATATTCCCGGATATTCCCAGATTTTCCAATGTTTTTGCTCCATTGGCCACACCTTTGCTTCTTTAAACAATTGTAACTTTAACATTCTTTTGGCTAGAGACACCGTTCAAATATTGAAATGTTCACAAGGTTTTGGACTTCAACATAAGGCTCAAAATTATTATGGGATGGCAACACCACCTACAGTTTGGCGGCCATTTTGTGCCAAAATGTGAGGCAATTTTAAACTTCTTCAAACTTTCACCTATTTTTACCATTCTACTATTACAATGTTCAACCCTTTCATCTTATTCCTTTCAGCTATGACTTTTGGTCCTTCAAATCTTTGAACTTTTCCAGATATTCCCGGATATTCCCAGATTTTCCAATGTTTTTGCTCCATTGGTCACACCTTTGCTTCTTTAAACAATTGTAAATTTAACATTCTTTTGGCTAGAGACACTGTTCAAATATTGAAATGTTCACAAGGTTTTGGACTTCAACATAAGGTTCAAAATTATTATGGGATGGCAACACCACCTACAGTTTGGCGGCCATTTTGTGCCAAAATGTGAGGCAATTTTAAACTTCTTCAAACTTTCACGTATTTTAATCCTTCTACTGTTACAATGTTCAACCCTTTCAGCTTATTCCTTTCAGCTACGACTTTTAGTCTTTCAAATCTTTGAACTTTTCAAGATATTCCAAGATTTTCCAGGATTTTCCAAGATTTTTGCTTCATTTAAATACATGGAGAATCCTTAAAAACCTTTGTTGCTTTCAAGCATTATAACTTTAACAAGCTTTCAGCTAGAGGCACCGTTCAAACATTGAAATGCTCACAAGGCTTTGGACTTCAACATACGTTTTGAAATTATTATGGGATGGCAACACAACCTACTGTTTGGTGGGCATTTTTTGACAAAATCTGAAGCAAATGTTGCAATAAACTTCATCCATGGCTGGAACTGAACATATTGAAATTCACTGGATCTGGACATATAAGGAATGTGGGCGTGGTTAGCAAACAAAGCTCGTTGCTAAGGACGTCCAAAAGTTTACTTTTTCCGATTCATCTGAAACCGACGTTGATTTGTTCCTCATCTCCAGGCGACCCAAACATAAAATGGTTGCTATGGAGATAAAATCAATAGAAAAGCCGCCATTTTGAAAAGAGTGGATTTTCTATCAACTTAGAACATGTAGCTTTTACCAATGTAATACTCTCAAACAACGTGTTTTTTGGAGTCAGTTAATGATGCTGATTCCAATGCTAGTACTTTTAGCCATTTTAGCAACATCTTCAAATTTTCAACAATTCAGCCATTTTTTCAACAATTTCAGCTTGCATGCTTATGTCCTACAAATTTTGACCTATTTCAGCCATTCTACTATTACAATGTTCAACTTTTTCAGCTTATTCCTGCTACGACTTTTGCACCTTTAACTTTTCATGGTTCTTCCAGTACAGTTCAGCCATTTCTTCAGCTAATTCAGCTTTCATTCAGCAGTACAGCATTCAACCCTGCATTTTCTTCTGGAAATGCAGCTCCTTCTAGTTATTATCGTATCTTATAGTATCTTCCGCCGTTTTTTGGCGTTTAACTACTTCTACAATTTTTAACCTATTTTAACCATTCTACTATTAAAATGTTCATCTCTTTCATCTTATTTCTGCTATGACTTTTGGTTTTTCAAATCCTTTTACTTTTTAAGATATTCCAGGTTTTCCGGGAATTTTTGCTCCATTGAAATACATGGAGAATTTTTCGTTCAGAAGTTCACAGTTAAACTCCTTCTACAATTTTTCACCTATTTTAACCGTTCGACTATGAAAATGTTCAGCTCTTTCATCTTATTCTAGCTATGACATTTTGGTCCTTCAAATCTTTGAACTTTTCCAGATATTCCCGGATATTCCCAGATTTTCCAATGTTTTTGCTCCATTGGACACACCTTTGCTTCTTTAAGCAATTGTAACTTTAACATTCTTTTGGCTAGAGACACCGTTCAAATATTGAAATGTTCACAAGGTTTTGGACTTCAACATAAGGCTCAAAATTATTATGGGATGGCAACACCACCTACAGTTTGGCGGCCAATTTCTGCCAAAATGTGAGGCAATTTTAAACTTCTTCAAACTTTCACCTATTTTTACCATTCTACTATTAAAATGTTCAAACCTTTCAGCTTATTCCTTTCAGCTATGACTTTTGGTCCTTCAAATCCTTGAACTTTTCCAGATATTCCCGGATATTCCCAGATTTTCCAATCTTTTTGCTCCATTGGCCACACCTTTGCTTCTTTAAACAATTGTAACTTTAACATTCTTTTGGCTAGAGACACCGTTCAAATATTGAAATGTTCACAAGGCTTTGGACTTCAACATAAGGTTTAAAAATTATTATGGGCTGGCAACACCACCTACAGTTTGGCGGCCATTTTGTGCCAAAATGTGAGGCAATTTTAAACTTCTTCAAACTTTCACCTATTTTTACCATTCTACTATTACAATGTTCAACCCTTTCATCTTATTCCTTTCAGCTATGACTTTTGGTCCTTCAAATCTTTGAACTTTTCCAGATATTCCCGGATATTCCCAGATTTTCCAATCTTTTTGCTCCATTGGCCACACCTTTGCTTCTTTAAACAATTGTAACTTTAACATTCTTTTGGCTAGAGACACCGTTCAAATATTGAAATGTTCACAAGGTTTTGGACTTCAACATAAGGCTCAAAATTATTATGGGATGGCAACACCACCTACAGTTTGGCGGCCATTTTGTGCCAAAATGTGAGGCAATTTTAAACTTCTTCAAACTTTCACCTATTTTTACCATTCTACTATTACAATGTTCAACCCTTTCAGCTTATTCCTTTCAGCTATGACTTTTGGTCCTTCAAATCTTTGAACTTTTCCAGATAGTCCCGGATATTCCCAGATTTTCCAATCTTTTTGCTCCATTGGCCACACCTTTGCTTCTTTAAACAATTGTAACTTTAACATTCTTTTGGCTAGAGACACCGTTCAAATATTGAAATGTTCACAAAGTTTTGGACTTCAACATAAAGTTCAAAATTATTATGGGATGGCAACACCACCTACAGTTTGGCGGCCATTTTGTGCCAAAATGTGAGGCAATTTTAAACTTCTTCAAACTTTCACGTATTTTAATCCTTCTACTATTACAATGTTCAACCCTTTCAGCTTATTCCTTTCAGCTACGACTTTTAGTCTTTCAAATCTTTGAACTTTTCAAGATATTCCAAGATTTTCCAGGATTTTCCAAGATTTTTGCTTCATTTAAATACATGGAGAATCCTTGAAAACCTTTGTTGCTTTCAAGCATTATAACTTTAACAAGCTTTCAGCTAGAGGCACCGTTCAAACATTGAAATGCTCACAAGGCTTTGGACTTCAACATACGTTTTGAAATTATTATGGGATGGCAACACAACCTACTGTTTGGTGGGCATTTTTTGACAAAATCTGAAGCAAATGTTGCAATAAACTTCATCCATGGCTGGAACTGAACATATTGAAATTCACTGGATCTGGACATATAAGGAATGTGGGAGTGGTTAGCAAACAAAGCTCGTTGCTAAGGACGTCCAAAAGTTTACTTTTTCCGATTCATCTGAAACCGACGTTGATTTGTTCCTCATCTCCAGGCGACCCAAACATAAAATGGTTGCTATGGAGATAAAATCAATAGAAAAGCCGCCATTTTGAAAAGAGTGGATTTTCTATCAACTTAGAACATGTAGCTTTTACCAATATAATATTCTCAAACAACGTGTTTTTTGGAGTCAGTTGATGATGCTGATTCCAATGCTAGTACTTTTAGCCATTTTAGCAACATCTTCAAATTTTCAACAATTCAGCCATTTTTTCAACAATTTCAGCTTTCATGCTTAAGTCCTACAAATTTTGACCTATTTCAGCCATTCTACTATTACAATGTTCAACTTTTTCAGCTTATTCCTGCTAGGACTTTTGCATCTTTAACTTTTCATGGTTCTTCCAGTACAGTTCAGTCATTTCTTCAGCTAATTCAGCTTTCATTCAGCAGTACAGCATTCAACCCTGCATTTTCTTCTGGAAATGCAGCTCCTTCTAGTTCAATTTAATATTTTCCTATTGAATTCTATGTATTCATGATCCTTTTGATTTTATGTTTAACTTTTTCAATTACCTACGCGAAAGTCCATTGAGACGACTGTTGTTGTGAATTTGGGCCATATACAAATAAAATTGAATTGAAAAAAAAGATTCAGCGCACTGTCTAGTGGGTCTAGATGACCCAACTCCCACTGTTAAAGTGCCTAGGATAGCACAAGGGTTAATAGGTTTGCCCGCATTGCCAATGCTAATCACACACTGGCATTCTAGTATGGTAGTATGGAACACCCCTGATTTCAAAGCAGTGATTTTCCGTGGAGACTCTTTTGATTCATTTCTTTGAGTTTTATTCATGCCATGATTTATTGGCTGCTGTTTCAGCAGCCCGTTTCCCTTACTTTTGAAAACACTTCATAACGTTCAGCACATTATTACAGTTTACAGGAGGAAAGCATTTGTTCATGCTGTGGCCATTACTATAGCTCTCAGCAGGGGTTCAGAAACATTGAACTAAAAACTACTGATGAAAGGTTATTGGATTTACTCTAGTTTTCCCTTCATCTTTTGGGAGCAGCTAAAGCTGATATACGAGCAAGTCATTTGTATTTGTAAATTTCTTCTCTAACATTTCTGTCAAAACATTAAGAAAATTATATATATATATATATATATATATATATATATATATATACTGTCACCTTCGCTTCCCATGATTTTTCTAGTTCTTCTCTGAGTCCCTGGTATTTCTCAAGTTTCTCATGTTCCTGCTTTCTGAATTTTCAATCGTTTAGTTCTGCCACATCCACCACAACGTCTTTCCTCTGTTCTTTATCCACCACTACAATGTCTGGTTGGTTCACCATTACCATCCTATCAGTCTGGATCTGGAAGTCCCACAGGATCTTTACTCTGTCTTATACCCTGCAGTTATGTGCTAGATTTTTTCAAGCGCCTTTTTGCACAGCTTACACCTTGGGTCTTGTCTATATATATACATTTCAAGAATACCCTTGGTGCATAAATCAACTGCTTAAAAGAATTATATATGGTAAACAGAAAACTATTATATGTAATTTATATATATTTAAAATCTTGAATTTTTCTGTGCTTCTGTGAAAGAGGACATTCTAATGGACATCCATGCCAAATTTGGTGTTTGTACCAAAAAAGGCACAATTATTATAATAACCGGCTCCACTATCAACCTTATTACAATCAAATTCCTCCTTCTGTGAGGATTCTTACTGTCAGTAATAAATTGTGAGCTGGTGAAAAAGCGCTTTAGTATTGCTGATCCACCAGAAACCTGAAAAGACTCTCTAGCGCCCACTGTCTGTGGGTGTAGGGGATCTGCAACAGTGGGGTGAAGCTGAGGACACACAGGCGTTGAGTATGTCCGGTATGTTAGCATTTAACCCCCCCCCCAGGATAAATTACAAAAACATAAAACAACGTTGGAAGACAGATAATTTTTTTTAAACGTCGACTCTGTTCTCAGCTTTAGAAACCGTGGGTTCAGTCCATTTGAGAATACATCTTATGGTGCAGCATAAATGGTTCATTACTAATACAAAAGCCATGAGTACAACTTCATGTTTTCAGAAACAAGTGGAAAAAAATTCATTATTTACTCAGCAGAGACGTCAAGAGACATTTTTGTTGGCTGCCACTTGTAATGTTATTCTTCTGTATTGTGTTCTAAATCCCTCTAACGAAATGTCAGCAGAGTCCTGGAAGACTCGAGGAAAATAAACCCCCAAAGTAGTTTCAGCTTGATAATAAGTAAAGTTCATTTTGACAAAAAAAAATGTTTTTATTGTGTTAAATCTTTAAAAACGTATGAATTGAGCTGCAACTGTTGGAATTGATTCAGTTTGACAAAAAAGTGTTGATGAGCAAAATGCAATTTGAAACTTCTAATTTGTCCATCTTTGTCATGGAGGCGCTACCGTTTAGGCGTGTCAAACTGAACATAAAATTAAGTTTTGATGCAGAATTTTGTAGAAATTCAACTGATAAAAAAACAACTTTTCCTGTTGAAAATAAAAAAAATAAACTTTAATGAGAAAAAAAACAAGTAAAATTAGGTTTATTATTTTGTCAGCAGAGAAAAAATGCTGGTGAAGAAAACGTCCACATGCTGTGGGTTTGTGCATTAATGTAGGATGAATTTGTGAAGGGGAGAGTGAGGAGCAGACTGCAGGAGAGTTCTGTTTCAGAGAGCAAAATAAGAGCTGTTTTCTTCAGAATCGCTACCCTAACTGCTGCTTCCAACATGGACTGTTTGCTTCGGTTTGGTAACAACGCTGCACCTCTCTTGCCTCTAAATTGATTCGGTTACAGTCATACGCAAGGTGTAAAAAGCACACACTCAGAGCTGCAACAGCTCAAGTAAACACTGAGATACACACACACGCCTCTATGCACTTCCTCTCCTGGAAACATTTGGCCACAGGTCTTGTTGTCCATTTCTGAGCCTCATTCCTTCTTCCTCTGTAGAGTTTCTGTGGAGAACGGAGTCGCGAGTGACAGAGTGACGACTTCTAATGACTTCCAATGAGATAACGAGGTCTTTTCTGCCTGGGCCTGGCAGGCTGAATGGGATGATAGGAGGATGAGGAGGGAAGACTCTTCAACATCCTCTTTTTACCTGCTGGCAGCATTTTGGCACTAGCATGTCCCCATTTGTCCCTCTGTGTCACGACCTGGAAGAAAAACACGGAAGGCAGTGTTTGATCCAATCTCACATGCTTTTCCTTCTTTGCTTTTCCTTCTTATCTTTTTTCCTTCCTACTTAGGTTAAAAACAGAGTTATTCATATATTATTAGTTGTAATTAGTAATAACTGGATGGAAAGGGTTTAAAAAGGCAGGCACAGTTCATAATCTTTTAGGATTTGTTAAATATTTATACTTTCACTTAATTTCATTCTTATCTATTATTTACAAAAGCCCATATTGGATCCGGACTAGTTTCTTTAGGTCGAGTGACGATATTAGGTCTGAGGAATTAAAGCTGAAAAGGAAATAATAGGATATTACACTATGTAGCTTAGATTATGCTATGTATTGGCTTTTGTAGATATTATAATTATGCCTTTGGATATTTCTCAAAAGAGAAAATGTTTGAAGTTCAAACAAATGTGTCTATTTCACATTAAAGGCTTTTTACTTATAAAAACGATTTCACAACTAGAAAATCTATCCTGCAGTCAGATTTAAGATATGGTTCACTTATTTTACATGCAAAGGCTACATGTGTGTAAAGTCAATTCAGGCCAACTATTAAATATACTTAAAAAATCTGAAACATTTCAAAATTCTTATTTTGCGTTAACACTGAATGCAATTCATGGGTTAGGGGCGTCCAGTTTGAACATTAAGTCAGTGTTCAGATGTGATCAGGGGTCATGTGGCATTCTTAAAATCTGAACTTTGGTAAGGAAGACGTGTTGCGTCAACCAATTAGGGACTCCGTTTTGGCCTGTGGTGTGTTGATGATGCAATCAGCAGGTGGAGACCAAACATGGAGGACAATCTGATCATTCTCCTCCTGAACTTTATGATTTATGTTTTATATATTTTGTATAGTGACAATAATAAAAAAAAGTCCTCTAATTTTGTTCTTATCTTGGTATAGGCAGGACAGTAAACCATCTAACCAATCACAGACCAGCGTTCATGGGTATGAGGGTTGAGTCTTCTTTCTTTAACCAATCAGAGAGAGCTGCATTTATTAAAGGATGTTTAGTTTTTGTTTAGTCTTTTGATCACAGTTTTCTTGTCACTGAGATCTTAACTTTTTTTTTATACCAAAAATGCATTTTGTTTTTGGTAAAAGAAGCGGATAAAATGATCATGCAGAAACTGCATTAGTTAATTTCCTTCTCACCATCAGTTTCAGAAGAATTCCATTTAAAGCCACTTAGTTCAAATCTGCTCATTTTTTTTCTACAACTTTATTTAAAGAGGAATATCCAACCTTCATTTATTCAAATTAACTACACATGTACATTATTTAATGTAGTTACATAGACGCAAATATAAGTTAGTTATTGTTACCAAGTGCCATATTCCATCTCTCTGTGGTTTTATAGTTTATATTTGGAATTTATTTCTATTTCTAACTCCGATTTTTATATGTTCTTTTAAATACCTGAAACCATAATTTCATACTGCATACAATGATAATAATAAAGGAAAGTCTGAGTCATACATTTGTACGTTGGAAACTTTGAGAGATAAGTCACGTTATTTTGAGTCAAAGGAAGTTTAAGCTCTTTTAATTCTGTTGTTGAGGGTTCTTATTTTTCCAGGATTCCTTTTGTATCCCAAATGGTCCATTTTGTCACATAGGCTGTGTTAAATGGAGGCTTTTAAAGTGGAGGGAAACTGCACTCCTCCTAAATCACCTCTGGGGCGGTGGTGGGGAAGGCTTAGGTCTCTCGGGCAGGAGCAGGCCTTTTATTTGACTTCAGGCATGCAGGGCCTTGGAGTCTGAGGGCTCGTCCTCTGGGGCTCCTAGGCCCTCCTTTTCTCTGGCAGTGGGGGCTCCTGCGGAGGTCTCTTCGGTCATGTCCCTGGGTGGCCCTTGAGTAAATGGTGTAGTTAACCTGGCCATGCTTAGTTTTCTAAAAATTGTACACTTACTGTTTTCAAAATAAAACAAATAGTGATATAAATGATAAGAACCAACTGAAATGTATGATAGCTCCCTCTGGGATGGTAACAACAAATAAAGTTAAGCGTTCTGTCCTTCTATCTATAAGCTTGCTTTTACTCATGATTGCAGGTCTTTTTTTATATAAAGACAAGAAGTCTTTTTCAGCTCTCTTTGGGGAAAGGCAGTCTGTTACCTAGACAAATAATAAAAAATGTGTTTTTTTAGGTAAATATTTGGGGGAAATGATTGTCCTATGCTTAAGAGGGTAAATCATTTTCACCTTTATTCCAATTTTTTTCAGTGTGTACTTTAATGTTTTAGTACAGATTAAAAAGTTCCTCTTTTTTAAATCAAATTCTATCTATTTTATTTTGATTTTTTTGGCTAAAAATGCTGTGAGAGGAATTTTAAAAATAAATAAATACTTTTATAGTTTAAAGCAAAGAAATATGGATTAGGACAAACAATGCTCTCTCTTTTTTCCTTCTTTTAATATTTGAGGAATTGTAATTATTAAGACTTTTTAATCCTCAAATGCCTGGATTTATTTTCAGATTTGAAAAAATATATATTGTTGCTTTCATGTACAGTAAATGCTACGTTAAAATAATATTGCAGCCAAAGTGGTTTGATTGATATTTGCAAAAATTTATGGCAGCTGGTCAAACATTGTATTATTGTCAAACCAAATACATTGTTTTCTTTCTTTTTTTTTTAGATTTGGATCACATGAAAATAAAACACTGGTTCTAAGTGGTATTAACGTATGAAACTGTTTCCTCTATTTGTCTTTGTTTTGGCATTTAAATGGGTTCACACAAACATGTGTATGTATTTTCCTTCATGGGGAAATTTTGACACTGCAAGACAAAAGGGTTATCTTACCTCTGGTAGAGTTAAGGCCCGTACACACCAGGACGAATATTCGCCAGGCGTTATTCGCCAGCGTTTTGCGCCACGTTTTTTGTGTTCACACCCAGGGGATTTTCGCTGACGATGAGCCGTGCGAACATGCAATTTCATTCCCTGACATTAGATGGCGCTTAATGTAAACAGAAATACTCCTGTACACAAGGTGGCGCTGCGCAACTTTACGCTTCTTAAAGTCGCTTTTCACTCAGAAGAAGAGAGCAAGTATTTACGCGCTTGCCAGAATCATACAAAAGAAAACATGAATATTTCAAGCACCAGTAGCCCCAACTGGTGCTTGGTTCGGGGATATTTAAGAATGTCCGTCATTATTTCTACGCGGCAGTGTAGACGCTACTTGGCATCTATCTTCTTCGCCGGTATATGTGCTCAGAAAGGCAGTTTTGTGTTTGAGCGCCCCCAAGTTGTGTTTTACTGTAACTTCAGAAGCTCCAGACACGTGTGCAAAAGTGCCATTCTCATTGGTCGTATAGTTTTCGATGCGGCGTGTCAAACTAAAAAAATGAACCCGAGGCGTTTTTTAAAAAGTGCGCTTTGATGCATGGCGTTTTTTCGCGTTGGTGTGCACACTCACATTGGTGCCCTTTGTTTAGTCACCAGGCGTTAAACGTCGGCGAATATCGCGCGCGAAATTCGTCCCGGTGTGTACGGGCCTTTAGGGTCACAATTCTTAAGTTTATGAGCATTGAAGATTAATTATTTAAACTACAATACATATCTGGACTATATCCCTATCCACTTCCTACTAAAGCAACCAGTGATTTGAAGAACAGACTTGGTAACAAAAGACTCTAAATAGACAATGGCATCAAATAAAACACATTATTTGCACATCTTCTCTTTACCCAAACCTTTTTAAAATTCTATTCTCTTCATCATGTCAATGTAGAAAATCTAAACTATACATTTGTGTAGTAAAACTACAAGCTATTTTTTTTAATTATTGCATGTTGTGTAACTTTTAGATTACGTAGTTTTTAATTTGATGTCATTTATCATTTTTCTCCTTTTCATTTTTCTATAACTGCTAAGATGTTAGGCCAGTGAGAAGGCTGAACTGCATTTTCAAAATTCATGTACAAATGTAAGGATTGTTCTACCTCAGTTCCCATGAATTATGCATTGAGACACCTGCATTGTGCATTGACATTACTGCAGCCTGAGCAAGTTACACTTGTTGCAGATTAAATGACAATATAAAGAGTGTTTCTGTTTTTGCGTATTAGATTTACTCTCCATATCACACAAGGTCAATAGCAATGTAGAACTGTTTGTGTCAACATCTTTCGTAGGTGGAGGTGACAGCGTCGTGTGAAACTCAGAGGTATAAAAAAAGAGTAAAACTGAAATTCAGTGAGTTTCCTCTGGCATTGTTGAAGCTTTTTTTTTTTGGGTGGGGGGTAGAGTAATGGTTTTTCTTTGAGTGCATTTGCATAATATGTGAAAGACTGTGCTGTGAAGAGTAAAAGCTAATATTCCTTGGTTGCTCATCAGTTTTTAAAGAGCTTTCAAATTTATATATTAGGATCTTTAACTTTGCTTTGAGGTTTTCCCATTAGAGTAACTTAGAAAAATATTTTTTTTACACTCTTTAAAGCAGTGTTTTTCAACCAGTGTGCCGCGGCACACGTGCCGTGGGAGATGGTCAAGTGTGCCGTGGAAAATTGCCCTCATTAACTGATCTAAAAACATTTCCAATCTCCAGGATTTCAGCTCTGTGTTCATCCAAACAGGCCCTGATGAAACAATGAGGAGTTAGGAATATAAAAGATCATAAAATACTTTTTCTTTGCGCTTTTTTTATTTTATTAAAGACATTTTGGCCGGCTTTACACTGCAGGTCTTGATGCTCATATCCGATTTTCTGACTATATCCGATTTTTTTGACGACCCGCTTACATCATCTTTTAAAAGTGACCCATATCTGATTTTTGCATTTACACTATACAATGCTGAAACTATCAAACATAGACGTTCTGAGGACTACGTAGCAGTATTTCCGCCTTCCGCGGACCTCTTTCGGACTGTTGTGACTGCGGTTGTCATGGAGGCAACGCAGCGACGAAGGAGGCGTTGCCTTGGGGGCTCCTGAGATGATGCGCGGGGGAGGAAAAGGGAGGGCTGGTCGGCCGTCTTATGTGCTTTCTCTGAGTTTTGAATGAGGAAGTGTTTGCAGACGTGCTGTACTAACAGTTTGATCCAAGTGTTGAACCTTTCCTGCTCGATGACTTCTCTTTTCCGACCGTGGTCAGAAACGCACGGGAGATTTCCTCGGGGTTCTCTTTTCCGTTCTGAACCCTCAGCCTCCAGAAAGACTCCAAAACTTTTGGGCGAGACACCTTATTTTTAATTTACGGTTCTCAGACAGTCCCCCGCTCCGCACTCACACCCCCTCTCTCATTACACACACACGCAAGCACGCGCGCGCGTGCGCGCTCACACACACACGGTCCCCATCATACATGCCCCCCCAAAGAAATAAACTGCTTCTAGCCTGGTCCATAGGAACGGTGTCCCGCTTCATTAGTTACCGTTTGCGTCCGGACCGGACATAGCAGCGGTTTCCGACTACGGTCTGAAGCCTGAGGCTGAAAGGTAACACGCTGACAGCAAAATCAGCGCTCAAAAAGCACCTTAATAAGTCATGTGATCTCAGTTGGTGGTGTCCTGAATTGACGTCACTGAGGTACGACTCGCATTTACTGGGGAATATCCGATGTGTCTGCTTACATGGCACACGCAGATGCACGTATCCGATTCGTTTCCGATTTATTTCCACATACGAGAGAGGCCTGTATCCGATCTGAGAAAAACGGAATCCATGCGCTTTTGTCCTGCTTACACATTCACCGGTCATATCTGATCTGTGCCACGTGAGAGGAAAAAATCGGAATTGGGTCACTTGAACCTTGCAGTGTAAAGGCCGTACCGCGATTCAGCTGCACCTTCGGCTGTATTTGGGAAAAGTCCCGTCCCTTTGACTGTCTCCACCAATCATTCTTGAGGGGCTTAATCACATGTCATCAGTCTGACCAATGAGAAGTGGTTACAGTCTTAACTTCCTTGTCCCGATTTAGCTCGTAAAGTCGCTCAGTTCTAACAAAAATACCAGCTAAAGCTCGTCTTTAGCGGTGTAGCTATCCACAGAATCCAGTATCAGACCGTGGAACAAGTGAACAAAACAATGAAGCTCCGAAAACCGATCTCCGGCCGTTTTATGCACTACAGCTCCCATGATGCATTGGGTTGTGAGAGTGACAGCGCACAAGGAGATCTGTCGTTAAACGTCTTGAAACCAACGAACACACATCAAACTATTTTTAAATCTTCTAACTTAACTTTTATTATATCTTTTAGAAAAAAACAGCTGCAGTTTCCAGCTTTTTCTGCAACAATTATCTCAAAAATGCATGTGAGATTGTGGAGGGGCTGTAGATCAATACAGACTATGAGTTTCTCCTTTTTTTTAAATTTTTGGATGCTGGTGTGCCGCGGGATTTTTTTTAAGGTTAAAGTGTGCCGTGGCTCAGAAAAGGTTGAAAAACACTGCTTTAAAGGACTAAAACCTCCATTGAGAGGAAGGAAACAGCTGCCAATCTTCTCAGTGGTTGATGTGGCTTCATGTTGACTACAAAGTTATACTGATCAGCACGACTGCAGGAAACATGCACCTCAAAGGTTCTGGATTTCTATTTTTTATTTGAGACCTTGTTTTTAAAAGAAGAATGTTTGGCCAGGATATGCCCTTTATTGTCGTAACCACTTTGAAGTAGGAGAAAAATGGTTTGGATTTGTTGTGCCCTGTAATCAGACAAACAGAAGCTTGGCTAAAATTGTTTTGTCACTGTTCGGTGATTTGAAACTCATTCACAAATCTGTGACATAAAAAATAGAAAAAAAATGAGAAAAAAATAGGTTTTGTGCTGCAGTTTCCCTGTCAAAGTAAAATCAAAATTTAAAAAAATGGAATAATCATTTTCAACTGGGTCTCAGGTTAATTTGAAGCCATTTTCCATCTGTAACCCTTGTGCTATCCTAGGCACTTTAACATTGGGAGTTGGGTCATCAATGTAAGGGTGGGGTCATCTAAGATAGCACAAGGGTTAAATGATCATTTATGCCATGGATTCTTAAAGGTTAGGAAGCAGGGAAACAGGGAAAAACCAACAAGCCTGAAAGGTGACCATCAGTGGTGTTGTGGAATAGATTTGAAGATCCCCTGTCAATAAAAACACCACCTTCCCATTTGTGCCTAGTTTGAATTATTCAGTAAAATAAAATTCACTACAAAGTAAACTCACCATGGATGTTAAATCTTGCCAAAGAGGCAAAAACATATTTGAGAACGCGGGTCAAGATGAAATCGTATTAGATTTAGTCTATTAATACATAATGAAAATTAGGTTTTGCTCCAACACACCTTGAAAGGTTCTTTTTAAAATACAATGTGCTAAGAAAAACAATTAAAGTAAAAAAATTGATTAAAGTTCATAAAAGCTTACTTATACATAATATGTTTACATTGTTCCCACGTTAATTGAGGGAGTTTTATTCTAAAAATAGCCCGGGATAGGTAAAAATTCTGTGCGGGACTCCTCACTACACACTTTATACCCCTTTTTTTAGACAGACAAAGACATTTTCACATTTTTCTCTCTTGTTTTAAACTCTCAAAGTTTAAACCTTCAAGGATAATAACTCCAGTATTATTAAATGAAAACAAGGATGTGATCACAATTGAAGATGTATGTAAATTTGTTATACTGAGCACATTCTGTACAGGAGATGCGACACAGAGCAGTTCGATAAATAAGATCTCCAGCCAATCAGGGCGCAGAACACAGTCCACTATGAAAAAGGAATGGAACGGAACAGGGAGTTTGTAGCCCACCCAGCGTATTTTCTACAAAACAAGAAAACCAAGTCTTTTTCTCCAAACCTTCTGTGGTCACTGCAGCGTCTGAATGAATAATAGAGTTCTCAACTACTGACGGCAAACTCAAATCAGTTAGGACTCACTCACAAGTTAGACCAATAAAAGTATCTGGAAATGAAGAATTTTATGACTTGTGTTTTTGCAAAGTAATGTAGAAAACATACTGCAGCTGTAAACATGGCTTATGGCCCAATCTATCTAATGAGTCAAATCTGACAACATGCCCACCACACTTAAATTGATACATTTTAAAATCAAAACCTATCCGCGTCTTCTGCAACTGACAAACACCGATTCCTTTAAGGTCCTAACAAGCAAATGGTTGCAGAAACGATCCATCACATCAATAAAGACATCCAAACCGTTCCCTAACTCTCCCCAGACAAATCACAACTTGTTGCTAGGCAACAAGTAAGAACACCTCTTCTCCCTTCAGATGTTTCAAATTTTAGAAGACGGCAACGCCAAACATCAACCCCAAAAGACCTTTTACAAGTAGTTGTGACAGACAGTTGAATCAATGTTAATTTTCCCTCTCTGTCTGTTTAACCCAGTAGAAGTGTTGTCTTAACAGCTCTATATTTCTCTCCACTTCTTTAACCCTTGTGCCATCCTATGGGGTCAAGATGACCATTGACGTGTTCCCCCGATCATGACAAAGGTGGATAAAGGTGAAGAGGATTTCATGTAATCCATGGACACCAATGAAGATCACAAATTATTGAAGAAAAAAGTTCAGCGCACTGTCTTGTGGGGTCTACATGATCCCAACATGCCTTGGATAGCACAAGGGTTAAAGAAAAAACATTTAGTTTGAGTCCTCCGTGTTTTGATGAGTCAGCACGTTGTTGCATACTTTTAACCTTCACGAAAATCAATTTAAAATTAGTTTTTCTTTACTTTCTTTTTCTTCAAAGTGCTGCAATGCTCCTTCAGTAAGTAATGGATGAAAGTCATTTCAGTGACTCTGAAGTTCTCTTTTATGTTTCGACCTTGTACATTTGAAAGCACTGAACGTAATAGGCGCTCCTTATGTTGCTTCAATCAGTGGCTGCAAAATCAGCCGTATGTAGGGTCAAAAATCACACTTTTGTCTTTTCATTTGTGAGCACATGTCAGCGGTCTGAACAAGAAAACGATTTGATGTTGTTTTAGTAACACAAGGCTATCAAAGAATCAACCAAGGGAACAAAAGCAAGTTACATAAAGTGTCTCCGTTTATGTAAGCATCACAAGATTTTTGACAATTTTTGCTTTTTTTCATCTCATGTTTTATTTGACTTTCAACATAAACTCACCGGCCTGAAGGTCTACTCATAAAAGTCTAGTCAGCCAATCACACGTCAACAACTCAATGCAAATAGGGATGTAGACAACATGGTCAAGATGATGTGTCCTGAAGTTCAAACTGAGCATCAGAATGGAGAATAAAGGTGATTAAAGTGACTTTGAATGTGGTATGGCGCCAGACAGTCTGTGTTTTTTAGAAACTGTTGATCTACTGGGATTTTCACCCACAACCATCTCTAGAATTTACAAAAGAGAAAATATCCAGTGAGTGGCAGATCTGTGGACGGAAATGTCTTGTTGATGTCAGAAGTCAGAGGAGAATGGCCAGACTGGTTCCAGCTGATGGTGGTAAAAACCACTGGTTACAACCGAGGTCTGCAGAAGAGCATCTCTGAAGGTGCACCACATCCAGCCTCTGAGGCAGATGGGCTACAGCAGCAAAGACCACACCGGGTGTCACTCCTGTCAGCTATCCAGCAGGATCAGCCGCCATGTCATAAATCTGAAATCAACTCAGACTGGTTTGTTGAACATGACAACAAGTTCACTAGATTTAAATGGCCTCCACAGCAAGGTTATAGTAGTTTCGGATTTTTTATTATTTTTAGTATTTATTTCGTTTTGAATATTTGTTTTTAAATTTATTTAGTTTTAATCAGTTTTTAGAGGCAGCTTTACTAATTTTTATTAGTTTTTTTTAATTGCTTCGTTTTAGTTTAGTTTTTATTAGTTTTAGTGTTAGTTTTAGTTTTTTCTTTTTTTTTGTAAATTAGGATATTTGTCAGGTGCATGATTCAAAATCACCAGAATAAGTATTGTATGATAAAACTCAATCAAAGATACATTTTGAAACATTATTCAGAGGACACAAGGACAACCATCCTTAAATTAAAATACAACAGCCGATAACAGCATTACGTTACCTGCTCTCGGCTCTTTTTCGGGGCAGGGCGGGCGAGAGGCTAGCTTGTAGGTAGTGTTGATTTGCGTTTTTGTGTGCGCTTTTTAAATGTACTTTTAGATTCGTAGGGTTTTTCCCTTTGAGGAGCGTTCCACAAATTTTGTCTCCTGCTTCGACTACAAGGCACTTACTTTTGTTTTCGACGCTGTTATATTCAAAAAAGTCCCAAATAGGACTCTCCCGCTTTTTCCCAACTTTTAATGCAGCCATCACGCTCATGTAAATGTCTATGATCACACTAGCCAGCAGTGTCTGACAGACATCATGTGACGTCACAGACAACGTGATGCCGTAGGGGTCAAATACACAGTAAAACTAGCAGCGTGAAGTAAATAGATTTTATTTCAACCCAAAAGACTTATGTATTAACAAAGACGAAAACGAAGTATTTTTGGGGGTTTATATTAGTTAGTTTCAGTTCGTTTTAAACACACAACAAACAGTTTTAGTTAGTTTTCGTTTTTTTAAAAACTCTCGTTTTTATTTTTATTTCAGTTAACGAAAATGTTTTTTTTTATTTTTTTCGTTCGTTTTCGTTAACTATAATAACCTTGCTCCACAGTCACCAGATCTCAACCCAATAGAGCAGCTTTGGGATGTGGTGGAACGGGAGATTGGCATCATAGACACGCAGCCGACAAATTCGCAGCATGTGATGCTATCATGTCAATATGGACCAAACTCTCTGAGGAATGTTTCCAGGACCTTGTTTAATTTATAAAACCAAGGATTAAAGCAGTTCTGAAGGCAAAGGGAGGTTCCAACTCAGTATTAGTATGGTGGACCTAATTATGTGGCTGCTGAGTGTATCATTTTTGACAAACTTTGTTTTTGCTCGTTTCTACTTTGTTGTATAATTTAATAAATTTAGAATTTTCTTTTCCCCTTTTTTATTGTCTGTATTGCAAGTGCTAGTTCATTTTATAACCACATTTTTACCTGTGGACATTACTCTATATTCACAGCAACCCTTGCACGTTCTGTTGTAGTTCTTTAATTCAGCTGCTCATCCCTAAGGCTGTTTCTGGACAAACTTGGAGCCAGTGATTGGAATATATGACAACAACAAAAAAAGCTTTTTCTGCTTTTTTAGCATCTCATTTGCATCTATGATCAGGCCCGGATTAAAAGGAGTTTATATTTAAGAAACCCTCCTTGATCCAAAAGAATTTCCAGTCTTCCCAACAGAGCAATAAAGCCCTTAACCAATTTCAGAGATACCAGTGGATGGGAACTGTGCAAAACTTGGCGTGTACTTAACTCTGGCCATATTTTGGTCAAAGATCCACATGCAAAAGCTCAGAGGCAGACAAAAGTTGGCGATCTGAAAGTACCAACAAAATTATCAGGACAACTAATAAAACAGAAAAACTCCCAAAAAGAAACGTTTCAACATCATAGCAGTTTCATAATGTCTATCTAAAAAGGATCATGTGCAGCCCTATAATGCCATCTGTGCTGCTGTTTTTTTCCCTTTAATTTACATGGTTTGCCCTCCAGTTCCACGATGACACACATTTGCCCTAAAATTGTCTTTACATTCATACAAGCATTCGTAATCCAACTCTAATGCTACGTTCACACCAGACATATGACTCACATTTTTGAATGCACATTTAGCCCATGGTGTTCTTATTGGACGGGCAAGGAGGGACTTCGTCTTCTTTATCTTTTACTACTGTTTAGTGCATGTCCACCACCTACAGTTGGAAGAGGGTTGGTGCAAAATTTAGAAGCGGTACAATCTCGTGAATCTTCCTCCAGGCTCGATTCCAAAAAAATGAAAGACTTGGTGTCAATTAATGCAAACTGCAATTTTTCATTTCCCCTTTCACGATCAATTTTTTTAAACACCTCTGTAAATCGGAGTCTCTGATCAGTCAATCTGGTTTAACTTTAAACACACGCTCAGTGGTGAAAATTCGACCTGGTTTAATTTAGAACGCATGTGCAATAGATGCACATTTTGAGCGTAGAGCCTGAAAACAGTTGTAGAAACAGGCGTAGCTACACCTGGAGGCAAGATCTTTGAATGAGGCATCCTGAAATGGCCACATGCATGTTTGTACAGACTTTTTATTGGAAGTAGTCGCTTAAAGGGCCTATATCATGCAAACTGTATGTTATACAAATAATCCCAAAGCGGTATTTTGCCTCATTCAGGCAAATTGTCTAAAACCCTGCTCCCTGAGCACCAGCCCCTCCCACTCCACGAAAACGAGTAGGTCCCTTACATTATGACTTCACAAAGTGAGGAACACCACCTTCCAGGACCCCCCCCCCCTCCCCAGGCTACACACCCACTTCTTTCGCAGAGCTAGTGGTGATCGAAAAATCGCTTTTAACACAAATGCAGAAACGTTACTGACTCTACTCTGCATACAATCAACAATTTATTTGGAAAAACATGTATCAAGCATTATATTTCCATTTGTTAATAGGATCTTTATTTCTTGGTAATAAAATCATTGCAACATTGAGATTAGTTAGAGAATTTTAGACAAACTACTAATTCGAGGTGTAGTAAAATAAAACTTTTTTTTAAATAAGCTGGAATTTCAACTTATCTTTATTTATTTTTTATTTTTTTCCCAGAAATAGAAAAAAGAAACAAGGCAATACCTTTAATATACGGAAGAAGAAAAAAGAGAATAATTTTTAAATAGTCCTTACAAAAGATGCGCTGACCAGCTCCTTCAGCACCAGACTGTTGCACCCACAGTGCAAGAAGGAGCGACCGCAGGTCATTCCTCCCCACAGCCATCAGGCTGTACAACACCGCGTTAAAGTGCCACAGTCCCACGGGTGTTTTTCATTCACTCATTTATTCATTTACTTTTGTTGCAGTTGTTTTTTTCAGTTGTTTTTGTTCCTTAATGTGTTGTTTTTTTGGGGTGTACTTTTTTACTTATTTATTTATATATAATTAAAAAAAAAGTGGATCACTTGTTTACAGTTAATCACTATGTTTGCAGTGGATCACAAATCTAACAAAATCTAATTTAACAAAATAATAATGATTAATCACTTATTAAATTTAAACTTATTCAATGAATCTTAACTTTCACTAGCTGCGTTTACATGGACAATGGTAATCGGAAAGAACGCCTGATCGGAAGAAAAATGCATTGTGTAAACACGCCGTTCGGAATAGTCTGCCCGATCAGACTCGTTCGGATAAAAATTTCTTTCCGATCGAGATAGGTGGGTTTTGCCAATTGTTGATCCGATCGTTGTGCATGTAAACAGTTCCTTCCAATCGTGTGTCACTACTGTTCTTGTTTAACGTCATGCATAGACGCAAGAGAAGGCTTTGGAGCTCAAACAGGACCGACCGGCTGCTCCGCGGACGCCCGAGCGAAGTGCGGACGCCTCTGCGCTCCGCCCTCGCCCCGCGGGCTCCTTGCCTCTCCCTTCCTATCTTCTCTGACGTCCTTCGCGAGGGGGGTGCCGGAGAGGAGCGCTTCGTGCCCCCTGACGTCCGGACCCTGCGCGGCTGCCGGTAGACGGATGGAACCGTGTCTCTGAGCAGAGCAGCTGGACTTATAGCTTTGTGTTTGAGGGGAGGATGCTTTGTTACATGTAGGAGGTTTCGGACCGCAGCTCAATGTGAACGAGCAGCCGAATTCAAGACAACCATGTCTCTCGTCTCCGAGCAGAGCTCGGGCCGCCAGCTGACACAGCGGCTTTGGGGCGGTGTGTGAGCTTTTCAAAGCAGAATTGCCGCTCAGTCCTTAGAAAGCGTTCAAACAATCACGTGGATTTGTGTTTCCAGTCGTTTCCCGACAAAATAAAAGCTGATTTATTTTCCACATGTTTACGTGCAGCCAGAATGCAGATTGCGGCATTTCCCCCGCATCGATTTTTGTTCATCAAAGGCTAAATGTTGTTGTTAGCGCATGTTAGCCTTCTCCTAACTCTTCTTCCGGCTTCGTTCTGCCACAAAAAAAGCACCAACCACACAGATTAAAAATAAAATGATGAGCGAACAGGCGCTTTATAATGTCATGGATGGCCCTGCTGCTCAGCCGCAACCCTCCTGCTGGCTCCTCCCCCCTCACCTGTCCCCGGTGTTTTCACAGCTGGTGCTCATGTTCTCTCTGATTAGGTTCCCTTCTTAAGCTGCTCTGTTTGTTCTGTGGTTGTCGTAGCGTTTTCGTTCATGCTCCATGTTCGAGTGTGCTCTTGGCATTAAAAGCCTGTTTCCACGTTACGCCGACTTGTTGTCGTTCCTGCACCTGGGTTCCTCCCTTGGTTCCCGTAACATATAATAACTATAACATTAACAAAAGCACATCTGGAAGATCATCTCGTATATTACCAAGCTGCTGCATAAATGTATATGGCAGCTCACTTTGTGTACAGTGGGACTCATTTCCGAGAGTTTCAACACTACTGCGCATGTCCAAATGATTTATTCCCACCGAAAGTGTGACGATGTGAACGTTTGTTCTAATCGGAAAAAGTTTTTCTGGGCAATGTACACGGTTGAATTTTAATCCGACCATTGATCCAATCAAGATATTTTGCGCATGTAACCGCGGATACTGAAAAAAACATGACCTTTTTTCATCATAAGTTCATCACTGATTAATTCAACCTGTCCATGTGGTATACCATTTTGCAAAAATGCGTTAAAAATGCGTTAAAGGAGGAAGTATAAAAATGTGTAAAAAAAAATCTGCTGTTTAAATATTTTTTTCCACCTTGATTGAACTGAAGGAACATTGATTTTTGTCCACGATTAGAACAAAATCACCAACTTGTTGAATAGTTAGTGATTGTTGTTCCTCATCTGTGGGAGATTAGGCTCCTTTTCACTGATATAATTGTATTTCCATAATCCTGCGCTTTTTCTACTCCACAGAAGGTAAATGGTAAATGGCGTTTACTTATATAGCGCTTTTCTACCTTCCTCGAAGGCCCAAGGCGCTTTACAGTCACAGACCCATTCACACACTGGTGAATGGGAATCGAAACCAGCAATCTTCCGATCGATGGTCGACCGCCCTACTACTACACCACGGCCGCCCCACAAAGTAACTGTGAGGTGCCACAATTGCAATCAAATGCCCTTCGTGTAAACAAAATAAACTTATCTCACAGAGCAAGGCATCTCCAGACTTAATAACCTCCATCAGTCTTCGCTGGGTAAACACTGAAGTCCCATTAGGTTTGTGTGTGATGAGTGAGGAAGGGAATGTTTCTGAGAGATTGCAGATTTGAGCGTTTGTGTCTCCGAGTAAGACTGCCTTATTAGCGGCGTTGTTTACTGATGACAGTCGGGGAGAGCTGACTTGAAATAGTATGACTTTTAATAACTCTTTTTAATTATTACAACACCATTTTTGCTTTGCTAAGAGGAAAAAGAGAAAAGGAAAGTCTGAACCCATTTTTCTGTTTTTCATCCTCCGTTGCCTTCTGTCCTCTTCTGTCCTCTCCTCCCTCGTTTCCGTCCCTCCACCTCATCCTGTTTTTTTCCACGTCTTGTTTAACCCGCCATTACTGCCAAATTCTCTTACTAGCATGTGTCTCCTTGGCCTGAGGCTTAGCGTGTTCCCGGCTTTGGCAGGACCTCTGACAGCTAGTTCAGCCAGAAGGCCTCTATGACTGGCATTACGCTGGGTGGGCTGCTCCAAGTCCATCAATGAAAGGGGGTGGGGGGTTGGTGGTGAACAGAATCGACAGCGAGGTTACAGACTCACTTGGGTGTGAAGCAAATGTCATCTCTGCTCTTTTCTTTTCTCCCTCCACCCGTATTTCTTCCAAATGGCTTTGGTTTGGGGGCTTTTTGCTGCAGACTAATATGTGTTTTTTTTTTTTGTGTGCGTGTAGGAATCCAATCTGTCGAGGCAACACCTGAGACACCTGTGGCTGCTTCCTTACACAATTTCTAACTGTCTAAACACAATCAACCCAAACATTAACTAGAATGCTTATCAGAGAATTAGGCGTAATGCTTTTTTCCCCCCGCTTTTTCTTTGTCCGTTGCATGTCGAAATTTGTAACTGGGGGACTTTGTTGATCAGAGCTCTGCTAAAAATGTAATTTCCCTTTGAGCTAAATACATTATTCTGATCCCGATTCTGCAAAGAAGTAAAATAATGTGTTAGTTTAAACATTTTGCTTCACATATGGATTCCCTTTTCCTCCTCAGTGCACAACACAAGAACAGTGTAAAAGCCTTAATACATAATTCACCGCCATCTGTCCAGAGCACATGTTGTGTAATAAAAGCTGTCTTGTACTCTCTTCTCCTTTTTGTTTCCATCTCTTTCTCCCAGCCTCTTGGTGCAATGCTCACCATATCCAAAATCCTTTTTTTATACCTCCTTTTAATTGCTGACACATTCAGTTCTCATGGACTAACTTTCAGTCATATTCGTCTCGTCTTGATTCCTTTTTCTTAATTCACAAGGCTGCCTTCTGAATGTCTTTCACTCCCACACACAGCGCACCGCCGACTCTGTCTCTGTTTTTCTTTTGACTTCTTTCTTCTCGAGATCCACTCATCCTTTAATCCCTTCTGCCACTACGAACAACACGGGTCTGTAATGAACTCTCGATTTCATAACGCGCCTGTCGGAACCACTCCACCTGCAGGTCAGTTAACGGTGTTGTCAGCTCATCAGGACAATTGTCCGGAGCGGCGTTTGCGTCTGTGGAGGTGAGCACTCGTCTCCGCCTCATCAGTTCCATTGTGGAGGCTGACAAGAAAGCGGCCCTGAGAATCAGCTTCTTTTGTGGTTTTTATGGAGTCAGAGGCTGGAGTGCGTTGGTGGTTAAGTGTCTGCCTTTCTTTGTGAACTTGGGTGTGCGTCTGTGTGGGTGTTTTACGAGCTGGTTAGCCTTCTTTAGCCTCATGTGGACGGTTCCTCATTGTGGCTCCGTTTCAAGTGTTGGGATGTGAGAGGATAAACAATCAAGTAATGAAAATGTTGCATTTCACCCAAAGCATGGTAAAATTGACAATTCTGAAAGGGATTCAAAGACACCCTGAAAAAAATATTTTGTTTTGTGTTTAATTTAAACTTGAGCAGCTTTTTAACAGGACTTGGATTTATGTGTAGGTGTGTCTCATTTGTGGTTTTGGATGTCTCCTGAAAAAGAAAGTCTGAAAGACTTTATTTAAAATGGTGGGAGCTGCAAGTTACTTTTAAGCTGTTAAGCTACGTTCACACCAGGAATGTGAAGCGCGTTCACAACCAGCGTTTAGTGCATTTAGCCTATGGTGTTAACACTGGACAAGAAGGGAGGGGCTTCTTCTTTTTGTTCTACTGTTTATAGCGCATGTCCGCCACCTACAACTGAAAGAAGTTTGCTGAAATGTTGACAAGGTGCAAATGTTGCTCCAGAATTTTTTCTAGAGCTCTGTTCCAACATATCAAAGACTTGGTGTCATATAATCTTGGCCGGGCACAAACCCTAATAATTTCTAGGATAACTATCTCAATCTGAGTCCCTGATAGGTCAAAGTTCAACCTTGTTTAAATTTCAATGCGCGTTCAATGGCTGCATGTTTTGTGCATAGAGCCCAGTTGTAGAAACTTGCGTAGCGGCACGTGAGCATAACAGTTTGAATGTAGACGCTCAAAATGCGCATTTATGCATGTTTACATTGAGTGTTCATTGGAAGTGGTCGCATGAACGCGTTTGGCGGTGTGAACGAACGTAGCTTTACGCATTACACGTTATTTGTTTTTGTATGTAACCATTCAGTCGATTGCCACTGGCATTTGGGTAGATCGGGGGCCATCAAAATAAATAAAAATGTATTTTAAAAACTTGCTGTCAGCCGTGAAGTACGTCACTTGGTTGACGTGCAGAGTGGCCAATCAAATATCTTGATACATTTGTCACTGTACATGCGTGTTCGACTACACTGAGCACTTTCTCCGCTAGCTCAAATGGCGTTTTTCCTCGTCCTTACCTTCAGAAAGGTGTGAGCGTTCAGCATTGGACATGTCTTACTTTTTTCCTGACTGGCCCAACATCAGACACTCTTTTACAAACTCAAACAGAAAGCATGTGGAATGTTTCCGTTATCAACACAACTACAAAGACACGTCTAGTTGAAAAAGCTGTTAAAGGAAAAGTGACAAAAGCCACAAAAGTTTGATTACCGGTATGTTGCAATATAAAACATGTATTAAAATGTATAATTTTAACCTAAGATATCTGTTTAATTTATTTAAAAATGTGTTTTTCATAATACATCTGTTTATTTAAGTACTTAAATATAAATATATAAAAATCACAGAGTAGTCATCAACCTGACTATTATTTCCACTTCAGAGTCCCATAGAGGTATTCCCATTATTTTGCCCTCAGACAGTCCATATCCACCCTTAAGGGCAAATGTAACTTAGGGCTCAAGACTTATTAGTTACAGTAATACATCTCTACTGTCTTGACACCTTACACCGGTGGAAAAAGGAAAGAGTTTTACATCTTTATTTGGTTTACTTTGCTTTCACACTCAGTTGTGTTAACAAAACATCACAACACTTGTTTGTCTTAGACCAAATGACCATCTGAAATGAACTCTAGTGCAGATCTGACAGTTCAATGTTGCACCATGTGAAAGGTGCAACGGAGGGCCACACTGGTGAAGGGGAAATTTCCCTTCAAGCTCTACACTTCAAGCCAACAGATGATGGCTCATTGATGTGAGCCATCACTCTGATGTGGTGATTTGACCTACATCAGGCTGTTGAATATTTGAGCAAATCCAACATACCTCTTCCTAGTAATGTATTATTTTCTAACTGGTTAGTCTTTTATGCTGTTAACTGCCCCTAAAGGGTTCTGCAACTTTTTTCATTAGACCACAATAAACATAAAAACTTGACTTACATTTGACTTCTGTCTTATTCTGCTACTGGGAAAAGTGGATCGATGCTGTAGATACGTAGTAGACTGTGTACAGCATAGGGCAGGTTCAGAATCTTGGCAATTAGTACTATTGATTTCAAGACAGAACTTAAGGAAATCCTAACTGAAGTCAGAACAAAAAGCAAACAAACCTCAGTCAAACTTGGGATTTTTTATTACATAAGGAGAAAATACACAAAGTGTGAAAGTAATAAATTGTGTCCCATCAACACAAGTCAAATCAGGTAAAAAAAAATCTGTAAATGCAATTCTAAAGCAATGATGAATTACCATTAACATTGTAATTGTGCTGGCTCCTTTGTGAAAATAGACGTGATAATACAAAAAGAGCTCCGTTTTGACAACACTGTTGTTGACATCCATTGTTAATGTTAGCTACTTCAGCAAACAACAGTGACGTCGTTGAGTTGAGTACTATTCTGCGCATGCGGGTCACTTCTGGGTCATTTCACGGTCACACAGGAGATCCCAAAAGTTCGCATTTAATTGGAAATGGGAACGGCCTTGCAAAAAAAATTGAATTTTTTCAAAAAATTGGAATTGAGCATAAAGCCCTGCAGTGTGAACGTAGTGTCTTTCATAATAGAGCTGTGAAAGAAAAAGATTTGGAAGATTTGCACTGCTTCCACATTTTGCACCAAGTCCCTTCCAACTGTCAGTGGACATGCGCTAGGAAACAGTAGGAAAACCAAAGAAGCCCCTCATTGCTTGTCCAGAGGAAACACCATGGGATAAATGCACGTTGAGGAACATTCTTGAACATCACGTTATCGGTGTGTCCGTAGCTTTGGAGTCCATCAAAATGACTAGAAAGTTGTTTAAAACAGTTGGAGATCATCACAGTAAAATTAGATAAAAAAGGCAAATTCTAAGATTGTAGGTTTTTACAACCTTTTTTTCTTTTGGAAAACAGATATATTTAACACAAAAAGCTTATAAAATATCTATATGTATTAATGTATCATGAAATGACATCTACAACAACAACAAAATGTTTTTACTTTCTTTGGATTTTGGTTCCTGCGAGTGAGGTTTATTAGAATGCAGCAATAAAGGCTTAAAGAAAGAGAAAGGATAACCAGGGGGTACAACAAACCCTCTCTTGCCATTAGCAATGAAAAGGCGCTCAAAAAAAGAACCTTTGTGACTTTGTCCATTCATCTTTCTTTCTGGCTTTAATTAAAAATGGAGCCAGCCTGCATGGTTTCAGTTTAAAAGAAAAGAAACTACTGGTGTTTTAAACCATGCTGAGATGCTCCCATTGGTTAGGAGGAAATAATACCTGAATGGCCCTGGAAAATAAAAAGAAACAAAAACATGAAAATAATAAAATAATTTCTTGGAGCTTCAAATATTTCAGATTTGCTTCCTATCTCATGTAGGAGAGAAACAAAGAGAGCAAAGTAATTACAGTCATTAAATTATGCAATTTATTCTTTTATTAATGCTCATAATGAGGCACGGATTTGAAAAGAACATGGGTTTGGACCTCAAGTTATTGTTTTAAAGCAATAAGATTTATTGGTATAAAACCACTTTTTTAGCACCTGTTGCAACACCAGCCAAGTTAGGGTAAAATGTCAAAGCAGTATAAATAATTGTTTCTATACTATTAACAGTTACTCTACTACTTTTGTTGCATTTTATTTAATTTACATAAAGTCTTGCATATCAGTCTAAAGCCGATATAAAAAGTAGCTTTTTTCTGCATCAAAATCAGCGGATTGACGTTGATCATGTAAAAAGTCATAGATTTACAGTTTGTCAAAGAGGTTTTTTTAGATGTCGCTGGCGACAGCTCAGGCGTTAAAGGTTTAAAGAGAAACTACACTTTTACAATAGTCTACAGAAGGTGAAGTAAAAGCAAAAAAGGCCTCCTCTGGATTGTTGTTCTATCAATAGTTAAAGATAATGAATTTGTTTGTCGTAGATCTACTCAGAGTAATGCTACGTTCACAACGCGCTCGGAAACGCGACCGCCTTCAATGAAAAGTCTACAATTGTTTCCAGGTTCTGCACAGAAAACGACGGTCATTGAACGCAGGTTGCAAGTTAACCCAGGTTGAACTTGGATTTGGATTTAGTAGTGATGTATGCATGGCATCCCGTTTAAATCAGAGAAGTACTAACCAGAAATTAATAATTGCGCTTTGTTGCCAGCTCCAATTATATGACGCCAAGCCTGGAGCAAAATTTGTTACATTTGCTTGTGGATATGTGCTAGTAGCTTAACAGAAGAATATGAAGCCCTTTTTTAAAATAAATGATGCCTTTGCTTATAAACCAATAACCCATACTCTGTTTTGACTGTTGACAGTGAGCAGTAATAATAAAAATACATTTTTGGCAATAATTTGGCATTTTTCTAATAAAATTCCTAATTTTAAACTAAAATATACTAAATGAAATTCGAATTTGTGTAAAAACCTTGTTTAAACTACCAAACCTTTCCTTTTTTTATTCTAAAGTCATGTGATTTACAGCCATAATTTTTGCACACCTCTCAATACGGAAGAAGATCCACAGACAAGACTTTTTTCAACCTTTTTTTGTAACCATATATGCTTTTTTTTATTATGTTTTGTATTCATCCTTGCAGGGTTTACAGAGCTAGATTGCAGAAATATGACACATTTTAGTTTTTTTGTGTAGACAAATTGCTCCCGTCCATCTGTGTTTCTGTGCAAAATACTGTCAATGTATAGATAAGGCACTAAATATTACATTTTGGTGTTAAAAAAAGTTATAAAAATGACAAACATCAGGAAGTACTTTTAAGACAACACAAATATAAAACTAGTTAGAAAAGATTCTGTTTCTTCCACTTACACCAAAGTTGCATCTTATTGAGCCTGTGACTTGACATGGGTAACAAAAATTAAGGATTAATTAGGATTAAGTATTTTGTTCCTAGGAAATAATAATTTGTTCCCACACAATAGTAGTTCAGTCTCACGGAAAATGTAATTTTTGCCCTCGAAACATGAATTTGTTCAAATGAAGAGGTATTTAAAATACAAAAAATCCTAAAAAAAGATTTTTGTTTCATTTGAACCAGAAGTAGTTATTTCTCTTTTCTTTTTAGTCCACCATTCAGGTATTTTTAGTCTCTTTTCTGGCTAGCCCCGATTTTGTGGAAAATGAAGCTCATCTTCTCATTACTTTATCAAATTTGCCAATTTTCACTTTGCAAAATTTTCAAATATATATAAAATACAGTCTTTGGACAATGCAGGCAGGTTGGAGCGGTTGGAGGAAAGTGTCAGGAGTGATGTGTGACAGAAGAGTGCCAGCAAGACTCAAAGGAAAGGTGTACAAGACAGTGGTGAGACCAGCTCTGCTCTATGGGTTAGAGACGGTAGCAGTGAGACAGAGACAAGAGGCTGAGATGGAGGTAGCAGAGATGAAGATGTTGAGGTTCTCCTTAGGAGTGACCAGGTTAGACAGGATAAGGAACGAGTACATCAGAGCAGGGCCGGCCCTGGTCTTCCGGGGGCCCTAAGCGAAATTTAATTTGTGGGCCCTCTAACTGATCAGCAGCACCAACAAAACGCAACTGTTGTTGTAATATAAATGAGATATATCTAGTGCAGAATGTTGGAAAGAAGTGCCTTCACTGTTGTGCGTGTGTGCACAAATGTATAACTGTCTTTTAAGTAATAATGAAACAATAAGTTTGATTTGGGTTCCATATTGGGTAGATTTGAACTTACCAGCAGCAGCATCAACGTTTTCCCTTTCAACAGAAGATGTGGTGACAGGAGTTTCTTCTGCAGCTAAAAAACAAGAATTATTATACAATAATTAATGATGAAGTTAATAAAATAACTATAGCAGAATACTACTAATAGTTTAGTGGTTCAGTTAAAATCTGTGTGCAGGTTTTTCAAAATGTCATGATCTTTTTATATATTTATGAGAAATAGATTGTTGGATTATATATTTGCACAAGATCATATTTATTTATTTAATTATGAACAGTTTGGGGCTCCATACTCTTCAGCCGCTGTTTATGGAAAAAAGGGGTTATGCAGACACTGTTTTTTAAATTACTATACATGCCACATGAAGGGATGTGGATGCTGCACCTCCTCCAATACTTTTTGATACTTTTTGAGAGCAGAAGAAAATGTTGGCTGACACGGAACTGTGCAAAACATCCTCATTATGTAAAACCAAAACTGCAAAATACAAATAAGAAAGAACTGTACCTATTTGTAAATAATAAATGTGAATAATGGAGTATATTTGAGTATAAATGGAAATATAAGCATTTATACACTTCTTATTCTATTATTTTGTATGTTCATAATTTTACAATGAGTACATTTTTTTTGTCATTAATAAATTAGAACCTTTATTTCCTATGTATTTGGCAGTTTTGATTCTCCATATTTCATGCCAATGCAAGATTTTAAGACACATTGTTGAAAAAGTCAGACTACCTGACTGTCTATAACAGATAAACAGGAGTTTTTTTACTGACATAAACCGGAAAATGCAGAACGCACTAAATATGTGTTAGCAAAATAATGAAACAATACGATAACGTGAGTTAAACATTTATCAGCCATCACCATTGTCGTTATTTAATCTTCTCTTCGCCGTTTTGGAAGGTCCTGTCTGACCTTATCCAGGAAACTTGGGTATCAGAATTATTTTAGAGTTTTCCATTGGAAATTACGAAACGGGGTCGTTTATGTGCAAACTTCACCTGTCTTTCTAACTTTACCGAACTTCGGATCAATTAGTATTTTAAATCGCGAATGCACAGAAATACTGGATAATGTAAAAAATATGGCCCCATCATCCTCCAAACTTACCTTGTGATTGATGCTGAAGTTGTTCATCTTTTTTCAGTTCCTGATGGTTAAAGTCTATGTGGCATGAAGTGCTCTTGTTGTCGCTTTGATCAGTGTGACACAATGTGCTCGTTTTTTTTCTTTCCTCAACTTTATTGAAACAAAATGCTCTCGTAAATGCACACTGTGCCAGGCTCAGATGCAGTGATGTTGACCAATCGTTGCTGAGAGTGGCGTAACGTCATTATTTGGGTTGCCAGATTGGTTCAGGTGTGTTGACGGGGGGATAACAAAAGTGCAGGCAACATTCTTTTGCACAACATTCACAGCTATGAAATAGGTTGCCAGATTTGGGTCTTTTTTTAATTTTATTTTTTCTCCACTTCGGGGCCCTGGTGGTGACGGGGGCCCTACGCGGCTGCGTAATTCGCGTATAGGGAGGGCCGGCCATGCATCAGAGGGACGGCTCATGTTGCCTGTGTTAGCGACAAAGTCAGAGAAGCCAGACTGAGATGGTTTGGACATGTTCAGAGGAGGGATAGTGGATATATTGGTAGAAGGATGTTGGAGATGGAGCTGCCTGGCCGGAGGGCAAGAGGACGGCCAAAGAGGAGATATATGGATGTCTTAACAGAGGACATGAAGTTGGCTAACGTTAGGGTAGAAGATGTTCATGATAGAGTGAGGTGGAAAAGGATGATTCGCTGTGGCGACCCCTGATGGGAAAAGCCGAAAGAGAAAGAAGGAGTCTTTGGACAATAACTCATTAACTCGTACTTTTTTTTTGTTTTATTTTTTTTTATAAAAATTAGTTGCATAGCCCAACTAAACCTAATCCAATCAAGAACCTGCTGGGAGACCAAATTTTGGAGCTAAACGTTTGATTTTTTTAATTCATTTTTTAACACAAAGAGGTGTTCAAATGAGTGATTAGAATAAATAAGAACTGTTTATTTTTTATAATCCACTACAGCAGAAAAGATGTGGTGCCACTTTAACAAGTCTTTATTTCTTGTAAATATTACTCCCTGTAGCTGTCTAATTCTAATTCTTTTGATCACCACATGGTGTTTCACTCAACAATTTTTCCTTTTACTGCTTTAACAAAACCGGACATTAGCTATTCTCCAATAAATTACTCTTATTTTGGTAGTTTGACACAATATTTTATCTGAATATTTGTGTTCCATGTATTTGAAAAAAAGTATTTCTGAAAACAGGGGTTATTTATTTGTGTATCAGAGCAAAGGAGGTCTGTAAAACATCTCTCCAAAAAGGATTCATCTGTGCATTCCTGCATGCTCTTTGATAGCTTGTTTTACTTTAAAACGAGAAATTCTCTCTTATGAAACCCATCACATAGAGCTCTTCAGTTGCGTGATCGGAAGAAAAAGAAATAAAGTGTAAATAATCTATAAAAAAGTTTTTTGTTTATTTAGGGACATTTTTGTAAATTTTTAGTTAGTTTTGAAATAGTTTTCAATATTTCAGTCAGACAACTCTTGCAGTAAGAAATATTTATTTGACATTTTCCACATTCTTTAAGTTGGCATTCACATATTTTCGTTTGGCATAAGGCTCCGTTCAATTCCATGAGAAATTTCCATAACACTTTCGGGTAAAAAAAAAAACCCTTTACGGAGCCCACAGGTGGAAGCCGGGGAGGAGGGTGGGGCGAAGAATGAGCGCTGAAGGTAAGAAAGAGAATGAACAACTGCGCACCTGGGCTTAAATAGGACGCTGAGCAGGTGAGTTAATTGACTGAACCGCCCTAGGGTATTTACCTGTAAAACACTGCAGCGAGTATCTGCCCGAAATACGATAAATCGTCATTTCATTTGAGTCCCTCTTTGAAAGTCGCAATGTTCGACTTTGGTCATTAGCTCTCAAGTTTTACTATCGTGACTAAATCAAGTTCAGACTTCTGTGTTAAGAGAAATAACTAATTTAAAAACAAAAATAAGGTGATGAATGGACACTAACTAAAATAATAAAACAAAATTCTACTGAAATAATAGTTTATTTTCTCTGAACACAGTGTGATATAAAAGGTAGAAGAAAAAAGAAAGGTGTGCAAAATTTCACAGAAGAAAATTTGCTAGACCACGAAATGTGGACTGCAATATAGCGAAGGCATACTGTGTTACATTTTTCGACCTTTTTGGCAGGGTTACTGGATGAACTTTTCCTTTATTTGAGAGGTTTCTACCCAGAAGCCAAAGGTCTGATACTTGGATTTAGATTCATTGTGTTTATGAGGGTCAGGGTGTGAGTCTTCAGTCAACAAAGAGCAGTATGGGGAAGGCCTTTAAAAAGTGCGGCGATAGAGAGATTAGAGGCTTCTGGTAAGGAGTCATCTATACGACCACATCCTGCAGCTTTCAAGAGCACGCAACACAGTTAACTTGCAACAGAGAGCCTGCAAGGAATGTAGAATGTGGAAAATGTCACTCTTGGAAAACTGACCATCCATTGTCAGTGGTGAGCAGCAATGTATCAAGTCTCCTTTTCTAGGCTGTGCTGTAACTTCAGGGAACTTTTTAAAAATGAAACTTCCCTCCTCGCTTGATTCTCTGATTCTGGACTATACGTTCCACTTTGATTTGTTCTCTTTCCCCCAAATATTGCCACTCTATTTTCAATCCTCTTGTTTTTAGGCGACTCCACAGCTTTCACATCCTCTAAAGCTCGAGAGCTGGCATGCTCACGTAGCATTTTTTGGGGGGGAAAAAAGCAAATGCACGCTCCTTGTTTCTGTATAGAGGCTACATCCTTATTGGCAGGGCTCGGAAGCAGGGATAAGTGTAGCCTACGGCGTGTGTTCTTTGGTGTTTGTGCTCCAGTGCGCGTAAATAAATAAATAAAAACCAAGAGAGGATGTCAAAGCACATTTAAACACAAATTGGAACGCCTACAGTAACGGTTATGAGAGAAAAAGATGTAGGCTAGTTTTCTTTTTGAGAAGCAAATAAAAATAAAAAGAGAAAACTGGCTTCAAAACGGCACCAAAAAATACAAACTGAGGAGCGGGGAAGGACAAAACTGTTGACAAAATGAACAAGTGTGTGTGTTAATGCAGAGTCCATGATGCTGACAGCTGCTAGCGTTTGATAAAAGTTAGATTTTTGCATCAGGCAGCAAAACCCACTTTTAGTAGGATGCAAAACTTCAGCAAAAGTATGGACGGATTTGTGCCATTGACTGTATATGATACCTGGACCGAGTGGGTGTGATGTCACCCAAAGAAAATGACTAACTTCAAATTCCGATGAAATGAAGTCAATTTAGTCGCCATTTGACCGTGATATGGCCATGTTGGAACCAGATGTCGTTAGTAAGCAGTGATTGGTCCAAGTCAGTCTGAGTCAACATTTCTATAGCAACCACTCCATCCAATCAGGAGTGAAGGCCACAACTCTGCATGCATTTTTTGGTTTCCCTTTAAAGATATTAGAATTTGTTTGGGGATGTGTCATAGAATTCGAGTTACTCACTTTTTCATTGTCAGTACAATTTGCTGTCAATTTCCTTTTTCACTGGCCATATTGTACCATAACTTGGTTTTGTGGGTTTTTTTTAAAGAACATTAGGAAATATAACTCTAAAGTTTAATTTCAATTTTTCAGTTCTGGAAAACTGTTAGATTTGAAGATACAGAAAGAGGGGCAAATCCTCCAAAGACAACCCAAGCTCCCACTGTTTCTTTTATATCACACTTCCTGCCACTGTTCATAATAATTGCAGCTTTATGGCTTTATTAGCTAGTCATACACCGCCTAAAAGCATGCTTGTGCACGGTCACACAGCACCTCAGTAACACTACCCATTAGAAATGACATTTCAAAGCTGAAAAAGAGCCTCACTCTCCCATATAGACTAATTAAGACTGCTTTACTGAACGGCAGTACAGTCATGGTCACGCTGTTCTTCTTGATAATGTTGTTTTTTCCCCCTCTCTTGTCCTTGCACGCGTGTGTGTGTTTGTGTGTGTGTGTGTGCTCATTTCATTAACTATAGGAAAAGCACTCCTGCAGATTGCATTTGGTTCACTTTCATATCAGTCACCACATCAAACAAAAGTAATAGAAAAGACTGGCAATACAAAACTGTGCATCAAGTAATAAGAGATAGACTCTTTAAGGCTCCCTGCAGGATGCTACCCACATTGCTAGGATCTACTAAGTGTAGGTCAGAGAGTTACCCTTTTTGTGTTTGGTTTTCTGTTGGTGTAAACAGGCCTCCTGTCCTGTTAGATTACGGTTTCCTTCTCTGAATTGACTTGCAACCCTTTACCACACAACAGTTCTTTCTATTTTTACCAGTAAGTTCAGCTGATGTGTCCAAGGCTTTAAGTAAGCTGTCTTCTAGCAGTGGACCTGGTCCAGACGACATTGATGCCAAATTTCTCAGATTAGCTTCTCCCATTGTATCCTCTCCTTTAGCTTCACTTTTAATCTTTCCTTCTCTACTTGTGTTGTTCCTTTCACGTGGAAATGTGCCAGTTATCATGCTATACAAAGGTGGATCATAGGCAAAACTTAAATAATTACTGACCCAGTTCTGTTTTTGAATCAATTATTTTTAATCAACTGTCGAAATTTATTTTGAGACTTTTCTGTGTATGTGTCCAGCTTCCATCTTAGTTTGTTATCGCCAATGACTTTTTTTCTAACTTCTACAATAATATGTGCACAAGGAAAATTTTCTTAGACCTTTCATAGACCTTTTTCGATTTCCCTCCTTATTTAAACGTTGTGCTATCCTAGGCACTTTAACATTGGGAATGTGGCCATCTAGACCCAATAGACAGTGCGCTGAACCTTTTTTCTTCAATGATTTGTGATCTTCACTGGTCTCCATGGATTACATGAAATCCTCTCCACCTTTATCCACCTTTGTCATGGTAGGAATAACACGTCAATGTAAGGGTGGGGTCATCTAAGATAGCACAAGGGTTAAAACAGTATTTGGTACCTTACACTTCACAACATAAACTACGCCACATTAATCTGTTTTCATTATTTTTTTCTGTACCACGAATTAAACAATCTGGCAAAGATTTGGTACTCGCTCCTTGCTGATGACTAAAGTGCACAATGTGTAATATGCAACTGCATCACCCATCACCACATATATGAGTCCTCCCCCATGTGTTTATGTGAACAAGGCATCACATGAGATTCAAATACTTCAAAGGACCTGGGAAATTTCCAAGAAAGAAATTTGGCCTAATTATCACTCATCAACTAACATGGTTTACCCTTGCCAAGGCTAAGTATCACTGCCCAGTTCCAGAATTGATTCATATCTGGTTATCATTTGATCTTGTTTGACTCTATCGATTTTATTTGTCACTTGTCCATTCCAATTGTAATTTGGATTTTCAGAAACAGTTTTAGCCAACAATAACCAAGACTAGATAAATTAAATATTTCTTTCTTAACAAATAGGTCATTTAAATAGGTCATTTAATAAATTATGTCAAAGCAAATTAACTAAAGAATTTATACATTGCATCTTTGAGAATTGGTGTGAGAATTTTCCTTCATTGCTCTGTTTTGAGTCACTTTTCTTAAAACAGTAGAGTAGAGTCGTGTTCATTTCCTTTTTTTTTGTAGAAGTTTTGTAACTTATAAAATATCTATCTCATCTTCTATCTACTTTGCACTAATCAATTTTACTGATGATTTCTATTTAGTTTGAAAAAGGTCAGGTCATGTTTCACTAGAAAAAAAACATCCATATTTAATATCAATACAGATGCTACTTGGCTAAAGTCTTAGACTAGCTAACTGGCCAAATATACACAGAGGCGGACACTGATGATCAATTAATCAATTACATTTGCTTGGCAGCACCCACATACTACTGCGTTTCTGAAACGCACCCCCCCAAACAGACACAAACAGATGCATACAGAAAGAAAGCTTATTAAGGAGGTGGGGTAAAGTTAACCCCCGATGCTTCTAGGTGACTGCAGATTGACGTGTCACTGAATGCCTCTGTTTCTGCATGATTACACTGAAACGTGTTTTTAGCTCATCAACTATAATGGAAAGCCCAACACTTACACCTGGTTTCATCTTGTTTAAGCCTGTTTGTGGATCCAGATAAAAGCAGCAAATAGGACAGATATATAAAACAAGAATAAAAATGCATGGGTGCAGACCTACGACACATCACGCCTCAAAAAACTTTAGGAAGATGAGAGCGTTGGCATCTTTTGTTTAGCTAAAATTTGGTATGTGACATGGAATTGCCTGTGTCTTCTGCATCTTATACATAAAGACATTGTAGAGGAATTTAGAGGACATGAGGCTCATCCAAGAATTACAAAAAAGTCATCAAAAAATAAAAGTTTTTGTGTTAATTGACAGGATTACCGTATGTTTCGGGTATAATGGGTTTTTTGGTGCGACTTATACTCCGGAGCAACTTATTTGTGATATTTAAAACATAAATATTGACACATATACCGTGCTCCTGTTCCTGACCGTGTACCTCATCTCTGGCTCGCGTCTACTACTGCTTCTACACCTGGCTGTGGATCCTGTCTCTGGCTCGTCTCTGCTCTGTATCTGGCCGTGTACCTCGTCTCTGCTCCTGCTCCCACACCTGGCTGTGGATCCTGTCTCCGGCTCGACTTGCGCCCCTGACTGCCCCCCCAACTCTGGCTGCTGGACTTTAAATATGTAGTTGTAGAGTTAGATAAGTTAATTATTGTCTAAGAGTTCTGGTAAATAGCCTGTCCATCCTGGGGGAGGATCACTCCTTCATGTGGGCACCCCTGAGGTTTCTCCGTTTTTCCGGAATCCGTTTTTTTTTTTTTTTTTTACAAAGCCCATGAATAAAGCCCATCTGTTGTTGTGAATTTGGGCTATACAAATAAAATTGAATTAAATTGAATTAAATTGAACATATTAGGGAACATATTCCCTAACTGGTTGTCCTTTCCCACTAACAACCGCTAGGGTGCACTGTAGGTATCAGTGACACCAACACAGAAGAAGAAGCACTGCCCCAAAACAAACATGGAGGAGAATTTAATTTTCCACCTGAATTTTATGATACTTTTCTTATTGGCATTGAGACACTGTTATATTAGGGGCGGCCTCCAGTGTGGCTGCAATAGTGTGTGAATGTGCATGACTATCCTGGTGATGGTCAGAGGGACCATAGGCGTGAACTGGCAGCCACGCCTCTACCATCACCAAGTATCCATGAGGAGTAAATCAATAGTGGTCACAGTGTAAGCGGTTTGAACGTTATTATTATTATTATTGGAATAATGCAGGACAACAATACATCAAACTGGGTTACAGAGACACGGAAGTTCAGCTAATAGCGGTCTCATTCAGATGCAGCCCCTGCAGTACAGAAAGTAACAATCGCCTTAAAAACCTCTAAATGATCTAATGAATCCAGACATAACAACATGATTACCGATGTTTTTTGTAGAGCTCTTTAAAGTAAAAAAAAAACCTGATCCCTCAACGTCATTTGTGTCATCTGTGCTTTATAAATAGGATAAATGCTTCCAGTGAGGCTCAGAACGTGATTGTAGCTTTTCCCACTTGCATCGGGAGCATTTGGTTTATGAACACATTCTTCCACAAGCATTGAGCAGCAGATTTGATGCACGTCAAAATTTGACGCTTAATCGCATTTGGTGTGAATACAACACCACGCCGGCTAGGCGGATTTGTTCAGAAGCATTGCACCTTTCTTCCAAAAGTGCTACTTGTGTATGGTTTATTCTTCCTTATTTTGCTTATTTTCATTTCATTTTGCTGCTGCAACGTACACTCCAGCGCCTTATAAGCCAAAATATCCGGTGATAGATTTATATTTAACAAACGTTTGTTCTAAAGACTCGTTATGTTGTTTGAGATCTTTGGCAAGGATTTCTGAACAGCAGAGAGACATCAGACAAGTGGTTCAACTTTATTCATATGAACTCTCACCTCCATTTCTTTAGTGTATTATTTTGTGTCTCACCTGGTTGTGGTAGCAATCTGCCAAACGCACACATCTCTTTAGGTGAAGGCAATGTTTTGCTGGGGTTAGAGGTCAAAACAGAAACAGCCTATTTTTTTGCAAATTTGCATCTTGAAAAAGCAGAAATACAGTTTAGTAATATTTGGTATTTCAGATTCAAGTCCATGTTGAATATTTCCATGTAAATAGATGTCAATGCTCTGAGCCAGCCTTCTTGTACATTATATCGGGTATATTATTTTCCTCAATCTGAAACTTGATTGTAGTGAAAGTTTAAGCTTCAGGTGACTTTGAAAGTGGATCATGGAAAAGCAAGGACAGTTTTCCCATTTTCTCTGTGGCTCTGAGAGGTGATGGGGGATGGATTTAAACAGGAAGGTGAGATTGGCTGAAGGGAAGACGAAAACAAACGCTGAGAACGTACATGAGAGAGAAAGGAAAGGAAAAGACTGAAAACCAGGATCACTTCTTTGATTCATTACTGAAAGAGAAAAAAGTCATGTTGTTTCTCCTTTTAATGTCTTGTTTTTAATCCATATTTTCCCTTTTTGGTTGCATTATCTACATTCATAAAAAAAACTCAGCGGTGCTGCTGCATTCTTGTGTTTGTTAAAAACAGATCCCGTCTCAGACAGGCTTTATGAATAAGTCATCAACGTGACAATGTCACAGGCTGTAAACTCAGTATGAAACCATACAGCTAAAACATTTCTCACATTTTCACAGAAACACAGGCAAGAAAAAAAAGATTTTAATGGAACTTTCATGTCTGCAATGATGACAAACTGGTGGGGAATAAATAAAAAAATATCTTTGTTATATTAGGGTAAAGAAGACAGAACAGTAAACTCTTGTTTTTCGCAGAGGTTACGTTCCAAAAAAAACCCGTGATAGGCAAAATCCGTGAAGTAGAAACCTTTATTTTTTTTACAATTATTATACAATTAAATACTATATTATACATTGAAAAGAAAGAACAAACCATTTTACAGGCTCAAGCATTTGTTTCACAAATCAAAGTACTTTAGAAATGTTTTTTTTCAACAAATAACTTCTGTACTGTACTGTCAAATAATCATTTTAATCATTAATGTGAACAGACGGCTTCAAATCGTGGAGATTAGCCCCGCCCACCGCGACCGAGTAATTGGATTAAACGGGAGAAAATGTAAAATGATCATGAATAAAATACAAAGTACAGTCGGACAAATAGTGACTCAGGTGTATTTCACTGCTCTTCAGACTGACGCTGCATCCTGACTCCGCTCTGCAGTGTTTTCTTTTTTTGCAGTAGTGTTTGTTCGGGAGAAGTACATAGTGATAGGCAGTTGTTGTCACTCTTTTTACTATGGGTTTTAGAGAAACTCAAAATTGCAAGAGAATTTCCTCGTACGTGTTGTAAATTTGGCAAGCTGTTTTACGTACGTGTACATATTAAACTGCAACGTTATTGACACACAGGTAGAGAAGAAGCGGAGTGACTTTTTAGCCAATCAGAATGCAGATCACAATGCACGATGCAAATCCGTGAAGTAGCGAAACCGTGAAAAGTAAACCGCGTTATAGCAAGGGATCACTGTATAACAAATGCACTAACTGGGTTAAAACTTAGAAAATTGCCACACGTCAGGCTAAATTATTCTTAAACTACGCGTTCATGAACTCACTAAACACGCATTTAGTCCATGGTGTTCACACTTGACTGGCGCTCCCTGATACTTGCAGATGTCTCGGTATGCAAAAGACTTGATATCATATAATTCCAGAAAATATTCATTTCTCCTCCATGATCAATCTTCAAACGGTTGGCACTGTAGTGAATTAACCCTTGTGCTATCCTATGACCCCACCCTTACATTCACGTGTCATTCCTACCATGACAAAGGTGGATAAAGGTGGAAAGATTTCATGTAATCTATGGACACCAGTGAGGTTCACAAATCATTGAAGAAAAAAGGTTCAGCGCACTGTCTAGTGGGTCTAGATGACCCAACTCCCAATGTTAAAGTGCCTAAGATAGCACAAGGATTAAAAGAGATGTCATCCATACGTCACTTCCAAATCAGAGTACCTAAATAGTCAAAGTTTGACCTGGTTTGACTTTCAATTTGAATTCAGTGCATTTTTTACGCAGAGCTTGAAAACGGTCGTAAAAAAAACACGATTTTTTAACGCAGAAGCCCAGAACACACATTTATGTAGACTTTTCATTTGAAGTGGTCGCTGCAAAGCGCATGAACTTATCTTTATAATGACAAGATATGAGGAAAAATGCTTTTTACGCCAAAATACTATGACCTACAGAATTCTGGTCAATCAAGACAGAATTACAGACTTTTAAATGATAGAGCAAGAGGAGCAACAGTTCACTGATCCTTCAGTGCTGGTCCACTGCTGTCTTGGGGAACAGAGGCGATGGTCTCATAAACCCTGCAAAATGAAGCACTACATCAGCCACTAAACTTGTCAGTTTTGACTTCATCACCCTCATCGTGTTAAATGACAGGATGCGACATAAATCTGTCTGCAGTAACTATGGCACACGCTTGTGTTTTGTTGTAGGGAGAGTCTTTAACGGCGCAAAAAACATTTACCTTAAGCATTCACAAGTACTGTGATTTAGAAAAGAAAGGCATATGTATGCAGATATTTAAAAACTATCATTTTAGACACATTTACAAAGGGCTTTATAAAGCAAAGAGACAATGAAACAGGAAAAAAAACAAAAATATGTAAAAACAAATCGTTTTTTAAATAAGAACAAGACACATAAAACAAGAACCCTCTGTGGACAACCCTCTTTTTTATTGAAAAAGGTGATAAATGCTGAGGTTGAAACATCACATGCATGCAGTATAGTCTTATGGGTGGGAAGCAGAAGGTAAACTTAACTAATCTAGCTTGAGCAAATATTTTGCATCTGATCCCAGCTGACAAAATGTCACCGTAAGCTCATTTACCAGAGTTAATTAAAGACCTACCAAAAGGATGGCTGCCTCAAACTGTGGCCCTCTGCTGCACTGCAGAACATCTTGACACTGCACACACCAGTTTTGTTAATTTCCTGCTGGCTTGTTAGTCCGGTTGAAGCATGGAAAATTTGCATCGAAAACTAATTTAATGCATTTTTGCTGGATACTAATCCCTAAAATGGGTGACCGATGTTGTTCTAGTCCATATGTTGCCTGAATTTGGTGCCTCTAAATGTGTCTGTCCTACTGATGCTCTGACAGATGAGAAGAGGATTTGAGAGGACAGCTCTCCACCATAAAGTGACCCGAAAACAGTTTGAGTTCTTTCAGCTTTGCATCTCCACATTCCCATTTTTGTCGTTTTTAAAGCTACAGGAGCTCTTTTTACTACGATTTAACAGCTGGATATACATTCAGACTCCTTTGGGGAAAAAAATTAAGTTACGGTGACCTCTCTCTGAAAGTTTAATTTTCCAATTATTTGATTAACTTCAAAAAGGGAAGAACATTATTTATTTTTCAATATTTTTTTTTTAATTCTATTTTTCCAATTTAATTTCATTTTTAAACACTGAAGCTAATTCTGTTTAATTTCATTTAGGCATCAGTGGCCCAATGTAGAGTGTCGACCCTTGGAAACTGGGATGTTGTGGGTTCAAACCCACAATCAGGTCTAAAAACTGGACCTAATTCCTCCCTGCTTGATACTCAGCATTAATGGGTTCAAATTTGGGGGTTAAACCAGCAAATGTGACTGCAGCTCACTGCTCCCTCAGAGGAAGGGTCAAATCCAGCATATTTCACAAACCCATGTGAGTAAAAACTGATTGGACTTTATGTAAACCATGAATTAAATAGCAAACTGTACCATTACTTAGCATTTTTGTAAGCTTTATGCATATATTCTATAATTTTCCCGTGTGAGTATCTTAAAAAAAACATGTCTATGTCATTGAAAAAGAAACTGCATCCACTGTCACTAGTAGAAATCTCTGAAGACAGGTCTGTCTTTTTGCACTGGCAAAATATGCTTTTCAAACATATGAATTATTCAAATTTTAAAAATTGTATCGTCCAAACAGCAGAGCAAATACACTTCTGCACTAGATGAATCTTGTAAAACCAAACCTGACACATTGTGGATCTCAAGGTGCCAAAAAAAAAACTTGTTCCAGATTGCATCAAGATTATCAGAAACAAATCAAATTATTTAAACAAATCAAGAAAAGCCTAGCTTAAATGAAAAACAGGAAGGTATTTCTGTAAAAAAACTCACAGTGGACTATTGACCAACTGTTGAAGTGACCTGTGCGCGACAGTCCTTGCTCTTGTGGTTACAAAACGGTAGCAGAATTCAATTAATCACATGAGTTATTGTCTGCCGAGGCTGTTTACGCTGTCTGCCAGGAGCAATGAATTGCCCTTTGCAACTTCTGACAGCATATGAATTTATGTATGTGTTCAACAGGATTTCCAGTGCTGTTCCAGTTCCAAAAAAAAAGGTCAAAGAGCAAACCGAAATAATTGTTGATCGGCTAATTTTCAGACTTTAAAACACTTTCATCACAAGCTTGTATGACCATTAAAATGTTTCACTGATCTAAGTTTAGGAGCACAATAGGATGTATCGAGATGTCGCCCAGGTTTCAGTCCTTCACTGGTGTGTGTGTTTGTGTGAGTGCGGTGCGGGTCTTTGTTAGTATTCAGTGTGTTCAGGTCCCTGTTGCCATCACGACCTCATCAGTATTCTCATGTGATCATTATTCAGCCAACGAGCCATTCGCCTTTACAACACCTCTTACAGCCACCCCCCCCCATTGATGTCTCTGATGTTTTGTGTCCAATGCCTTCACCCACATTTTTCCTTCATCGTTTGTGCAGGGTTGTATTCTTTCCCGTAGTTTCCTGCTTCTCCTTTTTTTTTTCCTCGTTTCCCTCACCTCATTTCTGTCTGTCTATAAACACTTTTTAGTTTCCATCTCTCTCCTGTCCTCTCTGTAGTGCTCCCTCTGTAGTGAATGGCTCTCGTGGAGCTCCAAGGGGATATGAGTCAGTGCTCGTCCAGAGCTGCAGGCGTTGCTCATGCATGTGTGTATGTGTGTGTGTGTGTGTGTGTGTGTAAGGTATGCCAGCATCTGTCTGGATGTGTGTACGCAAAGGTCAGTCATGTCCCTCCGGCTTCACGCAGCACTGACGAGTGTATGGAGGAATTAATTTTTCCATTCAATCTTGGCCCCATTTGCAAGAACATGGGCATGTGGTTGTGTTTTATGAAATTATGTCTCTCCTTTTTCTTCTGTCAGGCTTGGCCATCTAACACTCCAACGATGTGCAGCTAAGCAGACTATCACCATAGAGATAATAATAATAAATCACCTGGAAAATGTTATCATACCTTCATGTGTTCATTTTACATGATCACTACATGGATTCAGGATGTATCAAAATTTGACTATCAGCTGCTGAATTGAGATCAAATAGAATATTTGAAATAACCAAAATAAACCCAAAAAAAATACACCCAGTGAAATAGTTATTAAATTGTGTGTGTGTGTGTGTGTATAAATATATATAGAGAGAGAGAGCGAGAGAGAATTTATTTATAGAGAAAATTTAGCTTAAAATAAAGTTTCTGAGTATCTCTTCTTTCTTAAATCAGGAGTAGACGAAGAAAAGTGTGATGTATAAGCTACTACGGCCTGCTACAAGCTTGCTGCTCCGCTCCATTTGGATGCATCCACTTATAGACACATAGATCATGAGGGGCTGTAAGCTAGCAGGAGGGAGTGTGAACAGAGAGCTCTCAGCAACAGGAAGGGAGGGTGTGATAGTTCTTCTCCAACTGTCCTGTCCCACAACTCAGAGGCGAAGTTCTAATGAATTTCTGCTGCTCTGCAGAAATGATGTCATAGAAAACAACACAGGTTTTTGGATTTTGGCTAAAGACAGAAAATAATTAATGGCATAATAAATAAAAGACCACTTGGAATGCTTTAAAATAGCTCAAAAGATGATCGGAGACGGTCAATAAAAGTAGAATGCATTAATATTAGCAATAGAATAATAGCAATAGCAATTAATAATAGCAATATAATTAAAACTAAAAGAAATATCAGCTATTTGGGATGTTGTTTATCCTCAATAGTTAAAGAATTTGATGACCAGATTCTAATCATGTTTATTTTATGATGTTAGATTTAATCTGGATGTATCGGTTCATCAGCTGTGTGTAACATTGAAGTTTTAATTGTTATATTTGTTCCTTTTTTTGTTTTGTTATTTAAGCTGTCGTAAAGCATAAACCTGAATAAATACAATTTAACCAAAAGGGGTTTACATGACTGCACTTCTATAGAGTCCATGGAGGAGTTTATTTTTAACTCTTTAAACGTGTTTGTTAACAGAAAATGGCACTTTGCCACTTACATCATTTTTCAAAGCTTCTTGATTAAACAAAAACAAAAAAAAAAAACAATTAACCAAATTCATCCACTGACTTCATGACCAGGACCACAAACAAATGAGAATAGCTTTTCTCTAACAATTATAGTTATTTTTGGGGTGTTTATGGTTCATATAAGTTCCTTAGTGGATGTTATGAGAAAATAGGTATTTGTGAAGCAACTGACATGTCTTAATAATGTTTTGAACACTAATGGGTTATAACAAGAATACATGAACATCAATTTTAGACACATTAAGTGTAAAATTCATTGAGAGTGACACTTCTGCATGTCACTGCTAATTGTCCGAGGACAAGATACGGCTCATCTTTTTTCTGTTTTTAGTGTTTAAATCTTTACCTGTATTTTTTTCTTTCATGAGAGAGGGAGAAAGCAGGACACAAGAAGGGTAAGTGCGAAAGGAAAGTGCAAAAATTGAAAACGAATGGAGCATGGTGAAAAAGAAAGTAAGTCATGCAAGAAACCAGCTGAGGACAAGGAATAAAAATGGAAAATTGCATTCCATCTATCTTATATTCAGTTGTTCTGAAATCAAAAGAATAGAATTAAAGGGTGTTTAAAGGTTTATTATAGTAAAATTTAACAACATGTTCAATTCTGAAGCTGTCTGGAAGAAATTTTGTACGCTTTAGAGCCCAAAAATTGCCCTGAAATATTTTAAAATCATTTCTATTTTTGCTCAAATCAAACAAAGGTTTTTGCAATATTTTTAAAGCGTCTTGCTTGCCCGTTGCATTGCAGTATTTTTTTTTTCTTTTTTATTGTACATAAAGGTAAGGTACAAAAATTATGGTAGATGTGCTTTTTGGTCCATTTAAAGAACCATCAGGGTGAAAATTGTGTTTTTGTTGATTTGAACATGTTTTTGTGGCATTTTTCTGAAGAAAATTATGCAAGAAAAATTGCATTTCTAAGTTTTTCTTTATTCAAATCATTGTGAATTAGGAGCAAATGAAGAAAAGCAGTTGGACAAAGCTTGTAGTTGTGATGTACAGTAGAAGCTACTACAGCAAGCCAACTCCCTGCTCAGCTCCATCCGCTTAATCCGCTAGATACATGAATAATGGGAAGGGGGCGGGCTTACTCCACAGCAACAGCCCTGCCTACAACTCAGAGGTAAATGTCTAAGTATATTGCCGCCCTGCAGAAACTATGTAGCGCCCAAGCTCTGAGGAATTAATTATTATAAAATATATTTAATAAAAACACAAGACATACTCCTATAATGGCAATGGGAAAGTCATGGTAACAGGAAAACATTGAAAAAAAAATATATGAGGATTTAAAAAACAGAAGTAATAAAGAGAGGAGGTAAGTAAGTAAGAGGGGCTGTGGAAACTAAAGCTGAATGACAACAGAGAGTGTAGCTATAAATCAGTAAAAGAATGACAAAGAGGATGAGCAAATCTAAAGTAAAGGGTCCTCAAGAGAAAATCCAAGCAGGAGGTAGATTCTTTCGAGACTCTCCATGTTTAAAATGATCAGGAAAACACGTTTGGTTATCGCGCTTTCTGGTCACACAAAGTTGATATAAGCAACGTTGAAAATATGCACACACATACACACACACACAAAAAAAGAACACCTCATCTGCGCTGGAGTGTGAACAGAAACCAGTGTGGTTATCACACACGGGATTGCAGCCTGTCACGGTCGGCTGCTGTGAAGTATTGAAGCTCGCCTACTCTTCTTCTCCGCAGCTCACGGGGGGGGGGCACAATCTTGTCATGTGCCAACATATTGCATATTGTTGCTGAGGCAAATGGACGGCTAATGCCATGCAATGCTCAAGGAAATAATAATCTCAAGACGAGCTGGGGGCAGCGGCACAACCGAGAAGGGCTGAGATAAGAGAAGGGCAGAGGGAAAAATCTTCAACAAAAATAAAAGGACACAACAGGAGAATATGAGAAAGATAGGTGTGTTGCTATAGGAGAGAAGGCCCGAACAAGAAAAGGAGCAGAAAGAGACGCAGGCGAGTGCTGACACCTGAGAAGAGCACAGGAGTAAGCAGGAAAGGTGTTTTGTGACAAATGCTCCAACATCACTCTGCACATCTGTGCCTGATTTATTAATGCTTGGTACATTCCGGAAGCACGATGCCCTGGAGGGGGTCCAGGCCTCTATAGTGTCTGCAAAGTCACCAATAAAGGTTTTATTGAAAAGAGCCCAATCTTTGAAAAGAGGCCTCAAGTCCTTATTGGATTGATGTCCAGAGGCTTGGCTCAGAAGCTGATAAAACTAGTTCTGTCTGTCATAATTATGTCAAATGTAATTAATCTCGCTTCCTATGGTTGTTACTGCAGGTTTGAGCAACAAGAAAATCAGGCTAACTGATTTAGCAGAAACTACTATAATTTCAGAGTCATTTACTGTATTTTCCACTCTCTAAGGCGCACTCAAATGTCTTATTCTTTAAAAAAAATGACACAGCGCCTCACAAAGGCAAACAGCTTTTATATATATATTGATTAATTCTGTTTGTGCTTATTTATATCATCATGAATTTATGATTTTAAGTGGTACACGGCGCTCTGTCAAAATCTCTTTTTTGTATGAGTTGCAAACAAAGTTGGGGGTTATCATGGTCATTGTAATGTTTGTTTTAGCAGTACCAGTCTGTTTTTTTTACATGTTGCTAAAAAGGATAGAAGTTACGCCATAATCACATATACAACTGCCAGCACGGGATGGAGAGGCGTCGGCAGAATCTTTAAGATTAGCTGGCATAGCTTGATTTAAGAAAAAAATTGTTGGCATGCATGTAGACGGCAACTGTCAGTCAGGCACGTCATTACGAAACTGGGCGGCCACAGGGCGATGGCAGCCGGATCGCCGGCCTGCAGCAGCTCTGAACAGACTGTGTGTAGATGTCTCCACACCCCGGCCGTCCTTACCAAGTGGTAACGGCGGCAGGGTGGCCTCAGATGTACATATTAAGTGGCACACGTGGTAACTTTTAGATAATACGTCTCCCAAGTAACCCAGCAAAGCCCCAGCCCCCAGAATGAAGATCCAAGCGGTCCAACCACAGCAGGATTTATATGCAGGACCAATGGTCGCTGGGATCAGCAGATCTTTCCACGCGCTGCATGTTTAAATGCGACTGCCGCCTCCTAATTACAAATGAAGCCATGCGACCACCTGACGAGTTTGCTGAAAAACCTATCTTCAGTTCGCTGCACAGTGGCATTTTGGTATGTGTGACCTAAGTGTGGGCATAGTTGCAGTAATGTTTGCGTTAGAAGTTTTAGCCTCTTTTTTTTAAGTGTTGCAAACAAGGTTGGGAGCTACAGGTAACGCAGTTAATGTGTAGCGTATTACAAATATGATCTAGATCTACTGTGAACACACTTAATGAAGTCTTTCTGACTGACAAACTTATTTCTGACTCTTGTTTCACCTAATGTGCCTTATAATTTGGTGTGCCTTATAACAGTCGTCTCAATGGTGCTAAGCCCATTGAGGCGACTGTTGTTGTGATTTTGAGCTATATAAATAAAATTGAATTGAATATGACATAAATTCAAAAATAGATCATTTATTGTGACACAAGAACAGGCAGACGGCTGGATCCAAATGCAGGGTTAAAACCCAGAAGATCAGGTCCAAATATAATGCTCCGTAAGGAAGGCAGAGTGGCATAAACATTTCTTCACACTACACAGCTCAGTGCAGAGCTTAAGTATGCTGTGTTTGAGAGTGAATGAGAGTCAGGCGCATGTGCGGCATTCAGGAAGTGTGTGCTGATGCTGGGAGCTGCAGTCTGGTTTGAACTCAGGAGACAGTTCCGGCCAAAGAGGGGGAGACAGAGCTCTGACTTCTGACATACTGATGGTGCGCTTTCCAATCCGGTGCACCATTTAGCATTTGTGATATGTTTTCTTGCAATTTAATCTAATAACCTGGACCAAAATGATCCTAAAGAAGTACAAATATTATACGGATTAAAATGAGTGTCCACTGAGGTAAAAAAAAAAAGAATGAGCGTGGTAACTGTCTGAGCCCCCACAATTTATTCTGAATCCTTTTTTGCCTGAAAACCTTGAGTTAATCATTCATGTATTACTATAATTTGACTGCAGATATCCAGTAAAACATTGTTAAAACCAAAATAGTCTGCTTAAATATAGATTTCGTTATTTGTTTAAGGCAACATCTCCAACATTAGGCTTTGGAGTTGCAGGAGGCTTTTTGTGCTGAGTCATGGTGTTAGAGAAAAAAAAAATAAAAGGATGTATTTATTTATAGCTTTAGTTAGCATTCATTTAGATTTATTTTAAAAATTGATGCTTGAGGCATTGTGTTCTCTATCATTTCTGAAAATGCACCAACTTTGGATTTTGCGAAAATCTACAGTAAAAGGCTTCAGTCTACGGTCAGCCCTGGTAATTTCCAAAGACCTGTTTAAATGACACGTCAGTTAAAATAAAGATGCTGATTCAATTTATCTTATTTAGGACATAGTTAATTTAAAAAAATCTTGTTTAAAAAGTGTCTTTTATTGTTCATTTCATTTTAAAATAAATGCAAAAACTGTGGTTCATTTACACACTGCGGTAGAGAGACCTGGATCTCTGTGGCCCCTGCCGGTCTTTGGTCAGTCCAAATGGCTACTTATGCCTTAGTCCCCTGCACCCGTGTGGGGGTTGACCTGTATAAGTGCTGTCACTTTTTATGCAGCCCAGGCCGTGGAGGGTCGTAGACAAGTGCGGCAAAATCTCAAAGGAACACGTGTTATGCGGTTACCTTGAGGCTTGGGCAGCAACCTCAAAGGACGTCATGGATCACACACTCTAGTCATTAGTAAGGTGCACCTAATAGCCCCTTCCTGGACCTGCACACATGCTGCATGCAAGGGGTGATATGCAAGACCCACAAGGCTCTGACTGTCTAATTTCCTAAATTCTAAGGCAGGGATGAACAACCCAGATGGCTAGAGTGTCTTCATGATTTCCAGATATCCAAGCCCTGCTCATGACTGATTACCTGGTTCAGCTGTGTCAGGACAATTAAAACCAGTATGTTGGAAAACATACTGGTGTAAGGAGCCTGGTCTAAGGAGTGAGCAGGTATCACTTTAATACTACTAAATGGCTTTTTGAGCAGTCCACAGTATTTGAAAATTGAAATAAACAAAGAAAAATCCCTAATATGGGCCTGCATCTCACCCACTTTACCCTTACTTAGTTTGCTACGTTGCTAAAAATAGCATGAACCTTTTCTGTTTTATGGGCTCACAGAGCAATCCAAGACTTGGATATTTCGTGTAGGACACCGGCGTCCCTCGTACAGGTTTGCCCATTTTTCGCCCGCAGACAACTCGTATCCACCCGCAAAGGCAGTTGTGATTAAGACTTTGGGTTTTGAAGGTTGAAGTCCTGTGGTATAATAGTTTGGACAACACGCCTTCACAGGCCACAAGGTAGTATTTTAATTGTTTCTGACCTTTTGTGTTGTTAAAGTCAAATTTGTGAAAAGCAACATTTGATGTTTTTGGTTTTTTTTTAAAGACTTTTTTATGAGGAAATATGTCCTCCCTTTTATTCCCATTTGAAGGTCATCAGTTGTCTTAATGGCTCTTTGAGGATTGGCAAAACAACTTAACTATTTGAACTTTTGTTTTGACGAAGATGAGTCATCTTGTAATGGCACGTAGGACGGCGTGATGCAAATTACATACAACTCTGGATTTGACATTTTCATCTAAGCTCTTCATTTTTCAGGAAGTCTTTCAACGTGTGATGGCATTTTTTTCTTTTTATTCAGCTTTGGTCGATTAAAGAAGATGTCAGTGAAAGAGGAGAAAAGGAAACAGAATAAGGGTAGATTAAGCTGAATGTAAAGGGACGCAGAGGAAGGACATATATATTTGACATGAAGTAATTATTCAATGATTTGAATGGGGGGAAAAAACATAAATGAGATCTAAAGAAGATAATCGTTATGAAAAATACACAAAGTGAAAAATACTGCTGCTCCGCAGAATTACCCAGATTCACAAGAGAGTTTTCTGTGTCACGTACTTTATCTTAACGGCAAATATTAATGAGAAAATGAACACATTGTAATGGATTTAGCACACAGAGGCATAGAGAATACAACCGCTATTATGATCGCTAAAAAATGATTTTGATATTTACAACTGATGTGCAGCAGCATGATTGCCACCTTCGAAAGGTATAACATGCAATCAATTTTAATATGCAAAAAGATCTTGAAAGGAGAAACGTTTTGTCATTGTCCTTAAAATATTGCAACATTTAAGTCTTTCAGTTTTGTCATTATCTTATATTATGTATTATATAAAAGCATAAATATAAAAGTCAAAAAGTATGGTGGCTGGGAGGGCTTGAGTAAGCAAAAAAACATGAAAAAATAAACAATTCGCAGCTTACACTCAATAGAGAAATTAGGGTTATATTTGTTGAATGCAGCTTCTTTTATATTCCAGTGGTTTTTGTGTTTCACATGATTCAATGTAAAAATCATATTTGTGTTCATATAGCTACATTTTTAAAATATAAAAACTATTTGAAAACAGCCAGTAAATTCAAAGTAACACTTAACTACAGTCATAGTTATAGAAATTGGGGGAAAAACTAATATCTGCCGATTTACCTAAAATAACGGAAAAGTTTTTACAAATTAATTTGTAATTGTATTTTTTTTCCATCCATTGTATTTATGCCTATATTTTGCACCTGAATGATGCACCAATGGGGACAAGCCGGTGTCACCAGTGTTGCATGCTGGGAGTTCAGAAAATTTTGAAGATTCATTGAAACATCATGTAAAAACAACAACAAAGTTGAATTATTTTCATGCAAATATTAAAAGATAAATGATACAATTATTCAGGAAATGCTCCATTCCCACACATTTGCTGATGCTGTGCAAGTACTGTGCATTTAAAGAACTGTTGTCTGTTGTCTACTGAATCACTTTGAACGCAGGTTTTTTATTCTTTCTTTTTTTTCCTAAATTCATTCAGGATTATTTTTATAGAACATTTTTAGGTTAGGCCAGGATAAAACAAATGAAAAAAGGTTAATTAAATAGTGCAGTTTATCTAAATATGACCAAAATTACATGAAATCGAAAAGACATTTAAAAAAAAAGGAGTAGTTCATCCTTTGATAGATTTTGTAACCCAATCTGCATCATAACAGCATTCTATACAACTAATAAATACAGTTATATAGTGTAATACATAAATATATTATTAGGCTGTATTGTAGCTCAGGAACAACTGAAACTGTTTTAATTTTCCGTATAGTCTCAGACCACAAGTGATGTCATTGTCAAAGTAAATGATACTTTGCCTTATTTTATTCCTATTTTTATGCAGTTTCTTCAGAGGTAATTGCAAAAACTACACACAGTTAGCAGAGGTGAGAGCGATATTTGCTTGTGTCAGCTGACGAGCAATTCACAACAGCAAGAGAAGGTATAAGAATATCGTCTGCACTGTTCTGGAGTCTGGCAGATAACAGCTGAAACCACTGACTGTACCATCCAGGTTTCAGCAGCTGGAAGTAGCATGACAGCTACCAAAGATCGCAGACAGAAATCTCTGTAAGGAGCAAATAGCTGCTGTTGACTGGGAGAATGTAGGAGCGATGGCGTCCATCTTTCAGGTGAGTTGACGGGGGAGGGGGGGGGGCAGATGTATAGGAAAAAAACAGCGACTCAAAGGAAACTATACTTACATGACATGTTTGTTCAGTTTTTTGCAACAAACTGAGATTTAAAAAGAAAAGATGTTTGATTCTGCATGAAAACAGTTGAAAAATATGAAAAGTAGAGCAGAGGTTAGTAGTAACAAGTTATATAGTTACATTTAGAAAGGTAACATTTATTATGAATTATACTTAGAGTGGAAATTCTGCAAAAGTAAAACCGTTATGACTTCTGATAAAGTACATTTTTTTATTTTTATTTTTGTTGACTTTTCTATTTAATTGTATTATTTATATATTATTCCACGGTTAAACTCTTGTGGGATAAGTGCTGCTGACCTCATGGCAGGTCGGCCCCAACGAAAGATCTCGACCTCAATCGGTCTTTTGTCTACTTAATTAGTTGTTAAATTTAATTTGTATAATACTATTTGAAAGAATGTGTTATTGAGATTAAAAAATAACATTTTGACATGAATGAAAATTTAACTAAACAGAGGTTGTGGTTTTCAGATGGCAGTAAGTCCGTCCAGACTTGTTCAGGAAGCGACCCGTAGAAGTTAGGATCCACATAAAGCAGAACACATAACAGCAGGAAGAAAGATTTGAGCAATACTAGTAAATGCATTTTTAAAAGCACAGCCAAATGACAAGTGTTGTGTGCATCAACATCAGAGCTGAGTGTGAGCTCAAAAGTGGAACAGATCTCCAAGGGTGGTCACAAATGATTAAGTCAAGATTCTTTGGGTTATTCCTGATGCAAGCAGACAAACTGGTAACTGTTTAACTAGGGACAGCTATGGTGTCCTCTAGAGTTGCAACAATACTCAATATAAAGCTGAACCGTATGGTACATCCTTCACGGTTCAATACGCCGATGTAAACAAAAGGCCTTTAGTTGATTTTGAATATTACCTTATTATTATTATTTTCAATACAATGTGCGTTTACTAGTGTCTATTAGGTCCACCAGCCAGAACTTGCTGTTAAATACATTGACCAGGGAACATGAATTACACAAATAATGAGCACTATCTGCAGATTTGCCACACGTTCAATATTAGCAGCATCTCCAGCGTGCACTTAAATGTCTCTGATTGTTTTGGTTTATTTTGCCTCTTAGCAAAACTGAACATGTAATTTGTTAAATAGGCAAGTTTTTTTGCGACTGAATTACAACGTCGCAAAATAAAAGAACATCGCCCAAATGTAGCACTGTATGATCTTAAATTGTTGTCATCACAGACAACGGAAATCTCAATGTTACGCGACAGAATGGCACCCACACGGCTTGGGGTCATCCTCTCTGTTTGATCCTTGTTAGCCGTTACAGATTGGGAAGTGACAAGCATCAAATGTTGTTCTTCTTTCTGTAGTTTAAATGGTGGGAGGCACCAATGTCGAGTTGCAATGCCGCCACCTATTGTGTAGGAGTGTGAGTCAACCTATCCGGGCCAGAGGGGAAAAAAATAAATTAAAAAAACTATTCTCCGCAGCAACCCGGTTTCTCTCAAAAAACCAAGAACCCCTCCATATAAATTCCAGGAGGTAAAACTCCATTGGTATGCTACAAGTGTATAAAGGTAAATGGCGTTTACTTACATAGCGCTTTTCTACCTACAAGGCCCAAAGCAATTTACAGCCACAGACCCGTTCACCCAAGTCACACACACATTCACACACTGGTGGCGGCTCCGCTGCCGAACACAGGCAGCGCCTACCACCAGAGGCAAGGTGGGGTTCAGTGTCTTGCCCAAGGACGCATCGACTCATGGGCAATGCAAGGCGGGAATCGAACCTGCAATGTTATGATCATTGGTCGACCGCCCGACAGCTGCACAACGGTAATGCTGCTGTGCTAAATTATCTAAATAAAACAAATTGTGTACATCTGTTGAGTTGCCTTGACTGAAACTGAACACAACAAAAACCTGGATTTGATGTTGGATATTGTGCAAAACTTAGCCACCATTGTGTGCTGGTGGACCCTTCCATTGCAAAGCTTTGGAATTTGTCCCTGAATTTTTCAACTTTTCCATCCATCCATGTTAAGCCTTGCTTAGTAGACCATTTTCCAGAATGTTTGCAGTATTTTTCCCCAAAGACCATGGCTGTAACAGGCAAACCGTGTTATATTCAAAATGGGTTTTTGATGATTGGATCAACACTGCAAGAGTGAATGTAATTCTTCACTGGTCTGAGTTTCCTACTCATGTAATTTCCTTCCTTTTTGAACTGCTTATTATTTCGTAAACCTGACCACAGGACAGCCGCAGATTACTTTGAAAGGTGAGCCAGCTCACAGTAGCATCACCTGAAGCAGTACCCATAATCCCTTTTAAACCTGTCCGATTGTGAGTTCTTTACAGTGTGTCAGAGGTAGTGCAGGTGCTTTAGACTTAGCTGCTTTTAATAAATCCCTGGAAGCCATGCGAAGGAGGATTTAAGAAATGAAATGGGCTTTACTTTGGAACGCCGAAAACAGAAAGCAATGCAGCGCGCTTCAGGTAAGGAAACAAAAAAAGGACATTAGCCTGTTTACATGGTAAAATCTTAATGGTGCCTAATAAGGGCAAAATTCTCTGGAAGCTCATTTGGGACTAATTGAGACTTTTTTTTACACAAAAAAAGACTTACCAACCCATAACGCAGTTATCATGTCACAGGATTATGACTCAAAATATATTTATTCATCTTCTCTTTTAGAATAACCTGGCTTTAAAAGGCATGTTTTTTGCAGCCATTGATTTTGTTAGGAACATGGCTGGCAACTATAATGCAGTGACAATACTAACACACGCCGCATCGCTGCAAAGCCTCTCGCCCAGAGGATTAATACTTGAAGACCTCAATAACTTACTGCTTTCCTAGGATGATTCCTCCAAATTGTACCCAATGCTAAACTGCCACTCCTACTTATGTTAAAGACATGTTACGACGCTGCCTGAGGTGGAGGTTGCACACAAACACACATCAAACCCCTTGTGTGAATCTGTCACTTTCTCCTGCTAGAATTCCTTTACTCCACATGGCGTCCTTCCTCCTCTCCTTGCTGCCTCCCACATTTCTATCTCTATCTCGCGCACGCACAAACACAACAGTGACAGATTACCTCCTTTCATCTATGTTTGTGTGTCTTTGGATGGTTCCAGCTCGTAATGGGATTGGGCAGCTTACGTTCCAGCCATTGTTGTAATGTCCATGTTTTACAAATCTCTTCCTCCTCAGACGCTTTAATGCAAGCTGCTAACGCAGAGGACACCACAAGGGGATGCAGCTCTTATCGGGAGTTCCTTACGTCGCTCTTCCTCGCCTCTTTGTTCCGCCATCTTTTACCTTCTCAACAAACTTCGGAGTCAACAGTTCAATCGAGTCAAAATCAGCCTCACTGATCACAACACAAGGGGGCGCAAGGTCGATAGCCATACGCCGTCCAAATTGGAAAAATGAGAGGTACGCGTTTCAGAAGCCATTCTTTGGTAATGGATGTACCACCAGGCTACGGCAACACTTCTGTATGCAGTCCAGACGAGGTTAATAAGGGTCTATTCACATTGCAGCACTAATGCTTCTGCCAAGTTAATAATTACAAGGATTTTTCATTTAGGTAGAACGCGTTCACCTTGTGGCCCTCATACGGCATCACTGCATGAGTTAATCAACAGGATTATGCTGTCACTCAGATATTTTGGAGCTTTTTGCTGTCACGGAACAAGCCTTATCGCTCAGAGTAAGAATCTTTTCATGGCGGAAGCTCAAGGTCTGTCGTGTCTTTTGACACTTTTAACACTCTCTTTAGTTAGGCTTGAATTAGGCCCTGTGCTTTTAAATGTGCCTGTTTCAGAGTGGAGGGCTTTTCTTTGAGGAGACATTTGACCTTTTCTGACTTAGAAAAAGCATTGAGGCATATCAAACTACTGAAGTGTTGTCTACTTTAATTTTTTATGCAAGAAACAGGTTTGATAACCCACAGAATTTGAACTGCATTTAAGGTCTTGCCCAAGGACCCACACTGGATGAATCTCTGAAATGAATCTGATTTCCCGTGTGCCAATCCCACCCGCAGCCAACTGAGCAGAATATTTATTTCTGTAACAAAAATAAATATTCTTAAGCATCCTTACTAGTTGCTTCACATTTCATCTAGTTCTAGCAGAATTGGCTACCTTCTCACCTAAAACATGAAAGCGGAGTCTTTCTCATGAGATTGTGTATCCACCGTCCCGTTTGTGCGCTCTCTGTCCTCCGTTTCGGCAACTTCTGACACATGAACAGTAAAAGATAAATCCCAATGCATCTGCTCTGTATCACTGGCTCAGCTGGATCTGTGCTGCTCATGCATAAAGACATTACGCAGCTTGTTCTGGCTGAGATAAATTGCTACCTGCATGCATACAAAGCATTTTTGATCTTCCTCATGCTGATACATGTGTGTGCAGATACAGGGAAAATCTCAAGAACCAGAGCTGCACTGTGTTTCACTGAGCTCAGTCACCAGCTGTGTGTTTATGTAATGTGTGAATTTAAGTTTTTGTGTGTTTTTATCAGGAAAACCTATGTCTTCATTTTCTCACAGCATGAAACAATTTATCCAACTGTCTGCTCAGTGGATAAGCACTGGACAGCTGCTTAATGTGACTTCATACCCTGAGGCACATTTCTTCTATGTTCTTTTATTCTACATATATATTTATAGAATTTTAAAAGAATTTTAGCTATTAAAGTGAATTAAGAAGAAACATCTGGTGATATATCCACCTACCAGTTGATTGCCAACCAAAGAAGAATAAAAGTGAGGTCAGTGGTCTTATTTTATTTAAAACCGACAACAGATTGGCAGCCACGTTTTGAGTTTTTTCATCTTTAATAATCAATACAATTTTCTTTGTTGGAAATAATTACAGAAACATGCTTTAAAATACTAAGGTACTTTGTCCAGTTTATATAAAGCAACTGAAGGTACAGCAACCAATGAAAAGGGACTGAAGATCTGTCACACTCCATCACCCTATCAGTAAAAGATCATCATATAAGACAGATCACTTAGTGTTTTTTATAAGTTAATACCAATAATTTCACTTTATGTTTAAATATTAAAAATGAATAGCAATAAAAAAATAATTAGTTGCTTCAAATAAACAAAGTAATTTGTGTATCACTAAAAACGGATATACAGACACTTGTATGCAAAAAAAAGTTTTTTAGAGGCAAAATTGGCAAATGAGTTAATGCTAAAAAAAAGATCTTTTAGCATAAACACTAAAATTTTAGAGATTTTTTTAATCATTTTCATTAATGCAGCCCAAAATGTGATAAATCGGTTTAAAGTAGACATGAAGCTAAATATGTTAAAATAATATTTTTGTTTTAATTATTTGACCACCAAAGTAAAGCAGCTGTTCTACACCTAAGGATGCAAAATCTTTAAAAATTATGTTCAATGTTTGAAGCTAAGTCAATTTGACTGCTGGAGATTCTTTTGCAGCCAAAATACAGATCCTAGTTTTACAATAATAATTGAACCGGAAGAAATCTAAAATTAAAACTACTGTGAACGCAAGGGGATTTTTCACAGTGACTGTGAGGACAATTAACAGCACAGCAAGAACAAGTTCTACTTTTATATTTAGGTGTAAAGTTGTTTTTTTTATTTCACATCGACTATATTTTTAAGCTTCCAAGGAGACAACAGTTCCCCAGGAAATGGCCCCAGGAATGGTCTCCAAGGTAACTTTTTGATCTCGCATTCATCTTAAGCAGTTAATCTTAAAATTATTTAAAGGCCCTTTCATACCTCCTTAAATAGATTTATAAAAACCATAACAAATTTACTCAGCCTTTTCTTATCTTATATATATATATATATATATATATATATATATATATATATATATATATATATATATATATATAGTATATAAAAGACCTTCGCCTTAAATTTTGCATTCAGCTCCTGCTTTGACACCGTTCTGTGTGCTACTACACAAGTGAGTGTGAGAAGTAGTTTAGATTAATGAAGAGTTTTGAAGCACATTTGTCTCAATTGATGCAAAGAAAAAGTAAAACAATAAAACATCCTAAACTGAAAAATAGATACAAATACAGATTTGCTTTGTAACATCTTTTTATCTGAGAGGACAAATTCTGCAATCTCATGCTGCAAAGCAAAGCTTTAATTTTTTTAAACCTAAAATATGTCTAAATTTAGTGAGGTTTTCAGTGTAAGTGTCTAATGTGTTTGACATTTGGCAAGATAAACGGAATGTTCCAGGAAACATGAATCAAATTGTCGTGTGGGGTTGTGAATTTAGTAAAAAAAAAAAAAAAAAAAAGGCTGGATTGTATGGAATCATTTTAATAACCTGCATGAACTGTACTGCATCTGCTGGTTCCCATACAGCTGCTGACTGCTAAGTGGGTCAGATCAGCTGGCTAAGATACAGTAGATAATTCCCCACAGTACTTTTTAGCAAAAGTGTCAGCTTTTCTTACTTCGTCCTTTAAAAAATATATATTTTTTAAATTATATGTGCTGAAAACTTGCGTCTCTGAAGTTAAGTTGTGTTTTTTTTTTCTGCTATGTGAACCTACATTTTTCAAATTTTGAGGCCTCATATATCAAATAAGGCACAGATTTAAAGGTTTTGCATGTCTGCTAAAAATTACGGATGTAGTCAAACGTAAAAGAGTTCTAGAAATATATATAAAGGTAAGAAACAAGTTGAAGTGACATTAAAACTCCCAATCTGATCATTTTTTGAGTTGTGGTAAAAGTGTTCCTAGTAGTTTTTCTTATTTATGATAATGCCGTTTTCAGCTAAAATTAAAAAAAAACTGCAGTTTTCTTGGACATTGTTTCTGCAGCGTGGCAGACGTTCAGTAAAAGTCCACCTCTGGTGTGGAGCAACTCTGCCTCCTTCCCGACACCCACAACTGAGAGCCATCTGTTTACATGCTCTCCCACTAAGCTTAAAGCCCGTCACAACCCTCACCTAACGTTACCAGTGCGACAAAAATGGTGAGCAATACCAGAGCTATCCAGCCAAACAGTTTAGAGCAGCTCAGATGAGGGAATTCACAATGATTTGAATAAAGAAATACTCAGAAATGCAATTTTAGGCCAAATTTTCTTTATACATGTGAGAGAAAAAACACCAGAACTTGTTAAACACACAATTTTCTTCAGAGTGGGTCTTTAAGAGGTACTAATATAGAAATCTGTTTTCATCCCACTCATTTCCCTCTCTGACCTCTCCAGCTGAAACGGAAAAAGTTCTCCTCTGTTTTTTTTTTGTTGTTTTTTTATTTCTTCTTCAACATTTTGCTTTGCTGCTGTTGGGCTGCAGCAACAATAGGAAGCCATATTTTGACCCAAATCCAGATCTCTCCTGACAAAATCCTCCTGGATCTCTGTCTGTCTTATGCTTCCGCCTTGGATTTCCTCAAAAGCCCCAAGATTTTCCAGCGATTAACCGCAGTCCGGTCGACTTCGCTTTAAGTGCACGTAGTGGAGAACACCGGCTCTTGAGGGGAACAAGACTGTCAGAGTCATTATGTTAGTTTCTCCGTGCAGCTCATGCCTGCTTAGGTGCTGACGCGTTTCTCATTTTCCTAACATAGAACGCACTCTACTGTGTGACATCATATTAAACTGCCTGTCACTGCAATTCAATATTCCATGTGTTTGAACTGATCGGGTCTGCATTACGTAAAATAAACACTTAAATAAATCTGTCTCTTTACATTTATTTCCGTTGCAGCGACAGTTTGGTTTGTCCGCTAGATTTATCTCATTATTTTGGTCCGCAGACAATCAGCCAGTGTCTCCTGGAACAACAGTGCTCAAGTCAACACCATTAGATCCTGACTCCTGCAGGGCCTTCCCTTCCAACACTGACAGTCTTTTCTCTGCCTGTCACTCACGATTCTGTTAGCTGTACAGTATGTGGCTGCGTGGGTGTTCTGCTGTCCCTGGCATTATCGTGTGTGTGTGACTGTGCGCTTCCACAATAATGTTTTCAGAAGGCTCGACCAGAGTCCACACACAAACTTTTCACAGACAAATGCGCAGCAACAGTGATTAAAAACCTCTTCTCTTTTTTTTTTTGCAGGTATAAACGCAATTGATGGTAAGAACTGACCTGTCAAGTTCCGACTTTTCATTTTTGACTTCAATGTGTCTCAGTTGAGCGACCCATCAGGACCTGCTTCCTGTTGCCTGATGAGCAGAGTCCTGCCTCTCAGTAGTCAGACTAAAACATGATGTTCTGGTTTATTTAAACAGGTCGGCCCGTTATTTGACCTAACTTTCAGTACTAACTCGTATTTTTGGATCTGTGTTAAGAGTGAACATTTTCTCAGTTTGTAACTTCACTAAATATCACCACAAAAATGACAGAAAAAAGACTCCTTCTCTCTTTTTCTGGTTATCCTGAGTAAGCCCAGACCCTCTCTCTCAAATAGAAACTTCCTCCTGTTCTTCCAGGGGATCCCCAAGGCGCTCCCAGATCAGCTAATAGACATAGTACCTCCTCCCAATGGGACATGCCCAGAATTCCTCTCCAGGGAAGCATCCGGGAGGTACCTGGAAGCCAATAAAAGAAATGACACACCTGTGTCAAAAAACTATTTTTTGGACATGCTTCATCATTTTAATGACTTAGAACCATCACCAAATTCATTGTTTGTTTGTTTGTTTTTTTATTGGTTAGCAACAAATATACTATTTGTTCCAGATGTGTTATTTTTTAGGATAATTTTGAGATCAGCAGAGCCAACTAAAAGGTGTGAAACATTGCCTGAGTGGTTTATTATGAGGATAGATTTTTGTCATTCTGGCCCAGTATGTTTCTGCTCCTTAAGAGAGACATTGGACGTCTTTGTCAGCTGCGATGGCTAAAGTTCTCAAAGTATAATTGAAAGTAAATCTGCTGCAGCAGAAGGATCCCATCTGAAAATCAGGATGTACTTTTTTTCTTTCTAAAAGGAACTTGTATGTGCTGTGGTCAAAAGTTATATAATGAAACTATAATACTTTTTTTAATAAATCATTGTAAATATCTGTAAGCTACATTTTATAAATGAAAGGTTTAGTGGCCACAAAAATATAAATAAGCTTTTCTTTTTCCTAAACAGTAAAGTGGGACTTTGCGGGTCTTGCCAAAACTCAAAAAATTAAACTAAACAGAAGTTGTAGAAAAATACAACAAATGAGAAACAGTGACATTTCACTAAAACACCTCCTGACAAACAAAGCACAGCAGAAAAACACAAACGTATCATTTGTTTTTCCTATTTCTTAAATGTTCTTTAAATGTCACTTTCCTGCCCACAAAACAATCCAAACAATTTCCCATGTTTTTGTGTTGTCAAACTTGGATTTCTAAACTTTAGGGGTATCTGGTTTAAGAGAAAAAAACAGCTTCACCCCAGCTTTCCTGCTCGGTCCGTTCAGGACAGCTCAGGTTGTTAATGGGAGCATCGACAGCCAGAGCTGGGCAGCAATGAAAGCTCTCAGTTTACAAGAAGACAATACATGGGAGTTTGGTGTCACACTACAAGCCTGTGAGTTTCCATGTCAGTGTGGTGTTACATGTTAACCTGGTGTATGTGGACAGGTCCTGCTGTCTGCCTCTGGGCTCTCCCCACAACAGAGGATGGACGTCCTTGTCAGCTGTGATGGCTAAAGCCCCGTCTGTCTGACAGCAACATAGAAGGCAACCACATCGCCGCCACGTGTCTTGATAATGACACGGCACAGGGAACGACAGGAGGCACAATCAGACTGCACAAGCCTGTCCTGCTCTCCCTTTTTCACCCCCCCAATTCTTCTTTCTTTTCTTCCTAGTTGAACTAAGACAAAGGCCGTCTTTTGGGTTGAAATCTGTCACTGAAATGTGTTGGGATTTAGTTTCACCATCCCCTTTCTAAGCTCACGTCAATGACAAGGAGCAACTGGAGTGAGAAGCTTTTCTTTCTTTTTTACCCCCCCGGTTTCTCTGCTGGGTCTCACACTCTAGACGAGAGACGAGACAAGAGAGAAATGCAAGAATGAGTGCGCTCAGAACCTGTATCAAGGGAGGGTGTTGCAGTGGAGGGATGGAGTCAGCTTGAACCGGCAGACAAGAAGATAATGAGAATAGATGGCAGCCGATGACAGCGTCCATCTGCAGATGTGCACACCAGAGGGAGACCAGCACAACCAATCAGGTGACAGCTGCTGACAACACTTACACTAAATTGTTTTTTTCCATCTTTGGAGCTGTATTTTTTTATTTATTTTTTTATTTTTTTGGTTTGAGCCCCGCTGCTTCATGTTGCAGACGATGAAAATAAAGAGTGACACAAAAAATGTGTTACACTTACTGAGGAAAATGAACAGCTGAAAATCCCCACTTGTTGGTTGTGCCACATTCTATTGACTGAGTCGGTTTGTCATTATTAGCCCACTGAGACTCACTGCAGCAAACTGCAGAGACAGCCAGGGAGCAAAGACAAGCTGACAGCCAAAAAGCTTGTGACAATAACAGAAAAATCTGCAGAAATGGGTCAAGTTTGACTGTGGATGCTCAAAACTACTATTTTAATCGTGGAGATGTTGTTGGAGTCAGTTTTTTGTTTGGTGTCCTTGCCTGTTTGACCTCCCCATGACATTTTCAGCGGTGTCTGGGAAGATAAGCCGTCTCCCGGGATCCACCTTTGGCTCCAAGAGCAGGCTAGAAACCCATTTGATGATCTTAATTATTGGTGTTGCTTCTCCCCTTTCTGCTGACAAAGTCTCTTGCCTTCCCAGGCGGGTCACTTAATTGCGCGCCTGCAATCTCTTACACGTGACGTTTGCCCTCAGTAGTCTGTCTTGACGCCACGGCTGGCTCTTCTTCTGCTGGAATTTCAGAGTGGGAGCCTGTAGCCCTGGGAGATGTCTGCAGCTCTCCTCATTCTGATGTTAGCAGCGCGGGTATCAAACGACGGAGAGCAGGACCGCACATCTGTCGATTGATGCCCAGACCTAATTATCTCATGTCACATTTGCAAGAAACCCCTCGCGTTCCAAATAGGATGCAGCCGCGGGCTCCAAGAGGACAAAATCCCATCCACTTCTATAGAGACTTCTATAAACACCTTTTACCCAGGCATTCCATTTGTTAGAATAAGACAATTGTAAAGATTAATAAAAGCAAAAGCAAATAATCAAAACCATGACAGCACACAGTCCTGTTCAGTTTTCATGGATGTTTGCTTGTTGACAAAGCCAAAGCTACAGAAAAACATGAAGTAATTTTCATTCTATGAATGGATACAAACACTGCTTTGCACATGGAGTACACAAAACAACTTTCTGAACAACAATCCACAACAGCAGTTTTCAGAGAGCAACATGACTTCTTTTTCTCTTGCCACGTGGCTCCACCACATCAGAGTAAAACCAGAAATAAAAAGACGCGTGAACTGTCTGAATAAGAAAAATAACTTGTTCTCTGTGGAGTCCATCAGATAGAAAAATGAGGGACAGGATAGTTGTCCAACAACACAAACAGCAGACATACAAAGCAATTGCTCAAGGGGCCAGATGTTTGATGGAGGCGCGAGGAAATGAAAAACAAAAAGTTTCTGCAGAAACAAGTTTTGTTCTGAAGTGATCTTTTTTTCTTCACTCAAAAGAATTCTGAAGTTATTGGGATTTATTTGGGTCCCCACCGAAATGTTGCAATTCTTAACCAACTAGAGGCTAGCATCACAACGGCAAAACTTCCCATTGTCCGCCACAAAAACAAGTCAAAACATCAGAACTGACTATTTTATGTTGATGGCTTATTCTTTGAAGTCATAACAAATATGTGGGTGAATTTTTCCTACAGTGATATTGTGGGTGACAAAGATTATTCGTGTTGGCTGATTTTGTCTATGGACAAACACCGACCTCAAGCTCAGACTTCCAGTACTGTTTACCTAAGGAACTCAGAGACTACATCAAATTGGTCCTCTTAATTAAATCTAAACACAAGCTACAATTATCTTAAAGGATCTTTGTGCTGCCCTTCTTGAGCTAAATATGAGCACTACAAAAAAAAAACAAAAAAAACTTTAAAGACTTGGGTAATGTTTAGCAGCCTATTGTATAGATGGTGAGGTGTTTTACTGTTTATGTCTTCATACTTATAATGTATAAAAAATATGTGTTAATTTTAGAGGTTGTTCAAGAAATCTTTTTTTTTTTTACTTTACTCATTAGTTTTATTTTTATTTTTTATATTAATACTTACATTAAAGACCCACTCCAATAAAAATTGTCTTTTTGGTATTCTTATCATGTTCTTGTGGCATTTTTCTCATGATGGAAGACATATAAAAGAAAATTAGGATTAAAATTACATTTCTGAGAATGTTTTTGTTTGAATTGTTGTGAATGCTGTTTTAAAAAAGAGCGTATTTGTAATGTTTCTAATGTGCTGGGCAGGCCACAGATTCATCCACCTCTAGGTCCATGTAAGTCTTTGTTTCCACTGTCTAAGCTGAAATCTAGTTTAAAACTGTACGGTTGGACAGCTTTGAGATTACTCGCCATTTTTGTTGCACCGTGCTGAGATTGTTGGGAGCTGTAAGCTAGCGGGTGAGAGCGTAAACAGATGGATGAGGGGAAATGGGGACAGGCTTACTCCACGGCAACTCAGAGAGGAATTTCTAAGGAACTAGTGCCGCTCTGCAAAAACTGTCCTGGAAAACGACTGTTTTATCTTAAATTTGTTTTCTAAAAATGGCATAAACATTATTTAAAAAACAGTGGGAACACTTTGAAAATAGATCAAAAGATGATCGTGTGGAACGTTAAGGAAAACGTGCAAATTAAAAATATCTTTCTAAACATATGTTTCATATTTTGCACTTAATTTAGTTTTTCAATTTAGAACTTAGGGGTCAAGCATCTAGAGCAACGCAGAGAGGGGGAAAGAGGTGAAGGGTAGGACAGGGCCAGATAAAGAAAAATAATTCAGTTTTTTTAAAGGCTGGCTTGTCAGAAACAACAACTCACAGTGCAAATAGGTTTGAACAAGCTCTCTGCTTTTTCCCTTTTGTTCATTCTGTTTCTCTGCAATGAAATACAAATGAGGCTTCGTAGCCCCAAATTAGAGCCTCTTGCATCCCACTCATTTTCAAAGACCGCTATTGGAAGACAAAAGGATTCTCACAAAGAATGGTGTCACGATGCACATATACGGTTTAAACACACAAGTGTCTTTTTCTAGTAATGTGGATGGAAAAAATGTGCTTTTAACAATATATAAACACTTTAATGTGATAACAATTTCTTTAAAAATATCACATCATTCCCAGTGGTCTTCTGATTATGATTATGACGTTTTAGCCATAATAAAAAACCTGTGTCGTTTTCTAGGTTATCGTTTCTGCAGAGAACAGTAGTTCGTCAGAACATCACCTCTGAGTTGTGGCCAGCGCTGTTGCCTGGTCATAAATAAGCTCTGCATTTTTTGTCTGCTCCTAGTTTACAACAATTGGAAAAAATACTCAGAAATGCCATTTGGAGCCTAATGTCCTCAATCATCAGAAAAATAATGAGAAAAAACACAATTTTCATCAGATAAGGTCTTGAAAGATTATGGGGAAGCTTTGATGTAAGAAACGGACAATTAAATATATGATATATGATGAATTTTATCCTTTTGGGTGTTTGAAGAGAGTCACTGCTGCAGTTAAGGGTGGAAAATCTATATAAGCAGCAGCAAAAGATAGAGTAGCAGGTCAACCCTGGGTAAGTATAAAAAGAGAGGAAGAGGAGATGATAACAATCGAGCGCAAACATGAGCAACGGGCGCCTTCATGGCAAACGATCCGCCACAGCACACGTCAGACAACCTTTTCACAGCTTCGCTCCAAAGAAAAGCAGCAGAGGAAGCATTTGAACGTGCAGACAGGAGCAAGATCGCTGTCTCTGAGAACGATTGCTTCTGCAGGTGGAGCGTGCAGTAGATCACATCTTCCAGCTCAACTGAGGGCATCTATGTGGCCCCGGAGAATGACTGCCGTTCTTTAGGTTATGGTCCCTCTTTGTGTCTCGTCTTCCTCTTGTCACCTCTCATCTTTTTGTCTCTCCAGTTCTTATCTTCAATTGATCTTCTCCTTTCTCTCCTTTGTTCCCTGTCTTTCCTGGGGGGGACCTCCTAATACTCTGTAATTATGCTTATGATTAGGCGTACATTCTCCCTCTGTGATGAATTACAGAGTAGTTATCTCAGATTTATAATCGTGCTAAAATCTCCCCACTTAGATGGAGATCTAGAAAGTTTCGGAATGAGAGAATTTGGTGTAAAGCGGAGAAAAGTGCTTCAAAAGCTTCAGGCAAAAACAAAGGAGTGCAGATTTAGAAACGATGTGAGGGGCTGATTTCAAACTTCCTCCTTCAGTTGTTGAACTTCAGCAGAGGAGAACATTTTTATTGATAGTGGTTTCAACAGTCAGAGCAAGATTTTATTTTGTAGAACATGAATGACCTTTACCTGATTGTCAAACAAAAATAGGGTGCTACATTTCTGCCTTAATAAGTTAACATGCCAAATGCTCAAAGTTTAAAAAAAAAAAACACAGTTTTTTTATTTTCTCCTCAAAAAAAGAACATTTTCATGGTAATTTTTGAGTGAAGCGTTTTGGTAAAATTAGATCAAGGTTTGAGTAAATGTGAACACATTGGTACATGGCAGAAAATGTTGAACTACAAACATTTGGTGAAGCTGATGCATCAAATTGCTTGTTAATGCCAATTTCTCATCACCCAATAACATGGTAGCAACTCAAGAGGTCAAGAGGATCTGCTGCTGTTCAAACTGGGCATCAGAATGGGAAAGTGACTTTGAACGTGGCATGGTTGTTGTTGCCAGACAGGCTGGTCTGAGGATTTCAGAAATTGCTGATTTACTGGGATTTTCACCCACAAGCATCTCTAGGGTTTACAGATAATGGTCCGAAATAGAGAAGATATCCATTCAGCGGCAGTTCGGTGGGTGGAAATGCCTTGTTGATGCCAAAGGTAAGAGGAGATTGGGCAGACTGGTTCCAGCTAAAAGTAAGGCAACAGTAACTCAAACAACCACTGGTTACAACCGAGGTCTGCAGAAGTGCATCTCTGAAGGAACAACACGTCCAACCTTGAGGCAGATGGGCTACAGCAGCAGAGTGCCACTCCTGTTAGCTGAGAACAGGAAACTGAAGCTACAATACACACAGACTCACTAAAACTGGACAATAGAAGATTGGAAAAACTTTGGCTGGTATGATTAGCCTCATTTTCTACTGCGACATTCGGATTGTAGGGTCAGTTTTTGGCATCAACAACATGAAAGCATGGATTCATCCTGCCTCAGATCAACGGTTCAATGGTGGTGTTATGGTGTGGATATTTTCTTGGCTCTCTTTGGATCCCTTGGTACCAATTTAGCACGGTTACAATGCCACAGTATTGCTACTGACCATGTCCATCCCTTTATGACCACAGTGTTACCATCTTCTGATTACTTGAATTGTTTTTTTAACATGACTATGACCTTTATCAGAATGAAGCTTTATGAGCCACTTGGAGCAGCCAATGCTCGGCTTCATAGTAGCACATGTTTGCTATGCTGAAACAGACAGCACAGGAAGCACAAGGAGCAACCAGCCAGCTCTTACTGCAGCACTTCCTGGTTGCTTTTTTCATTTCTAAGCAGTTAAATTGGGCCAGGGCTCTAAGGAGCTTAGCAATGCACATGTTCTTCATCATTGTGGGAATTTCTGGGTTTAACTTTTAGATATTTCTGCATTCCTCACAGGTAAAGAAGCTTGACAAAGAAAAAGTCCAGTTTTCTTTTCAGCACAGCACTTGACCCCTTTTTCCTCCAAATTTAGACTTGACAGATAAATGTGGTTAAACTTTTGCATTATATTTTTATTACGGAATAAAACTGCAACTATTATGACCATAAAACAAAAAATAAAACCTTGTTGGGTCAGAATAAACTCCACAGAAAACAGCTCCTTCCTCCTTCAAGCAATGGGAACTTATCCCTTTGTTGTCATCAGTACACAAAGTCTTCACCCATTTACCTTTGGGTAAAGAGTTTGTTAAGAGCTGATAGGCAGTTTTTGTGGGTACAAATGCTGCAAAATGTATTGCCTATCTGGTGAGGTTTCTCTACACAGAAAATTACTTTTATAATACCAGTACAATCCAAAAAATGATTAACCTATTTTGTACAATAAAACTGATTTGTAGAACCCGGATTGTGCTCTTTTTTTTCTATTGCGAATTTAGAGGGGAAAAAAGCAAAATTATCTTTCTATCATTTACAGAATGTCATCATCTTGCCTTTCTTGTCCTTCTATTTAACTTGGCACAAACATAATTTCCCTGTCAGCAATGATTGTATTTAAAACTGCCCCAAAACTATGTGACGTGAAAAGGCTACATCGGCATTTTTCTTAGGGTGAAATGATTGTGCGGCTGATTTAATTGTACATAAAATGTAAAAGCTGCGAACTTTGCGGTAATATTAAGTAGAGGGCCAAATTAGGGCTTGATTTACAATGTCCCCCAGAGCTATCATTTAGCTTCGTTGATTGCACAGCAATCAAGTTCATTTTCATTTGTTGCGGTGATTCTTGTTATTTTCATTTTGCCACTGCTGAGTTTCACGCTCATACAGTTAATGAGAAGCGTGTCAAAGCCTAACAAAGTCAAGAGGGGTTTTTTTTAAGCAAAACTTTGCTTGTTGAAAAAACATTTTACTTTGTGGTAAAATTAATATTAAGCAAATTTTAATTAGCATAATGTATATTTATATTAACAGTTCAACCCATGTGACAACCTAGAGCTGTCTGTTTTGTTGCTTCATTGTAGTATTTTATGTAGTCTATTTTTTTCCATTCAGGACAGTGGGGTAGGAGCCAAGTTGACCAACGCACAACACTTGGGCTGATTGCTTACCAGCATGTGAAGTCACTCTTAAAGGAACTTCGAAACCTGGCTAGCTAAAGTTAAAAATAATCTATATACCTTTGTTAAGTGGCTTCCCTCCTTTGTCACTACCTTGAGTCTGACTGTGATCAAATGGGGGCTTGTCCGGGATAAGTATTATTTTATTGGTTTTTTTTTAATACCTGCAAAACTGGGGATTTTTTCTTGTCTGGAGTTTTGGCTGAGATTGGGAAGTGTCTCTGTGCTATTACTGGCATGATAACATTGTGCAAAGGCATCAAACTCGAACAAGGCCTGTGGTGTTTTCATAATAAATTCAAAAACTTGGATATGGCTGTATTTATATACATGAACTGTATGCACACTCTCTTCTGATTATACCACACATGTAACATAAAGCCCCCTGAGGGTTTGGATCACCAATGGTCATGTTCAATGAGCCTCAGCCCTCATGAAAGACGCTACATTTTTATTTAAACACGGTACAATCTGTCTGCTGCTGCAATCAGTTTCCCTTCAAAATTGCACAAAGAATTTTGAGGCTGTTGTCTGTTGTCATTGTTCGACAGAACATGTACAGAATACCTTTCTTCACCTTTTTGAGGTTTTCTTTTTCAGTTCTGTCCACCTTTGTATGTGCACCCCTACCAATGTGAGGGATGAACGGTTATCAAAGTGATGAAATGACTATAAATGGGTTTTTCATATATTTTCAAAGCATTAGGACTGCAGTTAATTATTCATGTAAAAAAATCTGTTACTCACTGTTGTAATTTGAGTGAATTAATAAAATATCACTGGATGTTTTCACATTGCAGTTTGATCAATCAATCAAACAATAACAATGAGACAAACCATGAGAGATAAATGTAATAAATGTAAATGCTGGCATGTTTTATTCATTGAGAACACTGCAGAGCAAAGAAACAAAATTTAAAAGAAGCAATTGAAAAAATAAATAAAGATGCAACATATTATTTATAAACACGTGTTCATGTCTGTGTACATAAAATATATCAGATGATAATGATTACAATTGAAGTATAAAGTATAAGTAAAAAAAGGAAGTATTAGAGTATAGAATTTAATATTAAAAACATTACAGAAAGGTTGGAAAGTCAAATAAGTAATTCAGAAAAAAAACCACTATTAGTCAAGAGCTTTTTTAAAAGGAGAGGTTCTTAGCTTTTTAAAATCTCCACAAAAGCAGAAGTTTTTTGGTCCTCAAGGTGACTCTTCCCCTGGCGAGGAAAATAGTGAAATACAGCCTCGCTATGAGTTTCGATTCCTGTAGTGGGAATTGTTAGCAAACCAGCCCCTGTGGACCTGAGGGTTCTGCGTAGTCTGTAAGGTAAAAGATGATCTGGAAGTCACAAAGGGCAGAAACCACTGCCATATTTAAAGACTAATAAAGTAATCTGGAAATCAATTCTAAAGCTGACAGGCCACCAGAGCAAAGATCTTAAAAGAGGAGTTATGGGAGTAATCAAGTCCCTGCTAATAGACTGCCAGAGAAGAAAAACATTACACTAATCTAGCCTACATGAAATAAAATCATGTGATATGAATAGTTTCTGCCATTTTCTGTTTTCCCCTGTCCTCCTGTAAGTGCCATAGATGTGACGTGTTCACATATATGGCATTTTATAGAAAGTAGGAAACATTAAAAAGGATTTGTGCTTTTAATATTGAAGTCAGTAGCTTCCAATTTGTAGTAAGGAAGTAGTGGCCGTTGGAGCTGTACGGTAGCGTTGCTGTTGGTAATCTCTGCAAAGCCATTCAGACGAGTAGGAGGTCTCTTGGCATCCGTAAAGTTTATTTAGAATTTAAGAGTAAAGCGAAGACAAAAACAAGTTATGAGTAGGCCCTTAACATACTCAAGTCCCACTCCAATAATCTTTTGATATATTAGAAAAGTGTTCCCAGTAGTCTTTAATTATAAGTTATCAGTTTTTAGCCATAATAAAAAAATCTGTCGTAGGACATAGTTTCTGCTGAGTGGCAGCAGTTCATCAGAAATGCACCTCTGAGTGTGGGCGAGACCTTGGTGAGGAGAACCCTGCCCCCCTTCCCCTCCCCATTGCGGAGAGCTCTCTGTTTACATGCTGTTGTCCACAGCCCCTCACAACTCTAACTCTAACTCTTTCATGTTTGTTATACAACTTCCGGTATGAAGCTCACAGAGACGACTATTGTAGCAATATTGGGCCATAAAAATAAAATTGAATTGAATTAACCTAACATTAGCGGTGCAATAAAAAATGGCGAGCAATATTGGAGCTATCCAGCCATATAGTTTTGAGCCAGATGTCAGCCTATTATTAATATTTGGATAACAAGCCACAGATTTTCTTTTTTTGTGAGTAAGTAATCAACATCCTTAAATAAAAAGTTTACAACCACTAATTACAGGTAGCAGCGTCTGCCATTATGCAGTTGCTGTACTGGTCTGTTGTGGTGGAGAGAGCTGAGCCAGAAAGCAAGACTCTCAATTTACTGGTCAATCTTCACTCCAAAACTCGCCTATGGTCATGAACTCTGAGTCCGACCGAAAGAACGAGTTCTCGAGTACATGCGGCTGAAATGAGCTTCCTCCATCGGGTGGCAGGGTGCTCCCTTAGAGATAGGGTGAGAAGCTCAGTCACGCACAGAGAGCTCTAAGAAGAGCTGCTGCTCTTCCTATACATTGAGAGGAACCAGTTGAGGTGGCTCGAGCAGATGATCAGAAGATGATAACACTGTGGTCATAAAGGGATGGACATGGTCAGATGCCTCCTGGGCGCCCCCTTGGGGCGGTGTTCTGCATGTTCCACTGGGCGGATGCCCCGGGAAAGAACCAGGACACACTAGAGAAGTCTACGTCTCTCAGCTGGCCTTGAAACGTCTCAGGGTCCCTCCAGAGAAGCTGGAGGAAATCGCCGGGGAAGTCTGGGCATCTTTGCTTAGGCTGCTGTCTAAGCAACCTGGTCCTGGATGAGCGGAAGAAGGTAGATGGATGGAATTACAGGTAAAGGCCCAGACATGGCATGATCTGCCAGCTCCACCAGACATGATAGAAAAGAATAACGGATTCCTATCATGGAGTTAATTTGAAAAATTTAACAGATTATTTGCTCTCCAGTCGTCTTTTCTTCCTCTTTCTCAAAAAAAGTCCTGCAACTGCCATCCTTCACAGGGAAATTCACTATTTGTCAGTGGCACAACATAGTACTGCTAGTGGGCTGCCTCAACGGGATAGAAAAAGTCCCAATTACTGCAAGTGCAGGGTAACAAAAGATTTCTCTAAAAAAGTAAAAATAGAACATTGGGTCCTAGTTTCCAGCTGTGTCTTAATCGTCAGGATATCATTGGTTGGTCATAAAATACAGGTATGACCTTGGTAAAATCCAAGGTATCTACCTCCTTTTTAATGAGATTCCGGTTAACTGAGGGTAATCTTGGTGTGCCAAGACCAAGGCTGGCTCAAGCTGATGATTTACCTCTGAGATGAAAGTTGCAAAATTAAAAAAAAAAAAAGAAAAAAGTTGACATTGACATTTTAGCAGCAAAGAAAATATATGAACAGTTTTTTACCTTGAAGGTTATGCATCATATACATTCACATATACGACTAGAAATCATTTTCAAGTCTTCTATAGCTATGTGACATTTACAAAGCAATGTTAATGACTTTTTAAATTGTTAAATCTAGCTACATAGTCATTGAATGTATGTTGCTGGATTTATGTCGTTTAAAAACATTAGATCTTTAAAAAAAACAAAGCCCAGTTAAACTGAAATAGTGGTAGCGACAAAAAATGTTTATTACTATATTTGACACCTTCCTTATTTGTTTCTTTTGTATAAATGCAACTATATTGGAAATAAATGCACCAATCTCCTTACTGCATGTGTTTGCATGAAGCTTACACTCATGTTAAGCGCATACATAACATTTTGGGACTTTATTTTACACTTTAAAATAAGAGGAAAATGCCAGAAGTCTGTTTAAACTGCAAGCATTTCTTGGAAGAAATATGATTATTGAGGGGAAAAAGGCAGAGACTGCAGGAGAGCAGTGAAGAGAGAAAAGGAAGCAGACAATTTGAAAATGGAAATGAGAGAAAAGGTAGGAATTGTGGAGTTTGCAAACATGTCTGTCTTGAATTTAAGTAAAAATAAAAGAGAGACACTAAGGCTTCACTTTTTTTTCCCTCACACCCACAAACTCTCCCTCCTCGACATGACAGCTAAAGGTAAGCGGTGCCGTCTTTGTTATACAATCCACTCTCAGTTGCACAATCCGTTTACATGTGCTTTTCTCCCCTTGTAAAGTCAATCAGATGAATTGTTCTCCAACATCTGATGCCCCACCACCAGCACCACCAAAGAGGTCAAGCAACTATAGAATCACAGCACCATCTGTTGGTTAGAACAGGTAACACAGCAGAATTTGCTCACCTTCTCAAATCATCTCTTATACATAAGGTTGTATAAATAGGTTTAATTATTTATCGTGAAGTAATATGCCAGACTATTTATTATTGTAGGAAACTTTTTAAGTTGAAGCTTTAAATCAGCTCTAAGCTCCTGCCGTTAGAAACCCAATAATATGAAGAGTCCCTACCTCAAAACCCAAAATCTATTAACATAATCTCATTTCCTGTGTTTTTCTCGCCGACTCTATCCTTCTAATCTTTGTCTTTCCATCATTTATCTTTTCGTCTCATGCTCAGCTTCCTGTAGGCGCTGACAGCATGGATTATTTATCAGCAGACAGTCTGTGAGGATAAGCATGCTCATCCAGAAACATGCTTAGTAGTCTTACTCAGACTTCACGACGATAAGTCAGTACATATCTAACAGCTATAAATTGCAAAACAAGAGCTTTGATCAGAAGTTGCACACATTTAATGTTTGTTATTGATCCCCTATCTGCCATTAACTTGAAATCCTGCACTCCATGGTTTCTGCTTCTGACTCTGTCCAGCTGTGGATATATTAACGGCCATTTAACCTGGCATATGTACAAAGAGAGTTCATGAATATAAAGATAGCATCTAAATAAAGGCTGCATCTGTTCAACCGGGCAAATGCACCTCCCTAAGCATTAGCCAGACTGGATTAAAAAGCAAAGTTGATTATTCTCCTTTTTTTTTCCTAATCGTTTAACCTTTAAATGAGTCAAAACACCACAAACCTGTTTTTTTGGGATTCATTTTCAGATACTTCGACTTGTTGTTTTTATTTTTTAATGCACGAGCCCAGAACAGTTTAAGGATTCAATCCAAACAGCTTTCCTCCTGAAAGAAAACAAAATTGATGTAATGTATTCCGAAGATCAGGTCTGTTTACATCGTAAATGTTCTAGATTAAGATGGAAAGGCGAGTGATGAGATCCAAAACTGCAACAATGGAGTTTTATCACAGAGTCCAATTTAACACATCTGAAGGCACGCTTCCATTGAGAGAAGAAGGTTTGAAGCATTTAAAAAAGATAATTTGAAGATAAACAATCATTAATAGGCACTGGATTTTGTTACTTGAAAAGAATCTATCTGATCAGACCCATTACAAAAACTATTTAAAACGATAAAATTAATTGACTCAGTAGGGGTGGGATTTTTTGATTTGAAATGGTTTATTTCAAGCAATCAAATAGAAATAATACACAAAAACAATACAATCATCAATTATACATTCAAACAATAACTAATCAAACTTTGGATAATTAGATTAGGATTATATAAGATTGCTTCTTCCCACTCCTTTTCAAGCAATAAACCAAGATCTACTTGACTTGATTTAATGATCACTGTTTTTAATTAAGCATATGTGATTTAAGTGTCTTTTTTTTGTTTGCTTTTTTTCCTGTTTTTTTATCTATACATTTCATAATTTCTGTAATGAGTTTGATAAATATGTGTAAATTCTTTATTGCTTTGGCCACAATGCTTGAAATAAATCAAGTCAAAAAGTGCCTAATTATTTTCGGATAAAATAAAAATAAACAGTGGAGACAGGACAGGGTTTACGATCATTTATGACGAGAAGATACAAATGTGTCACATGTCCCATAAGGCTTTACTGAATTGTAACTAACGCTTGCATGAAAAAAGGAGGGTAATTGGTTAAAAAAAGCCAGCTAATTGGTAAAAAGGCTGCATAGAACCACTTTCAAGCTGTGTGTACTCATATGTTAATTCAAAAACATAGTTTTTGGTGTTTACTTTCAAAGATAATTTTTTTTTCCAAAAGCTCAAAATTGCTATAAGTTTGAGGCAAATAAGGTTGTTGTAAAGTGGAATTGTTTTACCTTGAAACAAATAGGCACTGATTTGCAAAAAGCCACCTTGTGGTTGCTATTTAAACTGACTTGATGTTATTACTCTTCTATTAAAAATGGCTTCATTCTGGAAGTCAGCCCAATTCTGGAAGTCGGATCAACTTACAGAATTTAGCCATTCTGGAACCACATATTCCAGAATGGCTTTGTTCTGTAAATTGGAGTTGGTCCCATGCAGAACTGGATGTGATTGGCATCATCAATCTGCAGCAGATGTTTAACAACCCACTATGATGAAAATCATCTATTTGGTATTTTTAACTTGATCTTTTGGCATTTTTCTGACGATGGAGGACAAATATTTAGGAAAATTAAGCTTAAAATTGAATTTTCTGAGTTTTTCTTTATTGAAATTGCTGTGAAAAAGGCCGCTGGAGAAAGTGAGCTTGAAGCGGAAACTACTACGCCAAGCCACATTTTGATGAATCCACTTTTAGACAACTACATCCATGTACATCTTCTTTTCCTCGTCTGAGCTGGCATCTGGCTCAAAACGGTATGACTGGATAGCTCTGATATTCCTCGCCAATTTTTGTTGGACTGCTAATGTTAGGTTGGGGGTGTGAGGGGCTGTAAGCTAGCAGGGGGAACATGTAAAAAGATGGATGATGGGAAGGGGAGGAAGACTTGCGTGCCTAAAGTCCCGCCCACAACTCCGAGGAGAATTTTTAATGAACTACTGATGCTTTGTAGAAACTATGTCCTAGAAAATGACAAGTTTTTTTTTATTTTGGCTAAAAACGGCGAATTGAAGTGGGACTCAAGAAGAAATCCTCCTGTTTGAATATTAAAGCCTTAGTCATTTCAACAAGAAAACACAAGTTGATCGTTTCCTCCTGTTCAAAAGGAAAAAAAGACAGTCACACAGGCACTGTGCATTTTGTAGCATTTCGAAAAAAAGCATTGATTCTTCTAAAAAGTCCCAATGTGTTTTTTTCGATTGCCTGTTGTATGAAGGCATATTTGAAAATGAGGCTCTTAAGGTACGTGCACTGAACTACACAGGCTGATTGCAGAAGGAGTGACTCATTCGCTCCCCGGTCAGTTACAGTGTGAGCGTGGTAATGTGCTGGGATTATCGATCAGACAAAAAGACCTGACAGGGAAGGCTGCTCTGAAGCCGGAAAGAAATCAATGGTTATTTTACCCACCGGATCACACACAAAAACACTTTAAACATTGCTGCATTTTTCCTCATGCAGGAAGGCGGTCACACCTGCTGCACGTCACACATGTTTGCTTGTGCCGGTTTTTTAAAACCACATAGTAACTATCCACAAAGTAACTTTTAGTTTTTGGAAAAACTCCAAATTGTTTCTTGACTTTTTTAAACAGTTGCTTCCAAAAAGAAATACTGCTTTGCTTTTTTAATTCTTCTTTTTAATACAAATGCAGATAAAGGGAATCAATCCAATTCTTTTTTTTTTTCCCAACTTCCTGGCATTTTTTCTATGATTGCATCTCGCAGCACATCAGACAATGTGAGGGTTTTCTATAAACCCTCTTCCACTCAGTAAGTGGAATATAGAATGACTTCACATTCCTTCATTTTTTCGCTCTTATTCTAGATTCTAAGAAACAGACTTATTCAAAATCATAAAGGTCACAACAAATGAGGCAGAAACAAAGGTAGAACTCATTTTAGCAACGTGTGATGGAGAAGGGGAAGCCGCCACAGATAGGTTTGAACACTTTCTGAGAACGGTGGGAAATCATGAGCACGTAACATTAAATGAACAGAAGAATAAATGTTCAGTAACTGATGCAGAAACACTGCAGATTCAAATGCACCCTGATGACTCCCATCAAGTTGTAACAGAATAACTACATTCAGTAGACCACTGAGATTTTTTTTTTTTTTGGTTTTCTTTAAAGGGAACTGAAAGCAGCTCCAAAACTAAAGCCAGAGAAAGAAGCTTCTTTTGTCTTTGACACTTAATAAGAGCTTCCCTCCAAACTTTCGATTTCTTTCCTTCTCAGGAGCTGCAGAGGAGTACCAAGGCTCCGCTGGGAATAGGACTGCTTCTCGAATTTGCTCTGCACGTTTCTTTTCTTCTCCCATATGTACTCTGGGCTTGTTCACAGAGGGCAACCTGCTTCATATTTAAATAAAGTGGGGCCTCTTTAACACAATTATGTGTCATAATGCAGGTTTATATAAAACAAATTTGCACCTAATAAAAAATTGACACAAAACTTCACAAGATTTTTGCAATAAAAATTTTAATTGAGATAAAGATAATATCAATGATGATTTTTTGGTTGATTTGGTAAGTTTTGTTTGCAACAATGTTAGTTTAAGATGCAAAAGACTTACATAAATCTTCAGAAAAAAAAAAAAATCACCCTATCTACCCACTGTCTCAAATATTATCCACACATTTTTAGCATGGTGTAACTGTGTTTTAAAGAACAATTATCAACAAGTTTTGCATTTTTCCAATACGGAAAATTGTCATTTAACAAATTATTGATAACTGATTGGTTATTCTCACCGTAAAGTCATGAAAATTAGCAAAGAAAATTCCACCCAAAAGCGTCTGAGATGTAATGGAAGCAGCCATTTTGAAATGAGCATGAAATGGCCTTTTATTGCCCCTAGTGGAATGATGATGAACTACAGGGCAGAAAATGTATAAAATTACACAATATTACCAAAAGTAATGGCTCACCTGCCTTGCCTCCACCTATGAACTTAAGTCCCATCCCATTCCTAACTTGTAGAGTCCAAACTGAGAGGATGTAGGAACTTCAAGATCAAACTGATAAGAACCACAAAGAAAAGGTATAAAGAAATGTATAAAGAAATTCTTATTTCAGGATATGAAGATAAGATGATTTAAAGATCGACAGGCGTTTGAATAATTCCAATACAAATACATGTGTGAACTTGATTGTGGTAACATAATCAAAGCTTCTTTAATTACAACCAATGAGTATTATATTGTAATGTGCAAAAATGATTACTGAAAGGTTTGTATTAAAACTAATAAGCTATTCATTTTGTTTACTTGATCTGCAATGTGTAGCAATAATTACTGGTTTAATGTGATCATGTGTTCTAATAATAATCAATTATTATTACATACTGGTTACCGTCACTGTTTACTTAAATCATGAATGAATGTTTTCTGAAGATAATCATTACTAGGCACTGGATTTTGTTACTTGAAGAGAATCTATCTGATCAGAACCGGATTTTAAAAACTGTAAAACTATAAAATGAATTAACTCAGTAGGGGTGGGATTATATAAGCTTGCTTCTTCCTACTCCTTTTCAATCAATAAATCAAGATCTACTTGTACTTTATTGTACTTTAGTTAATAATCACTGTATTTAATTAAGCAAATGTGATTTAAGTGAAGTTTTTGTTTTGTTTTATTTTCTGTCTTTTTAATCTATGCATTTCATCATTTCTTTAATGACTTTGATAAATATGTGTAAATTCTTTATTGCTTTGACTACAATTCTTGAAATAAATCATTTAAATCAAATCAAAAATCAAAAAATTTTGGTCCACCTTTTGCTTCTATTTCAGCTTCAACTCTTCTGGGAAGGCTGTCCATAAGGTTGAGGAGTGTGTTTGTAGGAATTTTTGACCATTCTTCCAAAAGTGCATAGGTGAGGTCACACACTCATGTTGGTGGAGAAGGCCTGGCTCTCAGTCTCTGCTCTAATTCATCCCAAAGGTGTTCTACTGGGTTCAAGTCAGGACTTTTTGCAGGCCAGTCAAGTTCATCCACACCAGACTGTCCTCCATGTTTTTATGGACTTTGCTTTGTGCACAGGTGCACAGTCATGGAAGGGGCCCGTTCCAACCCGTTACCACAAGGTTGAAAGCATGAAATTGTTCAAAATGTTTTGGTATCCTGAAGCTCTCAGTCAAATTTTATACTCGGAACAATGCAGTCCGAAATGTACTGTTATCCTGGCAACCTCTACAACCTAGGCTCGTCCATCAGATTACCAGATGGAAGAGCGTGATTCATCACTCCAGAGGACGCATCTCCACTGCTATAGAGTCCAGTGGTTGCATGCTTTCGTCAATTGCATCTGACGCTTTGCATGATATGTGTGGCTTGGATGGAGCAGCTTTTTTATACAAGTGTAAAAAGTGCAAGCGGTATTTCACAGCACTGTTTTTCACCTTCCACCCTGAAGTGATGAACGCAAGTGTGCAGACATAATTGAGCAATATTGTTTGACCTTTTTCGCTAACAAGTGCCTTTGCCGTCTTACGGTCTTTGCCACAGGAACAGCTGCTCCAAATCAGCCTGACAACAAAAGCCAGCTGGCAGCTGCGGCTGAATTTGCAGCTGTTTTGACAGTTTGCAGTTGTGCTCATAGCCTGGGGGCTCTTCAGTCAGAAAATTATAAGTGAGACTGCTTTACAAGGGCATGTGGATCCATTAGGGTTAAAAGTACAACTTTGTACTCTTTTTCCACACACTTGTATGTGTCTTCTATAATAACCACCATATTTTGTGGTTAAATGTACCATTTAATCTTTCCTTAAATGCAAATCAAGCAATCTTATCACCAACTTGTGTCAAAACTGCTTGATACGAATTAAAATGTTGCTAATATTGCTTTGGTTTACTGCTTAAGCCAAAGGGTAAACATTACAGTTTTATTATTCAGCTTACAGTATTTATTACCAACATTCAACCCTTTTTCTGTTTTCTTTTCCGTATATTGAAAAAAAATATGGCCTGAGGCGACGACTATTAAAGTTCAGGCTATTAACTGCTTGCTCACATTAAAAGCCTCTGCACTGCAGCTTATCCACTCTATAATCTTGTTTTTTGAAATGCCTTTTCACACCTGTAAATGTTTGTCCGTTCCTCAGTCCATATTCTCTATGTAAGCACAAAGAAGCAATTCAAGTCTCTAGCTGCACCATATTTTGTCTATGCATTTTTTTTAAATAATAGACAAGTAGAACCAACAAAGGCTCTATATAGAAAGTTCCAATATGGTGAAAAGGGTTTACAATTAATAAAACAAAAAAAAAACATAAAAAGATCAGTTTTTCCTACCAGAGGCCTGGGAGCTTGAGGGTCCTGCGCAGTATCTTAGCTGTTCCTACCACTGCGCTTTTCTGGACTGAGAGGTCTGAAGTCTTTCCAGGTATATGTTGTAGCCACTCCTCCAGCTTGGGGGTTACTGCCCCAAGTGCTCCAATCACCACAGGCACCACTGTCACCTTCACTTTCCAGGCTTTTTCCAGTTCTTCTCCAAGTCCCTGGTATTTATCTAGTCTCTCATGTTCTTTCTTCCTGATGTTTCCATCACTTGGCACTGCCACATCCACCACAACGGCTTTCCGTTGAACTTGTTCATAATGCGCTAGCTGCATTAGCGTGTTCACAATAACTGTAGATCCCAACATTGTTTGGAAACACTAGAAAAAAATAATAATAATAAAACACACTCTGACAACGCACTGCTACACACTAGATGTGTCAGCGTACTACCCAACTAAACATTTCGACAAAACCCCCTTCTACCTCTTAAAATCGCTTTGACGTCAGTAAGCACAACCAGAATTAATCCAGATATAAGGTGCTCTTTTGTTTTGTTTAAAAAAAAAAGCCTTTTAAGTGCACCTTATAGTGCGAAAAATACAGTATTCATCATGTATTAAGCCATGTTCACACCGCCCTCAACATTCACACTTCACTTGTGGTTGTGGTTGTGAGCACCATGAAAGACTTTGAAAAGTGTTTGATCACGGTCCTCTGAAACAACATGGAGTAATAAACCAAAGAGCCAAATAATTTCAAGAAATATGACACGTGGATTCATCACTTTACGTAACCTGAATAACAGCAGAGTTCTGACCTGCAGACAACTTGACCTCAACTTTCACCGCAGCTGATATCAGCTGAAGAAGGATATGGACCTGAATCTAATGTCTGCAGACATAACATCGAAGAGAACTATAAACTCTGTTTTGAACCCAGGAGATCAGCTGTTATTAAAAGAAGAAATACCAACCTTGGACAATCGACAGTTATGGACCCTTTTTACTCTTCCCCTACAGCATTACTTTATTATGAAAAAAATAAAAATAAAAAATACAAAAAAATATTTAAAAAGTAAAACAAATGATTAATCACTTATTGAAAATTGTTAAATTGATTGACTTTAAATGATATTACTTCACTTTCTCCAAAACTTGATAAATTGATTCAAAAATCTTTCCTAATGTAGCATAATTTTGCACATGTTTTTAACTTTTGATACTTGATGAAATTTTTGCTATGAAAATTCCTGAAACAGTGTTGTCTGCTTTACTGATATAGTATTATGTTTTATTCATATGAGTGGCTTTTAGAAGTAACATAATCTGCATATAGTTCAGATGACTAATCTGCACTTGCCATGTTGATTTCTAAAATAGTTATTTTTGACGTAATATTTAAGTAATTCATCTTTGTCATGTGCTTTATCGATATCTTATGATTTTTAATTCTGTCTGATAAAAACTGGGAACCGGATATTGATAAATCATGTAATAAAATGGTTACAGTATAATCGGGGTGGGATTATATAAATTCGCTTCCTCCCACTCCCTTTCAAGCAATATTTTTTAATATGTCTAATTATCCTAAGTTTGATTACTTACTGTATGAATGTATAACTGATGTTTATATTGCTGTTGTGTATTATTTCTACTTAATTGCTTGAAATAAACCATTTCAAATCAAATCAAATCAAAAAACTTCCAATGAAGATCTATGTAAATGCTCGTCTCCGTCTCCTGTTTTCAAAACTCTGGTGTTCACACGTAGCTACGAATATTTTTAAAACAATTTTGGGCTCTATGTACAAAACACATGGCCATTGAACATGCATTGAAAGTTTCACCAGGTTGAACTTTGATCAATCAAAAACTCAGATTTGGTACTGACATGAAGGACATCCATCTGACAAAAAAACAAAAAACAGAAAAGAAGCTCCTCTCTGCTAGTCCAGTGTGAACATCATGGACTAAATACACATCACATAAGCGGTGTGAATGTAGCATTAGGCGTAAAAAAGTTTTTAAATCAAACAAACTGTAAAACATTTTTTAGAGTTTTACCAAGTGATTATAGAAAATTGTGCTATTTATTGGAAAAAGTGCAGAAACTGCCCAAAACCTCCAAATTTATGCACAGCATTTAACAGAAGCAACTGAAAATGTAAGAAACTTCTTTCTCGCTGCATTGGAAACGATGACACAAACATGGCATTATGCCAGATCACTTTCATCTGACTTCTAATGTGGATGAGATGACTCTTGCCTTCAAAGTTATGAGTATTTCTGGATTTCTGCGCCCTGGAAAATGGTAAGGCTTTTCAACTCTGCAGCCTAACAGGAAGAAAGAATGTTTCATCTTTTAAAAAGGCTGAAGCATAATAGGAAGATCCAGAATGTAATGAGAAAAGTTAAAACTACTTCCTGATTAAAAAAAAAAATCTATAAAAAGCCTCAAATGTTTTCCTTTTTGACTAAACATGTTAGTTCTTCCGTTAGTCTGTAAATTAACTGAAAATGCTGTGGAGTTGTGAGGAATTATATAATTTCCTACTCCACAGTACTCCTGACATTCTGACTGCTACTTTAATTCTTTGAATTTCATCTCTGGTGAGTGATTAGAAATAAAAATAAAAGACAAAACTAGAAAAATTACATAAAAGCCTTTGGAGAGATGCCTGTTCTCAGTGAAACGCCTTCTGTTTTACACTTTATTGAGTTCTGACTATTACGTTACTAAAAGTTATTTCAAACCATCACTGTGATGGGAGGGAATATTTTACACAGAGATAATGGAAAGCTATGTTCACACCGCCCTCGGAAATGTGCATATAAGCGACCACTTACAATGAGAAGTTCACACATTTCTATCCGTGTTTCGGGATTTCGTGTTCAAAACTCTTGGGTTGATGCATTACTTTGCAAGTTTCTATGCCCAATTTTGGGCTCCACATACAAAACGTTGAAAGCATGTTGAAATGTAAACCAGATCAAAGTTTGGCTAGTCGGAGACTTGGATTTGGTAGTGACCTATGTATGGCACTCTTTTGAATTTTCAGACGTACAAATCATTTGGAAAATGTTAATGAAGGAGAAATTAATGATTGTGGTTTTTGGATTCATATGACAGCAACTCTTTCATATATCGGAATGGAGCTATGAATGAAAAAGCCAGGAGCAAGGCTGAGAAAATTGGCACTGCTGTGCCATGTTGGAGGTGGACATGCGCTAGTAAACAGTTACAAAAGAAGAAGAAGCCCCTTCCTTTATGTCCAGTGTGAACACCATAGACTAAATGTGCTTTCAAAAATGTGAGTTTAGCACATTCTTGTACTCACGTCACATTTCCAGTCTCTTAAAAATAGATATAACATACTGTTTAGTGTTAAAGTTATGGTTCAGCCACTTCTAGATACATCATGTTTTAACTTGAAGGTTATTTGAATACAATTTATAGAGATCGTTTATGGAACTGATGCCTTAGTAAATAAAAAAACAACACAAAAAAAACATAAAACTGCAGTTTGTAGTCTAAACCAACACAGCTGTGTCATTTTCAATTTCTTCAGAATAATGAATCTCCAATTTGTAAGAAAAACAATATGTTAATCATTAATCCCAGTTCACCAGAATAGATAGCAGAAGTTAAAGGTCCTAAAAAAAATTCTTTCATTTGTGCCGTTCCAGAAATTAAGGGATTAATTAATCTGTTACCTTTCAGGTGTGTGTGGTCAAAGTCAACAAAGACTGAAGACATGATTGTGATTAGAGTTTGTCCCCCAGCTCTGTTAGATTAACAAGCGCGTAATGAATCAATCTAAACAGCCTCTAATATTCATCATCCAAAGCCCACAGCGAAATAAAAAAACTGCAGCTCTTATTGTGAAAGGATTTTTCCCTGTTGCATGGAAAGTATAAACTTAGTGGAAATTTGTATATCTCATTTAACAATGCATAATGCCTTTATAAAAGCTAGAGACAAGCACACAACCAAGCCAGGAATTTGGTTAATACAGGCAATCAGGCGGAAGCTAAGACCACGCTTGCTGACACAAAGGGCTTTGATTTTTTAAGGGGGATTTTTATACTGGACACTCCTGTGGAGCCGGTCCAGCTGGGTTGGGGAAGCCCCCAAAATCTGCCCTTTCATTTGGTTTACCATGCAGACCCAACCCCCTGGAAAGTCTTGCAGTTTGCAGTCTTTTTTTTTAATGCATAAAATGAAGGGGGGAAAAAAAACAACTGGTTAGTCATGATAGATATTAGACATCGCCAAGTAGCTTTATCTACACACTTTATCACACACACACTTTATATACATACTTACAAATCCTTAAAGTTTTTATGAAATGTGCTTCTTTAACTATATTTCTTTACCTGCATTTACAGGAGTAGCTACTCTTTAATTTATTGAATCATCTGTATTCACACTGTAAAAGAAACGTACCAGGGTTCACTTGCAAGTGAAATGAGACCCTCGTTTTAATGCTGGAGAAGAGTTTCTTTTTTTGGTCCACAACCAAACTAAGGTGAGTGTTCACACTTGCATAATCAAGCACGCTCAGTTACAAACTGTCGTGTGGATCAACATTAAATCACCTTAAGACCCACTTTTCCATTACAGAACAAAAATGCACTTATATTGTTGGAGGTTTAAAGTCAATCAAAGCGCAACATTCTCACAAAATGTCACCGTCTGCTGTCCCAGTTTGTGTGTGAGGGCAATTTCCACTCCAAAGGAGAGATTGTGTTATCAGTGCAATTCCTTCAGAGGTTTACAAGTTCTCATTTGTGAATTGAGCTCAGTCACAGATCTACATGGAGATAAAGTTGGTGAAAGACAGGCAGCATGATTATTCTTTTAATTATCGCACAGCTGCTGCAAACAGACGGTAGCATTGGCGTGTAATCATCATGATGATAAACATGCAGACCACAGGTACGGCCTTCTGCAGGTTATCACTGGATGACTCTTTATAAATAAAAATATGAAAGGTGAGCGGTGGAGTTGCAGAGACATGTTGACTTTGTAAACACGGCACGCTCACGTGGACATGCTCTCAGGAGGGCTCTGGGTGACTCACCATCAGCTCGCACTGTCGTTTGGCTCGTCGCATCCTCGCTGGGGGCTTTGCTTGGAATGACGAATGTGTTCTAAAAGTCAAACAATCATTTGTTGTCATCACTCCATGGTCTCCGTGGAAGCCATGATTATATATTGGATGACAGAAACATCTCTGAGAGGAAAAGACACGAGTTCCTCAGCTGTTTTAACATGAATGTTTTAGGGAGAGCATCTCACAGTCTGAAATGATACAGATGATGGTGATGGTGTCCCACCTGTTGTCATATTTACTCACTTACTTTGTGGGTTCTCTTCCCTTTATTTATTTTATAATTCATTTGGTCACTTTTGTAACTGCCGGATGGGTCTGAAATTGCATGTATTATCATTCATTTTTATATTTTTTCAAGCATTCTATGACTTTTTGTATATTATTTTTTACATTCATGTCAAAAGAGATGGTAGTGAATCTTAGTTCAACACTTTGTCTAGTTTGATCACAATTGTAATGCTTGTCCTCTTCATCGAAGTAAAACTCCTTTGCCCGAAGCTAATGGCTTTGGCTGTTTACCAGTTTTAGAGTCATGAAACAGTAAGGTCCCCTGTTTCAAAATATCTGTTTTTATCTGTTTTACAACTTGTAATTGGAGCATTTTTATTTTATGCAGTGGACATTCATGCACACATTAGGCTGACAAGGGTCTTCCTTTCAATTTCAGGTACCTGGGACGAGCTTGCCTCACCTCCATACTAAGAGGACTTACTTTACATACCTTTTATTTGTGTTATTTTATTGTAAAATCACCTGAGAACTTCTTTTAAAAAATTGTTTATTTCAAGCTTACATTCACCCTTTCTCGAGACATCCTTGCCCTATTTGAGCTGCACCATATTTCACTTGTAACAGAGCTTTAAACTTTCATGAATTTAAAAAGGTGCCATTTATTTTGAAATAAACATCTACATTTGTCGATAAGAACAAAAGTATTACTTTTTTCCATCAATGTTACTGTTCTGATCCTTTTTTGTGTAACCTTTCAACCATAGAAAGATTGTATTTTTGACATTTAATTTTCCTTGTAATCCATATAAGGGTTTATTATTCTTTGCCCTATTTACTTACTTTTGTTATTTATCAATACTGTGCTTTACCCTTCCTTTGCAGTGCGCTTTTCTGGTTTAACTTTAGTAAAGACTGCTACAGTAGATCTTCCAGAATCTCACCTGAACAATAACTCTATGGGGCGTATATCGACCCAGGAGGAGCCCCTGTTGCAGATCCTGAACAAGGTGGAGATAAATTTTCAGATCTCTGTGGGATACCTCGATCTCTCTCAGGAAGTGCTGTCTTGGAGGTGGGTGGTTCAGGCATCTTTGCTGAAGTAGCTGTCAAAGGAGAACTTGGATTAGTGTGGCATGGATGGACACATCGGGCGTACATTTAGGTTGGAACGCTCGAAAATATTTGTCCCAATTCACTTAAACTCAACATGAACTGATAGAAATGAGTAACTTGCCATCAATAATCATAGTTACAGATCATGTGCTTTAAAGAAAATAAAAAATTTTAAATCACATCACTTTCGCACACACACAATATAGTAATACAGAACAAACTAACAATGAGTTTGTGTCTTTTTTTCTGGCTTGTAAACCTGCTTGTAAACTTTTTTTTTTCATTTTGTCATTTTACTCATCTTCCTTCTTTCTTTTGTCTGCTTTGTGCTTCAGTGCCATCGGTGGAACTCTGATTCAGAGAGGATGTTCTGTTTAAGTATAAAACTGTACATAACGATTGAACTTATGCATGACCTATTAAATGTAATTAAACTGAAATGAAAAAAGAGTTAGTATATGATTTCACATCTCAATGTTTGTCTTTCGAGCAAGAAAAACAAGCAAAAACTGGTCATCTTCACTTTTTTCATTAGCAGCTGTTAGTTTTCATTTTCACAAAGACTTTCAGATCAAATTGTTATCATTGACCAAAATCAAAGTTTCCATCCAACAGATGTGTTTTTAATATTTTATTTTGTTTAATGAGTTTATTTTTTTGGTTTTCCTTTCATGATGACAAAATTTGACTGTAGAAAAAATGTGACGAAAGTAAAACTGTTTGGTTCACATTTTATTTTGTGTTTTTGTACTTTTATTGAATATTTCAAGTTATTAAAACTAAAAAAGAACAGAAATCCTTAACTGTTGAAATTTGCTCGAGGGGTTGAAGGTTTTCAGCACCATGGATAGCTCCAAAATCATCCTTCCTTCTTTAAGTAAGTATAATAGGAAAGAAATACGGCATTTCTTTAATTGATTTAACATTTCCAGCATTTCAAAAGCTTAAACTAACTGCATTTAATAGTTGAATGAAAATATCTTAAATGCTGATAAATGTTTTATTTAATTTTTTTTTATTTAATTTTACATTGTAAATTAGTGTTACAAAGATTTATAGACATGTCTGCATGCAGAACTAGCAGACTGTAGAAATGTTTTTAGAGCATCCAGCTATTTTTAAAGTTTTGGTCCATTATTGTTTTATACTTTCAACTTTTTTCAGACGAGACAGAATCCATCATCTTATGATGGTCAACCAAATTGTTGAGTTTTTGAGTATTTCTGCATCTCAGGTGTTACTAAACAGAAACATTTATTCCTAATGAATATGAAAACATGTTTTTATTCTTTTTAGTTTTTTTCAGTTTCTAGTTACAGCACTACAGAGTAAAAAACAGTTTTTTTTATTTCGTAAGAAGTGTAACCATCTGATGCCCTGCACTCCCTAAAGCTGCATTCATTCATCCAAAAATGTCGTGGTTTATGGTCAGTGTATGCTGACATGTCTTTAGAATTGATGTTTGCCTCTGAGAGGAAGCAGCTTCACCATCTGCCGATTTCCTCAGGCTTCAGCACAGAGATCAGCGGTCTCTGAAGGAAAGAAAGGGAAGGCCAAACAGGGCTGCAGCCAAAAGAGATGGGCCAAGATAAACAGATTCTGAGTTAGATTTTGGAAAACGCTTGCTGGCTGTATTTGTGGTTGTTTGTTCAAAATAAGAAAAATATCTCCAGCTAAACAGAAAGTGAATGTCACAAAAAAATGAAAAAAAAAATGGAAAGAAAAACACAGTTAAAGCAGAAAAGAAAAGATTTGCAAGTTAAAAAAAGATATCTGCTCATACATGTTCAGACACATAGTTGACGTTCGGCTTAAATCAGTAACATCAGTTAATGTGATCTTTTTTTTGGAGGCAAATTAATTCTTGGGGGAGTTTTTTTATTTCTATTTCACTGGATCCAAATTGTATTCAACCTTGTTTGTTTTTATTATCCTGTGTTTTTTTTTCACATGACCTTTGTGCTCATGAGAAAATAGACATTTTCAACTACTTGTTTACCCAGATCTGATTCACAGATGTGTGTCCCAACCTTTACGTCGCGGCTCGTATTCTTTTGTCTGTTCCATGTCAAACAGAAGTGGCGCTTTGTCTCTTTTATGAGGCCGTTCTCGCTTTCTCCCTCATTACATTCAGAAATGTTGACAAATTGGAGCCATTCTTCAGCGCGGACATGTTGATGTGTTTGGCCTCTGCAAAAATTGCCCCGTTACCGTTTAGCTGTGTTGTGACTGTTCTGACAGGCTGTCTGAACGTGCGAGTGGTTCGCTCACTGCCTGCCTTTTGTCATTTCTCTGGGTGACTGATTTGCAGGACAGCTGAATGACCGTCCAGTCATACAGGATGACAGACTGATTAAATGTATTTGTACGGGTGATTGACTGGATGGTATCGGTTTGTGGGTCTGAGTCATTGACTATCTGACAGAATGAGTTGTTAAGGAGTTGCACTCAGCTGTACCTCTATGACCCAATTGTTTCGGCTTGAAAATTGATGTTTACCAGATGCTAAACTGTTCTAACAGGCAAATAATTTACAGCAGTCTGCTTTAGCTGTAACATTCAATGAATGGCGTCAGCAAGGCCAAGCTATTTTCAAATTTGAAGCATTAAAAGAACATTTAAATGTAGCAGTTCCTTTAATCGCCACTGGGGGCTGATTTCAAAAGAGAGTAACTTCCCATTTACTCACTTTACACAAAAAATAAATGTATTCATAATTTTGTTCCAGACATATTTTTGAGCAATGTTGCTTTACAATTTATTTTCTTTGCTCTTCACTTCTGATATGACTGTTCAATTGTGTACATTACTAGGGTTAGGTTTCTTTGATTGGCAGGGAGGTGGATCAAGCAAAATATCATAAAAACAAATAAAAAAAACGTATTTTTTAACTGAAATTTACGAAAAGCATGTTTGGAAGAAATCATAAAAAAGACATATAAAAGTGTATATTGTTAGATGTTGGCCTTAAACAGCAGGACTGCAGGAAAAAAATTGATCAAATACCTAGCCAAAATTGTAAGCCTATTGATGTAAATCGAACCACTTTGACTCCAAAATCACCTTAATTTAGCAATCAAATTGACATGTAAAGTAGCATCTGAGAAAAATAAAAATCTTCAATCATTCTGGGAACAAGAAAACAAAAGCACACACACACAATATAGTAATACAGAACAAACTAACAATGAGTTTGTGTCTTTTTTTCTGGCTTGTAAACCTGCTTGTAAACTTTTTTTTTTCATTTTGTCATTTTACTCATCTTCCTTCTTTCTTTTGTCTGCTTTGTGCTTCAGTGCCATCGGTGGAACTCTGATTCAGAGAGGATGTTCTGTTTAAGTATAAAACTGTACATAACGATTGAACTTATGCATGACCTATTAAATGTAATTAAACTGAAATGAAAAAAGAGTTAGTATATGATTTCACATCTCAATGTTTGTCTTTCGAGCAAGAAAAACAAGCAAAAACTGGTCATCTTCACTTTTTTCATTAGCAGCTGTTAGTTTTCATTTTCACAAAGACTTTCAGATCAAATTGTTATCATTGACCAAAATCAAAGTTTCCATCCAACAGATGTGTTTTTAATATTTTATTTTGTTTAATGAGTTTATTTTTTTGGTTTTCCTTTCATGATGACAAAATTTGACTGTAGAAAAAATGTGACGAAAGTAAAACTGTTTGGTTCACATTTTATTTTGTGTTTTTGTACTTTTATTGAATATTTCAAGTTATTAAAACTAAAAAAGAACAGAAATCCTTAACTGTTGAAATTTGCTCGAGGGGTTGAAGGTTTTCAGCACCATGGATAGCTCCAAAATCATCCTTCCTTCTTTAAGTAAGTATAATAGGAAAGAACAAGAAAACAAAAGCATGAGTGATTTTTTTTTTAATGGCTGGATAACATTCAAGTGTCAAGGGGTTAACGATGTCAAAGTAAAAGCACAGACTGAAAACTAGAAATCCAGTGGTTGCATTTTGGTAACAAGTTAAAGACTGGATGTATCATTTTTGTTGTGCGTATTTGCTTACAAAGGTCAAAAAAGAAAAAGCATCAGCATTAAATGATCAAAAAGACGGTCATTATTATTATTTTCTTCCCTCGCCTGCAGTGAGTCATTGCAGTTCATCACATGTTCCCTCCCTTCATCTCAGTCTGCCCTCATCCAAAAACTTTTGAAATTATTCATCATTTCTCTGGTTCTGCAACACTACTTTCCACTACATTCCGATCTTTTTTATTTCCATTCGTCTTCCTCTGCCTGTTCCCATCAGTGTCTTCCTCTCTTGAGCAAACCTTGCGAGCAGGAGAGCAGGAAGAAGGTCACCATTCGGCTTCCATCAGTTTGGCATCCTGTTCCCTCCATTCGAACAAATGCATTATTCATGGCTTCATGTTTTTTTAATTGTTTTTTTTTTTTGTTCATCAGTATCAGACTATTTTTTGTTTGCTTTCATCCCTCTTTAGCATTTTTCCTCTCTGCATCTATTTGTGTCCTTTATCTTATCTCATCGCCACAACGATACACTTCTACTGTTCTACTAATAATAGCTACAATAATCCTAACTCTCTTGTTCGTCGTGTTATCAATGCTTCACACCAGCATCTACAATGATGATATTCCACATTACTTTTATTTTTGTTTTAGCCAGAAAATGTTGGTATTCTAACCCACTACAGTGATGAAAACTTGTTTTTTCCATTTATTGGCATAAATTAAAAAAAAAAAAAAAAAAAAAAAATCCAAGTCATGACATTATTTTACCATTCAGTACATTTTTATGGAAAATTAATGACACATTAAATGAGCAAATGATAAATTGTTTTTTTTTTTTCCTGTTGGGGGGTAATGTTGCTTTTCCCCCCTTGACAATTGTGACATTACTGCTTACAGAAAAAGCTGAAGTCAACTACCTCTAAAAAAAAAAAAAAAGAAAGAAAAAATAACGAGAAAACCATTAAATTTTCATAATGAGAATCATTTTTTATCTTTACAGTAACTAGTAAAAAGTCAAATTTTCGACAAACGTACAGAGTCTGAGTCATTGAGTGAGGTGAGCTGCTTTTAGTAGGCTGTCTCATTTACCAACTGAAATTTTATTTTATTTTGTCAAAATTTGGGATGTGCAATACATTTCTGGAAAAAAAATAACATTAAATTACTACCACTGTGATCCCATAGTAATGTAGGCCTATATTACTGAAAAGAAAAAAACTTGGTGTACCTGAAAAATAAAAGTAAGAGCAATGGGTTATTAATCATTTTGAGGTATTCTGCTTTGTTCTGCCTTTTTATGTTAGTTTGCTCTCCTTCTTGGAAAAAGATTTAAGGAAAAAAAAAAGCAGAAAGCATTTTGAAATCTGCAGCATCACCCAGAAAATAATTATCATGCAAATCATCTCAAAACAGCATCTGTGCTTGGATTATATAAGTGTTTACATAATGATCTCCTAAACACAAAGTTAGAGACAACAGACGTCACAAGTGTTTACTCTAGTAACCAGCTTCTATTCTTACCTCAAAGGCGGCTCGATCATAAATAGGGTTTAATTACTTCTGTTTTATTTAGGTTTGTCGATTTTTGGTTTAACTTTTTTTGTTCATTTACACAAAATTTTAGGCGATGCTATAAGATCAGTGTTTGCTGTGTGTGTTCGATTGTCTTTTGTTTGTGTTGCCGATTGGTTTGGTTATGTGACAAAGTGCTGATGAATGCAACGCTCACTGTGATTTTCTGAAAGCTAACCAGATCTTCACGCATTACATGTCTTTGACTTTGTTTAGCTTTCTTTTTAAACAATTTGAAAAGATGAAAACTATTGTAAATTGGATGCACGTTCAGGTGATACCAATATTTGAAAAAGAACTAAAAGTTTTGTTATGCTATATAGTATGCTATAAATGTGGTCTACAGGTCAAACCCTTTTGTAACCAAGTATGACTCTGCAGCAAGCGTTTGACGATGTGAAACGGTTTTTCCAGAGAACTTCTGATGCTACATTCACACGAGGCTCGGAAATGCACCGTCGAGCGACCGCTTCCAATGAAAGGTCTACATAAATACACGTTTCAGGCTTCTGCGTTGAAAACTCTTGTTATTGCGTCGCCATGCAAGTCTGTTCTTGGGTTCTAAGTACAAAACACGCTGCAATTACATCATGTGGCAAGTTAAACCAGTCGAACTGTGACCAACTAGGCACTTGGATTTGGTAGTGATGTATAGGAGCATCCTTCTCTAAACACAGAAGTGCCTGTTGACAAATGATTATGGAGGAGAAATTAATCATTTCAGTTTGTGCCCAGTCAGCATTATATGACACCAAGTCTTTCATGTATCGCAATGGAGCTGTGAAAGAAAAAACTGTAACATAACTCACAATATTTACAAACACTCCAGTATTTCGCACCAGGCCTCTTCTACTGTGAATACTTGAAGACCAAATACTAAAATCAACGTTCAGCGAGTTCTTGAACGCTCCACACATGCTTAGTGTAAACGTAGCTGAAGACTGCAGTGGATCACACATCAAAAGCCAGTAGTGGAATGAGTATTAAAACTGTTTCCTGTGGTCTTTTAATATGATTATGCCATTTTAGCCTAAATTTCAAAAACTTGTGTTGTTTTTCTAGAACATCGTTTCTGCAAAGTGGCAGCCCGGCCCCTTTTCCCCTCCCCGTTGCTAAGACTTCTTAGTTTACAAGCTCTGCCAGAAGTTTCCAGCCCCGCACACCTCCTACCCAACATTACCAGTGCAACAAAAACGGTGCGTTTGAAGCTATCCAGCCGTACAGTTCTGATCCAGGTCAGACGAGGAAAACGAAGACGTATGGATCTAGTTGTCCAAAAGTGGATGCATCAGAAGGATGTGGCCCAGTGTCATTTTTTTTACATGACAAATACAACCTTTTTCAAACTCAATATTTTTGACTCCTCTTGATTTTTAATGATTTGAATACAGAAAATACTCAAATGCAATTTTGATATTAAATTTTATTTATACATGGCCTCCATCATCAGAAAAATGCCATAAGAACATGTTATGAACTCCAAAAGCACAATATTTGTCAGTGTGGGTCTTTAAAATAAACGTCATTGAAGTTCCAAAACTTCTTATTAACTTGATCACTTCTGGTTGATCCCATTGATCTCCTCACCCCCCCGAATACTGCCTTCATAAGCGATGTGGCTGTTTGAAGCGCTCCTTATTGTACATTCACAAAACCTTCATACATTAAAGTCCTATCTGATGTCAGGGACAAGCTGCGAGTGTGGTTGCCTCTGATAGGACTTGTTGCTCAAATGACCTGCTGGCACGGGATGTAAACTTTCTTATCTCCTATTGGCGGGGTCTGCCAGCTGATTTATCCCCTGTTCTCTCTGCAGCAGCATCATAACTCCAAGCCGCTTTTAGTATCCCAATTTCAAGCCGCACTGTTTATTGCAAACTGTAATGTTTGGCTTTGTCGTAAAATATTACATGAGCCCTTTTTCATTGGAAGAAGCGGCGGCGGTACTGTACATGGACGTATTAGACAAGCACCGCCGAATGCTCCGCCATCTCAATAGCTTGTAACAAATGAGTGTAGATAAGGCTGTTTAGGTGGAACTGCGGCACTTCATCATTTTCTGCGGCAATAATTATTGTACTTCGGCTTTTTTTTCTTCTACTCACTCCGGCTAGAGAGGCTGGTTGGTTGAATTATGCATATTTGTTTGCTGCTTTCATTACAGAAGCAGATGTCTCTGTCTAAATAATAAAGGGTTTTAGAGTGTTATGTTGCTTCTCTGTCTCTGGCTGCAGAGATGATGAGCGCTGTGGGGCTCGCAGCTCACCGTGACTAAAACCTTTTGGCTGTGCTGCGCGTGATCTCGCCGCAGTTCAAGCTGACATCCAGTCGCTGCATGGTCAGAGGCTTATTTTGCAAGAGAGTTTCTTTTTTTTTTTTATCTTTGGGTCGTGTCTTTTCGCCATCATCGTCATTGCTTTCCGTGTGACATATAAGGCTGTCAAGTGGCTAATTCACTGCAGATGCAAACCAGTTCAACTGTGAAACTTGTCACAAATGTGCCTTTGCACATCATTTGCTTGTTCCACCTAGTTTTTCTTTTTTTTTTTTAAGTTGCTTGAAGGCTTACAAGCTTTTTTCCAAATTGTTTGTTATTATCACCCTCAGGTTTCCTCAGGCTAAAAGAAAACCCTGATAAATGTTTCATTTTTTCCCATTATTATTGTTGCTTGCTACATAATCGGCGCATATGCTTAAAGTTTTGGCTTCCGGCAACACCGGTGCAAAAACCAAAACGGAATTTCATGTTTGTAGGACGTGTGAAAACAAATGGGCTTTAAAAATAAAGACGTGCTACTCCCCCCCACATCCTACGGTAACACACATTGTTTTCTTCCCCAACAAGCTAAATTCTTCTGCTCCGACTTGCAGATTTGAAAATCGAGTTTTAAACTGAATTTATTTCTGGCTCTTGCCTCCTTTCAAATAAACTCCTTTTGCTGGATCTGGCTCTCCCCACACATCCTTTGCTCCTCACAGCTGCTCTGACTCCCATTCTGACTCTAAAAGCTTGTCAGAGTGATAACTGTCAAGCTTTCAGTGAAATGTAGCCCGAGGTGAAAGCAAACCTCAGACATCTCAGATGTTAAAGGGGTGGATGTACGAGGCAATGTGCTTTACAAGGAGCGAAAAGGACTTACAGCAGCTTTCCACTGGTTTTGCGGCTGGGCGGAGAGGCTCTCGAGTGTTTTGACTTTGCTGGTTGTTTCTTCACTTTATTTTTTTAAATGAAGGATTGATGGAGGGCACAAATGCAAGAGAAGTGGATGTAGAAAACTCAGAGCATGTAACAATTTGCTACACTGGCCAAAAATATTTAATTTAACTAAACCATGACAGAAAAAAATACATTAGCATTTGCCCAGGAACTAGTACAATAGTCTTTAAGCAAAGGGGCAGGAGGATGTGTAAGCAAAACAGGACTTTTAATAATCAGAATGTTTTGAATACAAGGAAGCAGCGCCCTGCGACAGACAGCCGAACTGTTCAGGGTGAAACCCTGCCTTCGCCCACAAGTGGCGGGATAGGCTCCGGCAGCCCTGTGACCCCGAAAAAGGAATAAACCTAAGAAGGAATGACAAGGAAGCAGTGATCGATCTGACTTGGCCTGAGTCAATATTTCTATGGCAACCACTCTCGCCAATCAGGAGAGGGCTTGTTGGAATGCCACACCCCTACCACTTGAAAGTGAGCTCCAGAGCAGAGGTGCCCAATCCAGGCCTCGAGGGCCGGTGTCCTACATCTTTTCCAACCAACCAGCCACTGAAGCTTCTTATTGGCTAAACACACTTGATCTAGGTAATCAACTGCAGACGAGGCAGGGTTTCTGGCAAACGAGCAGGAGGCTGGCCCTGGAGGCCTGGATTTGGGCACCCCTGCTCTAGAGGATCTGTCAAACATTTTTGAATGTTGGATGTGAGGCCACAATTTTATTGAGAAATCTGATTGGTCAGTTTTTAACTTCAATAACTTGCACTACAGAAAACATGTGAAAAAAATAAGATTAGCATTAGCAAAAACATGTTAGCAAAGGTATTAGAGCCAGAATGGTTATTCTGTCAAATAGAATGAGTAATAGCTGTTTATTGCTCAATAGAATTCTATGGGGTTTTGGCTCCTTGGAACCAGCTGATACTTCATGTTTGTAACGTAAAGGAGGAGGGGTCCCTCAGTCCAGTTCTCTTATACAAGTCAATGGTTTAACCCAAAAATCCAACCTCTTAATGCAGTGACTGACTTGACACTAGATTTGAACCCACAACCTTCAAGTTCCAGAGCGGACACTCAGCCACCCATTTTTGTCACATTCAATTGTTACTGAAGTTATCTGGACACCCCTAGAATGTTTTCTGGAGGTGCCACTGCAGCACAGTCATATATAAAAAAATGGGACGTTATTCCTGGGAATTTATGAAACTACAAAAGAAAAACTTATAAAAATAAATACATGCTTAAACATTTTAGCTCATCTTACATTACTGGAATTATTTCTATTCAAACAAGATCACTGACCAAATATATTTCTTACCTCTTTAACTTTCCACAAAGTCACACAGAATTCAATTTAGTCATATCTGTGTAACATTTTAAACTAAACTCAGAAAAGTTCCATCAACAGCTTTTACTCCATGTAGTCATGGGGTAATATAGAGGATATCCTGCCCTGAAGGCCTGTGCTCTGTGAACACAAAGAGCAAGTGAAATGCTAGAGCTGCAGCGTCAGCAAAGACAGACGCAGGAAGAGGTGCATATAAAAGTGTGGGGATGAAACTACTGACTATTTTAGTTGTTGATTTATGTACATGTTATGTCTGTATTTTGTTGATTACTTAGGATTATTTTTACTTTATTCACTACTTTAAATTCTTTGGTTAAAAAAAAACAAAAAACATTGGCAAACTCCAAAAGACTGAAACTTTTATTAATACTTTCTTATGCTTTGAGTAAGGTTGAATAATAAACATTAGTTAACTGTTAACTAATACATTAAATAATGCACTTGATCCAAGGTAATTCATAAAAATGCTTCTTAAACATAACAGATAAACAATGCTAAATTATGCATTTACCAACGTTAATAAAGGGCATGTTATTATAAAGTGTTACTGGCATTTTGTATTCATCTTATTGCATATTTGCATCAAGGTTGCAGCAAAAGTATTCTAATTTGGCTTTTTAAGATTAGATTTTGAATTATCGTGGATGTTCTCTCATTTCAATTTTTTAATCCTCTTAAAAAGTGTGAGGAAACGTACCTGCACTTTCATTAGCCAGTTTTTTTCTGTAATTATTTCAGTCAGATGTTTCACATGTTTTGCAACAGATGTGTGCCATTTTTTTAATTTTTATTGTTATAAAAAACAGTTTGTGAAATCTGCTTTTAGTTGAGTATCTTAGTCGACATAAACGTCATAGGTAAAGCAGCTTTTAAAGACTCTATTTCTCATTGACATGATGGGCATGGGCAAAGGGGGACAAAGCCCCCCAAAAGGCTGTGACTGATTCTCAAAATGTGATGGCCTGTACCTAGATTTATTTGGGGGTGAAGAAATACATTAAAAAAAAAAAAACGAATCACAAAAAAAAACAAATTTTGCAAATAAAAGGCAAAAAATATCCAGGGATGGACAGACGCAAATATACAAACATAAACACAAAAAGTAAATGCAGCCTAAACAATGCACAAACCAGTGTCCTGCTTGTGCCTGTTCCAAGTCTGGTAAATGCAGAGGGTAATATGAGGCAGAGCATTCAACATAAAACTTTTCAAGACACTTTGGGATGTAGATAGAATACCTACCCTGGTGTTTTTACTTACATCCCATAGTTGGGCTGGCTTGATCCTGGCCTGATTGACATGTGAAGAAAAACTGTTGTGATTTCCCCAAGTAAAGAATTCATAAAAGGTTCCTCTCAGGCAGTCTGTTATTGACTTGTCCAAGGCAAACACACAGTTCTTCCAGTGAGAAGATGAAGGTGAAGACGACACACCAGAGGGAAGCATCTACATATGTGAGCTGCACAAGGACACTCGTGAATGTTCTACACCTAAAGCAAATGCATAAGGAGCTTCCATCCATCTCCGTGCTTATAGTCTTGAATACAACAAACAGTGGAGTCATATTCATAACAGACTTAGATATGAACAGTGTTTTCAGTGTATAGATGTGAAAAAGGAACACTGAAATATTGTGTTTGAAACAGATAATTCAGGCATATAATTTGTGTTTTACCTGCGTCTGTTTTCCACTTTCGGTGAAACGGGGACACCTGGTGGATATGACTGAAAGTGCATACAGTATTCTGTCTTTACATCAAACCTTCAAGGTTTTATTGGTGATCTTAAAAACCATATTGCCTAGAATGACTTTAGACATAAATAAAAACATACAGGATGTAAAAAAAATAGTAAATTATATAGCGCTTTTCTACCTTACTCGAAGGCCCAAAGCGCTTAACAGTCACACACACATTCACACACTGGTGCCAGCTCCGCTGCCGAACACTGGCAGAGGCAAGGTGGGGTCCAGTGTCTTGCCCAAGGACACATCGACTCATGGGCGTGCAAGCCGGGAATCTAAACTTCAATCTTACGATCTTCGGTCGACCGCCCTTCCGCTGCACCATGGCCGCAGCGGAAGGGCAACAACAACAACTTTAAAACTAGGAAAATATTTATTCAAGAAGAAAGTCATGAAAGTGTCAAAACATTGACAATGTCATTACTTTAGTATCTTCCAGTTAATTTGTTTAACGTTTTTACACAGCATGTGTTTCTTAAGGAATTCATTTATTGTGTTGGTTCATATCTCATAGTAACTAACTGTAGAAATGGATTCATAAAAAGTAAATGAAGGCAGTACGGACAAAGATGTTCAGCAGCAGCAGTTGCTCAGATCTACTGTTTGCAGACACAGGTAACACCGAATGGATGTCTGATGGTATCAAAGGAGCAACTAACTGATTGTTTTGCAAGACTGTCTCTAAAATCCCAAGGAAATCAGTACACTCAAGAGCAAGCAGATGAGCTATAGGTGGAACCACTGGAGTGTGCTAAAGACTCACTTTTAACTGTTTTAAGTATGTTCTTGTGGCAGTTTTCTCATAATGGAGGACAAATATGCATTTTGCATTTTGCAAGTATGCATTTTGTTCAAATTGTAGTGAATCAGGGGGAAGACTATAAAAGGTTGTTTTGGAAAAAGCTTGTAAGTATGAAGCAGGAGCCACAAGCTCCCTGCTCTGCTAAATTTCTGATGCATCCACTTTTATTGGCAAAATATTAGTATTTTTCAGAATAAAACCCTTGCAACTGAGAGAATCCAAACTAATAAAGAAAACCGAGTTAGCGCAGTTAGCGGCCTGCAGGTGACGCTGCAGCAAAGAAGAAGAAAGTGTGGAAGACCAGCAGATGTGTGGTTTGGTGCCCTACTGTTAGAAATTTACAACTTAAAGGTTGTGAAAAATTCTCGAATCCAAGCAGGATTGCATTCTACTAACATCAGTGTGAGGAAGACATAGGAAAAAATCCTGCGGATTTGAAGTGTTCGTTATGTGGATCGCATATTCATGAGGTCAGAAGTCCTTGTTACAGACAATGTTGTGTTCAGGGGAATTCAGCCAGAACGGAACATGGTGACTAATACCCAACATGACAGCTCTCGTCTTCAGTTTCCACCGTTTGCATGCTGACATCCTGTTTAAAGATGAGATTTTGAAAAATCCCTGGAGGAATAACAATCAGTCATGGCAATGACTTACATCGGAACATCTGTCAACAAACCTTCTCATCAACTCCCTTCTGAACAATGGCAACTAAAGTCTGCTTACTCGCCAACTAATCACTGATCTCCTCTACTCTCAGTGTCAAAAACAGATTAGGATTTTTAAAGCATTTCTCACCACTTGGCTTTAGCATTCTTTAAACGTTGCTAAAGCGCCGTCAGCCACCAAAGCCATAGTTATTACCTTGCTTAGTTTTTTTTCCCCACCCCTTTTATTATCCATTACAAAGAAAGAAAATGGAGGGAAAAAAAAGGAAACTTCCAGCACACTGACTCTTATTGTCCTCATTCTTCAAATTCTGCATCACCTGCCAACGGTCGATATCCAACTTCACAAAAGGTGGCAATATTCTATTTCAGTCGCTTTTTTCCCTCCTGCAGTGCAGCTTTTTAGAACCTGATGTTCCTACTCAAAGGCTCTGTTCTCATGGCTCCGCCCATTGTCAATCATGGCCTAATTCTCTTTATTTTTTGGGGTAAATGTTCAGTATAAAAAAAAAAGTTTGATTTCAGAGATTAAAATAATAAGATGACATTTTATGTTTAAAGACACTAAGAGTTTATTTCTTGATTTTTCTCATTTTTGGTCTTTTGTGCACCCACAAAAAAATAAATAAAATAAAATAAAAATAGAGTGCAAATCTTTTTCCAGGCTTATTCTTTCACAGCTCTATTCTGACATATGAAAGACTTGGTGTCATAGAATTCTGCCTGGGCACAAATCAAAATTATTCATTTCTCCTCTACGATCAATTTCCAAATGGTCTGCACTTCCGTACATTAAAAAGGAACGCCATCCATACCTCACTAACAAATCCAAATCCCTGATTGGTCAAAGTTAAACCTGGTTTGACTTTTAACATGCGTTCAGCAGCCGCATGTTTTGTATGTAGAGCCTGAAAATGGTCGTGAAAAAAGGTGAGAGTTTTGAACTCAGAAGCGTTTTCATTGATCACATGTTGCTGAGGACGATGTGATGTTAGCTGGAAAATATTTAGGACATTGTGTCATATAATGTTTTGGAATTTGTCTGACTGTCAGGACAGCAGGGAGTGAAGGCAGAGCTGAGCAGGAACTTGGTGGCAGAGGCGGGGATTGGTTTAGGACAACAGTTACAAAACTGGAGGAGGATTCTATGATTGTAAAACAATACTCACTTCTCAGATGATCTTGTGAGCAGCGACTTGAGAAACTGTGATAAGGTGGTATGGAGAGACTTCTGTAAAGGTTGGAGATGTCCAGGGGGAGATAAGTCCAGGGTGAGGATCCAATTCCAGGAGAGAGGACATAAGAGGGGGAGTCCACCAAGGTTTTACTCCAAAAAGGTTAACGGATAATCTAAAACCTAGTCAGGGAAGAAACCAAGTCCAAAAACAAGATATTTGCAGAGATTTGAGGCGGGAAAATTTAGCAACCTTCTGACTGAATCAGGCAGTAAGGCTGCTGAATATAGAAGAGAACAGGTGAGAGGAATGAAGCTTGATGGCAGACAGAGCATGAGGTTGAAGGGGAGGAAAGGAGACAGAACCAACAGACAAACTTTTGATCAAATCCAACTTTTTTTTATGAAGGACTGACTAGGGTTAGTGCTTTACACGCTTCAAATAAATAAATAAATAAATACACAAAATGGCCAACCCCCCACACGCACCCTAACCTAATAAAATGAAACCTAAACAAAAAATGACTCATGAATAAAACTCAAAAGTACAAGCGACCCAGTCATGATCAAAGAGGATGTCATGGGAGACCAACGGATCAAACTAAGCAGACCGACCCAGGAAGTCCCATTACAATGACCCCATTCCATGAGAGGGGGCGGTTCACTGTGTGGAGAGCCCCCCCCAAACACACACACACACCCGAGAACACCACTGAGGTTGACAAAATCTAGAGAGAAAGTTCATAAAGGTACAAGCAGAGATAGATGAATGAATGAATAAAGAAATGAAAGAATGAATGAATAAATGAGTAAATAAATAAGTACATAAGTAACTATGTAAGTAAGTAAATAAATAAATAAAACAATGAATTGGTAGCCCATAACAGTAAGGTAAAAATGCCATTCTGCCTTTTAAGAAAAACAAAAAAAAGAAACAATAACATTAAATATTTGACAAGACGCTGATGCTTCTTAGATTGTGCGTAAGGAAAAAAATTAAAAGAAAACAGAAAAGGCAACAACTAACGTGCAGAGAAATATTCAGACAAGACTGAACTTCAGTCAGTACATTAGAGTTTTGAAGTCTGTATATTGCCACATTTTATCACATTCTTCTTTGACAGTATCTTTTTTAATTGAAGAAGATTTCAGATGAAGGAATTGCAATGATATTAAAAAAAAGGTTTGTGTAATTTTAATAAAATCCACCAGATGGCAGCATTGTCTTTGTTACCGAAGCATTAAAAAAGTCTGAAGAGACCTAAAAAGAAAACTGTAGTAAATATTTAGAAATAAGGGGGGAAATGACAGCATAAGCAGCTTCCGCAGAATCACTATTAAAGTTCCAGTGTTTGCCTTACAGCTCAGATAGAAAACAATGATTAAGACTCTTTCTCTAAAAAGGTTTTCTACTCTTTTTTCCAGGTTTAGCGTGGACTCAAAGGAAAAGTTCAATTTAGCCACAAATTACTTTGGAAAAATCCCTGAGGGAGAAACAAACAAACAAAACAGTGATACAAGTAAATATGTCAGGATATAACCATGTTTTGAAGCTTTATAAGTGTTGGAAATTCCCTTAATTTTGTTAACTAGATACAAACAAATCTGGTTATAAAGCTCTAATATTATTGCAAACATTTGGTAGTTCAAATATTTAAAAAAAGGCAAAAAAGGCATACATTTGGTCGGTTGGTCATTAAAAACCACAGGGGAATGTAGAAAATGTCTGCATTTGGATTTTTGGAAAGATGACAAATAAAATATTTTCCCATTAACTGCAAATTTTTCTTTTTTTCATTGCCTTTAAGTATAGCGAAATATCAAACTAAGCAGATTTGGAGGAAAGTAAGCAGCTTTCCACTTGAATTAGGATTACAATAAAGATTTCACACTTCGTTTAGAATTGTATTTCAGCCTGCATTAATGCAGAAGAAAGTGCTTGGGTTAAAAAAAATGTATCAGACATATGCGTGCATGCATGTAATTTATTCAGCACACATGCAGAAAACTCCATGAAATCTTGATGACCCAAACTTCTTGCAGACTTCATGCCCTACTAAACTCAACACTCCTGCTGCATTGTCTCCCGGTATCCCGCCGTCCATGTGTGCGCTCACTAAAGTTGCGTGTTTACACACATGGTGTGTGCCCTTCAACGTCCCTCTGCGCTTCAACCACCGGGTTCATCCACGCATGAGCTCCCCTCCCTTTTTATCTGCACCCGCACAGGCCAACTCACAAGGTCTCTGAGGTCCACGTTTACAATAGACATGATAATTACATGCGAAGTGTTGCCTCGCTCCTTCCGGCTGATTAAAAAATGCCTGTGCCAGTTGTGGCATTCAAGGTCGTGTGTGGAGTGCTTAACTTGTAAACCTTCACTCATGCAGAAAATTTTACAGCACCACTAATTAATAATGCAAAGATTTTTTTTTTTTATTGTCTATTTGAAATGTTTTGAATTTTCACATTCACAGCAGGTAAAGAATGCCTTTAGGCCACAAAAGAGAGTCAAGTTTTACTTAATGGTCAAATTGAAGTCAGCTACAGGTGCTGGCATGTTAGGTTCTATGGTTAAACTTGGCTCAGTTTCCAAGTCCATGGTTTTATGTGCACCCCTACTGGCTGGAATTGGCTCCAACATCACATTTTATGTGGAAGCTCACTCGCTACACGTCTGTTTTTGGGCCTTTCTCTTTTTCACAGCTGACATGGCCTTTAAAGACCCACCCTAATCATCTTTTGAGCAATCTTAAAAGTGTTCCCAGTGGTCTTTTCATTATGATTATGCCACCATTAGCCAAAATTTTAAAAAACAAAACAAAAACAGTGGTTTTCTAGGATATTGTTTCCACAGAGTGGAAGTAGTTCATTGGAAATGTATCTCTGAGTTGTTGGTAGGATCGTTGGCCTCCCTGGTTCTGAGAGGTCTCTGTTTCCATGCTCTCCCGCTAGTTTACAGCCCCTCACAGCCCCAACCTAACCTTACTGGTGCAACAAAAACATCAAGAAATATTGGAGCTATCCAGCCGCACAGTTTTGATCCAGAGACCAGCTCCGACGAGGAAAACAAAGACGTACATGGATCTATTTGTCTGCAAGTGGATGCATCAGAATAGAGCGGAGCAGGGAACTTGCTGGGTGTATTTTCTATGCCACAAATATTATCTTTTTCAAATTTAATTTTTTTCATCTGCTTCTGATTTCATAATTATTTCAACAAAGAAACACTCAGAAATACTATTTTTTGCATAGTTTTCTTTATATACAAAATTGTTCTCCTACTTGTGCGTCTTCAATGAGTCGTTGCACGTGGTCCAAGACCATGTACAGCACTCAAAGAAGACATAATGTTCCCACTTCATTTAGTCCTGAGAGTGCGTTGAATTATTGATCGCTCTCAGTCACAGATAGGGGTTTTTCTGACTGTATGTTTAATCACTTCATGTCTGTGCTCTCAGAAAGACCTGTTAGACTTGGACTTGTCTGATTTGGTTTACTTTTTACTATTTAAAGATCCACTCTGATGAAAAAGGTGCATTTTAGTGTTTTTGTGGCATTTTTCTGCGTAAATAGTCTCGCTCTGCAGAAACTATGTCCTAGAAAACAACACAGGTTTTTTGTTTTTGGCTGCACAAATTTTTCAGTATTCCGCCTTTTCATTTTGATCTACTTTTTTTCATACAGAATTCTTTGTAATGTAAGAAGGCTGAAATTTTCCCTGATAAAGTTCATCCAGGGCCCAGAGGAAAGCATAGCTTGTTAGTTTTCAAAGGTTAAGTCTTCAACATTGACTTCCATTGATCTCCCATGTTCTTCAGCAGGTGGTGGAGGTCAAAGGAAACAGCACGTTCAGGTAGAACACAAAGACTCCAGCTTCCTGTCCTCCAGGGTTCTGTCATAATAACCCTCCAGAGCCTGGCTGTCCATTTCATGATCGATCCGACTGACCTCCCCATTCCTTCTGCTGCTCCATGCTGCCCCTCACAAACTCTTTCAGCAGTTTTTAGGGGTCAGCATGGGCCCGTTTAAAAGCTGTTCTGTGTTTAAAAAAAAAAAATCTCTCTTAGAATTTCAGCGTTGGTGGAGCAGCAGATGCCATGTGGGAGTCAGACCACATTTGTACTCCATGTGCATAAATCAAAACATCAAGATGAAAATGCTTACTTCTTTTAAGATTCATCTTACACTTTGGCAGCACTTTGCCACCATGGAACAGATCTTGGTTTATACATTTCACAGTTATCTTTGTTAAAGATTCGTTTAAATTTTTTTTATATAATTGTTTAGCAAAATTGTGTCAGAATCCTTTGAAAATCCTAAAAATGTGTATATTATTTGGAAGGCTTAGGTCTCACACATTTATTTTTATGTTGTTGTTTTTTTTCCCTTTTTGAAATCAAATTTTCAGTCATAGCTTTAAAATTGTCTCAAGTAAATTAAAGCAGCAATTTTTTCTTATTTTAACAAACAAAATAAATTCATTCAGGTTTTACAGGTTATTGCATTACTCTTTCATCCACTATTAAATGGTTGGTTATGCATCTTTGGCACAAATCAGAGCTGTCAGCCCCAAGTCCGCAGAAATTACAGTGCCGCCTGTGCGTAAAAATCACTGTAAAGCCTGTAATAAATGTATTAATGTATTAGCACGTCTCATATCGGGCGTGGCAGGCTCGCCTGTTGGTGGTGGTGGTGGGGGGGGGGGGGGGGGGGAGAAACACACGACGCTACTCTGCTCCCGGGCTGTTGGATGCTCCATGATGGATGAGGAATGACAGATCGGGGTTAGCCGCCAGGGGAGTCCATTTTCCTCCAGCACACGGTCCTACCCGAGCGCAGAGAGGAGGAGGAGGAGGAGGAGGAGGAGAGAGATCGGCAGCAGAAGAGGAAGAGGCAAGGTGCCTCCCTTTCTTCCCTTTAACTCTCGCTTCCCCCCTCGCTGTGCACCACAGCCTAGCGGGCTTTCCACGGACTGCACCCGCATTGCCGCTGACCCAACCCAGAACGCACAGAGGCTGAAGCCGCGTGCCTGGAGATGCAGGTGTTTTGTTGCTCTGTGGCATCGCTGCTGTGTCTGCATCCCGAGTTGCTGCACTGCTCGAAAATGCTCAGACTTTGCACGCGGCAGTGACGCTCCTGGAGGAAATAGTGCGGCTCTGGCGCATGTCCGTGCGCTTGGATAGTACAAGTTTGAAAGGCTTCCATCGCGGATGCAGCCGTACTTAGGTGTGTTTTTTTTTTCACCATGGGCGTTGACTAAAAGACAGAGATTTACCAGCTGCCAAGTGAGTATGAGGAGGCACTTGTGAGGACTGTGGAACTCCGCTCAGTAATCGCTGGATCATGCAGATTCTCCCGCCCGGGACGTTCTTCCTCTTACTTGCCCACGCACACGTGTTGTCATCCTTGAAATATAATGGAGAGGCTCACGGCAGAGTGGAAAGCAACAGCAGCAGGACTTTCCACGGCTGGCCCTGGGAAAGTCATCAAAACAAAGCCCGGGAGCGCGCGTACCTGCCGGCGCACGCCACAGGTGCGTCGTCGGCGGAGCAGCCGGCGCAGGGGGCAGTTATCAGAGCGAAGCTAAACGCCACTCATCCCTGGATGAGGGTCGCTGCAGAGGAAGTAAGGCGAGCCGGGCACACCAGGCGGGACTTCAACAGGACCGTGACGCCCCCGGAGGATCCCAGCAGCGCCTCACACTGGGACGCGACGCGCCACCACAATAGGAGGATAAAGTTGAATGGCGCACTAAGTATCACGGAGACGCCAGCAGGTGGACACTACAATGCAGCTAAGGCATCTATAGTAGGAGGGGGGCAAGAGGAGGGTGAGGAACACACCAGGGGCACAAAAGACGAGTTGAAGAAAACCCTGAGGAGGGGGAGAAACAGACTGAACAAAAACTCCGGAGTTGTGGCTCAACCTCACTCGTCGCCTTGGGAACCCATTCCTAAACCAGTTGCCCTCACCTCCACCGACCTGCCCTTTGACCTATTCACCAGGAGAGCTGAGCTTTTCACTTTCAGGGAGGAGAATCCCTGGGACGCCACTCCAATCACCCCTCCCGGGTCGCAAGATTTTGGGGAGGAAATTAAAAATCCCTTCTACCCAGTGACAAGTGAGACTTTTGGTGCATATGCCATCACCTGTGTGTCAGGGGTCATTTTCCTGGTGGGGATAGCAGGCAACATTGCCATCCTGTGCATTGTGTGCCAGAACTATTACATGAAGAGCATCTCCAACTCCTTGCTGGCCAATTTGGCAGTTTGGGATTTCGTGCTCATTTTCTTCTGCTTGCCCATGGTTGTTTTCCATGAACTGACAAAGTCCTGGTTGCTGGGGGAATTTACCTGCAAGGTGGTTCCCTATGTGGAGGTAAATCTGTCTTTCTCTGATTGCTCAATCTGCTTTTTAGGTTTCAAGGACAATTATTTCATGTTTCTGCAGGTTTGAAATAGTTTTCAACTGGGCCTCTTGCAATTAGTGTCGTTTTTGCACCATGTCAGATCTTGATCACACCTTTGAAGTGAAAAGACAACTCTACTGGACGTTTGTTTATGTGGAAATTTATTTTAATGGAAGATTTCAGACATCTCTGAAATCTTTTTAGTTTCTCAACAGGCTTTGGATGTGATTTATTATAATGATGTTTTGCGTCTTGTAAAACCCGCTGGTGCACAGTTCTCTTACCCTTGAGGCCATAAGACACACCAGCCCAATTACAGCCTGTCATATTTAGCAATAGTTCTCTTGCCTTCAGCCTTGCTTTACTGGAAATTTAAGTCGTTGTTTTTTAATGTCAAGAGATATTAGGTTAGCTCGTTGTAAAACACAAATACTTTTCTTTTGTCTCTTCCATAACAGCATCAGATTCACCCTGGAAAGTTTGACTCCAGGCTTAAAAAGCCAGAGGGATTGATGAGTAAAAAAATGATCATTTGAAAGAAGTTCAGAAATTAAAATAGCATTTTCCCCCTTGCCTGCCATGCTCTGTCGCTTTTTCAGCTTTGAAATTCTCCACCAGGTCTATGGGAGCTTAAGGGGTCTCCTTAGCAGAAATTTGGGGGGCTTTCCTGCTATATAATCGAGAGCAGGGGTGTCCAACTCCAGGCCTCAAGGACCTGGAGCCTCCTCCTGGTTTTCCAGAAATCCTGCCCTAGCTGCTGCTGATTACCTGGATCAGGTGTGTTTAGTCTATCAGGAGCTTTATTGGCAGGTTGGTTTGAAAACATGTTGGACACCAGCCCTCGAGGCCTGAATTCTGACACCACTGATCTAGATTAATTAGTGCAATTAGTTAAAAATGTCGAAAAATGACAAAACTAACACTAATTTTGCTCTGATTATCAAATGGTAAATGGCACATACTTACTGGTATATAGTGCTTTACTACCATCTTTCACAGTCCCATTTACCCATGCAAACACATTTACACACTGCTGCTGCTGAACATTGGCACCAACGTATAACCACCAGGAGCAATGTGGGCTTCAGTGTCTTGCCCAAGGACACTACGACACATGAGCAGGCAAGGTGGGAACCAAACTTGCATTCTTCCAATCAGAAGTCGATCGCTCAATCTCTGCACCATGGCTGCCCTCGCAAATGTCAATTAGAGTTCTTCACCTTTTTTTTTTCTTACTTCCTATTTTTGGTTCACTGAACAGTTTGCATTCACATGAGGTCAACATTAATATCTTTATTTTTAGGGATTGAGTTTGCATGAGCTTTCATGTCTACTAAACAAAGAGTTTTGAGAAAACAAACTACTACCATAAACTTGTCTACAACCATTTTACTGGTTCTCTGTCTTAGATGCATTGGTCCTTGTTCTAATGTTCAGCAATAGATTATTTTTTGCTATCGTCCATTAATCCATTTCAACCATGAGGTGTCCCGGGGGGCGTCTTTTGCCTTGTCTGCTCCTTAGATCTTCCTTGGCTACGTTCAACTCAGCCTCTATTGCTCTAGTACTCAGGTCTGTTACCATCTTTTAATGATCATCACCTCTACTCTGTCGGAACAGTCATCAAGACTTGTAGATATCACAACCTCCTGAAATCTAATGATATGTACCATGCATGGGGTTCTCTTTCCTTGGTGGGGCTCCTCTTCATACATCTTGGGTTTTTTTTTGTTTGTATGCTTCCTTTATGGCCATTCTTTTATCTTTGATGGTGGCTTTGAATGCCAATTATATATTTCACAAGTGCTCCATCCACTCAGTGTCCCATCTTGGTGTGATGGTCTTGAAACTCAGCATGCATTATGAGGAGCTTTCTTTTCATCATTAGCTTCCATCCCCTAGTTGCCTTGTGTGTCAGTGTGGTATCTTATTACAAGCATGCATGTGTCAGTGTTTTTTGGGATTTGCCTTACTCTTTCTAGGTAATATAAATCCGAAATCTGCATAACCTTTTTGTAGCTAAATGTGCATGTCTATAGAGAATCGATGCTCCTCCAATTCCTTTTTTTAACGTCATCCATCAGGCCAAAAAGCCATGCGTAATGCTCCCTGAGGCCAACATCCTCCCTCAGGAGCATTTGATTAAGCGTGCACACACACAAAATTTGGAGTAACTTCTTGACTGACACCAAACAGATGGACAGGAAACTAATGCTCAGACTAAAGAGGCTCAATCGCGTACAAACACAGCAGATGCAAAATGAAAGGATTGAATATATAATGCATGAGTGTTTAGGTGCTGTCTCGTTTTATCCAGAGTTCAGTGGAGTTTTTTAAAAGAGGAAAAATAAATCAAGGTTATGCTGTGAGCAAATGTGTTGAGTTAGATTCTTAGTATGATTAAGAATCGTTAAAACTCTGTCATTTTGTGATCACTTTAACCCTTTAACACTTTAGATGTCGCCGGCGACACCTAAATAACACTTTGACATAGCGTAGGTCTGCGGTGTTAAAGGCTTAATTTAAAAGCAATGTCGTCCTTTTTGTGGGTCAAATGAGTCCTTCTATCTGTGTTTCATTCAGTCATTTGCTTTTCAATTAAAAACAGGAAAAAAAAATTGAAAAAAGACTAGTTTTTAATTTTTTATTTCCAAAACAGAAACGAAAAAACATATCTTATCTTTTTAATTGAAAAACGAATTAACAAATTATACACTGATAAAAATATTACGTTAGTACCCAGCGCAGTTTGAAATTCATATTTCAACACTGGATAGTAACCTTCTCAACAGGTCTTGGAACAATATACGCACCCATTAAAATGGTGGTATAGAGGATAAAATGTTACCCTTTAAGACGAGAGTTACACACAGTTTCCTGCTGAAATCCTCTGAACCATGGCAGATGGCACAGTGGATTTAAGAGGGAAGATTGAGCAAAAGGCGACTGAAGAAAAGCAGGAAAAGAGATAAATGGATAGCAGAAAAACACAGATTGGTGGATGGACTAAAGAAAAGAGGAGGGCACGACAGGAGCTTTATAGAGCCACAAAGGAATTGAAGGTGATGCAGGTATAGTGTTGAAACTCGTGGTAATGGAAGGACATATATCAGCTTGATACTTTCATTATCCCAACACTCCCGTGCACTGACACCCACACTCAAGAAACTACATCACTGTTGCAGTTTTGGTTCCTTTATATGGTTATGAAATGTGATATTATAGTTCAATTCAAGCCCAGATGAAGTTTCTTCTGTCTTTACAGCGTCTATATGTTATGAAATATTAACAACCCCATGAATCACAGTGAAACCTCCATTAGTTTATAGATAATAATAGATACATTAAGATTTTTTTTTTCTAAAGTTGATTACAAATTAAGGTCCATCCATTGCTGTGATGTTAATTTTTCATAATACACACACAGACACACACAGAGTCAGCAATGTGCTGATCTTCCAGATGGGTGGGATGGCCTTGCCTTTCCTGATCACTGCCTGCGGCTGTTTTCCCCTCAACCCCTCCTTCTCTTTGCATCAGCTATCTGTGATTAGAAACAAGCCCCAGGGGGAGTGCACACACAAACACAAATTTACACACACACAACTCAGAAGCACATGGTAGCCCTCATTCATACATTTCTCTAATGTGCTTAGCGTTAGCTATAGAGTTACAAATACTACTCTTGGTCATCTACAATGATCACGTCAATTCAATTATTCAGTGTATCTAATTAGCAGCTCTACATTATGCATGTGGGTTGGTCTGTGGAGCCAGCTCGCTGTCCACGGATGAATAGATGCCATGTTTTCCAGTACTGAAACAAGATTTGAGTTTGGTTAACCAAAATGATACGTGTCAGAAGCTAAAAAAGAACAGAAATTTCATGCATTGGAGGGAAAACAAGTATGAGTTTCAGATTAATCTGGCACAGATCTGCAAGACCTGTCTTCTGAGACTTGGGCACGATACAAAAAAAAATGAAAGCCTTCAAATGCTTTAATTGCTTACAGTTTAACAATCGCATGACAAGAATTTTGAGCTGAAACTGGATTCTTCTAGCATGTACTGTGCACAAAGAGCACGGACTGCTTTCTTCCAATGCCCCAAAGAAATCTGCCACAGGTTAGGAAGGAAGAGAAATAGATTGTGTGGAAGAAAAAGTCCACATCTCACTGTAGCAGCCTGAGAGAAACAATAAGACTAAGCATTATTACTTGCGGTTCAGTGAAGGAAAGGACAGTAGTTCTTGTGGTGCTTATACGGCAAGTCCATAGATGTTCAGACATGTAGAGAGGGAAGAATAGGATGGATTTCTTTCTCAGCTTTCAAGTATAGCTCCTTTCCAACAAAGCAAAGAAAAATTCAGAATGTGTAATAGATACACTTACTACAAACCCAATCCTGTTGTGTTACTTTAAAGAATAATACGTTTTAGGTATCGTATGTGAAGCCTTGGGTTTTCTTACAATACCAAAACAATCAAGTTAAGGTCATAATGTAGAACAAAATATAAGGAATTTCAATAACTCTGAATGGGGCAACCATGGTGCATATGTCGATGTGTCCCTGTGCAGGACACTGAACCCCACCTTGCCTGTGTTTTGGCAGTGGAGCCACTATCCGTGTGATAGTGGGGCTGTGGCTGTAAAGTGCCTTCGAGGAAGTAGGTTTGCAGACTGCAGTTTGCAGTCTTCCTCACCACATTCCTCATCTGGCCAAGCAGCCAGCTGATTGATGGTTGCAGTCAGAGGCAGAATCCAGCTGATAAGAGTTATGGTCAGCTGGAGCCTGCACTGGGTCACATAATCAACCTGGAATAAATATCACAGCAGGAATAACCCCATCCACCCAGACGTCATTACTTTCACCTTTCATAGTGTTGTGTTTCAACACGAGCTCATTAATCAGCTGTTAACGTCAAGTAACCCCAATAGCGGCTAGTTGGCCACACGTGGCTGCACATCCTCCACAGACCTTTTGCTAAGGCAAAAGCTTTTATGCCACCATTTCTTTCTCAGATGCTTAAACAAGATGTCAACAGGCCTCTATTAAAAATTGAACTTGAAGAAAATGTCTTTTTCACCTACTGTGCACAAAGCAAAATGAGCTCTTGATTAAAAGCTTTTTTAAGCTTCATTTCTTTTTCAGATCAACTGTAGTCAAAGGTGGAGAAGTTCATGAATAATTGGTTTTTATAAATTTGGATTAAAAACTCAAAGAGCTTAAAGTCAAAGCTTCACATTGGGTCATTAATAATTGCCTATTCATGCTAGCTGCACCGTTAACCCTTTAACACAGAAGTTGTCGTTCTTTTTATAACTTTTCGTTTACACAGTTAGCGTTATTCCAATGGATTCTGAAGCTGAACACTTGTGAAGTAGGTCGCTAGCACTAGCCACTTTTAACCCTTTAACACTTAAGCTGTCGCCGATGACAGCAGAATAACACGCTCTTGAACTACCAAGATTCGCAATTAACCTAACTGCAATTAATTCTGTTTCTTTGCATAAGAAGCAACTGGTTTGCATTGATAACCTACAAAACAATAACAGAGGGGCATTTTATTCATTTTTCTTGGCTCATGAATTGAAATTGCTTGTTGGTTATTTTGGTAATTGCTGTGTAAAGCTTTTTAGCTGATTACCCTGTTTGTTTTTTTTGCTAAAACATGCTAGGTTTTTATAGTCAGCTTTGTGTGTTTGCTTTACCTACGCTCGTCTATATTATTTCAAATGCCAAAATAAATGCTTTCTTTACAAATTAAGTAGTAATAGAAGTGAAGAGTTGAAACACAGAATTAAAACTAGGGTTAAATTTGCTGTTTTTGTCGTCTTTAGGTTGTTAATAACTAAGGAGTTTCTTTCATTTATTTCCTTCGAATGCTTTTTTTCCCCCCTCATTTTAAAAGTGAATAATTGCAGTTTTTAAATGTCAGAAATGAAAAACCACAATGCATTTCATTAAAAATAAAATAAGTAGAGAAGTGGCTAAGCTAAAATATGCACTCGCCTCATATTCTGCTGTAGTGCAGTACTTGAATTAATGAAGGTAATTACTTTTCCAACACCTATTATTTCATTACTGTTTGAAATAATTAGTAAGCCCTCCAGGCCTGAAGCTGTCAGGCCTGTTTGCTCCGCTCCAGGTAAAGCGAACATGGCAGGGTCAAGGCTTCTGCTGGGACCAAATGCCACATTAACATTGTTACTCATTCTCAGTGTGTCGGAGCTTATTTACCTCTTCCTATCGCTTTGCCCCAACTCCACCTTACTTCTCTTTTGGTTCTTTTACTGCAGCGTCTGACTGCACCCATTTGCATGTGCCTTCCACAAATGAATAGTCCCCCCCCCCATTGCCCATGTCTCTTTGACCATCTCATCTTACCACTACAAAGCCATGCTTGTTCGTCCTGCCCTTGCTCTACGCCCTGACACGCTGATCAAAGGGGCTTCACTCCACTGGCTGCTTTTTAAAGTCATTCCAAACCTGTTGTTCAAGCAATAAAATATTTACCATGTGCAAACACCTGTGCACAGGATAGCTATAGCACAGTCTTCAGTGATGCCTATTGAAAAACAACACGCTTTCCAGAAGAATCACTCAAAACACACAAATGCAAGGGTTGTACAGGTTGGTGATTGTTTTACCTCGTCAATTTATGATGCAAAATCAGATTGGTCTTCATTCTTGAAAATATTTTACATTTACAGTCAGGACAAGATATTTGGAACTGATGCAAATACTAATTACAGTTAAATGATGTTGGCATGATGACAAGTAATAACCCTTTATGGTCCAACAGTCACTTGATAGGAGTCACTGCTCACTGTGCTGCAGGCTGTGGAGCTTTTCTACCCCACTTACTCCTTGTTGTTCCATCTGGTTGCCCTTCATTAGCCTGGTTAGGGCCCTTTTGTGTCACAATGAATGTCTGCAGTCATGGGGGCTTCTGACACACACTATAACATCTATATCCGTCCAGGAAGACTGGAAGACCAGTTGGCTATTGTAATACATTCAGTATGAAGGAAATCAAAGGAGAGATTAGTGGAAATCAAAGAGGAGGTAGACTAAAATGATGAACAGCAGAGGTTTGTTAAGATGTGGTTCATATAAGGACAAAAATTCAAATGCAACCGTGGAAAAAATCCTTTGGAGGGTTTCTTTGCCAAAGGGGTGTGTAATCTGGCAGATGCTTTTACACTCAGAGGAAATATACATTTAATTTTTATTAAACCGATGTTAGTACTTTCATTGGATATTAATCCACCCCGTTCAGACATGTTGCTATCTGGCCTAATTTATTATTTTTCTTTTTACACAGTTTGAAGGACAACACAAAGAGATAAGAAGACCTCCATTGTTCATTTTTTGCAATAACACTTCAATGTGCACCTTTGGGCCACACAATATAAGCATGATGCTTTACCAGCAGCCATTCTTTGTCATTTGAAAAGCAAATGCTTTCCATCAAATATAATTAAGTAATTACATTTTATTCTAGACAGAATGACAACCTTGACTATGAACAGTGTCACCACGGCACTTGAATTGTTTGCACAACAGCCCACCTGCCTGTTGATGTAATTATGGGTTATTATTCTCTTGCTGAAGCTCTAAGTGCTTTAATAAACATAACTGTTGAGGCAATGGGACTCAATCAAGTCAATTTTATGAACTCTACAAGACTTCTGAGACTAATTGTGACAACATTTAATGTGCATTTAATGACTTATGTGAAGTTAGGTTATGACACCTTAAGGACATTTCTTTTTCTGTTTGTTTTTAGGTGGCCTCCCTTGGCGTAACAACCTTCACTCTCTGTGCGCTCTGCATTGACCGCTTTCGTGCAGCCACCAATGTTCAGATGTACTACGAAATGATCGAGAACTGCACTTCTACCACTGCCAAGCTAGCAGTCATCTGGATTGGTGCCCTCCTTTTGGCCCTCCCAGAGCTTCTCATTCGGCAGCTTGTAACAGAGGACGCCGCACTCCCAGATGAGCCTCCAGTTGAGCGCTGCATCATCAGGATATCCACCTCACTTCCTGACATCCTCTACGTGCTGGGTCTCACCTATGAGGGCGCTCGGCTGTGGTGGTGCTTTGGCTGCTACTTTTGTCTGCCGACCCTCTTCACCATCGGATGCTCTTTGGTGACAGCCCGCAAAATCCGGCATGCAGAGCAGGCCAGTGTGCGCAGCAACAAGAAGCAAATCCGGCTTGAGAGCCAAATGAATTGCACAGTTGTGGCATTGGCTATCGTCTACGGAGCATGCGTGGTGCCTGAGAACATCTGTAACATAGTTTCTGCATACATGGCTGCGGGCGTTCCGGAGCACACTATGTCCATTCTGCATCTTCTTTCCCAGCTGCTATTGTTTTGTCGGGCCGCTGTGACTCCAGCACTGCTGCTGCTTCTGTGCCGCCCACTGGGCAGGGCTTTTCTGGACTGCTGCTGTTGCTGCTGCTGTTGCAACCGCGCTCCATCCTCGGCGACGGGCAGTGACGATAACGAACATGAATGTACGACAGAGCTGGAACTGTCGCCATTCAGCACTATCAGAAGGGAGCTAAGTAACTACACACCTGCCGGATCCAACTGCTAAGCTGGCATTTCTCATCAGTGACTGACCTACATTTCCCATATTCAACTAGAAGAGCTTTACCTAGCTAACACATACTCTGAAATGTGGGCAATTGAGATTGGACCAAAACATGTCATTGAGCCAAAAGTCTTACTAAGTTCGTGCTAAAGCCCTAATTTTCTAGTATAAACAAAAAAAGAATATTAAAAAAGTAGTTTTTTAAATGGTTTCGGGTGCTGATCAAAGTTGAACTGTGTATAATTATACTTACCAATCTTGCCTAAAAGTTTTCCAACTTCCAATTTCTCTGGTAGGTCTTTAGTTTAAAAACCAAATCCTGGGGGTTTCAAAATCTAGGTCCTCAGAGTTAACTAAATCAGAAAATATGAAGGAAATTGTTTTTATGCAGTTCAAGGACCAGACAAAACAAGAAAAAATAATTTTCAAGAGTTTACAATAAAGACACATTTGGCAGTTATACCTTTGGAGATAATCAGTGCCAATCACAATAGGGAGAATTGACTGATAACATATTTTGTCCTTTTGTGAAAGAACTCTTTGTCTAACTAAACATCTAAACTCACACTGCCTTTGAAAGGACTCAACCTTGTTTACTGGATGCAAGTGCACATTTAAATGTGTATATGGTGTACATATGGTAACAACACTCACAATGATTACGCTACGCAAAGGAGATTCTACTACAGGATTCCCCCTTAAAACAGGATCACTAAATACTTTATATCAAGAACTATCCGGTCGATTCAGACACAACTGGGCTGGTCTCAGAGTGCATCAACATATAGATGAGTGGAATTTTGAGAGGGACATCAGAAACGGATTAAAATCAACCAACACAATGAAATGAACTGAATGGAGTGAATGTTTGATGGAATGGTAAGCATAGGAGAATAATGGAAAAGAAACCACTTTGGACAACTGCATAAAGACAATATATACAGTATGTCTCACTACAATGGATCGTATTGCGCCGTACACCTTTGGGCTGTATATATATATACATATATATACATATATATATATATATATATGTATATATATATACATATATATACATATATATATATATATATATATATATACATATATACATATATATATACATATATATATATATATATATATATATATATATATATATATATATATATATATATATATACATATATATACATATATATGTATATATATACACATATATATACATATATATATATATATATATATATATATATATATATATATATATATATATATATATATATATATATATATATATATATATACACAATATATATATATATACACAATATATATATACTTTACACTTTCTTTGGTGCTCCTTGAGTGAAAGTATTGTAAGAAAACTCATTGGTTCAACTTAGAAAATCAAAAGTAACCCAACTGACGGTTAGACATTGTGATTATCTGTAGCTCCTAATGTTCTTGACTCACATGGAGTTTGGACACTGCCTTTCTTTAACTACAATACGGTTTCTTCAACCTTTTTACAAGTTGTAAATAATAAAGTAATAATAAATAATAAAATTAATTAATTTATTTATCCCACAATGGGGACATTTTTTCTCCGCATTTGACCCAGGGAGCGGTGAGCTGCAGGCTAGCCGCGCTCTGGGGGCGACAGCTGGCTGGGAAGAGCGGGGATCAATCCGCCATCCCTTCGGTTGTTGGACAACCTGCTCTACCGCCTAAGCTAAACATGAGCACTGGATTTGTAATCAGAATCAGCAGGTGTGGTTTATTTATTAATCTATTTATTGTTATAATACAATCTAGATATGTCAGGAATAATATCTTTATTGGAATTTACATCAAATTGTAATAAAATTCATTTTGTTGTGACCACCTAAAATGAGTGTAGCTGAGATGTCATCACTAGTATCCCAGAACAAAGTTTGGAATCATTTTAACCCTTGTGCTATCTTAAATGACCCCACCCTTACACTGATGTGTTCTCCCTACCATGACAAAGGTGGAAAGATTTCATGTAATCCATGGAGACCGGTGAGGTTCACAAATCATTGAAGAAAAAAGGTTCAGCGCACTGTCTAGTGGGTCTAGATGACCCAACTCCCAATGGTAAAGTGCCCAGGATAGCACAAGGGCTAAAGATGTGGTCCATTGTCAAGGTAATTTCTACCATTGATATTACATGGAGGAAAGAGTATCATGGATTGTCATTGAGAGTTGTCACTTTGTTGCTTAGAGGATTTTGTTTACAGTTTTTGATCAGTAAGACAACAGGTGCTTCTAGTGACTAAAGCTACGTTTACAGCTGCCGCAGCAACACACGTTCAAACAATCATCAAAAGACGTAAAAGATGTAAATGCAAGTATATTTTCTGCGTCCAAAACTCTCGCATTCAAGCATCCCTACCCAAGTTTTTAAGCTTCATCAGATAATCAGGTCATCAGATAAAAGTGTTGTCTGGTAGTTAATTTTAACATCCTTTTTCTACCTCTGGCTCAAGTCAAAGACTCACTTGGCCAATAAAGACAGTTTCTGTTTGTGTTTTTGTAATACCAGACTAGCGTCAAAGCATAAAAGTCTTTTATAAGACTAGCACAGCAACAAGAACTATTAACCCTTCAATACCAAAGCTGTTGCCAGTAAACAGGAAATACACATGCTCTTCAAACTACCATAATTCTTTGCACCTTTATGCCGAAATGCAACTCTTTACAATAGTAAAGTGCAAATACTTTATGGAAAGCTGCTTTTCTCCACCTCAGACTCAAATTTACTTCAAGTGTGTAAACAATTTACACTTTACCGATGTAGAGGTTATGGATCACCACAAAGCTGCTATTCCTATCTGCAGAATTCATTGGATTTACATCATTTGCGTAAACACTTTTGTGTTGTAAAGCGTTGCATATCAGCGCAAACCTACTTTTTTCTCAGCTTAAGATTTTGTTAAAATAACACTGACTTCATAAACACTTTGTAACATCTTGTACAATGCCCTGGAATTACGCTAATTGCGTAAACTGTAGAAGAGTAACATGAACATCAACATTGCAGCTAAAGCTTTCGTGTTAAACGGTAAAAGGATTGGTTTAGTTAAGAGGCAAAAATTAGCACCAAAAACTTTTCCCATCAAAAATCCTTTTCAGTTTGTTACTTGAGCTTCTATGAAGAACCAATGACGTGTTTCTATACAGTGTAAACAATACTGTACTGTAAATCCACTGAAAGACTACCACTCATCCCTGGGACAAAACAAGGGTTAAACCACTGTTTAGGAATTTAGGAATAACAGAACATTTAATAAATGGGTTGTTTACAGGACGTGTATGTGGTGGTTTTGGTGAACGTGAAACAGAGTTTTTTTTTTTTCAATGTTTTGATTTGATAATTTTTTAAACTAACAACAGTAAACTCTGTGACTCTGGTTTAACATTCATCTGTATAATGGCAATGAGTCTTTTTTCACAAAATATTTGCACTGCCAAACACCTTTTATCTGTTTATTGTGCTTATATGCTAGTAGTACTCTATCACCAGGTGTCTCAGTTAAAAGTCGTGTTTACTTTTAGTTCCATCACTGCAGGAAAAGGAATGCTTCTTAGAGAACAAATCTCCTGCCATCTGTTGGCTTTTACAAACTTGTAATTAGTTCATGGCGATCTGCCTCAGGTTGGCACTCGAGGTGGTTCATCAAGTTAAAAGTCTAAATTGACATAACGGAGCAGATATATTACACGGCACTGCAGACTGCTTAGCAATTCTTTTCATTACATTCACTATTTCAGGCCAAACCTGCACAAAAAGATGTTTTTTTACATTTAATATTGCCTACTAACACTGACGGTGTCTTTGCATGCAGTTTGTCAAATGAAAATTTCCATCTACCATGTTTTGCTGCTGGAACTTTAATGTAAACTTGTCTCTAAAGCTGATTCTCTTTTTTTCTGCATATTTCTGAAAAATATAGTCCATGAATGGCTCAGTTTGTAGTACAGTTCAAACTTTTTGATGGAGTAATTCTTGTTAGTCGATGAGATGTATATTTTGAAGTTTGTGAGTATTCTCTTCACTCTGAGCTTAATGTGTCTGTATTTGAATCCTGGAAATGTAAGCACAGAACCACTATTGTCTCCAAGTCTAGTCACTGGTTTCTAAATAGCTTTTTTTATATAGCCAAAAACCGTCCATTTGTTTATCAAAGATGTTTATCTTGAAAATTGTAAATTAAAATCTTAAATGTGCACTTAAAGTGTGATAAGTTGATCAATTTCTAGTCCGTTTCTACAACCACCACAATGTATACAAAAGTTGGGGATCATTTCGAAAACAATTTGGATCTGGATCTGGATCTGGATCTGCAGTGACAGAGGCACCTAACCAAATGTGAAGGATCCACTCACTTTGCACAGTGACCTAACACTAATAATATTTGATGAAAGTGTATCCAAGCCCGGGAGATTAATGTTTTAGCAACATACAACAGTTTGCAATTCTCACACTGTCAGGATGGAAGCTAATAAACTCAACAAAGTGTAAGAAGTTGAGCTTGAAGCCTTTAGACATTGGATCGCTCTATTTAGGTGATTTATAGGAGTAATGTGAAGCTTTTGGTGCTAACCTTATGGTGACCATGCATTATTTGCTCATCTGAACGACAGCAAATGCGCTTGGAGATTGATGTGATCCGAAGTGCAAAGTTTCTCACATTCCAGTTTTTTTTTTCAGGCTAGAGCCACTTTATTTTTTCACACCAGCAGGCAATAGAGCACAATAAGGTTGCCCTCCAGGCTATCATCAATCCAGGTGCCATTTGTGGCCAGCAAAACATACCCATTAGAGGCCATACACACAAATGCGGCACTATATCTGTGCTTTTGAATGATTTGCTGGGTTGCTGGAACAATTGAAAACACAAGGGTTGACACAAAATATTTCCGTCTTTAATTTTCCAGCATACTGTCTGATCCATACAGAAGGCCTTTAGAAGCATAGTCTCCATAAATGCAGGGAGAATGCCCTACTCTGGCTAATGAGACAGATAATGAGCAGAGAATGACCATGGCACATCTGCTATGAGTGTCATTGGAAAAGTGGGATGTGTGCATCACAGCACATTATACTGATACAAACTAAAAAAGATTCCATACCCTGATGTTCACAGTTCATAGTTGTTCAAATATTTGACATTTTCTTAAAATTGGTAAGCTTTACTGGAGCTTCCCTGAAGCACTTATACTGCTTACAAGGTAACAATATGTCAAGAGATGCCTTAAAGTTCTGGAAAAGCCCCAACAGTGTGTCGGTTCTGTAATTACCCAGTGATTCAGCGTGTAATGGAGATGTCAAAGGTGGTTTTCAACAATAAAACTAATAGAATTAATTGTCTGAAAGAAAAATAAACTGAATTATTAAGGATAAATGTAAATAACATATATTTATAAAGCACCTTCCCTTTTTAATAAGGCCAAGAACGCTTTACAGTCCTATTCACCCATGCACACACACATTCACACACTGATGGTGGCTCCTCTGCCCAACACTGGTGACAACCTTAACCAGCAAAGGCAATGTGGGGTTCAATGTCTTGCCAAGAGACACTTCAACACGTGGACAAGGTGCAAACCGAACCTACTCTTACCCTGACAAATAGTCAACTGCGCCTGCCCTGATTCAATGCTGGATTCTATAAATGGTTTTTCTATCCTAAAATCAAGAGTTGAGGTGTCCACGTGGCTCTGTGCATGTATTTTATTTTATTTTTTTTGTATTTTTGATCTTGGAAAGTTCTGTTAAATATCATTATGCAGGGCAGCACACATTTCCATTACTATGCTGATGATACTTTCCTATATTGATCCATTGAAACTGGTAGTCTGTAACTACACCTGGCTGTAACCCTGTTTTAAAAACATCCAGGGATTTACTGGTTCCCATGGACTGGCACATCTATCATGGCTTAAGTGCTTTTAAACAAGATACCTTATTCCCAAGTGCTCCTTGAGTAAGTCACTTGGATTTGCCCATTTTTCCTGGTGGAACTGATGGTAAGGAAGGAAAATCCCTTAGAGGACAAATAGTTAGAAATGTAAGACTTTGGTTCTTTGTTTTATTTTTAAACCAAAATAATCTCAAGGATTTTTTGTAGCTAAACTAGATAGACAAAGTTTAATGCACACTTGGACCATACTCGCTTCTTAAGGCCCGTACACACCGGGACGAATTTCGCGCGCGATTTTCGCCGACGTTTAACGCCTCGTGACAAAACAAAGGGCACCAATGAGAGTGTGCACACCGACGCGAAAAAACGCCACGCATCAAAGCGTCAAAAAAAAAAACGCCTCGGGTTCGTTTTTTTTTTTTTTTGACGCCTCGCGTCGAAATCTATTCGACCAATGAGAACGGCGCTTTTGCACACGTGTCTGGAGCTTCTGAAGTTACAGTAAAACACAACTTGGGGGCGCTCAAACACAAAATTGCCTTGCTAAGCAAACATACCAGCGAAGAAGATAGACGCCAAGTTGCATCTACACAGCCGCGAAGAAATAATGACGGACATTCTAAAATATCCCCGAACCAACTGGAGCAACTGGTGCTTGAAATATTCATGTTTTCTTTGTATGATTCTGACAAGCGCGTAAATACTTGCTCTCTTCTTCTGAGTGAGGCGACTTTAAGAAGCGTAAAGTTGCGCAGCGCAACCTTGTGTACAGGAGTATTTCTGTTTTACATTAAGCGCCATCTAATGTCAGGGAATGAAATTGCATGTTCACACGGCTCATCGTCAGCGGAAATCGCCTGGGTGTGAACACAAAAAACGTGGCGAAAAACGCTGGCGAATAACGCCTGGCGAATATTCGTCCCGGTGTGTACGGGCCTTTATAGTGACTCCAAAAGCAAAGTAGGAGTCAAAAGCTTTACTTCTCATGTTCTTCCCTCATGGAACCTACTAGACCAACTATTTTAATGTTATAGATAGACATAATCTCTTTTCCTTTCTGGCTCTACTCTCAGTAAATGTTTTGTTTGTGTCTTGTGTGTGTACTATGTCTCTTGGTAAAATATTGCAACTGTTTTGCTTTTCATTGTCTTCATACACTCAAACTAGTTGAGATCACCAGATGGCAGATGGTCACACTTCCAAAATGGGTTTAGTTACAAATGTCTTCCTGTTAGCAGTAAGTGATTTCTCCACTCACACCTCATACACAAGGAAGAAAAATAAATACTCTATTTTCTCTTCTATCAGGTTAATTGAAGAATGAAAACTTGAAAGGATGTTAGATATAAATGTAGATCACTTTAAAAAATGTTATAACTTGTATCATTGATATTGATACATTTTGATTGGGTTGATTTCTATAACTAATATTAACCAACATAAAAATAATGAAGCTCCTCTTTATACGTAACAAACTATCAGAAAAAAGGAAGTGAAGCTAAAATTGTAAAGAGACAAAAAGGAAGACAGAAATAATTAATATGTGCAGAATAATGGGAAAGCCAAGTCATTTTTACGCACCAGTGCACAAGGGTAGATAAGTGCAGAAGCTTATCTGCAGGGCAAAAGTCTGCAAATATTTGAAAACATCCACTCCTAACTCATTTGCGAACAATATGGCAGTTTTTTCTGCTTGCATTAAAAAATATGGCTATAATTTTATGCATTTTGAGTAAAAAGGACTATTTATACCATTCATTAGTGTGTTATCTTTCAAACCATCCTACACATCCTGCCTAGCTGCACTCTCCTGCCTTCTTTTGTCTTTTGGATCCAACAAGTGCACAGCAAGAGGGATGGCAACTGACGCTGTGAGTCTATATGTGATAAAAACGGAACCCTTTGAGCTTCAACATAGCGGAAACCAGGGATCTTGCATAATCACCTAAGATCTTCTCTCTGATCTCTTGATTTGAAAATAGCATTTTATCAAAACAAAGAAGGAAAAAAAAAACAGGTGAGATATGTACTTAAAGCTCAGATTTATAATGTTCTGAAAATATGGCGCACATAAGAATCTTCTGAATTTCTTTAAAGTCCCCTATAACATTTAAATTCAAATAAAAATGTTCCCAGTGGTGTTTTATATATGATTTATATTTTTTTTTACCAAAATCCCACAACCTAAATGTCTTAAAAAGCCACATATCATGTTCAACAGCAGGGCAGACAGATGAAAGCTGAATGCCTTTTGTGTTGGACATATTTTATTTTAACAACAGGGGTTATGAATCTTCTGACAAACCAGAGGTATGTCTGAGTAAACCCCTTTTGTAATCTAAGCCAAACTTTATTCATTCCAAATTCAACCATTCAAAAGGTCATCTTTAGCGGTAAAGAAACTTTACAGTATTTTTGGTTCCAAGATTACACTTTTGGAACAATGTGTGGAATGAAAAACAAATGTGTGTAGCCGACTCTGCTGTTTCTTAAAATTACACATGAAAAAAAACTTAAACAAGCCCATGAAATTTTTACTTTCATTATAATTTAGGCTACATTGCACCAGAAAGCAGGGCTGACTGTGGCTCAGAATTGATTTGATGCTAGCACATGCAGGCTGTTGAATTAGCTTGTACAGCAAATAAAATGAAATGCCATAAAGTTCAGCACTGGTGGCGTGTATTTCGAAAATTACGTGCGGCCAGTGCTGACGTTTTTTCTTGTGCTCCCAGGAGTCGAGCTGGCGGCCCGACAGAGACCTGCTGCAGAATGGGGAGCCAGTCTGCTCAGGCTTCCTAAACTTTATGACATTTTTCTTATTTTTATGGAGGCAGTAATAAAAAAAAAGGTCCATTGATTTTATTCTTTTATTTTTATCCTTTTGATTAATGTGGGACACCAAGCCTTCAAAATCAGTCAGAGAGAGAACACAAATATGGAAAACACATTTGGGACTTTAACTTTAAGTGTAAATACGTGCAGCCAACAACAAAACCCAGCCTTGGACGCACTTAAAATGAATGCGGTGAACGAAGCAATGTGCCATCTTCTCTTCTTCTGCACCTGAGCTTGTGCATGCTGGAGAGGGTAGATCAGGGAGCTTGCGCAATGCGCATAAGGACCATTGTGACATTACAACAGCTCATTAATTCAAACCAAGCGTCTTTCCAAAAGTTTGATTGACAGCAATTTAAAAGGAGAAATATTCAGAAATGCAAAATGAAATTATTTTTTTTATATTTGTTTCCTTTATGAGAAAAATGGCACACATACATGTCAAAAACAAAAAAAATAGATTTTCGTCTTATTTTTAATGACTTTTCAATTAGCCTTGCATCCATTTTTACAGTTAGAAGAATTCCAGTTGTCTGGCATTTCTCTCTTAAGAACAAATATGTAAAAGCCCAATTATTCACTATTTGCTAAAAAAAGGGAAACATTTCAGTGTTTTACAGTATGGTGTCAGTATACTGGCTCTAGATTGGAACAGATCAAATGTTGCCTGTGCTTGTGTGAGAGCAATATGTCTGCATGTTATGGGGATCTTTTTTTCTGAATTGCTGATACTGGTGTTGCTTTCTCATCTGTTTTTATTCTTTATTCTTTTTTCATACCTTGGTCTCTTGCCAAGGTGCCAGCTTTTGCTAAATCAGCAACGCACTTGCTAAAATGTCTGCATCCCTGTTTGAGGGAGTCTAGAATTCTTTCCTTGTCATATTGTCTGAATTAGAAAAAAATGCCACCAGGATGATCAATCAGAAACTTAAAGTTTGATGCCAATTTTCCACCTCCAGTTTGAAATCAATCTCTTTGCTTAACAGCACTGAAAAAGCACTTTGATTTGCTGCTTTTACTATGAGGTTATGATGGTTACCTTAAAACCTCACTTTATTAAAATACCATAGACATAGAGATAAATGTCTCTGACATCGCTTATAGGGTTCTGAGAGGTGAAAATAAACTCAGCCCCTGTCAACAACATTTAAAAAGTTTGAGAAACAACACATTGACTGGTTAGGAGAGTTGGACTGAGAGACTCCTCCCCCCTCCCCTTCCAAACAGGAAGTACCCATTGGTTCCAAAAAGCCAAAATCCCGTAGACTTCTATTGAGAAACAAACACTTATTAAAAAGTTATTTAATTTTATATCATTTTTACTCTGTAACCTTTTTTTAACATGTTCTTGTTAAATCTAATTTATTTTAATTATGTTTTTTTTCTGCAGTTCACAATACTCAATTTAAAAACTGGCCAATTAGATGTTTCAATAAAAGTGTGTGGTCTTACGTTTGAACGTTCAAAGAGTTTGATGGACAGATTATCCAGACCCTGCTTTTAAGTGGTAGGAGTGTGGTCTTCCAACAAGCTGACTCCTGACTGGCAAGAGTGGTCACCATAGAAATGTTGACTCAGACCAACTCGGACTAATCTTCTGCCTACTCACGTTGTCTGGCTCCAACATGGTGATGTCCATATTGCTAAAAATAATATCGACTGAAGTGATTTCATTTCGTTGAAGCCAGAAGTAAACCATTTTCTATGGATGACATCACACTCACTTGGTCCAGTTTGCATATACAGTCAATGGAACAACTTACAAAATTTTCTATCCAAGGTCCCACCCACCTGCTATGTGCAATTTCGAGCTTTAATGAAATCAAACAGCATGAGTGGAAAATAAACTATCCAAATATTAAGTTCTGGCCCTCATGCTGTTCAGAATCATTTCCTCCTGCTTTATTTCATCACCAAAGCTGTGTCAACTTTTAATTATCCACAGACTTATTATACATGCACTATATTCCTGTAGGTGCTTTGGACACGTCTTTGTAGATCCAGTCTATTCCGGTTTCTGCTTTATTTAATTCTTTCTATTTGATATACTGTTTAGTTTGGTTGTTTTGCTGCACTGCTGCTATTGATTTTCCTATAAATCTTACAAGGGACAGTTTTCACAACAGCTCCAGGTTCATGCACCTAAAGCTTGTGCATAAATAACGGAAAAAAAATTTGCTCCTTTTGAGTGCAAACCATTTTCTATTTTTATGCACGCAATGGGAAGCGTATGAAAGCCTGACAATCACATAAACCATCATGCAGTAGAACTGCCAAAATCTGTCCTTGTGTGCATTTGCATGCAGCTTAGCAACTGGAGTACTGCACTTATACTCTTTCCTCTCCAATAAAAGAAGGGCCCCTCTCAACAAGGCATAACTGAAGCATGCAGTACAGTGAGTTTTTCCTTTGGAAGCTACCGAGTGATATCCTCTTAATTTTCTTGTCCTCTTTTTCTTCCTCTTTCTGCACACCTTTTCAGAGCACTGCTCTTCCTTTCTCATACATTTTAATGGCAGCAGTTTGATCCAGCTCCACTGCATCTGCTCGTGTTTAATACATGCATACTTTAGCAGCACGACTCGACTGTTGCTCAGCGTTGTGGAAAAGACGAGATACATTTTTCGGATTCTGAGCACTGGCTGGAATGGGGTTTAGCCCGAGACAAGATGCTGGATAGTGTCAAGGTTCCAACTTCAATTTAGGAGGAAGTCTGCAATTTTGGAGGCTTGTTAGTTTTTCTATTTAAATGCCAGTAGGAATGTTTGTAAGTCAAATATAAATCAGACTAAAAAGTGGTTAATAAATGCCATCTGGCAGTAATGTCACTACTGTAAATGTTGTTTTAAATGGTGTCGAGAAATAACTTGACACGGAAAACAGATTGGCCCAGACATGTTTCATCCTTCTCCTTGCCGTGTCCTCCATCTCCTTCTGGAAAATCCCAAAGCTTTCCCCTTCCAGATGAACAGACATGTTGAGTGGGTTTCCAATATATTCATACCCCATTTATCCATTGACCTTTCTGATATTTGTAATCAGTGGAACTTTCTTTAGAAAATTGCGGATTATTAACTAAGTTTACTTTAAACTACATGCACATTTAGTGAATTAGATCTTAAAAATAAGGAAATACAACTTTCTTGCAATCTTTAAATGTAGACAGACATTTGTTGGATAAATTAGCATTTATCCAACAACTATATATTTAATAAACCTCAGGCAAAAAGAGACTTTATACTATGTTGAATTTTAGGAAGTTGTGGTGCTGGCAACCCACGACTCTTTTATGCCTCCATTCTGCTTCTTGGATTTAATGAAACATGCACAAAAGTTGAAAAACTAATAGGTTTTTTAGTTCTGTGATAGTTCTTGTTGTTAAGTGGTGTCATTTTTTTTTTAATTCAAGTAAATCTGCTGCTGCAGTAAGATCATATTTTATTTTGAAAGAACTTGTATTTGCTGTTAGCAAAAGAGAAATGTCAAAGTATAAAAATATAACCCTGTTATAACTCAATTATTGTAAATATTCAAAAAGTATATTTTAGAAATGATTGGCTTAATTGCCAAATAAATATTTAAAAAAAGGTATATTTTTTTCTAAACATGAAGTGAGACTTGCTGTGTTTTGGTCTGTAAGAAACTGGACCCAATGGCTCTTTTATTGTGAAAAGTTGCAGACTTCTAGTGTATAACTAAAACAATAATTTAAAAAATGACATAGTTTGCCTCAATTTAAATATTTTATGACGACAAATTTTGATCGAACAAAGGAGATTTTTTACTCCATGACATAACAGGATGGCTTTTTCTTTGTATTTTAACCTTTACTTTGAATGTATGGGTACAGTTGTATTAGTACAATCAACTTAAAATGTGTGACTTTCATTTATGTTACAGGGTAGCTATTATATCCAGTCAGATTTGTGAATATCTTTACTGTCTTTGATTGTTTTACAAGACTATGAAAACCATATCAGTGTTTTTAACCCTTGTGCTATCTTAGATGACCCCACCCTTACTTTGACGTGTTATTCCTACCATGACAAAGGTGGATGAAGGATAGCACAAGGGTTAAAGCCACCCTCAGTGACTTTTTATACATTTAGTCTCATCATCCCAACTACCAAGTTGAATGTGTATATCTGCTTTATGGAAAAAATGTGCTTTTGCAGATGCCACACTTCCTGCAAGCTGATAAATCCGTGAACCATACAGAGAGCAGAGGGCTATGTCCCCCTTTGTTTGCCCTGTCACTCATTTCTAGGTCACTGGAAGAAGTGAATGCTTGACTAAAACTGAGACAAGCACAGTAAAAGATCTCCACATCCCTGCATCGATAGTTTTTTGTTTTTTTTTCATGTGTATGTATTCAGGCGTACGTGCATGCATCCGTATGTGCACAAACCACAAAGCCCAAAAGGCACACACTCTCAGACAAATCTTTGATGCACACTTGGCCTTATTTTTTCCAGCCTAATGCTCCAGCCATTTTTTTTATTCTGCTGATGCTGTCAGGAGAGAAATTTAGAAGTAATCTTTCATCATGCGGTGTCTTTAGGCTGCTACTATGTGAAACCATAGCAACTTTCACAAGATATATTAAACATCTTGTCAGCATTTCAAGAGTATATAAAAAGAGTGTTTTTCCCAGGCCAGCATTTACACTTCAGGTATAATGTTCAAGTTGACGAATAAACACATCAAAATCAATGCTTAAAGCGCTCACTTACTTTGGAATTGATGAATATTTGTTCAGCTGATTTAATGCATCGAAGTCAAAGTCAAACTACTGCGACTCTGACCTGGATTAAAAAGTTTTTAATAATAAAACATTTAATCTGTGCATTAATCAAATTTTTAAATACCGGAAAAAATTGCTTTTTTTAAAATTTACCCACTTATGCAACACTCTGTGAAGTTCTTAAATGCAGTCGCTGTAAATCAGCCAGAGCCTTTATGCAACACACTACATTGGTAAAAGTTGGATATCCGTGCAAAACGGATATGAAAAACTGCTTTACACCACATCAGAATCAGCTGAATTATGTTGATCAAGTAAATGTTTGTTACTGCACGTAAGAGTTACAGTACGTCAAAGAGAGTGTGTTTTTTAGGTGTCGCTGGCAACATGTCTGGTGTGACAAGGGTTGATGAACCCAAGTGTCAGCTAAACTTTATTGTTTGTGCTAATCTTGAACAAACTCAAACAGATTGGGACATAAAGTTTAATCTTATGCCTTTATTACTCTTAAAGATCAACTCCAGTCATTTTTTTAATCTATTTTAAAATTGTTCTCAGTGGTATTTGAATTATGATTATGTTTTTTTAGCCAAAATAAGAAATAAAAAACTGTGTTTTTTTAAGGACCTAGTTTCTGAAGAATCTCGGGAGTTCATTAGAATATCGCCTGTGGGTCCTAAGCGAGTCTGTTGGCGCCCCCATTTCCCGTCATCCATCTGTTTACACTCTCTCCCGCTAGCTCAGGTCACAACCCCAACCTAGAATTACTGGAGCAACAAAAATAGTGAGCAGTACATTTTTGTTTTGAGCCAGACAGCCGGACAGTTTTGAGCCAGATGCCAGCTCAGACGAGGAAAACAAAGACGTACATTCAGTGTTTTACAAGTGGGTGCATCAGAATGGAGCGGAGCAGAGCAGGAAGCAAGGAGCTTGTGGCCCGCCATCTGTATTTTCTATGTTACAAATATCATCTTTTTCAAAAAGCCTTTTTTTTCATCTGATCCTGATTTGTATAAAGAAATACTCAGAAATATAATTTCCTGTCTATATGTCTTCACATTCAAATTCGACTTTATTTACACGGCACTTTTCCTGCTAAAGAGCATCTGAAAGGTTCTTTAATGCCCTCCATCATGCATTAAATGCCACAAGAAATTGTTAAAAACACCAAATTTTGGCTGGAATGGATCTTAAAGTAACGTAATAAGTATAATAATGATTATTTAGTGATGCAAGTTCTCACACATGCTTGTTTCAGTGTGTGATGAAGTAGCGTCACAGGTTGCAGGACAGCGCCTGAACATGAGCCTTAAATGTTTTTCTCTTTTCTCACAGTTTCTAGTTTTGTGGGACACAAATCATTCACATTTCATGTTTTGTTTAATTCTAAGGGTGCACACTTGGTTTTAAACAGAATCGCACTCACCATCAAAGTTTTCCTCCACCAACAGCCAAACCAGAGCAATGGACACATCAGCATTTACATCCACAGGAAGTGACTTCACGTCAGAATTGTTTTTTTTTTGGCTTTGTTCCCCTTTTTGTTTAATTGATTTTGTTTCAAACCTATTTCTGTATTTCAGTTGTTGTTGTTTTTTTCTGTTAAATATCTGTAAGTTTGGAGTTATGTTGATTCTTCCAGTAATTTGTTTTAAGGAATTGTTAGGATAATTGGCCTGTGGGAGGGGCTAAGCCTTTATAAGGGGTGAACTTTTCCCAGTTGAGAGAGAGCAGTCTTGGTTGCAGTGGTGGCAACAGGCTCTCCTGAAATCAGCTGAATTTGTTGTCTGATTATTTCTTTGGGGATCAATAAAATCCCATTTTTGAAATTTTGAGTTTGCTGGCTTGGCCCTCTTATTTCCGAGTGATTTATTTTTTCGCTGCTGAGAAAAACCCAGTGTTTGTAAAAAAAAGTTTCTTTATTCTGCAATTCAGACAGCCCTCTTCAAAACTCAAAGGTTTTTTTTGGTCCAAGGCTCAGAGTTTCCTCTCTTCCCACCTTTGCTTTGAGAACATGAATGTCTTTTTTATTTCTACTTTCTGCCAGCACGCATAATGTGCATTTTTGAAAACACTTGTTAAAACAAAGCATAAAAAAGCACAGGGATGCCAGACTCTGATCAGTGCTTTGCATGTTTTTCTATTATTTCATGGTACAGACGGCGTAAGGGTTGTTAGTCATTCTATTGCTAAGTGAGACATGTCACTGTGCCACTGATTCAATTGCATCCTAATTGTTACTTTAAAACCTTGTAATTGATTGTCGTAATCTACAACATGCTATATTTTGCTTGAACTCAAAGTTATCCTCAGTCCAAATTCTACGGATCTCTGACATATTGTTTACTACAAGAAAAAACAACATAATTCGAAATGATTTATGTGTTGAATGCAAAACAATCCATTAAGATGATGAATGGCAAATTAAAAAAAAAAAAACATTGCAGATCAATTCAGTTAAAAAAAGACTACCTTCTTCTGACATTAAAAATACAATTTCATAGAATGTGAAGACAAAAAGAAAAACAAAACTTGATGCTTGAACTTTATTATTTGCAAAAACAAACAGAAAAAAAATAGTTCTAGTAATATTTTCAGAGGTTTACCAAGCTCAACTACTTTGAAATGCCATTTTTCTGTGTTTTGTTCACTCAGATTGTAAGAACATGTTTGCTCTTTGAGTTTTATCTCCAATTAGGACGACTAATGCAGCTTAAAAGATCAGAGGAAAAAGCTCCCCAAGGCTCCTCAGGTTTTTTGGTTTTTTTTGTCAGAAGTTTTCAAGGTTGTATATTTAAACTTCTCAAGACAAAAAAAGAAATAAAAACAGTTTCACTTACAGGAACGATTAGAAGGTTCTCATACTTTCATTTTAGTCTTGAAAATTTGGCAAACCTCAAGCTGAACCTGGATTTATGAAATGCTAATCCTTTTTTTGCTGCTTTGACCTCCTGCAACAAATCCTGCAATGATGACTTCACATGATAAGCAGAGAATCTTACCGTTTTTAAGCCGACAATCATTTAATCGAACAGATAAAAAGATTAAATTAAAGCCGTGAGCGGCGTTGTATGGCCCGCAGGCGCTACCTGCACCCTCCCTCACCTCCCTGCCCCCCACTCCCCATCTCCTCTGCAACCCTCAAAGCTTCATGTGACAAATTCATTAAGAAAAAATGGCGACTTTTCTGTTGGCAGCAACCGTTGGATTTTTTGGTTGCCAGTTTGATGTCATTTTTAGAAGTAAAAGTAAATTTTTGGATTTCCTTGGCCACTGAAGTTTTATGTTAACCACGCTTATATTCCTAAAATATTCCTAAGTTGATTGTTTTAATCAGCTTGAGCCAGAAATTCCTTTCTTAAATATTCACGACAAAAAATGTGCGACAACAGGGGAAACACCAATTTTGCGAGTTCACCAGGCGAATGCCGTTCAGAAATCTACCAACTTTAAGACCAAAATTTTTTCCAAATAGCTTCCTAACTATGCTTAATGAGTTAGGAGGTGACAGAACCAAATCCTTAGAAGTTTAAATTAGCAGAATGTGCTAAAGGCGTTATATTTATTTATTTTTAAATAATTTTTAATTCTAGACGGCGGCCTCTTCCTGAGGTAAAAAGTAAAGAGAACAAACCTTCTCTTTAATGCATATTAAGGCAACTAGTTTCCTATTCAACAATGAACTTCAGAGCCAAATATTAAGTGGCTTAATAAACTAAACTATAAATGTCACGCTGCTGTCAAAAGTGTGGTTAGAAAAGCCAAGTGTTTACCTCATTATCTTTGTAGGATTTGTATTCTGCAAAAGTCTTTGCTGCACGAATTCTCAGAGGAAATCAAAGAACTCATTACAGCACATAAAGATAAATAAAAGGCATTCTGAGGATTGCAGGCAAAAATAGAAGGGTCGGTGCATAAAAACGGTCAACAAAAGTGGGTTCAACCCCTGTAAATGGTTTCATTTTAACAATGAAAGGTATGATGTGGGTGTTTTTGTCTGACAGTCTTCTAGCTGCAACCTCGAACAAAAGGGATTCACAACAACAACGGGATAAGTGAAAGCAGAAGGTTATAAAGGATTAAAATTACAATTATGGTAAGAAGAAATTTCTTTGAGGTCGTAAAACTTATCATAAATGCTCACACGAATAATGTCAAAGTCAGGAAAAAAGCTGTACTCTTTATTGAAGATTTGCTAGAGTTACTTTTTTTACTTACTTCTACAAATATTGCACGCATTGGGTTTAGATTTTCTTTGAATCTTTTACCAACTTTTTATATTTGTCAAACAACAAGTGAATTTGTTGTCCATGAAAGCTTGACAAAAGCTGGCTGGTGATTCATCCACACGCATACCTACTTTTCTTTTTTTTAAAGGAGGTAAGACTAACACACAAGAACAGGTCACGCTGTGTTTAACCCTTGTGCTATCCTAGGCACTTTACCATTGGGAGTTGGGTCATGTAGACCCACTAGACAGTGCTCTGAACCTTTTTTCTTTAATGATTTGTGATCTTCACTGGTGTCCATGGATTACATGAAATCTTTCCACCTTTATCCACCTTTGTCATGGTTGGGAGAACACGTCAATGTAAGGGTGGGGTCATAGGATAGCACAAGGGTTAATGTAAGAGATACTGGATTGCAGGTTTGCTAGTTTTTGCATGGGCTGTGTTAGTTCAGAGGCTAGTGTAACACTTACAGTGACAGTGTCGCACAAGATTCCATTGTTCCAAAGTAAAGACAGATTAGTACCATTATCACATATTGTTCTACTTAACCCAAAAATGTTGACTAATAACAAATGGCTTAGTTGTTACCAAGACTATTTCTCCCTCCAAATGTAAAAAATAGGTTGTTTTTAGATTAAATCAAAACCCGATTTCAAGAGTTCTCATATCTTTAAGGTTGCTTCTTAGAGAAAAAGTGATTCAAATACCAAAGTAGCAACTTTTATTTTGGTCAAACATGTTTCTTATTTTCTTAATTTTCTTCCCCTAGCTAATGTTAAAACTGAGGAAAGCAACACCAAATGGTGTATCCAGGGAAGGTGTTTGGGAACAACTCAACTTTAGCCATGACAGAAAACCAAAGGTGTGATAAAACAGAAGACCTGCAAAGGCCAACAGCAAACTAGAGCCTTAATGTACTGTGGCTAAAACAGAAACAGCTGTGGATGATTAACTAATGAAAGCAGGTGCCACGGGAAACCCGCAAAGCACAACGTTTATCTAAAGTGGGCAAGGAAATGAAGCTTTAAAGCTACATACTCACTGGGCATGTGTGACACGTTCAAGAACATGCTAAACCTGGGTTCTTGCTTTCAGCATAAGAAGTCTGTCGTTACTTGATGCTAGAACATGTAGTCAAAGTTGGAAAAGGCTTGGTGCGAATTGTTCACCTGATTTAAGGCTGGTAAAACACCATTACAAAGCAGCAAGCATACATATCAGCTGGCGTCTCTGGAGTCCTACAAACATCAAGTAGTAGGATACCCCTTGCAGTTTTACATAAACCTTCTATTTGGCCACGATAAAGGTGAAATAAAGGGGTCATTGTGCATCTTGACCAAAGATTTTCACTTCAGAGAAAAGTCTTTTTGATATTATTTCCAAATAAGCAGTTTTCTTTCTTTTAATTTCTTTTCTTTTACAATAAATGATAGCACCAGTGTAATTGGATAGCCCACCTAAACTCACAACAAACCTACAACTGTCCTATAATGTGTTATATGGGATGGAACACGGCAGAACACTGTTTTTTTTAAAACCCTTTTCTGTGTTTGGAGAGGAAGAAGGAAAACCAAGCGGGCTCTGTTACTCTTTTTTGGTCTCCAGGAAGAAGTCATGCTCAGGTAACACAAATCAAGTGGGCTGGCGACAGATGGACACCTGCTGCTGACTACTTGATGGACTGTCTTTTACGAGGGCCAATTATCACCATGGCAACACTCCAGCTCTCACACATGCAGCCCTCAGTGAAGGCTGCACACTCATCATTAGTCTGTGATCTTTTCTGTGTCCCCCTTCTGTCCCCATTACCCTTCCTTTGAGTCGGCTGCAAATTGCACCCCTCTCCTTTATCACGTTCTCACTCTCAACAACCCCCCCCCCAACACTGTCTCATTCTTTTCCCCCAAATATCTGCTCTCCATTTGTGCATAACGGTCATTCCACCTCTGTTTATTCTATAAAAAATGTTCCTTTTTTCATAATTTCTCATTTTTCCCTTTAATCATTTCCCTCATTTCTGCTGCATCTGCTCTCCTCATCGTTTTTCTCTTCTCATTTATCCCTTCATTTGATTCTTCTGTTCATCAACCCCCTTTTTTCTCTCCGTCAGGTCTTCCAATTACAACCCAGTTGGAGGTTTAAATTTCAGAGAGGAGGAGCCTTTTGGTGTGACAGGGACCTAATTGAAACCCCAATTATGATCGTCTGCTCATCAGCGTGGAGTCATTATTCTGCTGAAAATCAGATATCAAGTGCGAAATTTTCTGAAATGATTACTTTTACTTCCAATCAGATAGAAAATCAAAACTGCAGACAAGGAGCTCTCCTTATTATCACATTATAGTCGCCTCAAGCACTCTCCCTCAGTCTGTTGTGAAGGTTAACATCAGGACGCTGTGGCCTATGGGCAAGACAAAAACAAGAAATAAGCATTAACCTATGCTGTTTCCCTGCTGATTACCATGGAGATAAGAGGAAAAAATTGTGTCTTTATGTGATTCTTACATAAGTGTACGCACAAACACAGACACTGAAAGCCTAATGGACTCCACAGTGGTCTGAAGTTATGGTTTGTTTGCCGACTCTGACACACATCATTTAGTAATCCATTAGCTTTTTGTGATTTCAGGCGAATAATTTTACTAATAAAACTTCAAAAATGCAGTCCAGCTTAAAAAAATGGTAAATAATGAAAAGTACCTTTTAAAGAAAATTTCATTTTATTCGTTTACTCCTTTAAAATCTGAATCTGGTTAAAATGAGTTGCTTTTTAGTGCATTTTTTAATTTGTACAGAAAATGTAAAACAGACTAATTTTAGTGAGCAAAAGTTAAGGTGGCTACACCTGTAACTTTTCAAATTTCATATTTGTATCATCTTTATAGCCTTTCATTTGAAGTGGATGCTTGAATGAGTGTTCTGGTTTGAACGCAACTTGCAGCGCAGTTTGGTTTTGAAATCAAGAACTTGCATTGCTCTGTATTTATGTGTATTGATTTTTCTGCATTGTTGGAGTTTTTTCTAGACTGTTATTTCACTTATTTTCATAAAATGTTTTGAAGCTGTGGGACAACAAGTTAAGGTGAAACTCAGGAGTGACTCAGCTTTGTTTTTATTTGCTTGTGAGAAAAAAAAATGCGTTTGTTACGCCTAGGCTGGATCACTGTAACTCTTTGTTACCAGCGTGTCCTAAGTGTTCCTTAAGAAGTCTCCAGATTGTTCAGAACACAGCAGCTAGATTGTTAGCAGGAACTAGCAGAAGAGATCACATCACTCCTGTGTTAGTTTCACTTCACTGGCTCCCTGTTGATTCAGTACAGTCGGAGGTAGGGCCTTTAGCCACCAAGCTCCTGTTTTATGGAATAAACTCCCAGCTTATATAAGAGAGGCCGACACAGTTTCTACATTCAAAGTTAGACTGAATACATCCCTCTTTGGACAGGCTTATTGTCAGAATAGTTATTATTTAGAGATTATTTAATGTTAATGTGTTTAAATTAAACTTAATAACAATAACAATTAGTTTTTAGTAGGCTGCTAGAAGTTGGAGCTGGGGTAACCATGGTGCACTGGGGTTCTGTCCTCTTTTCTCATCTACTTCTACCCTCCTTCTCTTCTCTATTCTTGATTATTATTCATCATATAGTTCTCAGTGCCTCTGTTTGGTGCAGTGTGATTCATGTACTGTGCTTCCAGATTCCAGTTGGCTCATCCGTGCTCCTGTACCTGACCGTGTACCTCGTCTCTGGCTCGCCTCTACTCCTGCTCCTACACCTGGCTGTGGATCCTGTCTCCGGCTCGACACGCGCCCCCGACTGTCCCCCCAACTCCGGCTGTTGCTGTGAATTTGGGCTATACAAATAAAATTGAATTGAATAGAATGTTAGCTGAAGAATGTTGCTTCATTTCACACACACACACACACACCCACCCACATACACACCTACACACACACACACACACACAGTCACTGGAGACTGAAGTCTTACAACCACAGGATGCAAACCTTGTGAGAACACAACTCTGACTCTCATATCCTATTTATACATCCCTTCCTGTACATTACAATCCTATTTAGTGCACCCTGCTTCCCACACAATCCTATTTATGGACTCAGTCCCTCCCAGTCCCCCCCCCCCCCCCCCAGCACACCCCTCTTTCCACTCCTGATTGTGTGCCCCCTCCTAGTATGCAGGTGTCATCCATTCAAAAGACTGCGAGTTAGGTGTGTGCGTTATCTTCATGACATAATTTGGTTACATTAAAGGTATCAATAAATTTGGGTAAGATACATTAAAATGAGATCGATTGTCTTAATTTAAAATTATATTCTTAAAAATAATATTTTGGTTAGGTTACATTGTAATTTGTATTAGTGATTGAAATAGTATTCATATTTGGAATATTTTCAGCTCCTCGCAGCTTAATCCTTTTTTTTTCTTTTCTAATTTCAAGTGTTTTATCATCTCTGAGGTTCCTGTGTTTCAGTTGAAATGTTCCCATCCATGAGGCACGTCCTCTGCATTTGGTTCAACGTCTCCTCCATTCGGTTCAACGTCTTCCGCATTCGGTTCTGCGTCTCCTTCGTGCTTGGCACACTTAAACTTACCTTGTCTTTTAGGAAAGGCACTTTTATTTCCAGTGAATCAGTGCTACGTTTGGAGTTCATTCCCCTCCTTTTTTATTTAAGTGGTTAACTTTGCCCTCATTCCCTCAGTTTGAAGCAGGAGGATCTTTGTGGTTGAAGACTTTTAACCTTCTTCATGTTGGACTTCAGTTCAAAGGAAAGTTGGGACCAAATCAGGAGACATTTTTTCAAATGTTTCAAAACATAAATATTAAATCATTTATACTGTCAGCAGCTCAGCCTGCTGTTCATCTGGAAAGTTTTTGTCCACTCTTGACCCAAAAAAAGTCCAGTTTCAAAACAAGTGACTGAGACCTCATTTTTTATGCAAAACTAGTTTTCCTGCATTACCTGATCTCGTCAAACCAACATTTCAGTTGTCTGTGGTGAAAAACCTAATATTCGTCATTATTTTCTACAACCTCACCAAATGCTAAAATGTGCAGGAACATTCTTCCAACATATTGTCTTGCATTGCAGCAATGTTCTCCGTAAGTTTTTCTGTTCAGTTTTGGTTGCACTAGTTCCTCACTGCTACAGAAATAATTTAATCGAAGAGATAATGCAATTGTTTTTACAAAATATTGGAGAATGTTTAAAAACTGACAATTACTGTGGTACTTCCTAATTTGATTTTATTTTTTCAAATCTCAAATTCACAGGATTAAGTTATTTTGTTGTTTTGATTAGCAGGTGGGTGGATGTAAAGACAGTTATCAAACTCTAAGCTTCGTTTTGTTCAGTTTCTAAAAGCCAATGTTTCTTCCAATCAGGATGTGGTCACACCACTTAGGGCTCTTCTTCACTGTTTAGAATCCTATAAAGAATTTATTTTCAGTTAAAAATATAAATACATATATCTAGTTTTTTTCAACAAAGTATAATATATATTCTTACTGCCATTTGTCACTACCAATAAACTCATTCAAGTTTATTTCAAACACAATTGCTGGTAATTTAAGAAAAGAAGCTTTAAAATACTGTTAACTTCATTTCGAGAGAAAAAAACATAATCTTTTTATTTATTGTTGGTAGATTATTAGACCTTGTTTTTAAGTTTCTGTGTTTAACCAACAAAAAAACATAAAACAACAAAAAACATGACAAGTCTTCCAATTTTGCCTTCTTTATTTCATCAATGCCAAATTAAAAAAAAAACAGTGCTTTTTAATTGACTGTTTTTGCTTTTGAAGACCTAGTACGGTTTTGTGCAGGCTCTTAAGTTTATTTTTGCTTTTGCAAAAGTTCATGTAGGAAGCCGTTTGAGGTTTGGACCGTCCTACTTTTACCGATTCTTTTCAAGAATTTTAAATCCCAATTTATCAAGAAAAGCTAGGTTTCGGTATGCAACAAATAAACTTTGAGACACGTCTTTAAGATGTGGGAGAAGGCCAAAGGGCCCAGGGAAAACCCATACACGTGTAACGGGACCACATCTGTCTTTTTAACTACAGAAATATTGATTGTCCCTAAGTTTCTTTCCCCCCTGTATTCAGTTTGTGTTGGTAGCCCCTTCCTAATGCATTCTTCCCTTTATACATTTGGCGCATGCTTTCCCTCTCCCTCTATTTGCTTGTTTTCGGAAAATAGTCAGATCCGCAATAAACAACATCTTTTGATTCCCTAAACACTATGCAACCTTGTTAGACTTAACTACGCTTCTAATTAAAATGATTTCTGAGCTTCTAATTTTACGTTTTTACAGATGAATTAAAAAGCCTCGTCTGGTGTTTGCACGTCCCCTCCTAGTTTTTAGGTTTTTCTTTCTGCCAATTAAATCCACCCGGTTTGGGTGGAGCACGCTCCTCTTCTGCCCAAGCTCTCTATGAAGACGACGGCAGGGGGGTCAAAGGAGCTGCACCACCACGCCAAGGAGTCCTGTTGAAAAGAGAAGAACAGCATGTTAGGGAATGACACTGCTGTAACATCTACAGCTTGATTTTGGGGACATTTACTTTATTTTTACATACTGTAGTGATTGTCTAGGATAACAACTCACCGAAATTTGACACTCAGAAGGTCCTGCCAACTCTCTCTGGAGGAGATCCCCACACGGCATCGACGAAGGTCCCAGCAACACAGACGGGTCCCGGTCACTGGAACGAGGAAAACGAGGCAGTTCTTTCCGGGAGAGTCAGCATTAGCACAATCAGTGGAGACAGAGAACCCAGAAGGCATTTAACGCCAGTGAGGAGATGTGTCCAGTTTTCCTTTAACTAGTTGGATCGCTACCCCATCTGAATTTTCAATTCTACTATACTATGTTTCTTTTAACAACATTCTGGTTTTAACGCTGCCTAGTGCCGTGTTTCCAAACATCAAAGCAAAGGAAGACTGAAAAAAAAGCAGGGTATCGTGCAAGTCTGGGGTACTTTAACAAAAGTGTTGGTAAACACTAGTAATCATGGAAAATGCCACTTTTGAAACCAATTCCAATTTGAAATTTGGCACAGTTACCTACGTAGTACTAAGAGTAAAAACTGAGCCAACTTTCATCTTAGAACATTGCCATCATTTGCCCCTACTTGCAGCTAAACTTTAGTATTTATCATTTTCCTTTACACTCTACATATATATTCTAAGGTCAATTTAGGTTTATGATTTTTGCTAACATTTCTAAACTTTCTCAAATTTCAGACATTTGAGTTCTCTGTCCCTGTGTGTGTGTGGGTGTGAGTGTGTTTTCTTTTTCTTTGTTTTAGCATCTTGAAGGTCTCATCCGTATTGTCCTAGATTGATCTGAGCCATGGATGGTGGAGGAGATATTGGAGGAAGGGGCGCTGTTCTTCGGAAGTATTTAAACATGCTTGGAAAAAGTCTTGGCACTCTGGAGAAAGTAAAGTAAAGTAAAGTAAAGTGAAGTAAAGATGAAGGTCAGAGCCCAAGCATCCATGCAGAGAAAGATTATTTCTTACCTTCTGACAGTTCATTGTCAATCATCTGATCCCCTTTGAGAAAATGTATTGTTGAGAAATCGTTGCAGTAATGGAGAGTTTCATACAGAACTACTCCAAGCTGCCACACTGTGGTTGATCCAGGGCTACAAAAGCCTCTAAATGCTTCTGGGGGGCCATTTATGGGAGTTCCTGGAAAAAAAATAAACATTATTCATATTCATGCTCATTTTCCATGTTTTTATTTGTGGATGCAGATCTTCTACCTGAAAATCCTCTGAGGATGGAATCCTTTTCTGCCATGCAGCTCACTCCAAAGTCTATCAGACGAGCTTGTGGTGTATTTTTCTGGGTTTGAATGAGGATGTTATCAGTTTTGATATCTTGATGGAAGATATTTCTGTCCTCAAGGTCTATGGCTGTGCGAATGATCTGCTTCATTATGATCTGAAAGACATAAAAAAGAAGTAATAAGCTGAGTAATATGCTTGTGTTGCAAGTCAAACCAGGTTGAATTTTGATCAATCGGGAGCTCGCATTTAGTTGTGAAGTATGGATGACATCCCCTCCAATTCACAAAAGTTTACATTTTGTGTCCAAATCGAGAGATTTGCACTGCCTTAATTAACATCTTGCACCAGGCCTCCCAACTGTAGGTGGCAGACGTGAGCTTGGAAATAGTAGATAAAGGCGAAGAAGCCCGCCCCTGCTTGTCCAGTGTGAAAACCATGGGCTAGATTCGTGTTCAAGAAGCTGCGTTTAGCACGTTCTTGACCACGCATCACATGCCCAGTGTGTATGTAGCTTTAGAAGTACTCCCCTGTATTCATTGAACACTTAACTACTTTATGAAACAAGGCTGCATTGAATAAACGTTTCAAACCAACACAGACTGTACACGGGCCTACCTTGGCTTCTTTTTCTTGCAGTTTGCCTCCATGGCTATTAATGTAATGACGTAGGTCCTCACAAGGGAGTGGTCTCTCCATGACCAGGAGGATTTCTCCAGCTATCTCATACCAGTCCAACAGGGCTACTGGCGCTGCTTTTCCGTCTGAATGAATGGACTCATCTTGTAACTTTAACATTATGGCCACTTCAGAAGGAATCATTTTTCCATTGCCATCATCCTGAAGAATCAAAACAAAGAGATCATGAGGAAGAGAAGAACAGAAACCCATTTAGAGCAGAGATAAGCAGAAGAATTTGGCTCAAGCATCTTACCATTCTGTTATTTGGGATTTTTCGTTTGAAAATGTGCTTGATGGCTACCTGCAAGACAAAAACAAGAGCATTTCTGACTGTGAGATGACTGACAGGAGACTAAATGGGATCATTTAGATTACCCCTTCATCAAAATCTATTTTAATTTAGACCATTCAGACCACAAACATCAACAGTCCGATTATAAATTAATGCATCCAAGTACATAGTTTTATAAAAACTCTGTAGCTCATTTACTGGAGCTGCATACGCAACACTTACTGGTAGGTCGTCAGATTTGCGAAAGCCACTATATATGGATCCATAACCTCATGCAGCAAAGTAATATTCTTCCACATATTTGGCTTCAAATTTATCTGAACACAAAAAAAAAACAGAAATGCAATATTAGTTCATTTATTATTGAAAATTATATTATGAAACATAAAGTAACAGTAGAATCAAAAGGAACATTTTATTAAATCATCAGACCTTTATCAGTAATCAAGTCGTCCCTCTTAGTTATCTCTGAGGATGTTGGAATTTGTTTGGCGTCACTGGAACTGGAATCTGAAAATGACAAAAAAAAGGGTTTTCTTATTGCAGAACTTTTTATTTTGTACACCTCTACTCCCCCTTTGTGCTAAAGCTTAGAGGCAAAACTGTATTTAAGTGTGTTTTAAGTATGTATTTTTTTTAAATGAGCTGAGCATTTTAAGAAGCAACCTTAGGAAAGTCGAACTACAGACGGTTGCTTTGATTGTAACAACCAAACCATTTTAAGGTTCAGTACAGTTTAGATTAGTGCTCAGGAAATGTAAAATATGTTGATGAAAAATAGAGACATTCATTTGGTTGCAGTGTTTGCAGTTAAAGCAGAGTTAAAAAGAAAGACAACTCATTTTAATGTTTTAATATGAGAGGAGTATGATTCTTTAGAGGTCCGTAATTTGTTATGACTCTTATTGTTGATTTTTCTTTTCTTGTCCTTCGAAAAAACCATGGGGTCTGTGTCAGCTTTTTTACCTTTCAGAGTAGTTTTCATCTTCTTCGACTCTATTGTTTCTTCTTCCTCTTTGTCTTCCTGTCTTTTTCTCTTTAGGGTGCTGGTAGATGGTTGTGAAGGCTCAGATTCAGAAGACTCAATTGCTTCATGGAACACATGCTTCTGCTTCTGTTTCTTCTTTCTAGGTGAAGCCTTCTTCTCAACGTTTTGGTTTGTCCAACATCTGAAAATGTCTCATCTTGTTGTGCCATGCTAATACCACACTCTGAAAATGGAGGGGGGAAAAAAAAGAGATCATTTCTTTATATCTTCACAGTTTACAGCTCGGGTTCACATCAAGTATTTCAATGTGTTGGGGGCTTTTATTTGAAAAGCTGAATAAGTTGAGATGTTATCACAAAAACACAAAGTTTGTCATCGTTACGAAGCAAATGTGTAACTAAAGGTTTTCGGGGACTCTCATTTACCACTATCAGTGATGAAAGTCAGGTAAGGAAAAAATCCCTGAACTTTTCTTTGAGCGATATGGCGGGCACAGAGCGAAATTTTGGAAAAATACGTGGTCTTAGATGCATTCTGGTGCATTCTGGCAGCTAGTTATTCACTTCTTTATCAAGAAACTAAGACTAATTGGAGCATCATGATTTGTCATTCAAACCCCTAGTTTGACTCTCCATTAAGGACTTGCTGGTCCCAAAAAAGAATTTGGAAAATTGTTCAAAGTAACACAATCCTACAATCTACGCTTTTCCTTAAAGCTGCAAAACATACAATTGCTAAAATATAGTAACATCAAAGCCCCAAATGGCAAAAAGAACACCAGTAACTATGATATTCTATGAAAATACCTCAGTTATTTATACATTATTTCTGCTTTAGAAATGACTGATGTACAACATCCACTTGCACTGTTTTCTCAAACTATAATTACATCAAAATATGGGATCTGCTTTAAACTATAATTCTATAACATAATACATCAATTCTTTAACACCAATACTAAGTAATCTGGGAAATATCAAAACAAACATACAAACTAAGCTAAACATTGTAAACATTATTTTTTAAGGGAGTGCGGGTCCAAACCATCAAATACTTGTAAGTAATGTCAACTATACTGAACTAAATCATGGTAATTAGGAAATACAAATAAATTAGATAAAGAAATGTATTCAAATAAAAACTGAAACTCAAAACTAAAATTGAAATTATTTCAAAATGTGGTTTTGAGATTATTTTACACAAAAAAGTATTTGACCTACACTACCTTAAAAATCTTTTTTTTCCAGCCAAGACCACTTCAATTTGTTTTTTATCGTTTTCTCACAACTGAGGTCGTGACCACGCTCAATAATGACGATGCCTGCCATTATTTTAACACAAATTTGATCGCAAACTCTTCAGATGTGTTTGTGAAAGTTTAGCGTGGGTCCGCCAGTTTTGGTCTCTAGGGAAGCGAGTCACGCTGACCACGTGGTGCAGACAGAGCCAATCAGACCCGTCGACGCATCCGAAAGCAACTAAAACGTCCCGTCATTGGTCAATTAGGCCGGGAAGACGAGAGATGGCCACGACCATAGAGGAAGCGATCTGCGGAGAAATATAGAAAATAAAGCTAAAATTAGCTGATTTCAGACCATTTTTTAATCCGGAAAGCGATTTGTCCGTAGAGATCAGGTCTTTATTTCCCGGAAAGTACGTTCGGTTTGCTCAAAAACCCGGATTTCCGGGAATTCCCGGAAGACTTTCATCACTGCACTATATTTTGGTTTGTCCTTGGCAAAACCTTTGTTCATGATCATTCATTGTTTATTACAGAAAAACTTGATTAACAAAAAATGTTTACTTAGTTTTAATGTATGCGCCTTACTTTTTCTCTTTTTGTTGTCGGAGAGTGTTGCTAAGCGACTCTGAAAACCGGGCTCTCTGATATCAGTGATGTCACAGTCTGTTGCTAAGTTACACAGCACGTGACTTTGGCTACTTTTTAGTGTTTATGTTTAAATTGATAAATTCTGAAAAACACTTCAGTATGAAACATTCTCGAAAAAATGTTTATTACACATGTAATGTTGTGAAATGTACGTTAAAGGTTTGGACAACAGTTGACAGCTAGAATGAGCTTTGAGGCCCACAAAAACTTAAAAATACCAGCAACTCCACTTTTGAGATGGTCTGAAAGAAATTTGTCGTGCTAGTTTTATTCTTTTAATTTTCTGACTTTTAATTTCTTTTTGTTGCACTGTACCGTAAATTATTACAGACATGTCCTTTAAAAATAAATTAGAATTAGACCTATTCTGTTCAGCCTACAGGTTGTCGTGTTGTTTGGGGTCTGTGTCAGCTTATTTACCTTTTAGAGGAGTTTTCATCTTCTTTGGCTTTATTATTTCTTCTTCCTCTTTGTCTTCCCGTCTGTTTTTCTTTAGTTTTCTCACTGGGGTGTTGTCTTGGGTGCTGGTAGATGGTTTTGTAGGCTCAGATTCAGGAGTCTCAATTGGCCCAGGGAATGTCACTTTTTTCTTCTTTTCAGGACGGGTCTTCCTCTCAACTTCTTTGGAAAAGCAGGATGAGTTAAAATATTATCATAGCAACACAAAAACCAAACTTTGGCATCTTTACGAAGCAAACATGCAACTGAGTTTTGTCGGGACTCTCATTTACCAGTATATTTTGGATGGTCCATCTTTGTCTGTGATCGTTCGCTGTCTATTACACAAAAACTTGAGTAAATCGGAAAAACTTTCCCTCGTCTCAAAATGTGTGCTTCACTTTAGAGGTCGAAGAATGTTGTGGTTTAACCGTGTAGCTAAGCAACTTATAAAATGGGGCTCTCTGATATCAGTGATGTCACAGTCTGTTGCTAAGTTACACGGCATGTGACTTTAGCATTAGTTTACTTTTTGGTGTATGAATCGATACAATCAGAAAAATACTAAAACATTTGTGCAAATTTTGATTTTACAACACATGTACTTTATTTTCCAGACCCAGAGGTCCAACAAATTATATTGTGCATAAAGCATAAAAGCTGTCATGAACTTGATTCGACTACACTACCCATAATGCCTAGAGGAACTAAACGGCAGGGGATTGGTCAGACTGGTTGATAGGAAGATTTTCTTGTGAACTGAGTTTTAATTGTATATTTTTTTTCTTTTAAAATGAATCCATTAAATACTTTCAATTATTTCCAGATGCAAAGTTTTAAATGTCCTAGAATGCTTGAATGCATCACCGAGTCCACCAAACCCCTCATAAAGGGGAACTGCTTTTAACAGCCAATCAGAGGTCGTGGCTGTTCCGCTAGGCCCAGCAGCTCTCAGATCAGTTTCTGAGCACGTTTTTACCACGAGTCTTTTCACTTTAACCACGGAAGACAGGAGAGCTCTTGCTGTTCTAGCAGAGCAAGCTGTGGAAGACCAGAGAGGCATCACTATCTTTAGCTTTAGCAATTAACTTCTCTGCGGTCATTTTGTGAGTTGTAGCGCAGCTGAAATCCACGTTTTCAGCTTTGAATCCACAACATTGGTGAGAAATGTGTTCCTGTGGCTGTGATGCTGCAGTGTAAACCCGAACAAGTTACCAAAACTCATTTGCCACAATTATTTTAAGTTGATAAACTTAAAAGTCTGATAAAAGAAAATAACACAACAGCATAATTTTACCTTAACAGAACTTAATCTTTATTAGTTACCTTCTTGTACAGGCGTAATCATATTTTTTGAGTCAGTAAACTCAAAACCACGCATTTCAAAACTTCTATATTTTTAGGCAAATGATTGCCTAAAAAAACAATGAGCAATAGTTACCTAAATAAAGTGCAATGTTATAAAGATCTTCCTAACAATAATATTTGCTCATTCTCTCCTGTGCAATGTTGAAATTAAAGAAAATTACACTTAATAAAAACGTACATACAGTGTGAACTTTGAGGCTACTGCCTGAACAAATGCAGAATAGTGTACCGTAATTTCCGGATTATAAGCCGCTACTTTTGTCACACGCTTTCAACCCTGCGTCTTATTCAATAATGCAGCTAATTTATGCATTTTTTCTAACGGCTGCTAGGGGGGCGAGCAGAAAAGGTAAGCGTGAGACAGGGGGAATACGGTATTTGTGTAGAGGAAGACGCAAGTTTTGTGTAAATTCCCGCTTTGTGAAGGAATTGCACGAACACTCAACATGGAAAATTCAAGAAGAAATTCATATGACGCAGCTTTCAAGTCAAGTGCAATCGAGCTGGCGGATAAAGAAGGAAATAGAGCTGCTGCACGCAAAACATGGCATAAATGAATCAATGGTGAGACGCTGGAAACGGCAGCGGGAAGAACTGGAGCAATGTAAAAGGACGAAAAAAGCTTTCAGAGGTAATAAAAGCAGGTGGCCCGAACTGGAGAACATTCTTGAAGACTGGGTGAACACACAGAGAGCAGATGGTCGAGGTGTTTCCACTGTGCAGATCAGACTGAAAGCAAAAACAATCGCCACCGAAAAGAGAATTCAGGATTTCAAAGGAGGACCGTCATTGTGTCTTAGATCTATGAGACGAAAAGGTCTGTCCATCAGGACACGGACAACTCTGTGTCAGCAACTCCCTCCTGACTACGAGGAAAAAGACGCACATTTTCACAGATTTATTCAAAAAAAAAATATAACAGAATTCCATCGGACCAGACATCATAAATATGGATGAGGTGCCGCTGACGTTTGACCTGCCCCTCAACAGGACCGTCAACAAGAAAGGTGAAGCATCTATAACACTGAAAACAACCGGCCATGAGAAGATGCATTTCACCTGTGTTTTGGGCTGCACTGCATCCGGACTGAAGCTCCCGCCAATGGTTATTTTTTAACAGATTACTATGCCAAAAGAAAAACTCCCGAAAGACATTGTCGTGAAAGTTAACACGAAAGGCTGGATGGTAGAGAGCCTAATGAAAGAGTGGTTGACCGAGTGTTGTGGCAAGCGACCAGGAGGATTTTTTCATAGAAAAAAAGGGTTACTCGTTTTGGACAGCATGAGGGCCCATATTACAGATTCTGTGAAAGCAGCCATCAAGAGGACAAACTCCATTCCAGCTGTGATTCCTGGGGGCACAACTAAGTTTTTGCAGCCACTTGACATAAGTGTGAATCGTGCATTTAAAGTGGCCCTCCGAGTTGAATGGGAGGCTTGGATGACCAGCGGCGAGAAATCGTTTACCAAAACCGGCCGCATGCAAAGAGCAACTTTTGCACAAGTCTGCCAGTGGATCCTGACAGCATGGAGCAGTGTGGAAAAAAAATCAACAATCACCAATGGATTTAGAAAAGCCGGTCTACTGTGTGACGGAGAGGACAGCACAAGCGGCGCTGTGAATTTGCCAAGTGACACTGACAGCGACAACGGAGAGACTGAGAGGGTGCAGCGAACAATAGCTAATGCTATTCCAATCCGACACTAAGGAGGAAGACTTTCATGGCTTTAGTACACAGGAGGAAGACAAAGAAAGCTTTCAGTGACTTTACGTTCTTGTTTTCTGAACCAGCACTGTTGGTGCAAGAGTGTGTCACTGTTGACACACTCTTGCCTCCACGCGGCACGCGCCTCTGGTGTAGAACTTCCGTTCTACACCAAGTCAAATCTTTTGAGTAAATTCAACCGTGTTGGTCAGTGCTTTGGGATATTTGAGATGCATTGCATAGATGAGTCCAAACATTACCATGAAGGCATCACCGAATCTGGGGAAGCTGACACTTCATCACAACAGAGATTTTTACAGGCTCATAGTGCACTGATGGTCATTGATGACAATAAGAAGCTCCACTGCAACACCATCAAGCTCTGGCTCATCAGACTCATTCTGAATTAATTTTCTAAAAAAAGAAAAAGAGAGATGCCAATCATAATCAAATCAACAGAAAATATGGTGTATCTTTATTTAAGAGAGTCCTGTTAAAACCCAATACCTCTATAGTGATAAACAGAAACCACCTGTTCTACACACAAATCAATCAACTTACCAGAGAATCTAAATGCAGTGACAAATACATATTAAGCTGATGAACTAATCCTGTTCAAGTTTGTCTTACTGAAGATCTTATCACAGGAAACAATATGCCAATTCAGTTCCTATGTAGCGACACCAAAGAAAACAGACCATTTATGAAAACTGTATAGACTAAACAAAATTACATTGGCATTTTTATAAACCATTTACAAAATAAACAGTAGTATCTTTTGGTTACTTAAAGAAACTCACTGTGCAAGTTTTAAAAACTTCAGAGACATCCTCATGCAGATAAACCAGCAGGGCGTGAAGAACAGTAGTGCGCTTGGTGTGAATGTCCTGGATTTCCAGCTTACATAAAAAAACAAAAAGGTACAGATGCAGAAGTCTATTTACTTAAAGCTTTTGTCAATTTGTTCACATCGTCAATGCAATCAGAAAAATGGAAAATACAAAAAGGACCAAATGCAATATTAGGGGTAAAAACTCAAGCTAATTTGTCAAAAGAAGAAGAAAAAAAACCCTAAAAATAAACAGTAAAACACTCATCACTACTGGATAAACTTGAGATATCAAATAATTGATTTACCTGCTGATCATAATTTTTTAATATTTCTGCCAGAGCACCTGCAGTCCCTCCAGTTTTTGATGCCTTTTGTCTGAATATAGTCATAAGTCGAGGAAGATGATGGTCAAGTTTAGCATAAAAAGCGTTGGGCAGGTTCCGACTTGTAATCCGCTGAAACTCTGCATACACCTGAATAAAAATAACAGCAGGAGAAGAAAAACGCAACAACAGACTTCAATTAAAAATAAAAATATCTCACAAATTTATAAAGCAGCACATGGATGCCAAATGAGTAAGAATCATAATTTTCATTTTAAGTGGAGAGCTGATCCATAGTATTACCCCCCGACTCCATTTTCAGGGCAGGCCACAGGTCCAGAAGCTCAATAACCGTTGGACAGGACACTGCAGGCAGGAGGAAAAGCAGAGAGAACGTTGCTGGAAACTGAAAAAAATAAATGCTTTTGAAACCCAGGTTGCGTCCATATTACCACCCTTATCACTATATAGTGCGTTCGTCATTTTGCAGTGCCTTCCAAATCTACAATTCCAAAATCCGAGTGCCTTAGAAATTTCCCAGAAGTCTCTGCAAAAAAAAACAGTGCGCATCATGGCTCACTAGATTTACAAATATAGACCACAATGCATTGCGTCTGAACAATTTTTGCCAAAAGATGTATTTAAATGTATTTTTTAAATAAACCACCATTTTTTAAAAATCTTCAGAACAAAGTGGATTCATAAACAGTCGTCGTAAAACGCTAATATTAATTAGAAAGGGCTTGTCCAATGTCCAGCAGGGGGCGCTTGCTCCTTAGGGTAACTTAACAAGTTCAGAGTTGAGCGATGCCTCGCCATCTTGTTTCATTCCGCACATGGATCTAGGAAATGAATCCGTTCTCTCTCTTTCTTCGGCCTAACCTTACTATTCTATTATTCCAATATGATAAAGTACACTTTAATGCGCGAAACAAAATACCTGACAATCCGTAAAATAATTTAAAAAATACGTTTTTCCCCCCAACAGAACTATTTGAAGCTACGCAGCAACTACTGTACTAGTAGTGTCGGGTGGAATGTCCGGGCGAAGCCTACCATAACGCGCCAAAACGTTTACAAACTTGACAAATATGATACAACACAAATTCACTGCCTGAGTCTGCTTTTTTTAACACTCACTGAGTCCTGTTCGGTAAAGGAAAATTGTCTTGTTTTTTCTTCTTCCTAGCAAAACAGGTGGCAAATAAAAACACAACCCGAACTCTGATAATTTCTCGTCTTGTCTTCTGCCTTGTTTGGGAAACGTCGCTCCGCTAACGTACATGAGAGCTCTCAAATCTGCAACAACCCGATTGGCTGTTGCGGGTCACATGGATCATGTCAGCTAGAGACTGCATACCTTTTCAAAATAAAAGAAAAAATAAGGAAACCAAACAAAATGTTTACTAGTTTGTTTTTTCTTAAGCATTTTTCTCCAAAAACAAAAACAACAATAATATGAAATGACATTTTTAACAATTTCTAACAATGTATCTATTTTTTCTGTTGTCTTTTTCTATTTTATATATTTATTATTTAAATTTTTAAATGTTTCTTTTCAAAGGTTTTTTAAACTGGGTTGCAAAATGCTAAAGTATGCTTTGGAAAATTCCAGGGCTACCACATATTCAAATACATTATATTTAAAAAAAATTAACATTTTCGAGCAAAATCTGCGAGTAAGCGGGGCAGCGAACTTTTTAATCCACCTGTTTGAAAAAACAGAAATAAGAAATCCAGAATGCAATACTTAATTCTAGAAATTACACCTAAATTATGTCTTTTGTTTAATTTACTTAACTTAAACATATTTTATTTTAAACTAAAAATGATTAGTTACATATATTTAAAACAGGGAATGTGTTACGCAAACTTTATATGTTTGAGTTAGTAGAGCTTTTTTATTTTTGGTATTAGCTACTCGTCATATTTAATAACTTTGAACGTTCGGGTTTACAGTGTGCTAATGCATTAATACCACAAAAGGATAAGAAAGTATTAGATGCTGTGAGGGTGAACTGAGGGGAATAAGGGTGCTGTGTACCAACATGTGACTGTAGGTTTAGTTTTCATGCTGTTACATCCCACCCCAAGGGAGGGGTGGGATGAGGGGTAAGGTTTAAAGACTGTCAGTGCAGCCGTTTATTTGATTGACAGCTGCAAAGGTGAAAGAAGGTAACAAACTTAAATGCTCAGGCACTTAGGCAAAAAATAACAAAACCAAAGTGGGACTTAAACCAGAGGGATGTCACCAAGACACTAAACCAAGACACTTAATAACCGAAAACAAAGATCACACACAGAGGGAAAACCAGGCCATTTCCACAGGCTTCTAATGCCAAGTCCAAAAGCAGGGGCAAGCTAATGAAACAGAGTCCTCCCAGGAATTCAGCTGCCACTGGAACAGGGGTTGCTTGAGGCTTTTATGCTTCCCGCCCAGCCTGGTGATTGGAGGAGGGAAGGAGGGCGCAATCATCTCCTGCAGGAGGTGAAGTCAGGTGGTGTGGTGGAGGCTTCTGCAAAGGACACACACACACGCACACACACACACACACACATACACACTCGCCTGTTGAGCCTCTCTCATTCATCTGCGGCTGAATCCAGTCGGATAAACCCGGCTCAGTCCGACCCGCCTCTGGCTGGAGCTGCCGACAGCAGCAGTCCTCTCAGATAAGCCTGCAACGATTAGCTTTAGACGAGCTGGAAGATTGGACTCGTCACTGAATCTCTCCAGACTTGCAAAAATGCATTAACACAAATAATTACAGGGGGGAAGAGGAAATGATGGATAAAAAACCAAATTAGCTGTGACCAAAGGGTGACCTCTGAATTATATAAGGGATGGTGGTTCGGATTGGAATGGCTGATTGAAAAGAACGAAAGGGGGCAAAATAAAAAAAAACAATTGATAAACAGGAAGGAGTCAGAAGAGTAGATATAGAAATTTTGTCTTAAAAAATCTATAAAAAACAAGTCTTAAAGAATTAAGATGTAATATTTAGCTGTCTGGATAAACATAGAGTCTTAGCCATCTGTTTGTATTAAAGTACAAGGCCCACTTTAATGGAGTTTTGATGGTATAAAAGAGATGAGGAATCAAACAAGACAAGGCCAAATTCTAATCCTCGGCTTGTGAAAATCCATTCAGTGCTGCAACCCGCTGCGCCACAAGGACGCCTCTCCCTGAAAGGATGAGTTTGTAACAGAGTGAGGGGGCCCCTTCTGTTAAGGAGGTGTGACTGCATGATTGTTCCAGTCGGCTGCAAGCTGGGCCGTACAGATTCCTCCTGGGGAGGCTGCAGCTGATGCAGGGATGGAGAGAGCTGTTGCAATGGGCTGAAAATCATGCCAAGTTGGAAAAACTATGTTTTTATTGCTTTAATGAATTTGGGATGTGCATCCCTTAAGCTGCGTCTTAATAGCCTTTTTCTGCCTCCAAAGGGTGAGAAAAACACGAGCACCACAAGAATGCATTATGAAACCAAATTGCACATAAAAGAACCGTTTAGTGCAGTAACAATAGATAAATTAAAGTACTAATTCAACAAAAAACTCTTTTTTTAATAAGATCCAGATGTTTAACACAAACTAGGCTAGACCTTTATTAAAACCGACAAATGCTCTCACTTTTTTGACATGTATGCTACTTTTGAGACGACAATGTCTTAAAGATCTACCTCTATCTATCTATCTATCTATATAGTATTTTGAGACTAAAATACTGTTTAATAAACATAGTATTATGAACTACTACATAGCATTGTTTATGTACTAATAATTCAAAAACCAGGCACTAAGAGTACACAAATCTGTGTGAGGAGTTACTGTTGTATTAACAGATGATGCGTTTTATTACAAAATCAGAATGCAGTGACTATCGTATTTCATTCTCCGCTGGGGTGAGCATGTCCTTCCTGCAGAGCTGCTGGCTCCGTGGGCGGCGCTCCAGAAGCACGTGCCACAGGAAAACACTGCTGGCTTAGTGGGCTCGGATCCATTGGGCCGAAACTGCGGAGGCACGCGGGGCGATCCGGGCCTCAATAAACTCTCCAGTGGGTCAGAATGGTCTTCTGCCAGGGAATTGACGTGCCGCGGGGCAAGTAGCGAATTTCTGATGACGGACAGAATTTGTGCTCAGTGTATTTAAACACACGTGCAGTGACGTACGTATCAGAGGATGTCCAAATGGCCACTTCTGCATGCCAATCAAGTACTTCTCTGAAGATTTTGATTTGCTAACGGATTTTTTAGAAATATGTTTTTATTTTTTTGGTTATTTATCTTTGCTGGCCTGCGATCTACCCTCATGTCCTTAAAGATAGACCGGTCGATCGCGATCAACGTAATGAACACCCCTGCTCTAAAGATTTTCCAAAGGACTAAAGACTTCTCATTGACTTTATATGGTTTTTCCTAAAAGAGTACACTGAAAGCCCACCTCTGCTTAAAGACTCACTCAGATCTTTTTTGATATTTTATAAAAGTGTTCCCAGTGGCCTTTTTAATTATCATTTTGCCATTTTTTGCCAAATATTTTTTTTAAAATCTGTCGTCGTTTTCTAGGACATAGTTTCTGCAGAGCGACAGGAGACAATCAGTCAATGTGATGTGAGGCCACATACTTTTATTGAGGCATCTGATTGGTGAGTTTATAACTTGAATAAATTCCACTACAGAAAAAATTTGCAAAAACCTGTTTTAAAAAAGGTATCTGAACAAGAATGGCCATTCTGACAAATGAACTGACGGAGAAATAGCTGTTAATTTCCAGATAGAAGTCTAAGGGATTTTGGCTTCTGGGAGCCAGCAGGTACTTCCTGTTTGGAACGCGAGGTTGGAGGGGCCATTCAGTCCAGTTCTTATATCCAATCAATGGCTCTGGCCAATCTTTAATTCGATATAGCGTGCAACATTGTACTAGTTTAAGTCAATAATTGATGTTTCTGCTGCAGCTCTGAGGGAAAACCACTGTTCAAGGCTTTGACTGTGTGCATCCCTGTGTGTAAATGTTGGTGCCAAAAGTAAACCCAAAAAGTAGGAAATATCATTGAGCTGCAAGGCACCTCTGTATCCTCTCCTCTCCACTCCAATCCGCTCTCTCATCCTCTTCCCCCTGGGATTCCTTCTCTGGTATTTTCTTGCTCCATTTTCCTGCGTTCCCCTCCAACTTCCATTCTTCTGTTGATTTTTTATTTTATTTTAAAAGAAAGCATCTCTACAAGAAAAGCTACAACGGCAAAATGCATAAGAAAAATAAAATCCCAAAGCGGCGGTGATACAAATGTCACGGTTGCTGCTTTTCACTGCTTTTTTTTTGGTGTCAGTTTGTGTATCGTGTGTGATGGGAGGGTAACACTGGACTGCTCTTGACTTGCCCTGTTTCAGCCTCCCACAGGCCTTTCAACAAATTGAAATCAGCTGATTTAGCCGCTTTGGTTTTTAATTTGAACTCATCTGGTCTGATCGTTGTCCGATTCAATCCACTTTTCTCCTGCTGTGTTGTAATAGAATTGGTCAGGGTTACTCGTCATTGTTTCCTGAAGGGTTCGCAGACTGTAGGTGTTTGAGAACAAACCTCTCTTGCTCAGATCCCACAATGCCTTGCAGCTCCTCTGCAGAACAACGCACGCAGAGTCATGCATCACAGAGCACTCACCTTAATGTGACCTTAATTTGGGAAAGTGCTCTTCAATCCACTAAAACGTAAGACAGTCTCATATAACTTGATTTTTTTTTTTTTTATAACTGTCCATGTGACTTTAGTCATCTTTTGTTTGCATGTTTTTCCATTACCAGAGCTGAATGTTTTCTTTTTATTAGCAAAGTGCGTTATCTTCTTTTATTCATTTTTAATCTATTTGTCATTTTTATAAAATAATTCACACAGACTAAAATTGCTGTTCTCTGCCTTCTATTGTCCGGGTTTCTGGAGATTTGCTGTCAGCATGACCAAAGTAATAGCGTGATGAGTTTTGTTTTGTCTGGAACAGCTCAAATATGAGTCTAATTCAATTTTTCATTCACAAAGAAAAACTAATAAACTGTCTTAAAACATCAAACAATGATGGAAAAGCAAAACATGGACATCAATATTTTCTTTCAGTCTAGCTCAATTTCATTGACGTTTTTTCTGGCAAAGTAGTAAATACATTTCATATTAGTTTGGAATATATGAGCAGAATCCACAGAAGTCAGAAACATGGTTTTAATAATTAAAAGGAAAAAAGATATTTTGTGAGATGATTAATGTCTATGGCATTGAAATACAAAATGTAATGGAAAATGTTTAGGGTTAACTTTCTTGATGCTTCAGAAACTTGGACATCTGAAGCCACGGACCTTCCGAGCATGTGACGCACTTTCAAGAGCTATAGATACCGTACAATATAGAACAATAGACCCGTACATCACCAATTTTGGTGTAGACTACTTTATTAAAGTATTGATTACTCATTTATAAATGGAAAAATACAAGTGCATATGTAATTTTTAAATATTTCAGTCAGACAACTCACGCAGTAAAATATTTGTTTTCACATTCTTTTCGCTTGGCATAAGGCTCCGTATAATTCCATGAGACAAGATTTCCATAAAACCTTTGGGTAATAACTACCCCTAACGGAGCTCACAGGTGGAAGCCAGGTTGGAGGGTGGGGGGACGACGCAGCGCTTACGGTAAAGGAAAAGAATGAACAACTGCCCACCTGGACTTAAATAGGACACTGAATAGGTGAGTTGATTAACTGAACCGCCCTAGGGGAGTAACCGAGTAAAACACTGCTAGAGTTTTCTGCCTGAAAGGCTCCCAAGGTCGCTTATATTTGGTTAGTAGGTGAGCTATTCCCATGTTTTGTGCCAAAACACCCCCCCCCCCCATCAGTCACGTGACCAGAGGAGCCATGAGTTGTGCGTGTTACTTTTTGCAACACGGCACAGCATGAGTAGGTGATTTCTGAAAGAACTGTTTTGCAGATTAAAGTTGTTACCTGATCAGTTGCTAACAATATAAATATATATATTTTTAAAGATATTAAAAAATATTTATATATATAAATATATATATATATATATATATTTTTTTAAGATATTAAAAAAATACAACAATAAGAAATAACCAGGAATTGGTATCAGTAATTAATATCAAATATTTTATGTAGTCGGTATGGTATTGAATCTTGACAACAGTAAAAAAAAACAACAAAAAAAAACACTTTACTGACAAAATACATTGGAGGCCTAAAATTGATTTAGTCTTAAACTTGGTCAGAGCCCAACATGATTAAACATTTCAGCTTTAACCAAATACAGACTTAGAGCTGTGATCCATCAATAAACTCATGGTTTCATCCAGAAATACAGTAGAGACTTATTACATCTTTTTATATTGACTTTACATCTGCAGTATCATTCTAAGCTGTGTGGTGTGATGGTACATTGATTGTGTAATAAAATCGGACAGCTTGAACTCAACTCTTTTCTGCTATATTCTTATGATTGCTCCCAGGCTTTTCTACACACAAACACACACCCACTAACCACAAATGCCAGCCAATTTTTCACATTTTCTCCCCAAAATGTCAGCACCTTGGACAGAGCTTGTCTGGCTTTCATGCTGTCTGCTCCTTTATAACTCCGCTGTCATGGCCTGACATTTCACACGCTGGGGGTCAAAGAGCAGCTTCAGTGTGATAAATGAGGACAGGTGCGTTGGACTGCTGCATTATAATTGCAATGACTAACATTTGTAATTTGCAAAACCTCAAGTGTTGTGAAGAAAAAAAAAAGCATTTGTCACCGATTCTGCAAGTCGACCCACTTTAAAACCTTAGAGAGGTGTGCAGTGCCAAGTTGCAGTGATACTTTCATGAATTGGAGGATTCAGCGCACTCACAATGAATGCGGCTGCCAAAGATGCTGTCATGTAAATGAGTAGACGAGTCCCATGGCCCTGAAGTGTACATCACACCAACAAATGTCTCAAAAATACATATTTAAGATTACAATTTGAAAAGGGAAACAAATAGTAACAACAGTACATCCTAGAAGTCGCAACAAAATAAAAAAAATAAGATGAAATAAAAATAAAATAGAAACATTTCAGAAAACAAAAGAAATGTTCATAAATCAAAGTGAAATATATTAAAAAAAACACTATAAGGAAGCAGAAATGGTGGGAGATTGCTGATTGAATGATGATGTTTGTCCGTCATTTCAACTCAAATTTGGCATGAAGTTATACTTGAGATGTAATGTACTAATCATAAAACTTTTATATAAGAATACTGAAAAAACAACAATTGTCTACAATATTGAAAAAACTCAAATTCCTGAATTCAAACATTATCCAATCAGCGTTGTCCCCTGATACCTACTGTTCCGGTTTCCTATCTTCATTCTTTAACATTTCATTTTGAAGATTACTTCTGTTTTCTGAAACATTTCATTTTTATGTCATATTATTGTGTTTTGTTTTCTGGAATTTTGCTTTGATTTCTAAAAAGTCATGTTTTTTCTTATTTTTTGTTTTGCCTTTTTTAATTGTCATCTCTAGAATGTTTTTGAGTTAAGTGATTTTTTTTTTGTGGCCTCAGGGCCACCGTAGATGAGTCAAACAAGACCTAAAAACCTTTGGGTAGACTTCAGAGACCCATTTAACTGAAATCCAGCACTTATTCAAGTTAAGAACAAACTAAAGCAGCAAAGTGAAAGTCTGAAAATATATATACAAAAAGATGACTCCTGTCTAACACTCTCTGTATTTATGCAACGTGAATTTCAACTTTAGGAGACAAGGTATTTCTGTGAGCAGCTGTTACCCCATCCACCAGGAGCTGCTTTTGTAACCAAGCTCATTATGAGAGTTGCCTCTCTTCAGTCTTAAATCCTTGATGGTAAAGATAACAAAAGGCTGAGGGGGGAGTACGGAGGGGACACTTTCATAAGTCAGCCATAGTTAAGCTTTTCAAATCCACGCTTTTGATCAGATAACTCATCTCCGCTGCCCACCTTTATTCTCTCTGCGTTCTACTTTTCAACTTTAGGCTCCCCTTTGTAAGAACTCCATAAACCTGATCGTCCTCCATCTCGGTTTATCTCTGCTTCGTTTCTTTAACTGGTCTCGCTTTAAGAGCCAATGTCGGAGCGCGACCACACACTCTTAGCCACTTTGCGCACACACACAAAAAATCTCATGTTATACCTGCTGTCAGCTCAAAAATATGGATGAGGGACTGAGAGAGTGTTATTTCTTTAGTGACAGACATTTGAAGAACATTTCCTAGCCATTCACACGAGAGTCAAATAGCTATCTATTTTTAATAACATGGTCAGCTTGACCTAGTAATGCTAGGCTCTCTTATAGCAAAGAGAGGCAGCCGTGCAAGAATGTGATCCTGTAAAGTGTTGATTGTTCCAACATCTAGAAATTTCACTCCAAATAACTCCAGTTATGAAATCAATTGTTATTATGTTATAAAAACCTGAAGGACGTCTGACTTTATTTTATTTTGTATTACATCTTCCTTTATCTGGTATGTTAGCAAGACAGGAACCTGTTTTTAACATTCCCAAATGCAGGTCATTCAGGCATTATTTATTCATGCATGCACCCTTCACTCGTACCTGTCCTCAATTGCATTAGGGATTCTCCAAAGTCCAAATCCATGCCAGCTTCTCCAGTTCAAAGCAAACTCTAAACATAGAGCTGCTCCCAAAAAAAGTCCATGACTTGTGTAATTATTTAAGTTAAGGATTATGCCTTGATGGTGTTTTGAAATAACAGGAAAACTAATTTTAGAAAATGTTGTTTGTTTTATGTGTCATGGTGCAAAACTGACAAAATATAAAAAATGAGGAAGCCAGAAACTGAGGACCACCAGTTTTAGGTCTCACTCCAATCATTTTATGATCTGCTGTAAAAATGTTCCCATTGGTCTTTTAATTATGATTATGCCATTTTTTTAGGCAGAATCAAAAAAAGCCTGTGTTTTTTTTCAGGACATGGTTTCTGCAGAGTGGTAGTAAAATTTTGCCTCTGAATTGTAGGCGAAACAATTGCCACAAACTGCATTTTTTCATCTGCTCCTGATTCACAATAAAAATATTGAAATGCAATTTATACATGTCTTTCATTATTTAAAAGAAATGACCCAAAAGCATCCTAAAAACCCCAATAACAAAATTTCCATTGGAGTTCATTAAAAAAAAGAAGAGAAAATATCTGTCATTTTAAGCTTTTTGTAAAAGTTAAAGTTGCAAGAAAATGACAGAAGTTTCTTTTTCTTTTTCCGTCAATTCATTTTGCATTTTAGCTTAAAGCTTTTTTTTTTGAAAATCCTTTATTGCATGCTGAGTTTCCTTTTCTGTGACCTGTACTCTGGTCTAAGATTGAATTTTGGAATAGAATTTTGTTTTTCACCATTATTTTCAAGATAGCAAACATTCGCTGAAAGAAAACAGTTCATTTAGGACTTAATTCATGAGTTTTACCAAATGACTAGTTCTTCAGGGAGAACATGTTTAAATGTGACACAAAAAAGGGCACAAAACCCCGAATGCTCTCAACAAACATTCACATATTTATTTATGATCTCAACTTAAAAATCAAAAAATGATGCATTGATTTTGTGTGTCGTAACATAAGCTTATTTGTGTAGCATGCCACACAAAAATCATCTTTATGCAAGGGGTTTTTGTGTGTTTGAATCTGTGGACCAAAAAAAAATGACTCACTGTTGTCATGGGGAGATCAGGAGAGTGAGGCTGGAGGGATTTACTGACGCATGCAAAACAAAGCCAGACGTGCACATGCATCTCCAATCAGGTGTGGTGAAGAAATTGCTGCACCTGTATGTATATTTTTGCAGCTCCAGTTAGGTGCACAAATGGAAATAAATAAAAAGGGATTTTACAGGAAGGAATATTCAGTCGCTCAAGCGTGCACACTCTGAGCTTGACTGTCAGCGAGAGGATAATACGCACAGAAATAGCTGCTTTTTTTCCCCTTCTATTTTGTGCTTTTCAGTTTTTATAAACATGCATATGAACCCTGCAGAGCTGACTGCAATTAAATATGTAAAAAAGACATGTTAACCCTCTAATGTACTAGGTTCCTCAGTCTGCACTTTAGACAAAATCTGCACTTAATCTTCTTTATTAGAGCTTTCTAATTTTTGACAAGGAGTAAAAGGTCTGTAATAATCCATTTTGAAAAAAGGAAGATGTAATTATCTTACAACTGCAATAAAATTAATCAAATTGGGCATGGCTGTTGTAAAACGTTTGGCACCTTACAAAACGGTGGGGGAAAAAAGCTGTTATTTTCTTATTCACATCACTTGGAAAAACACAGACGGCCAGTGAAAGGGAGGCCATGGAGAGCAGCCATTTGATTTGATCTGAATCGAGAGTGGGAGAAGAAGAACGACAACTCCGGAGCAGAAAGAGTTCATTGTAAGCAGGGGATGACAAAGGAATGAAATGAGGAGGCAGAGAGAACAAGGGCAAAAAAGAACACAACCTTGTTCCATGTTTTTTTCTTTGCAGAGATTTTTCTTAAACATTTGCCTATACGATATTTTTGTATTTTGTGCAGTTTTTATCGAATTCTAGCATCTTGAGTTTGTGGATGCAGGCCCCATAGGAGCAGGAGATGCAGTAGCAGAATGGAGTGGGAGAAAGATATGCAAGGATGGTCAGAAACAAAGCTCTTTGTTGGACAATGCTAGCACAGGCTTCCCTCTTTACAGCCTGCTCATTGTACAGCTCTGAGTGGGGTATTTGTGTGAAAAAAAAAAAAAAGAGTGTCTCTACTCACCATCACATCCCTGCTGTTTCCACTAAGCAGAGTGCACAGCCATTTGTGAATGGGCATAAGGGGGAAAAATGACAGTCCAGCAGACTGGGGCCACCTTACAGTTTTTATAATAAGTTTACATTTTCAAAAATTACATTTAAAGAGCTTAGTTTGTTTTGTCTTTTGTTCACACTGAGTACAGCCAAAGGAGTTGACTGTAAATTCTCAATGTAAAATCTGAAGCTCACACCCCCCCTTGGCAAAGTGCATTCAAGTAGCCACTTCCAATGAAAAGTCTAGGTAAACTCACGTAAATGTGCGTTGCAGACTTCGTGCTCAAAACTCTCTGGTTCACGCCTAACCAAGCATCTTTTTAAGACCGTTTAGGGTGTACGTACGAAACGTGCATCCATTGAGCGCATTTGAACCAGGTCAAACTTTCGAAGACTAGGAATTGTTATGGATGGCATCCATTTTCAATCAAATCACATTACAATGTGGTTTAACACACGGTTAATGTCCTTTGGAGTTTTATAAAAACATATAAAATCGCCTTATTCAAATGTTACCTGAACAGAGATAAAGCTTTGAAACATTGGGCGGTTCTGACATGTACAAGGGTTTAAAAATACATATGTCAAACCGTTTTTAATATTGCTTTTAATATTAAAAAGGCTGTTTTTTTCCGGCTGAGGCGATATAACTAATGTAAAAAAAACACAAGGATAAGGATACTAATATTGACTCAAAAATGGAGAGGGAAGTGGTAGGGCAAAGCTTTATGCTGGGGCATCAGCTGCCACCCCTTGGCCCCTTTTAGCTCCGCCCCTGATATCATAACTGAAACTGTACCAAGACAAATAAGACATTTTTGCCTTTTTTATCACCAGGACTTTAATTAGCTTGCAATTTAATTGATGTGTTTCTGTGCATGACAAAGACGGTGGGTCCAAAGTCTGAACCATCAACCAATCAAAAGACAGCTAACATGGACAGATAGTTTGGTTCTGCTAGTTTGGTTGAGTCCATCCATAACTGAAAAAAGTAGATGGAATGGAAGCACAAAAATGATTTATGGTACAAATCATTTTTAATTAAGGTAATACTGGTTTAAATGTGTTGGGTTGTGAATCAATTGCTTTAAAAAATGAAATGCATGATACAACTTATTTAAAAGAAAGTTTGATAAACACACCAATGTTCCTCATGCTCTACTTGTTCTGCTTCCTGTCAGGTAGTCACATTGAGTTCACTGAACCTCATACATGAAGGACATCCTCCAACTTCTGCCCTGAATTTCAATGATGGCTTGTATAACTATCAACGATTCCTTGTCTGCCTGGCATTTGTCAGCGCATCAGTAATAATTCTGCCCCCAGCCCTGTACAGTCATGTGTGATGTGCTGCTATATGACATGGAAGCCTATCACACTGTTCTTTTCATTGCGTAAATGCAGGCGTAAGGCTGGAGGTTGGCACTGATTCCTTGACTCCCATTCAAGACAACATGAGATCCCACTGACTGAAGGATATTCACATCTGTGACTTTAATAAGATGCTTTTACTCACAAGTGCATGTGTTGTTGAACTTTACACACATCCTGACAACCTCAAGTTTACCAAAGCCTCAAAAGAATCCATGTTTTCTTTATTTTTTGAGGATTGTTAACAAGTAGATGCACATCATGCCTTATTCTTTGGGGCTGTCCATTCCTTTAAAAAGCACTGTCAGATAAAAAAAAGAAGACATTTTTACTTGCACATTGGTTGAGACTGTGCCACGCTATATTTCCCAGCAGAATCAGGTGTTATTGCTGCACAAAAACACAAAAATAAACTCGTTTCGCACGTTTACCAAAAACCCTGCTGAAGACTGCTTTATGAGGCTGTCGGTGTGAATTCACACTCAGCAGGAGCAGCTCCTTAAGGTGGACAGGGAAGGGGGGGGCAGCGCGTTATTTCTGCAGTCACACAGACAAGTTGGAAAAACAAAAGTCGCTGTGTGTGCGTGAGTGTGCGTGAGTGTGCGTGTGGCCTCACTGGCGTGATGGGGGAGAGTGGACAAGTCGGCTCTGCGTCAGAACGCGAACTCACCCACCTACTCACAAAAAGACTCGCACAACAAGAGGAAAAGCACAAATCTGTGAATCAGAGTCTGTCTTATTCCGGAAGGAAATCAGGACTGTTTTAGTTAAAGCTTGGATGCTCGACAACAGTTTCTTTTTATTAGCTTTCAGCTGCAGCATGCATTGCTTTGTGTGTGTTTGGGTGTGTGTGTGGATGTTGGTATGTGAGGTTTTATTTCCTTCTTGTAGGTCTGTGTGAATGGATAAATGGAGGAGGTGTCAAAGGGTCCAAGCAGGCGGCCTTAGACACACAAAAATGTGTTTCTCCCTCTCCGCCTCTCACTTTTCCATTATTGTATCTGCCTCCTCATCTTTTGTGTCTCTATTTCCCCTCTTAATCTTGTTCTCTTTTCTATTTTTAATTTCTGTCCTTTGTATTTTCGCTGAAAGCCCAGTAAAAATACTGCTTCAGAAAGGATTTTCACTCCCACCGGGACGACAAATGGCCGAAGTCTGTTCCAGAGCACCAGTCATCCAAAGAGGTGCCTGAAGCAAACAAGCGCCAGCAGCAGACAGACACAAAAGCCCATTGCAGGGGACTGTGTGAGGTTTGTTTTAGCTTCTAGTTTCACACAGAGATGAATAATTATCTAAATATATCTGCAGCAAATGCCGGAGTGAAGGTTTTTTTGGAACGGGAGCACAGGAAGGTGAACTCCAGCATGGCGTGCTGTCTTTGTTTGGGATCTTTTTTCATGTAAATTATGAGTTTAATTTAGCGTGCAGTAATGTGGATTTTTGCAGATGAGTCACTTACTTTTGCGTGTGAAGTTTTACAGATTATGTTAGCTGAAAAGTACTTTTAATTGATTGGGTTTGATATCTTTCCTTGTTTTGTTTTGTTGTTGATTTTTCGGTCGCACCTGGTTTAAGTTAGTTAATTAGCAAAGCTGTTCCTAATTAATCATTTCGTCTGTATAAAAATATGACAGGTTTTGTTTTGCTTTAAAAAATCTCTCCTATTTTGGGGAGTAATTTCAATTTTAATTTCCTTTTTTTTTGTTGGTGGGTTGTTTTGCTTTACATATGCTTGTGGATCCTTTGACCTCATAGCCGCAATGTTGAAAACTAAATATCACAACACACAAAGCAATCTGACACAATTGGTTGGAAGCTGATAAAGTGCATTAAAGCCCAGGACATTCAGTAGTACCGGTACTTGTTGCATGGTCTCTGACATCAATTTTTGAATTCTACACATGAAGCTTGAAGTACAGCGTGAACGTTGACCGGAGTTTCCAACCTGACAACATTCATAACTCGTGGCAGAGCCGGTTAGGTTGATATCTTATGCAAATTGTTCATTTTGTGGTGAAAGCACCAAATCTGGCATGAATTTAGGATCCCCTCTCTGAGAAAAGCATGTTAGCCAGGAGAAAAATCCAAAATGGCAGCCATTTGTGAAGATGGCGGCCATTCACTCAATTGTTAAAAAAACATTTAATGTCTATTAAGTCTCAAAAATATGGGCTGTTTATCCACAAAATACAATCTTTAAGCTTGAGGGGTACCTACAGATTACTATCATATGTATATTGTTTACATATTAAAATCTCTCTCATGGCTAACATGTTTTTTTCTGAAAGAGGGGATCCCTAAGGTACTTTCATGCCAAATTTGGTACTTATACCACAAAATATACGAAAATGTTATTTACCAGCTCAGCTATTAGTGGGAGAGTTAAAAAGAAGCGGTGTTCAGTCCATATATGGGTCCACAATAGAGAGAAAAAAAAAAACACACACGCCACTTAATTTTTTGCAAGAATGACCTACAATTTTTTCAAGATGACTGGAAAAAAATAATTCACCTCTATGATTTTCACTAATAGGACATTAAGCAAAACATTTCATACGATTTTAAAATCTTTTTATCATACACTGAGCAAAATATAAATGCAACATTTTTGTTTTTGCTCCCATTTGTCATAAGATGAACTCAAAGATTTAAAAAAAATTCTGCAAACACAAAATAACAGCTTCTCTCAATTATTGTTCAGAAATCTCTAAATCTGTGACAGTGAGCACCTCTCCTTTGCTGAGAAAATCCATGCCACCTCACAGGTGTGCCTCATCAAGGTGCTGAATGGACAAGGTGTTCCACGATAAACGTGGCCACAATAAAAGGCCACGGTTTGTTTTATCGGGTGGGTCTGGGCACTCAGACATCTGATCAGTATCTCGTGTGACCATCAGAAATGATTATTTTGTGTGTGGGGGGAAAATGCTTCAAATCTTCGAGTCCATCTCATTAAAAATGGGGGCTAAAACAAAAGTGTTGCATTCAGATTTTTGTTCGGTGTGGGAGTCAATGGGAATCTGCTCTCTTTTGCAACCTACCTCTAGTGGTTATTTGTGTAACTGCAACATTTATTGGTTTTGAAATAAGCCCTTGACTCATTGGAAATAGTGCCATCTGCTGGTGGTCTTTGAGAATGACAGTGGCACCACTGCATTTTGAGTGAGTCGATCTTTCCTCTCTTTAATAAATATTGAACTATCAATGGCAGACTAAATAACTGGGTCTTTACTATATTTAAATGCATAATTTTTTCAATAAAAGGAATTTGTTTGAAATAGATAGATCTGCACAAATGCCCCATCTTATCATGTGACGTGTCTACATCTCGCTGACAGCGGTCATGTGAATTCGCTGTTGTTGAAGCAAGGGTTGTGACACTGGTTAGTGGCTCATCCGCACTATAGGATTGGTACTTGTTGAACTGATGAGCTTATGGTCAACATGATTATCTCTTAAGTATTCATAAGCCTGTCTGTATTTAAGTCCCTCATCACACACACACATTTTGACACAGTCAAGTAATAGTCAGAAAATAATTATTGACTTACAAATTGACAAAATGGGATGGAGTCCATCATCGATGGAGATATTTTCTCAGCCCTGCATCACCTAGTGTCAGCCTCCCATGTCACAGAAGCCTGTGTGTAAAAGCTCTGCTCACCGGCCCATGACCTGCTTGTGTTGTATCCCATTCGGACACCAAACCTGACTCATCTTCAGAATGTCAGAGCACAGCATGCTCTCACAGGATGACAAATGTCACCTTGATGGAGGAATTTCTATGCAGCTTTCACATTGGAAAAGGATGCATGAGACTGTTCTGGAAGCCCAGATAGCAAAATTAATTATTTTCCATTGTATCTGAAAATTTGGAATTCTTACAATTTGGAATAACTTCCCAAAGTAGATGATTACAAAACCCTACAATACAAAAGAAAATGATAATTAAAAAAAAGCTAAAATTTATATCAGAAATCTTTTACTTAATAAATCCAGACTTTATTTTTTTGTACATTACCTTTTTGGTGATTTTCAGTGAAAGCAAAAACAGAAATATAAAAATAAATATATTAATAACCTTGGTAACTCTGCAGTTAATCAAACTACAGATTCCACTAATGGGATTAAAAGTCTGATTAAAAGTCTGCATTAATTTAAATCAGTTCATCTATTAGTGATGCTTCCAGGACCTGCTGCTCAGAGTTCTTTACATTTGAATGTTAGTTGGTTCCATTTCTATCGTAACCCCAAATTATTTAACTTGTGTGAGGAGATGCATCAAAATGTAATTTACTTGCTCAACTAAATTGCTGATGGGCATTTTCACATTAACTGCTTCTGTCAATGGGATTGATATTTCACTAAAACAGGAAGAGTTTATAATCAGTTGATTTTAAATGAATTCTAATACATGGAAATGGTGTGAACCCTATGAGATTAAAATTGTCTGAAAAAGCAGTGAGCTTCTATCATGAATAAAATCAGCCAAATTATAAATTGTCAGGTTTTTGTTAGAAAAAATAAATTTAATTTCCTTTTTTATTTAAGAATTTACCCTCTTTTTCCCCAACACAGTGTTCTTAATTGTTATAATTGTCACCCGATTGTTCAGGTTAATTAAGTAAATGTACTTAATTAAATGCAGAAACAAATTTTAAAAAATGTATCCCAAAAAAGTGTCAATATTTATGTTAAAATGTATTTTGAACATCCTGATCCTTTCAGATTCTGCACATCTGATGTGAGGAAGTAAAGGTTTTATTTCTAACATTAATATTGAAGGTCTTTAACCCCATTTTCTGGAGCTGCCTGCAATTTCCTTTAGTCACACATGCACTGTGTGGATGTGTGTGCAAAGCATCATGCAAACACACAAAAACAGAGCAGGTGCACGTTTGTGCACGGACCCTGAAGTGAGCTCTCAGCTCAGGTACTGAATATTTACTCAGGGATGGGCTCAATCTGCCTGCAATTCATGAGGAATCTGTCACATTTATCTTTGTTATTGCCATGGTAACCAAAAGGTCTTTTTTTTGGGAAAAAAAAGGGTCCTTTTGAAGCTTGCAAGCAGCCAAGAACCGACGTCATCAGATATGCTTAAGAAGCCATCAGAGAACAGAGGCTTGTGTGTGACAGAGTGCATGCCGGTCTACCTGCACAGAGGAGGATAAATTAATCTCCAGTATTCCCAGCCTCAGCATGGAGGTGGAGTTGAAAGGGAGTGAAAGCGAGGAATGAAGGGGATCAATGTGCCAGAGTGCAGGCTGTTGCCGGGTGGAGTAGGGATGCAAGAGATTTGTAAACAAGACTCGCTGCAAAATTACTGTATTGTGTAGACATAACATGCACTTGGTAAAGAGGGAAGAGAATGAGAGCAATGCCCATGCTCAGTTAAGCAGCTCTTGATATAAGCTAAAAAAAAAAAAAACATTGTTGGAACATTAGGTGCTCTCAGAGTAAAAGTATGCAAAGTGTTAAGAGAAAGTAAAAAAAAAATTCAAACAACAATTCAATTAGGTTTATTTATTTACTTAAAGTCCCACTCCAATCACCTTTTGGTCTATTGTAAAAGCATTCCCAGTGATCTATTAATTATGATTATGCAATTTTTAGGCATTAATCAAAATACCTGTCTTTTTCTGGGACATACTTTCTGCAGAGAGTCAGGAAATTCACCTCTGAGTTGTTGGCGGAACGGTTAGCGTGGAGTAAGCCTGCTCCCATTTCTCATCGTCCCTTTCTTTTACATTATTTCCTTCTAGCTAACAGCCCCTCACACCCCTAACCTAACATTACCAGTGCAAAAAAAATGGCAAGTAATATTGGAGCTATCCAGCCGTACAGTTTGGAGCCAGATGCCAGCTCAGACGAAGAAAATTGTAGCATCTACGTCACTGATTCACGCTTTTTCAAAACTGCACTTTTTCATCTGCTCCTGATTCACAACAATGTGAATTAAGAAATACTCGATGCAATTTAATTTTCATTTTCTATATACACGTCTTTTGTCATGAGAAAAATCCCACAAGAGCATGTTAAAAGCCCCAAAAACATTTTCATTGGAGTTGGTCTTTATTTAAAGCATTGCAAATGTTGTCCAATCAAGAGAATGGAAGAAAATGAGCGAGTTTTCACTGAATCCATACCAGAGCTTTTGGTTAAGACCAAAGTTTGTTTCCCCCAATTCTGTCTTCCAGTTAGACATGTTAGGAAACTCTATCCATCTATCTTCTGAACCCGCTGAATCCTTTTCACTGTTATGGGGTTGCTGGAGCTTATCCCAGCTACTTTTGGGCGAAGGAAGGGTAAATCCTAAAGAGTTTGACAATCACAGGCCCACACAGAAACAGAGAATCACACATACTCACTTAATTAACCTGTGAAGCATGCTTTTGGGCTGTGGGTGGAAGTGCCAAGAGAAAACACAACCGACATGCAACGTGCAAACTCCCCATAGAAAGTTCCCACCTGGGATTCGAACCAGAGCCTTCTTGCTGTGAAGCAAGTGTGCTTGGTTTGATTCAATTTAGCTTGTTTTTTTTCCTGTTTTTAAAAGCCAGTTACTGAGCAAAAACAAAAAATAAAAAAAATACTGTAAACTGGTTCAAAATAAAACATCATAACCCCAAAATTGTCATTGTTTCAAAAAGTTACCCAAAAATATATCCTAACATGAATAACCCAAGAATTGGGTTAAAGAGAAAAGTGTTTAAGAGTGCAGGTTAATGGCTATCCTAAATCAGGGAAGGATCTACTGTCAGGGTCAGTGTGGCATGAGGATGAACTACATGCAAAAAACATGGACCAAGTAATATGTTTATTTGTTTTTAGCAAAGTTTGGATCATGCTAATGAGATAGGAGTCTAAGAAATAAAATTCAAATGGTTATATAGGTTTACATCATGCCCCAGCAGCTGTAACCTTTATTATTCGAGACTCTAATGTTTTATGTGACTTAATTCTATCCAGGTACATTTTTTTAAGCACTGTAGTCTCATTTTTTTTTTGTAAAATGTTGAAAAACCACTGACCTTACAGTTATTTTTGTTTCTTTTCATCACATAAAAGTTTCCAAACTAACTTTGGGATTTTCCTAAAGGAGTTCATACATACAGAAAATTAAAACTCGTGTTTCTAAACTGTTTAAAAACCTAATTTACCTTACTGATTTACAAAATGTCTAAGCAAAACTAGATCATTCATTTCCTTTGTTACTATTTCAGGAGAAAGAACAGAATAAAACTACAAAGACAAATCAGTGAATCGTTGCACAAAACCACCAGCATGAAATTTGTGAGTTTCAGGAACTTCTGAGTGAAGAGCGTCAAAGAGAAGCCATGGAAGATGGAGAGGTTGAAGGAAGAGGAACAATAACTTCCTCCCACCGTCTGAGTCATCACACCACTCCTCCCACATTCATCTCAGCGCTTGATCTCAGAGGACGTGTTCATCCAAGAAAAACCTTTGCGGCGTACACAGATGCATGCAAAACATGCACGTGACGGGATGAGACTTCCTATCTCATGTTCATGGAGACCTTTGGACGCACACACGTTTAAAAATAAACCACAACAGGAAGTTAAACACACACCTATGCACTTTCTGTGGACCAAAGGTAGTTCACCATGGCAACAGGGGCACCAGCAAGCACTATGCAGTGTCCATCTGCCACAGGTGTGCAAACAGATCATCCTTGCACGTGCATAGACACATGCAGACGAGTAAACTGACTGCAGCATCAGCTCACAGAGGGATGGTGAAAGTAGGCCTCTCTTTCTGTGTGTGCGTAGGGGTGTAGAACCAAAACACTCAGACTTCTTACCCTAAAGACAAAACATGAAAAAAAAAAAAAAAACAGGAACTCTGAGAAATCGCTTTAATGGTCGACGTGGATGTTAAGGTGTCTCGGTGTCTCGGACATGCAGAGAGAATTGTCTGCCCTGCAGCCTTTCCTCTTTGTTCACTAAAATTCTTAGCTGTCACCTGATAAAAGAGCAGCAAAACAGGGTTTGAAGCCCAGCTTTTTATCCCAGGAATACTTCTTAGACAAGCATTACATGCTTTTCCCCCCATTACGCACTCAAAACCTTCCATTTATGAATCTCAATTTATGAATGCACAAAATCCTCTTTTTTTATGATTTACATCTTAAAGCTAAATAAAGAGCAAATAATGACATTTAGCCTGAATCAATTTTTTAAGTTTATTGAACAGGAAATACACATTTTATGTATCTGGGATGAACAGAAAGACCTCACTTTGAAGTCAAAACAGTTTCATGTTAAAGTGCATTAAAGGTCGTCTTTCATGTTTACACCAGGCTCGGCAACATGCGCTGAAGTGGTCACTTCCAATGAAAAGTCTAAACGTGCGTATATGCGCATTTTCGAGCTCAGAGTTCCAAACAATAATAATAATAAATGTTTATATGACACCTTTCTGGTAACCCAAGGTCGCCTTACAGGTAAGGAACAAATCACAGCACAGAATCACAAGAATAAAACAGTTTTAAATTTATGAAATTATTTTTTTTTTTAAAAGACAGTTAAATTATAAATTAGGAACAACAGAGGGAGGTTTTAAGATTTTTAGAGAACTGAAATCTTAAAACGTTCCATAGATGAGACGAACGGTGGGTACAGCCAGCTGGAGGGAGGAGGAAGACCTGAGGGAGTGGGCCGGAGTGGCAACATGGATAAGGTCAGAGAGATATGGAGGGGCAAGGTTGTGGAGGGCTTTTTGTAGGTCAACCAATAAGGCACTGTTGGAGGACGGGTCTGATGTGAAGAGTGGAGGGAGTTTGTGTTTTCACCCGTGCAGCAGAATTTTGGAGTAGCTGATGTTTGCGAATAGCTTTGTAAGGAAGTCCAGATAAAAGGGAGTGGCAGAAATACAGACGGTAGGCGCTTCGAAAGGTAAACCAGTTGAGCTTTGACATATCGGGAACTGTGATTTTTATTTATCAAAAAAGAGCTGAGAAAGAAAAAGCTGAATTTGTGAGATTTTCACCGCTTTGACTTTTCCCAACATCTCGCCTCCAGCTGTGGGTACATGGACTATGGGGTAGCAACAGCCCAGTGTGAACACCATATACTAAAAGCATGTTCAAGAACGCGTGTTCACACGAATCACATGCCCAGTGTGAACATAGCGTCAACAGCTACATTTTTGCACTAATGCAGTATGAGTCCAGATGTTCTTTGTCCAGTTTAGTTTAGATTATTCCAAAAAGGCTAAATTATATTATAGAAGTTCTGATGAACTCTTGTATTTAGCAAGTATTTAGGCAACTTTACTTCAGTACAACTTTGTTTAAAAGGGCTTTCCTCATGCTCAGCGCCTTCTATAACTGAGTCATATTTATTGCAGAAGGGAAATGAAGATCATTGAACAGATAAGATGAAATATAGCTAGAAATGTAGGTAAATAAAACTAAGAAAGGAGAATCAATACTATAGAACACTTCAAAGCAGTCTGACGTGGGGGTTTTGGTGCTGCTCTAGACGTTCCTCTACGGTGGCCCTGAAGTGCAAATCATTCAACAAATCACTCGATTCAAACACATTTTTAAGATCACAACGACAATAAAAAAAAATAATTAAAAAACGTTGTTGGAAAGTAGAAATGCATTTTAGAAAAGAAAAATTTCAGAAACCAAAACTTAAAAAAACAAAAAATGAAAAAACATCTCAGAAAACAAAATTAATTTCCAGAAAACAAAAATGAAATATTAAAAAAAAAATCAAAAACAAAAATTCAGAAGACAGAATCAATTTCCAAAAAACAAAATGAATTGTTCAAAAATGAAAAACATTTCCAAACCAGAAGAGGTAGGTAGTATGAGACAACGCTGATTGGATGATGATGTTTGTCAATCATTTGAACTGAAAAGTGTTTTAAATGAAGCAATGCTGGATTATATCATCCAAACAACAATATTTTCATGTCGAGTGATTTGTTGAATGATTTGCACTTCAGGGCCACCGTACATTCCTTAGCAGAAAGACAAACCCAGACATGCTGTTTTTATAAAGAGATAGGACACAAAACCTCACCAAATCTAGTTTTAAATACTCAAACAAAGTAACAAGGTTCTGCCAGGGTGAGGAAGAAAACGTGTAGATTCACAGTGGAGGGTGAAGGATTGAGAAGGAGCAGATACGGAACCAAAAAAAAGGAAAAGAAAAAAAAATAGGTGGCAAAATGGCAGTCTGAAGATTGGATAAGGGGCACCTGAGGACATTTGTCACCTTAATGGCTGGTTACAGGGGAGCAAGCCAAAGATCCAAAAGGCATAAACCCAGAACAAAAACGGTCTGAACGGAGCGTACAAGGAAAAAGGCTTGCACACACGCAAAAGGGGAATGCAACACAATCTTTTCAAGAGGTTATTGATCACCTGTCAGAAATAAATTTGATATATCTGCATATGGATTTTTCAAGAACCTTAAAGCCACAAACCTATCCATTTCACTGAATCTCGGACAAATATAGTTCTGTATTTGCACAGATTGTTTTTGCGTGTAATGGTTCACGGGTATTGATCCAAGTGTCCTTGATAAGAGGAACATAAAAAAACGTGCGTGGAAAAACTGCTAGGTGTTTCCCAGGGATGCAGACGCAGAGTCTGGATATGATGATGAAAGAGGGGAGCCATAACAAGCACACAATGACTGTGAGACAGCCACAGGGAAGTGGGTCAACGGCTAATTGGGCAGAAATACATCAGTTTGAGTGTCTGCACACACAAGCGCACATTGATCACAAAGCTGCCACACCCTCAGACTCGCATTTAAAAAGATCATGTTCTCCGTTAGACAAGAACACGCGAGCCACACAGAGCTAAGCGGCTGATCTCCTCACATGTAAACCCACAGAACATCGTATAATGACCATTAAATCAATTATTCGTATTTAAACCAAGACGAATAAATGAGTCATTATATGTGATGTCTTTTCTGGCATGATAAAGTAGGGTGCATGTGTGCTTGTTTGCACCCAGTTTTACTGTACAGTAAGCGATGCTAAAAATAGATCCCAGGGGTGATGCAGTAAAAATTCAGGAGGGCTGCTCAAATGCTAAGTTTCTCTGTTGCAGGGCAGAAATAAAGCCGAGTGAATGGAGAAAAGAGGGTGCAGATGAAGCATTTGGTCCTATAATGCCACACAAGGAAGGAGAAGGGAGTGGATGGAGAGTGCACACATGTGCACTTGGACTAAAGCCTCCATGTTTCATTTGTCCAAAAGGATTTTTCTTCTTGACCAGCTCGAGATAACAGATCGTACTGCTGTCAAAGAGAGTGTTGGTCTTCTCACTTTGTGTGCCAGCTTTTTTCCCCTCATCAGTTCCACATCCCATCCTTGTATGTTTCTTCTTTTCCTCTGTCTTCCTTCTCCTCTCCATCATCTGTTCAAGGCAGAATAAAAAGGCTTTGAAGCTCTGGCACCGTGGAAGCAAATTCGAGTTCAATAAAGTATGATTTGAAGATGAATTAATTATTTATGTGCTCGAATTTCCTTTTTTTTTTTAAGTCAGTGATCAAAAGATCAAACAATGCATGATGATTGTTTTATTTCAAGATATTGTTTAATGTAGATGTTTAGCCACTTGACAAAAAGGCCTAATCGGCTCCATGAGGGTAATTTTACCCACAAAACTAACTTTAAAAACATTTCATAGACTGCAAAAAAATCAACCTTTATGGCTACAAATGAAAAATAAATGATAGTTACCAAAATATTATTTTACTAGCTGTAACGGCATAACCTGGTTAGCCTCCTTCAAACATTCTCAAACGCTGACACTTTAAAATCTAACATCAGAGGTTTAAAAATTAGAACATCTGGATTGATTTGAAGATTGAAACCCTCTGATGAATCAAAGTGTCAGGTTCTCTCCTTTCCTCCTCCTCTACCTCAATCTCTGCCTGCCGTGAAGCTCTCACCTTTTCCACTACATCCCTTTATGCTCTGCTGCTCCACTCACTTATTCTGCCAGCAAATTGCTTGAGTTCCATACTTCTCGTCTTTGTAACTGTCTTGTTTTTATGGTTTTTGGACTTTATTTCATCTCTGACTGCATCTTGGATTATTTCTCATCTGTACTTCAGCATCAACTCTGAACCTTTCTGGATTGAGACCCAGGACCAGTTTATGGACTTCCCCTCCAAAACTAAATTCACTTTGCCCTCAGCAACGCACATTCAATGACCAATTTCAATGAAAAGTCTATGTAAATGCCCATAAACCCACGTTTACAGCCTGTGAGGAGACAGGACCTAGCAGATGTAGCTCAAAAAAAACTATCCGTTTTAATCAAAATGTTATAAAATAGGGCAGAAGCATCTCCCAACTTTTTTTGTTTGTTTGCTTTCAGACGGCTTGATAAGAGTTGTATAAATTGCAAGCAGAGAAACTGTTTGGTTATGTAGGAAGTGTGAAACTATTCTAAGCCTCACAGAATTGCAGGACTCTCCACATTTTTATTCTTTGCATCATTTCAAGACCACTTCATTATGTGTTCATTGGCAGAACTAAGACAGTGAAGAGTTCCCCCTTTTCTCATTTCTCTATGCATGAGAGAAAAATAGAATCTGATGGAGCCCAGGCCGGGGAAGATAAAGTATGGAGATACGAAGAGAGGAAGAAAATGGGGTCAAAGAGGCAGCAGGGAGTGAAGATGAGAGATCATAACACGGGGGGAAGAAAAGGGCAGCAAAGAGATTAGGATTCATCTGGTACAAATTAACAGCAGGGGCTGACAGCACCCATGTGTGCATGCTCACAAAAATGGCTGAAATATTCAGCAACAAGCTGCGGCTCGTTGAGTAAACACCAAGTCAACATAGACGTGCCGACACACACACCCTCCTATGTGGTGGTGTTTGGGGAAACACTCACCTCCTCTGGGGCCCACACACAGATGGGACTAAAAATGTGTCACAAGGTCAAACTCAAAAAAAATAAATAAAAAGTTTTCTGCAAAAACTTGACAATCTGCAAAACGTAAAATAGTAAAGTAAAAACAGTAAGTTTTTCGAAAAGATGTGATTTAATCAAAGGAAGTGACCATTTGTACATAATTACGGTGGGGTTAGGGTTTCAGTTAGGGTTATAATATGTGCAGTAAGCTAGTTGCTGTGCTTGGCAAATATGATCAAATAACACTGGCCTTATTCAAAAGTCAGATTTCTTATGGTGGGGGGGGTTAGTTTCACCCCATGTTGTCTCTCTTTGTTGCCAATTATTTGATCAATGACAAAAAAAGTCAAAGTTGCATTTATTTTGAGAACATTTTAATCCTCTTTCTGTCCTATCTAAAGAAATGACAAGCAAACAAATCAGAATGTTTTTTTCTTACTTTTGGCCAGCTAAAAATATCCTCACCGGGTGTGTCATTTATTTAGTTTATGGATGAGCTAAAACATGAAAAACCTTTATTAAAAAGCTTGCGATAAAGTTCTTAACATATGAAGCCTTCGTATTTGAAGGCTTTTCACTTTTATAAAATGTCTTAAAAGCAAAGCCACCTGTGCTGTGGTATTAGGTCTGTGCTTAAAATATTTAGAATGACTCTTGTATTCTGGAAAAAAAAATCTTAATCCAAACATTCTAAGTCACATCTGATCCAAACAATTTCCAGTAACTACTGGAAAAATAGTGAAAGTGTGAGTTTGGGGATTTTTGCATAGAGAATAAATAAAATCCAGACAAAAATAATTGTATTTTTTCTTACTTGTTTTTCTATATCAGGGATGCTCCTGGTCTTCCACATCTACCATCCTGCATCTTCCTGTCCTTCTTGCTTCTCATTACCTGGATCAGGTGGGCTCAGTCAATCAGTGATTGGAAACATCTTTGACAGCTAATCAGCACCAAGGAGGGAGTGCTAGAAAACAGGGAAGGGGGTAGATGCAGAAGACCAGGATTGATCAGCCCTCGGCATTGCACGTTCAAATGAAAAAGGCCTATGTAAACGTGCATATTGGGGTATTTAAGGCTACTGTGTTCAAAACTGTCGCGTTCATGTGTTTCTACTCAAGTTTTTAGGACTTATTTTCAGGCTCTTCGTGCAAAAAGTATTTAAACGTGTGCGTTAAAAGTTAAATGAGGTCAAACTTTATACCAATCAGGGACTCAGAATGTAGTAGCATATGGATGGGGTCTCTTTAATTCACGGAAGTAGCAACCATTTGAAAACACATGTCACATGCTCGGTGTGGCGGCAGTTTTACAGTGTTGAAGACTCAATCTCCAAAAACATGCTTCACAGGTTGATTGGCAACTCTAAATTGTCCATTGGTGTGAGTGTGAGAGTGAATGGATGTGTGATTGAGGATATTCTACCCTGCGACAGACTGGCGACCAGTCCAGGGCATCCCTTGCCTACGCCCAAGTGGCCGGGATTGGCTCCGGCAACCCCGTGACCCCAAAAGGGAATAAACGGTAAAGAAGATGAATGAAGACTCAAGCTTACTCATTCTTCATCCAAAATGTGTTCCTAACTGTTGTGAGAAACACAAGGATGTTCTGTCAGAGAGGGTTTTACATTAAAACGAGTTTTTTTTTTAACTAGCATCCAAACTGAGCAACAAAAATGATAAACAAAACCAGGATTACTTGAAAAGTCTGTCAGATTTGATATTTTTAAGTGGCTTCATCTTATTCTGGTCCATTATTTGTTGCTCCAGATTTCCTTTCATCAATGGATACGCTATCTGGATCTTGTTTATACTGAAATGAAAATAGAAGCTGATCTACTTTGCTGTCTGTCACTAGATGGTCATGTTAAACCAGCTCATTTTCATTTTCATCAAATAATAATTGAATTTCACCTGCCTGTTATGCGTGAGCATTTTTCTCTGCTAATCAGAAGGGTAGCTGATTCCCCTGGGTGGCTTTGGCCCGTCTGTTTTTGCTCAGACAGCATTGCTTGGCGGAGGCTAAAAACAGGGACAGCAGCGTTTCAGCACTGCAGTGCGCACACCAGGTGCATCCACATGTCTCACTACCTGTCTGTCTTTCTTTTTGGCAACACATCAACCCCCCCAAAAAATACAATGAAAAATCCAAAAGCTCCTGATCAGCCCTTCTTCATCTGCTAGCAAGCAGAAATCTAAAGGCAAAATATTCTTGAAGATCCTCTTATATGTGATCAAAAACTCATCTGGAGTCATTCCCAATCTCTAAAAGGTTCTGAAGCCCTTTTCCAAAAAACAACAGATTCAGCTCATTTACATTGACCGCATAAGCGCTTCTCCATAGTGTTGCATATCTGCACAATGCTGCTTTTCTCCACTCCTGAAGCCGCTGGAATTACGTCTCCAATGAAAAGAGTTTTTTAACATGTTCTAGTGGCCTTTTTGTTAATCATGGAGGACATATGTTAGGAAAATTAAGCTTAAAATTCAATTTCTGAGTATTTCCTTATTCAAATTCATTGTGAATTAGGAGGAGACAAAAAAAGGTGTGTGAAAGAAAAAGCTTACTCATGAAATATGAAATATGAAATATGCAGGGCGGGCCACAAACTCCCTTCTCCACTCCACAATCCAACAGGAAGGGGAAAGGGGGCGGTGTTGCTTCATACCAACAGTCCCCTCCACATCTTAGAGACAAATTTCTAATGAACTACTTCCGCTCTGCAGAAACTATGTCATAGAAAACAACATAGTTATTTTGATTTTGGCTAAAAATTGCATATATATAGTTCAAAGACAACTGGGAACGCTTTCCAAATTGTATAAACGGTTGAAGAGTTGGGGTAGTAAAAAGGTTAACATGGATCTCAAAGGATGTTTTTGCGTTTAGCATTTTAGTTTGCAGGCTGCTTGCGATTAAAAAAAAATGCAGAATCAGCTCTGCATTCTCATTTTCCCATTGTGGAATTTTCTAAATGTAAGTGTGCAGCTGAACTTCATCCCTTGTTCCTTTCATTGTTTCCTTTGCACGTTTGCTTGCTTTGCTTGGCTTCAGTTGAACATGGGATGGCTGTCGAAACCGTCACCTGTCAGGAAATGCCGGATGATTGCCCCCCACGGAAAATTAACGCCTGCAGATTATGCAAAGCCAAATTGAACTGTGAAGTTAAGAGGCTCGGCCCAGTGACCCCGTCGCCTCGTGCGGAAGCCGGATTGGCATCAAGCACGCACATGCTCAGTGGCTGTTCAAAAACACAAAAAAATGAGATCACTCAGCAACAGAGCTGCAAATCGCCGCTTTTCCTTTCTCTCTGTGAGAGAATACAAGCATGTGTGTGTTGTGTTCACTTGTAAGTCCATGTGGCTCTCCAGGCTGCGTGCATGATCTGAATTATAATTTGGTCATTAGAACTGGGTCACAAATTACCACACACAAGCACAGATGCACGCAGAGGCCATTTGGTTTCTTTACAGTGGCTGTCGAGTTCGCCTTTTACCGCATGAGTGCTGCTCCGTCTGCAAAATGCTAAAAACCTGCTGTTCTTAGACAAATATGTGCTGCAGTTCTTTGTGAAAACGTTTACCACAGGCCTAACTAATACGAAGGACTATCTAGATGCGGTATGTGCAGGTGCATTGTTTCGAAAAGGCACAAAAAGTATGATCATAATTTAATCTCAAGACAAGGAAAAAAAAAGAAATTTGCTAACAGTCCTGTCCACAACTCAGAGATGTATTTCTTATGTACTACTACTGCCAGTCTGCAGTAACTATGTCCTTAAAAAAGAGCCAATTTTTTTTATTTTGGCAAAACATTCCATAGTCATAATCAAAACAATTTAAAAATAGATGATCTGAGTAGGAGTTTACGATCACTTCTTCTTTAACACTCAGGGGTTTATTTATTTATTTTTGTAAATCATGTAGTTGTTTAATTGCAAGTTATGTGTGGATTAAACTGACAGACGTTTTTAAGTGTATTTTGTTTAAAAGCTCATTGGACTGAATTTTCATTCATTCATTTCTGTGACTGATGTTATTTTTCCATGAAAAAACAAAATCTTTTTTATTTTTCCTTCTTTTCTTCTATATTACTCCTAGAATTGTGACTTGTATTTTTTCTTCTCACAAAGAGACACTACAAAAGAACTCCAAACTGCTGTTTTGTAAAGTGTTATTTTACTTCTTCACTCAGTGAAATTTTATACACTCTCTAAAAAATGTAACTTATTTTATTGTACTTGATGTAAATGTGATGGAAATATGTTTTTTCAAATAACGTTAAACCTATATTTAGTGTTAACTTTCAACTCGATTTATTCTACAACTGTGAAAATGATGCCCAAACTACAGGAGTGGAATCCCAGTAAGTGGGGTGGAGTGATTATCTCACTTACAGCTTCAGATCTTATTTTGATTATTTCACAGTAGTTTTATTTTATTCTGAAAATAACTAGGTAATTTCTACTAAAAAAACACTTTTGTCTGAATTAAGATGTAAAGAAAATTAGTTTTTTTTTTGTTTTTTGTGGACATACAGTCATTTCAGCCTCATATTAGAGTTCATGTGTACCCGTTCACTCCGCCGGGTTTTAAATCTAATGGTTATCTTTAGCTAGGTATTCCCCTGACATTTCACTGGCAAAGAGCTTCAGCTGCTAAATGTGAAGCATGTCAAAGTGTGCATGAGAGTGGGAGTGCATTTAGGGCCCTCACAGATCTGCAAGGACTGATGGCTTAGGGTGGCAAGTGGGGGAGGAAAGAGCATTGAGGGAAAGTGACTGTGGGGGAAACGAAAGGAGGAGAGAGAAAACAGTTAACTGAAATTCCACAAGACATTTCCGATCGAGAGGAAAAGTTTAGATTAAGATGCGTCCTCCAAGAGATCTTCTGACCACTGAAGCAGCTTCACTTAAAGCTTAAAAACAAAACATTTAAAAAAAAACTGGAAAAAGGAAGTCCTATGGGATATCGCTGATTATGATGGTTTTTGAATTTTGCTAGTTTGAGTTTTATCAAATGAGTCTTCACTGACTGCATACAAGTTTTATATTTAGGGAGAATATCCAGTATCAATCATTCATCCATTGTCTTAACCTGCTATATTTCTTTTTGGGGTCACAGGGCTTCCGGAGCCCATCCCAGTTACGGTTGGGCGAAGGTGGGCTACACGCTGGACAGGTCGCCAGTCTGTCGCAGGGCACACAATCACTCCCACGCACACACTCACAGTCACACTAAGGGACACTTTAGAGGTATCAATGAACCAATGAACAAACACATACTCAGGGAGAGAGTACAAACTCCACACAGAAAGATTCCAGCCAGGATTTGAATCAGGGAGGCAAGAGCCCCAACCACTAACCATGCAGCCCTAACCCTATCCAGTATCACTTCATTCTAAATAACCTTCGGTCTAAATGATGGACAAACATCATTATCCGAGCAGCCATGTCCCATAAATACCTACTTTTTCCAGTTTCTTCTTTTATTTCATTTTTTAACATTTCATTTAGATTTATTTCCATGAATCAAAATCAAAATATTCCTGAAATCTGTCATTTTTATTTCATTTTATTTTTGGGGGAATTCGGGAACCTTGTCTTCTAAAATCGAATGTTGTTTTCATTTTTATTTGCTTTGCTTTTTTATTGTTGTTATGATCTTCAACTTGTTTTTCCATTAAGCGATTTTTCAATTTGATTTGCACTTTAGGGTCACCACTGATTGATAATCTCAACCTGGATTATGTGAGATCAGCTCCAACCACATAATCTTATTCTGGTGTGGTTCTTCAACATTAGGTCAACGCATGACACTTCCTGTTCAGAGAATGTTTAGATGCTTTCAAATTGAAATGCTACTAAGCTTGTTAACCCAAATTCCAACCCAGTCTCATCCTAAAATGTGTAGTAGCTACATTTGTCCACATGGAAATGCGTGAGAGTTTTACAAAAACGCCCCCTAAACTGTGAGGGGGATACGTTTCATTTTTCTATTCATTTTCTACGAGCCTTCTCAGGATCACGTGACTTTGGAGGTTTGGCCTGCCGTGAGCAAAAAACATGGCGGATGCACGTTCATTTTTTCGGTGGAATATCCCATAAAACAAGATATTTTGAGGACTAATTTTTATTTTGACAACATTTCTAGTGAGAAATATACCATTTTCTTTTAAAATATGCTTTCATTTAGGACATACAGTTTGTAGTTTGCTTGTTTCGTTCAACTTTTTCTCCCAAAAGCTCTCTGTTACGTTGGAGAAACACGTTAACTTTCATTCATATCTGCAGACGTGCGCGTGGGTCACGTGACTAATATGTTTCTCTTTTTTTCCGCAGAAAATTGTAAAATATGAGTGAATATGGACTGATTTTTTTTTGAAAACATTTCTAGCAGTATATATCCCCTTTATTTTCGTAATATTGCAGACATAAAGTTGTTAGTTTGTTACGTTCAACTTTTCCTCAAAGGATCTGAAAGCGTCTGATCTTTTCCATTCATATATGCGGGCTGACGTGGGTCACGTGACGTGCCTTTCTCTTTTTTTTCCTGTGGAAAATCTCGTAAAAAGGTACGTTGCGATTTATTAATTTCATTTATTTACATATCTAGGGACCCGTGTATAGGTTTTCTCTTTCCGTGTTGCTGTTGCGGCGATCAGGCTTTGATTGACATGTGACAACAAACCGGAAAAATGTTGAGTTCAGGGACGGACCAAAGAGTTCTTTAAATTGATTTTTCTGCATTTTAATTTATTTACACTACGAGTCTAATGGTGTGTGATTAAAAAAAACTATAAATATTATGATAAATGAGATGAAACAATTATTTTGATGGAGTTTATAAAATATTAGGATCTATTATATTCTTTTTTCTTTAACTGTCAATTTTTTTGACGTATCTCATATATTATAGTATTACAATGAAGTGCTCTAATTTATCTGTTAAAAAAGGTTTCATCACTGTTTCCTGTAGTAATTCTCAATAAAATTTTAAATAGGATATATTAAATAGGATATATTATCTAAAGTAAACAGGCTTTTAAGCCTTCAATTTGCCCCAATTGACATGAAGTGCGCATTTCGAAAAGCCAGTGAACGCAGCGTCATACGGGCACCCCCACCCCAATCCACCGGAAACCCCCCCGGATGAACCCGCAGGAAGGCGCGCGGCTGAAGAACTCTTGGACAGCTGGAAGGTGGGCGATGATTTGAACTTTTCTCTGTAGAAATGTAATGTTTAGATTTGGGAAACCAGAGATGGTTTTTAGTAAAAACGTGTTGGCTGTTTAGGATTAACGTTGAATGACGAGGCGTTTTTCCATCTTAAATTGAAAAGGCCGCAGGATCACGGTGAAGGCCTCTTCTGTATAGAGGACGGGGGCGGAAACGTCACGTGGTCTCCGCAGAGGTAAGTTTCCTTTTGGGTCATTTAGCCAGAAACGGGGGTCTGCAGCCCTTTAAACAGCTAAGAGCCTTTGTAATGTCTCACTGTCCAGAACTCAGTAGGACACACAAGGTGTCTCTTCAGCTTTTAGAAAATCAAACACTCATTTGCATTTATGTTATTTTGGAAACTTGATAACTACTGGGGTTTACAAAGGCTTTTTCTTTTTTACACATTGTAGATTTTATGTTGTTAGTACATCTCAGCCAGTATTTCTTTAAGGGCCTATATCATGCAATATCAACGTTTTAAAATTTTAAGTGTATTGTAATGTTAATTCCTCACAAAAACAAATCCACAGTAGTATTTTGATCCATTCACGAATCTCTCAGCATTCCTCTGAAACCCTCTGAGCACCAGCCCCTCCCAAATCACAATAAGAGGGTCCTCACATTGTGACGTCATCATAAGTGAGGAGCAGCCTCTTCTAGGAAGAGCCTGTGCAGCTAAACCGCCTCCAGGCTAACAGACACGCCCACTTTCTCAATGGAGCTAGCGGTGATCAGCAAAATGCTTTCATTGCACAATATTCACATCCATCTTTGCAAAAGTTTGGATGGAAGAAACGCAGAAACGCTGCCGACGCCGACTCTAGGTTGATGTCATGAAATAGGCGACACCCACAAGAAACGAAAGGCGGAGCCTCAGAGATCAAGGAAATAGTTTATTCTAAATGGCTAGCATGGTATAGGCCCTCTAAATTGTGCGTATTGACCTCAAATTTATTTTTTGTGGTACGTTGTCAGGTTTAAAAAAATTTGTCATAAATGCTGGAATTTCTTAAAATATTGTGCATCACCGCTTGATAGATTATTGAAGCATTATGGGTACTGTAGTCAGGAGCCTGGCATAGTAATACTTTGCTTCAACTGTTGAGTAGATCACCAAGTTGAGTAAAGTTTGACTTATCTGACTGTTTTGTTTTGCGTGATGCGCTGTGTCGTCTGAAAAATAGGATATTTGTTTGAATTAAAAACATTTTTATTTTTTGTCAGAGAACCGCAAAGGAGGGGTCAAGGAGCCACTTGTGGCTGTGGAGCCTCAGGCTGTAGACCCCTGGTCTAAACAATTATGGCTGATTTGGCTGACCACATTTATTTATCCTAGCGTTGTCAACAAAGTTAAAGAGCCGCTCCAATGGAAGTCATGTTTTTAAGATCAAACATTTTTCTCATTATTGAGAACATTAACAAAAATATAAACAGATACACAATGATATAAGATTAAAACTGTTTCTGAGTATTTATTCAAATCTCGATGGATCAGGAGAAGATGAAACTCATTGTCTCAAAAAGCTCTTATTTGTGACGCTCTAACTGCCATGAATGGGCCAAAGTCTCTGCTCCACTCCAATTCTGATGCATCCACTTGCAGACAAAAACCAGTAGATCCATTAATGTCCTGAGTTCCCTTGTCTGAGCTGGTATCTGGCTCAAAAGTGTACACATGGATAGCTCCAATGTTGCTCATTGATTTTTTTTTTTGCTATGCTAATGTCGGCTAGGGCTTGTGAGGTGCTATAAGCTAGCGGGAGAGAGAATCAACAAACGGTTTATGGGAAATTAGCAGAGGCAAACATCTGCACCACAGCTCTGAGGTGAAATTCTTATGAGCTGCTGTGCTGCAGAAAAATGTCTTTAAAAACAAAATGATCGTAATTAAAAAAAACACTGGGAACGATTTTATAATAGTTAAAAATTCTGTTAGAATGTCTGATTCCTGATTCTTTTGTGTGTGTATGTATATACATAAAAGAACCTCATGTTTTTTTCCCTTTCCTCTCTCAGACTGGTCAGTTATTTGGAGACAACATGTACAAATAGTTCCTGGACTGATCTTCTGCTAACTTTGAGGTGGAGAGGCTGTCAGGTTCATCTGTTTCAGGGTCCTGCATGCTCTCCCTCCATGTTTGCCGTAGCAGTGGATGGAACTTGCAAAATGTACTGTTTTGAGAGCCAACTGGGGTGTGTAAATTTTTTTTCCACCTACATTTTTGATGGTATAAATGTTTTTCTTATGTAAACTTTTCTGTTCTTTTAGGCTCAGTGGTTATTTTGAAGATGCGTTTCTGACCAAAAACACTGTGGAGACCTCCTTTGTGAACTGCATTCATGGGGAAATAGAAAATGTAAAGCTATTTTCATGTCTTCTTCCTCAAGAAAAGGAACACGCCTGCATATATGTTTTATTGTATTTTGTGTCATATCATCATGTTAATATACGACATTCATTTGTTTTGATAGAATCCTGGAGATGGGAGATGTGGAGCAGGAAAGTTTGTGGCAGCACCAGAGTCCTCCAAAAAGTCTTCTGGCAAAGTAAATGAGGAAGGATCGCAGTCTACCGTCGTGGAGTTTTGCTGAAAGGACTGAACATGTTCCATCCATCCATCCATCTTCTTCCATTCATTCAGAACCAGGTTGTGAGGGCAGCAGTCTTAGCAAAGATGCCCACACTTCCCTCTCCTCCAGCTCCTCTTGGGGGACCCCGGGGCCAGCTGAGAGACGTAGTCTCCCCAGCGTGTCCTGGGTCTCCCTTAGGGCCTCTGCCCAGTGAGACATGCATGGAAACCCCCCCCCCGGGAGGCGTCCTCCTCTGGATGTAGAGAGGAAGTGGCTCCACTCAGAGCTCTCTCCAGGTGAGCGAGCTTCCTGAACCTGTTCCGTTGAGATATTTTCATGAACCCCTTCTATTTGCAGAAACGGCTTTCTCCACAGACCGTGCAGTTCTTCTGCTCTGATGTAGTCTACGAGTTCTGATCGCATTTGGAGAAGGTTGTGGTTCTGTGTCCTGAGATGCAGGACCTGTTGAACATGTGTCCTTTTCAAGTTCACTCTTGGATGTGTGAGGTAATAATTATCAACGGCTTATTTCTCATTATTCCTGTTGGAGTTTTTTTTCTAATCCCTTATGTTTCAAAAGTTTGCAAACATACATTTTGGTTGAAATGATGAGGATCCGAGGATGAAATCAAGAAGGGACAACATCAGGGAAAGGGACTGAACCGACTGAACAGCTTCCTCTCTTCAGCAGACACATGTGTACATATGTGTCAAATATTGGTAAATACTCATTGAAGATGCATCCTTTTTGTGTAGTTTGTTTTCTCAGTTTAATACATTTTGATCCTTTCATTCTGCACAGACATCCTCGCCGTTCAGGCCGGTGGCTGGAACAAGCAGAAGTCAGAAAAGCTGGAGCAGACGTTACCAGAATGATACCTCCAGGTAAAGACTGTGGTAATGTTGTAGATAAATGTTGGCTTGTTTCTTTCATGTTACTCTCATGCTGTTGATGTGGAATATCTCATGATTTTTTCAGTATTATTAATACATTAATCTCTTCCCACAAGGACCAATCAAAATGACCCAGAGAAAAACACTGAAGGGCTTTGTCTGAGCATCAGGAAAACAAGAATCAGCATATGGTAAAAATCATTTGTTACACTTTCTAAAGTTGTTGCATAACTGATCAAGCATGATGTGATGGATTGCAGGTTATGGTGCCATGGTAAAGAACTAAAGGCTCTATGATGTCATGCTGCTGACCAGACTGTGGTTGGTGAAGTCCAGCAGCACTGCGGGTCCTTGAAGTGTGGTTGAAGAGCTCTCCTCCAGCTTTTGGAAGGTTCTGCCCCGCAAAGCCAGGAGGTTTCTCTTTGTGATCTGCATGGATGTCCAGGGCTTGTGGCATTTATGTGTTTTCCTCTTCATTTCATTCTCAGGCAGCACAGAGGCATTGATGGAGAGAGGACGTGAAGGACTAATTGTCTGCTGAGGAGGAGACTTTCTGCAGTTCAAGCCCCAGCTCCACCCCTAAAAAAAGGCTTATATGAAGGAAAACCTCATTTCATTTTTGTACCAATAAATGACTTTTAATTGAAATGAGAGATTTTTTTCTGCACCGCACCAATGAAGGGTTTTTCAACCTAAATTTCAACAATTACATTGTTTTTTACCTCCGTTCAAGTTTCTACAACACTAGCTAAACATTTCAGTGCTCACACCTGTGCTGAAGACACTTCTCATTTTAACTCAAACGTTTGGCCTTTGATTTGTATGTCCAACACCTTAGAATGAAACACTGACCTATTAAACTCATATAATAAATGTGCTATGCATCTCCAAATCCTTTGTCAGGGTACAGACTACATTTTAATTGTAGCAAGACTGAAGTAAAATGTAGCAAAATGACAATGAGTTATCTTAAATTAGGGGTAAATGACATGAGAAATTAAGAATATTAGAAGTGTGGAGTGATACGTGTATTTATCAGTATGTTAGCTGCAGGAAGGGTGCTGTCCTTGACACGTTCCTTTACTCAGACAGGATGACAGGTAGGGAAGGGGGTAGCCGATGATCTGCTCCAGTATCTTCAGCACAGAAGCTTCTACTGCTCTTCTTCAGTTTGATCTGAGAGCCAGACCATGATACAGTTGGACTGGCTGAGCGGTAGGTTGCCAGCAGCTTCAGACGTGCTGATGTGCCTTGTTGATAACGTCCTGGATGTTAGGAAACCAAGTTAGATCAGCTGAGATGGGGATGCCCAGGAAAGGGAAGCTGTGAACCCTCCTCTATGCCTACTAAAGTCCAAGATGACTTTCATGGTCTTTTATTTGCCGATCAGCCTTACACTATACAGTTTCCGCACTTGTCTACAAAGTTCACCTCAGTGACCTTTAATAAGTCTTTGTTATTGGCAAGTTAATTACTTATATCCAAGACATGGAGATGTGGGTCCAGTATGAGCAGGATTTGGGAAATGGCAGTTGCCAAGAACTCACATGAAGTTTCAAGGTTTTTGCCTTTATTTGGAGGAAAAAAAGTTTTTGTCCTTTGTTTGTTGTGCAGAATTGCAAACCTAGAAAGAAATCAAGTTGAAAGAATTTATATAAATGTATTTGCCCTTCTTTTGACCCTTCTACATCATGAATATTTGGTGGCTGTTGCTTGGCGACTGTGAGATCTCTCCATAGGATTGACATGGGCTGGGCCTCTCCATGACCTTGATATGATTGTTCTTCAGCCATTCCTTGGTTGCCTTGGCTGTAGGTTCTAGGTCACTAACCTGTTGGAAGACCCATTCATGACTGATTTGAAGGGTCCTGGCTTAAGGAGGGTAGGAAGTTCTCACTCAGGATTTTCCATTAATGGCTCCATCAACGTGGTGACGTAGCTCTGTGCAGAAAAATAGCCACAAAGCATAATGCTTCCACCTCCATGTTTGACAGTGGGGAAGCTGTTCTTGGGGTCATAGGTAGCAATTCTCTTCCTCCAAACCCAATGGTTGAGTTGATGCCAAAGAGCTCAGTTCTGAGCCAAACATTCCATTATGCAGAATAAACTGATAAAGCAAACCCTATTTTTCAGTGTGTGATTTTCATTTTTTCATAAATCTTAGGACAATTTAGATGATAAAAGTAACAAATAAATGAAAACAGTATAATACAGCAAATATGTAAATATTTGATGTGATGAACAATGCTTATCTGATTTAGACCCAACATGAAATATTTTTTGACACACACACATCAAGTTGTGTTATTTAATGCTCGTAATTTAGACACAAATGATAGAAATGTTAGGTTTATATGCCAAAGATATGCCATGTGAAAATTTTAGTGCAAATACGCATGCGTGCGCGCCGTGCACATAAAGCCACCCCACCCCCACGTATCCGCGCGCCGGTCGGTGGGTGCTGGGCGTCAATAAAGGTAATCTGGTTGTCGCGCGTTCTGCATCTCTGCACGAGCTAAAGAAGTCTCAAAGGTAAGAAATGTGAACACACGAGGCATTAATGAAAATACTTTATGATCATCTAAAAGTATTTTCATCTGACAGATGAATGCCGCTGTTGTTATCACTGTAGAGCGGGGCTGAAAAATACGGCCTCCATCGAGAGACTGAACGTAACACGACTGCAGGTTACTATGATCATCATAGAAAAATGTATTAATTATTTGTTTCGACTGTATAGTTATTGTGGTGGAGCAGAGGAAGGGAGGTTTGTGAGAATCGGGGTTACATTAGCTAATGATTATGGCAGCGCTCGCGCCACCGCCGGTTTCCCGGCAAAAAAAAGGAACAGTAATTTACTGATATATTAAAGTGTTATGATTGACCTATTTAGGGTTTTTCTCCAAATTTACACAAAAAACGTTGTAACAACGATCATCTGGACTTGGTTTTGTAAATATTTTAAAACAGTCTCTGTCTCAGAGACCAGGGGCCTGTTTCAGAAAGGAGGTTCAACCAACTCTGAGGTTAAACTTGAACTCTGAGTTGGTCAATCGGGAGATTAACAACTCTGAGTTTTCTGTTTCAGAGAAGCTGATCCGAGTTGGGTCAATCAACTCTGAGTGGACTGATTCGGAGGTGAGCGTGCGCACCGCGACTATAAGAAGCCATTATCAATGGAGCGCAGATATCACGAGTCACCATGGCAACCGTGAAAAAAAGAGGTCTGCGTATTTTTCTCCAGCTGAACTTGACGTGCTGCTGCAGAGTTACAGTGAATATGAGCACATATTCCAGAAGAAAAGCAACACCGCTGCATCTGCAAAACAGAGACAGTTAGCGTGGGAAAACATAGCTGCTCAAGTTAATGCGTAAGTTTGCATTTAAATCATTGTTATAAAATATTGACTGTAATAACTTTTTAAATAGCGTAAGGTGTGAAATAAAAAAATGGCGATATTTCGGTGTACTTTTGAAGTGTTATTCCTGGTGTAATTGCATGAAATGCTGCATAGTGTACAGAACCAATCTGGGTGGGGGGGGGAATGCCTTTAACGTCGGTAATGTTTAGAGGACTTTTTTGTTAACCTTCCCCTCTTGCAAACGTTGGTCAGTTTAATATTAATACATGCAATTGTGTTTTTAAAAGTGAACTTTTGTCTACTGTTGAACCTTTCGCTGCGCGAAGACTTCTCCTTTCTTTTCTCTCGTCTTTCCGACCGTGGTCAGAGGCGCAGGGGAGATTTCCTTCAGGGCCGAAGGGAATTCTCCTTCGGGGTTCACTTCCCATTGGAAACCCTCAACCTCCAGAGCGGATAAAGAATGACTCCAAAACAGTTATTCTGGGAATGACACCTTCTCTTTATTTAACTAAGTGCTCCGTCCTCCGAACACACAATACATACCACGCACACACCTCCGCTCCGTGCTCACCCCCCCCCCCCCCCCCATCTGCACCTGCACTCGCACCCCGCTCAGCACACACACTCTGCAACACTACCCTTGTATTGATCAAGTGGTATAGGTTTATATGGGATTAAGAAAGTAAGCAGTGCTAGCAAATTGTGTTTCCAAAAAGTAATTGTTACATTAATCTAATTCAATGTCCCTGATGTCATTTTCATGTAGATGCAATCCTGCAGGAATTAAAAGAACATGGCAGCAGCTAAAAATGAAGTATAAAAACATAATTCAATCAGGTCAAATGTGAGCATGTCATGGATGTAGGCTTTGTTGACAATATTTGACATATGAAACATCTACATAGTAATACATATCTAATGTTGTTTTCATTGTATATGTAATTGACTGCAACGAAAAACGGTAACGCTCAAACAAAAACGTATGGAGCAATGACAAAATATCGAGTCTTCTCAAAATCCTCGTACGAGGTAAATATAATTCTCTATGAATTAATGCAGCCTCCTCGTCTATTGGGTCCTCCAAAAAAGGACAAGCCATTCTTGTCACTTATACCGTCTCTGTGTGACGGACATTTGGGCAATGAAGGTTAAAGCGAAACATACCGCTTCATCTTTAAAAAGGGGAGGGGACCGGCAGAAACCTTGAGTTTGGAGAATAGAACCTGCTCCCGACCAGGTTAGGTTCACAGCATAAGTAACCATGGATACTGACTCCGAGTATAAGTTACCTCTCTTTCAGAAACGGGTTTGACTTACTCTGCTTTCTCTGGTTTAACAAACCTCCCATTCTGAAACGGAAAACCCAGGGTTTCCCTGATTTCAGGGTTAATGCACTCAGAGTTTACACTTAACCTCCTTTCTGAAACAGGCCCCTGGACTGACTGACTCCTCCCCCTCACGTTCCAAACAGGAAGTACCCGCTGGCTCCAAGGAGCCAAAATCCTATAGACTTCTAAAGAGAAACAAACAGCTGTTAGTCAGTCATTCTATGGGTCAGATTAACCATTCTTGTTGTGATACCCTTTTAAACATGTTTTTGCTAATTCCAGTTATTTGTTTTACAAAACTGTTTCTTTATCACAAGTTATTCAAATTATAGACTGACCAACAGATGCCTCAGTAATAGCATGTGCCACCTTGAATGTTTGTTTGACAAATTCCACCAAGCTCACTTTCAGTGGAAGCAGTGTGGACTTTCAACAAGCTTACTCCTGATTGGCGACAGTAGTTGCCATAGAAATGTTGACTCAGATCAATCACTGTCAACTGGCTCCAACGTGGTGACGTCTTTATCACAGAGAAACGACGACAGAATTGAATTTGTTATGATGGATCTGGAAGTAAATGGGTGACGTCACACTCGCTCAGACCTTTTCTCTGATCCAGTCAAACTGCTTTTTTACCAGTTTTATTCCAGAAATCATTTTGGATAAGAGGAAAGACATCTTCAGCTCAAAACCAAGTCTTCATGACCTTTTTTTTTTATAACTTTTCTTTTTAAAATTCAGAACTAATAACCTGCACATTCTTACAAAACTGTTAGACTTCAATTGCTACCTTAATTTAATTGTAAAACTAACAACCATTGTCATTGATATGGCAATATTTTCCCCAAATCTTATCAGAATGTGGAACTGGAGACATAAAAATTCTGCTTTTCCTATTTTCAGCTGAATCTGCCACGAGGCTCGACAACGTCTTCCATCAACTGCAAAGCGGTGATTGCTGTGGCCGCCAAAACATCCAAATGTCAGGCGGGCTACAAAGATTTCAGGCCAAAAGAGAACGCCTCACATGTGATGAAGTGTCTGTATTGGTATGTATTTACCATCTGTGACTCAGAGTCATTAACCAATTGTCGATCTGTTCACAGTGTTGTATGATAATTTAAATTTTGACGATGACGATACAAAAATTGCTGCCAAACCTGCCAAAAAGTCCCGCCTCTTACCACACACATGTTGTGCCCCCTAAGGTGCCCTAAGTTCCCTGATCAAGCAGAAACGTGCTTTGACTGGATGAAGGCCTTGTATCAGGTATACTGGTAATAATAATTTTACATTCACCTCAGTCTGTTGTTGTTCCTCATTATTCATGGAAGCTTGATGACACCACATCTTCAATCTGCATGAACTCTAGTTTGATTAGAAACTTTCATTTGTGAACCGTCAGCAGATCTGGTCATGTCTCACCAAAACAACCACACTAATCATTTTATCATTTTCATCCATTAAGGTTGGAAAAACCAGCAGCCTTCCAGTGCTTCAGCCGTCCAACCATCAACCGTTTCAGACATCCATCCTCCCACCACTTCAGCCCCACAGCCGTCCACCAGTGTGCCAACTTCGGACATTTTACTATCCTGGTACAATCTTATTTTTCTGCACAGTTAGCAAAAATGATATGTTTTTTAGATATTCCTGTGTTTTTTATCCTCAACAAATGTTTCTCCAAAGAAATATGAAAATACAGAATAATTCATCTGGTGGTTATTTTTACTCTTTTCCTCAAATCTTTAATAAGAAAAAAATAATTCAGTTCAAGTTTACTTGTGCTTCTCTTTTTAATGGGCATTACAGTTGATATAAAACATATAACATGCAATTAAAATGTTTTGTAGTTAAAAACATTTTACACACTATTAAAAGATTCTATAAAATATTATTTAAATAAAAAAGGATTCCTTTCCAAGAAAATGTTGACTACCGTATATCTTACAATAGTAGCCCTGGCGTTTATTCCATCACAGACAGAACAGTGATGGTTAATGGGTTTATTTTGCAGCAAAATTTCATCAAGAAATGCAGACAAACACCAGCAGATGAACATTTCAGGATTTATTCAAATGATGAGAATATTGGATTGTGTTCTGATCAGCACTGGCTGTTGACGTTTCTTTTCTCCTTGAAGCATCAGCCTCCGTATCAAAAATCATCTTGGTTGTCATGAGGATCTCTTTCCTGGAGACACGCCCACCTTTCCGTCTTTGTGCAATAATTCATGTTCAAACCAGTTCTTCTAATTTGTCGCTTTTCTTTGCATTTCCACCAGTAAAAAGTAATACGACAAAATACTTGCAGAATTTGTAAAGATTTGGATTTTGTATTATTAATTTGCCTTTTTTAGTCTTTTATTATAAAATAACTATGCATTATTACTTTATTTTAACTAACACATTTATCTTAGTTTACAGTAGTCCTCTTAAACATCTCTTAAACAAGTTTACACTTTTCATCTTTCAGAATGCAGCCGTGTGATTGGAGGAAAAGATTAATATGCAATGAGGACATTTAAAGAAAAAAGGAGCAGTTTTTATTTTACATTATTACTATTTTAAAGTAGAACTCTAATGTATATAAATGCTTTTTTATTAATTTGTTTGGCATATTTACTGTGTTAGAGTTCTGATGATTGTTTTGAGTGGTAAACGTTTTTATTTTATTTATGAAACCCAGATGGAGTTAATGGAGTGCTCGTCATGTTTTATGCTGTATATATTATTAATGAATTTATTTATTTATTTTGAAGTGCCTATTTGCAAGTAAAGAAGGCGGGGTTATGGTTAAAATACGTACGGACAATCCAGCAACGTGCCTCTTCAACATGAATTTCCATCAGTTTTTTTGCTTGGTCGCAAATAAATAAGTCCAAATAATAATCAGCCTAATTTGTTTTTTTGTTTATTTAAAATTATATTAATATTTTCTAATTTTCTTTGTCAATAAAAGGACAAAAGGGGTAGATGATGGATGCATGTCCAAGTTTTATTATTCATGTTCTACAAGTTGTTAGATATTGATTATTTGATGCTTTTGTGCTATGCGTTAAAAATCAATGTAATATTGTAATTATTCATAAATATAATGTATTTCTAAACTCAACTAGTTGATGTTGAAAAAATACGCTTGCATGGACTTTACGACAGAGTACATCGGTCCCTAGAAATGTTATTAAACCTAAATATTAAACCTCAGACGATCTTATTTTACGAGATTTTTCCACAGGAAAAAAAAGAAACTCGCGTCACATGACCCCGCGTCAGCCCACAGATATGATGGAAAAGATCAGACATTGTACACAGCATTTAGACTTGTAGTGTGAATACTTTAACATGTAAAAGAATATTGAATAAAAAAATCGCTAAGTAAATTTAGAGAACTCTCCAGTCCGTTCCTGAACAACATTCTTCCGGTTTGTTTAAATGTCCTTCAAAGTCGCAACAACACAGCATGAAACCTATACACGGGTCCGTAGAAATGTAAATAAAAATAATTAATAAATAGCAACGTACCTTTTCACGAGATCTTCTATATGAAAAAAGAGAAACTCACGTCACGTCACGTGACCCACGTCAGGCTGCATATATTTATGGACAAGATCAAACGCATTCAGATCCTTTGAGGAAAAGTTGAACGAAACAAACAAACTACGAACTGCATGTCTGCAATGAATGGATATTATGAAAATAAAGGGGATATATACTGCTAGAAATGTTTTCAAAAATAAATTAGTCCACAATCACTCCTATTTTATGGCATTTTCTGCGGAAAAAAAGAGAAACATATTAGTCACGTGACCCACGCGCACGTCTGCAGATATGAATGAAAGTTAACGTGTTTCTCCAACGTAACAGAGAGCTTTTGGGAGAAAAAGTTGAACGAAACAAGCAAACTACAAACTGTATGTCCTAAATGAAAGCATATTTTAAAAGAAAATGGTATATTTCTCACTAGAAATGTTGTCAAAATAAAAATTAGTCCTCAAAATATCTTGTTTTATGGGATATTCCACCGAAAAAATGAACGTGCATCCGCCATGTTTTTTGCTCAAGGCAGGCCAAACCTCCAAAGTCACGTGATCCTGAGAAGGCTCGTAGAAAATGAATAGAAAAATGAAACGTATCCCCCTCACAGTTTAGGGGGCGTTTTTGTAAAACTCTCACGCATTTCCATGTGGACAAATGTAGCTACTACACATTTTAGGATGAGACTGGGTTGCAAATTCACCCACAGTTGACTAAAAGAAGAAAGATCAATCTTTTATTCAATCTATGAATAAAAGGCTTTAGCAACCAACACTGAAATGTGATCCATGTCTAAAATATTTCAATTCCACTTATAGCTTTGTTTAAACAAGCTTTTATTTTGACATTTTAATTTTTTTCCCCAAATTTACCCTATTGTCAGATATTCAATAAAAACATCTGACAGGAAACCTTCAGAAACAAACTTTCAAGTTTCCCATCGCTCTCTTGTACAATTTGCTGACATTTCCTGTCTCAGCTGTCACTTTGTACTTTCTTCACCTCTTTTTCCTGTCAAACCCCAAACATTTTTCTTTCCTTCTATTACAGTTTACTCCCTTTCCCCTTTTTTGTGACATTTCTCCTTCTCCATCTTTCCTCCTCCTCCATCCCCCCTCCTCTTCCCATCATTCTTTTTCTGGTGATACAGAATATTGGATCTTCTCTCAAGGGAAGCGGTTGTAACCTAGACCTATACGGGTCAGTAATAACATGAAAAAAATGTCTTTTATACTCAAGTCACTCAGTGAAGCCATATAGTGACTATCCTGCATTCATGCATGTGGCTGTGTCTGTTCATGCACGTCATTCCATCCAACCTCTGCAAATCATGAGGCAGAAATGTTAGTTTAAAAGCACAAAGGCCAGCAAAATAAGTTTGAAGGTGCTTATTAGCAATAAAGTAAAAGTCAATGAATATTGTCAGGGTAAAAGTGATAAACATAAAAAATGGTGAATTGATCAAAGAAGCAGTGACAAAACAAACAAAAAAAAATTTGTTTGTGAATTTAACCTCCTAAAAAGAAGGTTTTCAGATGTTAGCACGTTTTCTTCTGGTCTAAAAATCATATTGAAGTAATTTTGCATGCAGTCGCACATCGAAGTTTCGATTAAACAAGCACTTGGGTAGCAGTTCAAATTTTCAAACCTTTTTGATATAGTCAGATTGGCAAAATACCTATAATCTGTGTTCAGAATAATGTCTAAAATGACAATTTTGAGTGACAGAAAAAGTATTTTCATTTTATCTCATTGCAATAATTCAGAAACAGGCATCGTGTATCAATCTTTTCTCAGAAATTACCTTTTGGCAAATAAACTATATATATATATATATATATATATATATATATATATATATATATATATATATATATATATATATATATAAATGATAGTCATCGTTATAGTCATGTATTGAAAATGCTCTACTAGCATCATGCGATTACCTTACCTAGACACAAAGAAAAGACGCATAAAAGAGGCAGGCAAAGACGGGAGAAGGAAAAGCTGATGGCTGACTAGAGAAGAAGGGAAACAGAATCGCTGGGTGTAAACTTACAATTCCTCAGGGAAGGTAACATGAGAGATGTCACACTGATTATTTGTGGAGTGATAGACTTCAGAAGCAAGTCTCATGTAAGGAGGAACATCAGAGCAGGGTTTGCATCTATTCTAAGGCGATTCGTTCAACAATTCTGCTTTCCAAGTGTCTGGGCCCTAAAAATTCAGCTGCAAAAAGGTTAAATAAGTTGCCATGTCAATTGTGATTGATGACTTTACAGTCAGCTGCTGCTGCAGTCTTGCCTGTGGTCCCTTGTCCCTTTAAATCAGACAAGAAGTCCATTATGACGAATGAAAAGAGCACATTAAATATCTACTCGAAATCATGCTTCAAAATGTCACAAGGGATGCAAATGTGATCAATATTCAACTAAGATTCTATATAAAGCACCTTTAAAGCAGGAATAATGTACAGTATGCACACATTATTATTCCCTTTTTGTAATGTGATAGATGATATTTTTTATTAATCTGTACAGGCATCACGGGACCTCATTAAGTGAAGGTGTTTTTCCAACCTACTTTCAATGCAACTTTATTTTTAGTAAACAAAAACATTTTTATATTGCACAAGTGTTTTTATATAGACTAATGAGATTAGAAAGCAAAAATATGAGTAATCTTTTCGTCAAAAGGTGGGAATGGGAACTGATTTTCCTATTTTACATACATGGTTTTGCAAGCATTGAGACCTTTTAAACCATTTGCAGAAAAAAAAGATCAACCCCACCATTATGTTAAGTAACAAATTACATTTGAGACTTTTTTAGGAATATTTTCTACTACTGACATTAAAAAACAGGATTTGTAATTTGTGAAACTGTGCAGCATGAAAACTTGGCATTAAAAATAGATTTAATTCCAAATAAACAGAGCAGAGTGAAGCGGTGAACAGGAATTTGTCAAGTGTTTTTTAAACAGGTGGGGTGGGCTGCATCTGAAACGTGTAAAATTAATGTTGGGAAAAAATAACTGTCTTAAAATCTACATATTTTTGCCACTATCTGTAGTCAATATTCAGGCATAAAAGGCTGGAATACAAAACCCAGTGTGGGTAAAAGTACAAAGATTATTTAACAAAGGACTTGGCATTGTAATTACTTAAGTGCAAAATCAATCAGACGGCAATTATATGAATCCCAGTGAGGGGATCTTTTTTTTTTTTTAGGTAAGTAATGATGGATTGATTGCAGCTGTCTACGCAGTAATTGTGAAGGAGGAGAATGAAAGACAAGGTCATGTGACTCACTGGGTTAAGTTCAGCTAAAACAGTTAAAGTCCCAATCATCTTTTGATCTATTGTAAAAGTGTTGTCAGTGGTTTTTTTAATTATGATTATGCTGTTTTTAGCCAGTCTAAAGAAAACTTGTGTTGCCTCTGTGTTGTAGGCACGTTCGTTTGTGTCCCGCCCCCCCTTCCCCTCCCTTTTAGTATTTTCTACACCACAAATAAGCTCTTCTTCAAACCTTTTTTTCCGTTTGCTCCTTATTCACCACAATTTAGTTTGAAAAAAATAGTTAGACATGCAATTTTAAGCATCATTTTCTTATTAAATATCCTTCAGTATCAGAAAAATGCCACAAGACCATTTTAAAACACCAAAAAGACCATTTTTATTGTATTGAAGACCTTTCTACAGATGAGATATTGACTCTGACTATTAAAAATGACCTATAAATCCATTTGAATAAAATTGTGAATAATACATTTAGACAAAAATATTAAAATAGGCTGTTATTCTCTTACAGTTGTTGTAAAGTCGAGCTGTGTTTATGGTGCAATGACTGGAAACTGAGTCATTTATGAAATGCCTATGTTGGGCACTCCGGCGTCCTCCCACAGTCCAACAATATGCTTCATAGGTTGATTGGTGACTAAATTGCCATTTGCCGCCCTTCATTAGGCCCCAGTATCCCCACCGGAATAAGAAGGTATAGAAGATGGAGGAATAAATACTTTTATGGATTAAGACACAGGGAGATTTTCAAAATATATCTAAGTTCCAGTTCCAAAAATCTGCAGTTAACGGTTCATTAACCAGAGTTTAGCTCAGGTCGCTAATGAAGCATGCCTTATCCCACATTAAAATCCTACTCTGTATTCTCCTCATTTATTTATTTTCTATCTATTCATTTCTTTTTCTATTCATCTAAGACTTGTTTCTCTAAAACAAGAACTCTACTCCTTATAAAATCACAGAGAAGATAAAAGACACGAAAGACACCACAGAGTGAGACAAAGGCAGCATCATCAGTCATCCATATCCATATCACTACAGGTCTATAACATGTCCCAGCTGGCGGTGGCTCGGCCAATCAGAGCCCAGCGACTTCCAGCCTCCATGGCTACAACATTCCAGGTCTCCCTCAAGGCACAAATGAAGGTGGTAAACAAAATAAGCAGAACTCACAGAGGCAGATAAAAAACAAAATGGCATGGTCTGTTTGTTTCACGATCAATCTCCCTGTCTAATTATCCTCCTTTCTTTGTTTTTTCAACAAATATTGCATCCGGCGATTGCCCGGCCAAAAAAACAGACACCCTGCCCGGCCGCAGTTTAATCCCCAGGCGAGCAAAATCTAATCAAGACATCCGCTGGTGCTCCTGACCTGATTGTCTAGACCGAGGCAGAAAAAGGAATGGAGGGAGGCAGACAGGTCAATATATAAAGCCAAAGGCAGGCAAAGGACTTTGCTGCAACAGGTACACCGAGTGCTGGACTGAGTTAAGTCGTGTAGGGGAAAGAAGAAGAGGAGGAAGAAAGGAGTTTCAAGGACAAAACAGCAGGAGGAGGTTTAGCACAGCAAAGGTCAAAGGGGTAAACAGATGTCTCACGAACTGTCACTGAAATGACAACCAAGTAATGAAGGATAGAACAGAGGGTCATATGGGGTGAAGGACTGAGATTGCATAGCCATATGATAAAATAGGAGAGGTCGAAAGGTGAAATGTGGTTTATATAATCATTAGGAGATGACATGTTGGAGATAAGACAGTAATAGAAAAAAAACGCAGATTATTGAACACATATTTAGGCCATGGTGTTCACACTGGACAAACAGGGAGGGGCTTCTGTTTTTATTGTTTATTAGCGCATATCCATCACCTGCAGTTGGAAGAGGCTTGGTGCAAAATGTCTAAGCGGTGCAAATCTCGCCAATCTTGCTTCAGGCTTTTCCTTTCACAGCTCTATTCTTATATGAAAAACTTTGTTTCCAAAAAATTAATTTGGGCCAAAAACCACAATCATTATTGTCTCAAACATGATCAATTTACAAACACTTTTCAAGCACTTTCATGAATTACAAGGGACGCCATCCACATGTCACAACTAAATCAGAGTCCCTGATTGGTCGAAGTTCTACCTATTTTAAATTGCGGCACACGTTTAATAGCCATGTCGCTTATCAGAAGCATATTTCTGATGCAGTGCTTCTGTTAGGAACCTGGGAGTGGCTTTTAACTCACATCTAATACATTAAGTTATATGCTATCAGCTTCTAGAAATTAAAAAATGGTATTCATTGATCACTGTTCTGAAAACATTGCTAACCAGTGCTAAAAAAACAACTTTTCTGTTCAAAAAGAAAAAAAAATTGTTAAATTAATTAAGTTTTCAAATACATTTTCTGACATGGCACTATGTGGTATCTTCACACGTTTCTTAATGAAATGTTTTGACTTCCGTATGAAAGCACATTTTAAAAAGTCACTTCACCAAAACAACCACCAGGTGGCTTTTTACACTGTCAGGTCCCTCCATTTTTTCGAAAACTTTCTTTTTTGTTTCTAGACTTGATCAATGACAAATTTTGATTAGCTTTATTTTAAATTTAAGATTAAGTTGAGTTGGGAGTCCAAACAAGCTTGACAATTGTTGGAGCATTACTCATAAGATCCTTTTAGAGCTGACATTTGAAATCAAATCATCAATTAACAGGGCTCAACCCAATTAGTATCAGAGAACAAATGTTAATTCAGATTACGAGTATTAATTGTGTTGGATTATTTGTTAGCCCCACGAGGTTATTGTGAACTGCACTTGGCTTCGGATGAATTCCCTTTTTAAATGAGCTTCAATCCAGAAGTCAAGAATTGCAAATAATGAGATCTAAGAGCAAGAAAACAAATAAAGAGGATTTAAAGTGATTTAATGTATGCTTAGTTAAAGAAAAGGCAGCTTTCCTCTGAAAGGAAAACTTGAGTTAAATTAAATAGTTTATTCAATACATCAGAAGAGGAGGGCCAGTATGTGAGCACAGCATGGTAAAATCACAAACAAATGTGTTACAAAAGAGAGGAGCGGTGGACAGCAGAGATGGGGAGAGGAGAGGTGGGATGAAGGTAAGCCAGGATGGGAAGTCAGGTCTGAGGAAGTACTGAATTCCTAATGAACAGATCTCTTTTAACAAAAAACTGAACTGCCTCCAGAAACGGTGCAAAGCCTTTGTAGATTTGCCTCTTCATCTTCTCCTCAGCCTCGCCCTTTTTTTACCCTCCTACCTCTACAGGGGGGCACAGATTCAGACTTTTTGATGCGCACCAGGAGCCCTCCTCTGTCGGGAATATCTGAACATCAAAAGTGTATTAAATGAAAACAAACAGTCTACAAGCTGATAAAAAATTAAAAAGACAAGCCCACATAAGCAGACGTACACACTGACCTTCTTAAGTTGATCCTGCGAGTGTGGTGGGGGGAGACGGGACAACACTTCATTCAATAACGGCTAAACTGAAGGAAATGGCTTCTAAAATTACATTTTGGGAGGTTCTTGTTTTGAAGTACATGGCTGCAGATTGACTCCCAGTCATTTCCTGTGTGACCCGGTCAGGCAGCACATCAATCAGATCCGGCGCCGCTCTGCGTGTAATGAGCGGAGCGGCACATATCTGATGAGACAAGGTTTCTGAATGCAATTTTAGTGATGCAGTGAAGCACTTGACGTGTCTATTTTGTACAAGGCTGAGTCCCTGTGCAACTTAACGCATCCCAGGGTTTGACAGAACTCCTATTTGAGAGCAAGCTGTGTCAATTATTGATGTTTGATCAGTGCATTGTTGGAAATATTAGCCATCTTTACTACTGCATAACCCAATATCTTTTCAGTTCTGTCAACTCGTTAAATAAAAATCATGTTTGACTTGTTTTTGTGGAAATAAACACAATTCTGGTGGAGAGGCCCACCCATGCCAAGGCGGTATCACACTGCTGCCATCTAGCGGACATTGTGTCATTTATTTTTACACTTTTGGTCTCGACATTGACATTTGTCCTAATAATATGCATAAAAAGGTGATTTTATTGTGTTGTTTTTCTAAAAAGTTAACTATAAATATTAAACAGTAAATATATATAGCAGGATGTGATCAAAAAAAGGGAACAATTTTAATTTAGTTTGAAAAGACAAATGCATCATAGAGAATTTTTGTTTTGGGGGGGGGAATTTAAAAACAAAATGTAATTTTTTCTAGTAGACTTTTTATAAACCTTTTTATCTCAAAACTTACCAGCTTCAATTAAAAAGATTTTAAAAATGGCAAACATAATCACAGAGATGTCTGAGACTATTCAATTCCAACACATTCATGAGAATCATTTTAGTTTTATGAAACCAACAGATCAAAATCAGTCTGCTCACTACATCCCAGGGGTTTGTTTCAGTAGCTTTGGCCCAGATAAGTCCAAATGGATCATGGCAAAGATCCGATCAACATGAATGTGACAACAGCTAAGGGGGAACTGTATTCAACCTTTTTTTATGCTCTTTGACATCTGTTCAGCATCAGGACCCTCAAAATCCTGCAAAGTAGTTTTTTTTTTTTGCTCTGTTGGATTTTGTTTTTCTTTTTTTCTTTTTTATAATTTGGGGTTATTAAAGATGACTAATTTCCATTTAAAAAGTGACAAAAGCTGAAGCGATCATTCCTATAATTACATCAATGTTACTTTCTTTTGTTTCAATGTACTTCTTTTTTTTAAAAACATGTCATGGTGATGGACTGTGTGTCATGGTTTGGGTGTCTTTGCCTTATTTTTGCTTCCTTTTGTTTCTGTCATTATTGAGTTCTGTTTCCTGTCTTATTTTGGATGGTTTCCTGTTTTATCATGCTTTTGAGTTTTTACTTCCCTGGTCCCAATCTCTCCTGATCATGTTCACCTGTGTCTTGTCAGTCCTGTTTTGTATTTAAGTCTTGCCTCTGCCTTCCTCTTGTGCTGGTCCATAACCGCTCCTCCTTCCCTGACTGTCTTCTGCCCTGTTTTCATGTTTAGTCCACAGTATGTTTAGTTTTGTTTCCCTGCTCTGCAGCGCTGTTTGTTATTATAACAAAACCCTTGCCCTGGAACCGTGTGCCTCCCGTCCCTGCATTTTGGCTCCTTCATGGTCACATTCATTTTCATTCCACATATTTCTTCATAATAATCAAATCAACTGCAGCACAACGCAAACAAAGTTTTGCTAAACTTTTCCTCTTTCCACATGCTGCCATAAAAAAACAGAATAAATCTCTTCTGTTTTTTTTATACTGCATATTTCATGAATGCAGTGCTTTGTATATAGGATGATGAAAGGCCCAGTAAAATGTCTAAACCAGAACAAAACATCCTTTTTCCTCTTATTCTCTTAGGTTTTTGTTTTCTTTTTTTCACTTTCTCAAACTGGCACTTCAAAGCGGGAGAACTTCAAATCAAGCATGTCATGCATAGAAAGCCAGCATTCTTACACTTAAAATAAACTAAATAATTTATAGCACTGCACATACAAAGAGAAATACCGGTGCTGTTTCATCCCTAAGTCTATCATGTTGTCTCAAATTATGTGGAGCCGAGTGACTGTTCAGTTTCATCTACCAGCATGCCGCACCAGAGGAATGCATGTATTTGGATAGAGCTGAAAGAATCAGATGAATGTAAATAAAATATGCTGCAGTTTATGGGTGAAAATATCTTTTTATTTGTTACAAAAGCTTTTTTTTAAATCACCCACTTTCCTAATTTTCTCATATTTGAAGAAAAATAATTCATTTGAGTTTTGAAGTCAAAACAACAATGTCATTATGTCTGTCAAATTCTCCCCATTTGGCATATTGTACAAAAATGCACGAAGATTTAAAAAAAAAGACAACAAACAATTTGACAAGCTGTTGGTAATACAAAAAAAACTAAAAAAAAACTAAAGGTAAGCTCACAGTCAGAAGTTTCGTTGGTCTGTTTCTGATGGGGAACCTTCTAGGAACCACATGTCTTGTGTAAGCTTCCTTACAATGACTCCACGACTTTTGTGGCATGAGTCACAAAAAAAAAGAACTCAAAATCACAATGACCTCGTCAAAAGATTAAAAACTTGTTTTTCTGTGCAAACATTTAACCCCTCTATGCCATATGTGGCTAATTTGCACCCCTGTCATCCTCAGAATGCATTTCCATCCATTGTCAGACCGCGCTGAATCCCTTTTGGGGTCACGGGGTTGCTGGAGCCTATCCCAGCTACTGCTGTTTCAAGGCAGAGTACACCATACACAGGTCGCCAGTCTGATGCAGGACCACACACTCACACGCACACTTACATGCACACCTAGGGGAAATTTATTTCCAATTTTATAAAAAGAAATCCTTCAGTGTTTTCCCTGTTCAAGCTGATGCTACAATAAGTCTTGGATTAAAAGGCATGTTGTTAGCTGCGACATATGGCATGAAGGGGTTAACGTCAGGCCTCTCAAGCAAATTGTAAACCAAATGTAAGTGCAGGAGAGTGAGAAAATAACAAGAAAGAACAATCATGTTAGCATACCATTCAAGGTCTATCAGAGTTCACTGTCCAGTGTACCTAGAGATTCAAAAAGGGATTTTGAGACTCTAGAAACAAGCTGGGACTTTCCTTGGACCCAAAAAAAAATCAAGATCACCTCAGATTATTTTGAAGTGCACCTACAAAAGCATACGACACTGGCCAGGCCCGGGCAAACACACACACACACACACACAACATGCACATGCAGACACAAAGAAACTGCAGACACATATTTGAACTTGCAGCAGTCTCACTAGTCCAAAGATTCTTTCATTTGGTAGATTTTGCAAACTCAGCTCACAGACTCACATCCTCAAATTCAGAGCTTCAGCTAAAACAAACAGCTGAGAAGGAAATGTGGTCCTTTAAATTTAGCCACTAACACAACTGCTCCCATCTATGGTCATTCACTTGGAATAGTTGCACCAAACATGGCTGTAGTTTTAGCACATAGTTAAGAATTACTGTTTCCTGAAGCTAAAATGAGTTTGATCTACAAGGCACCAACTTCTGTTAAAAAAAATACAAAATGTAATGTTATAACTGCAGCTTCCTGTCTGCGGCTTCTGTTTGCACTAACTGAGCCACAATGTTTTCACAGGACATTGTTTTACTCAGCAGATTGTTAGAGTCTCTCACTTTTGGCAGAGCTCTCTATGAGTCACCACAGCGAGTCGTCCGTTTCCATCAAACATCATCATCTGAATCTTCCATATTCACAACATCCATCCTCATCGTCTCCTCCACTGGATCTATAAAATGTATCTCCCGTCTCTTTCTCACAGACTCTAATGCCTTAGTCACATGCCCCTGTATGGATGGTTGACCAGCTGTGGGTCTCTGGGTGCTTTGACGAGGCAGGTCTGGCCTCATCTTAAAGGGAAGCACAAGTCCTGCATTTTCCTTGTGGATTATGCGGCCCCATTGAGGGACGTCATGAAAAATGGAATGCAAGATTGTTGTGAAGTAAGATTATGTTGACGTATTTGTAAGGATAATGTAAGTTACACACAAAAATGATGCACGGGTGATGCTGTCCTACAGTACCCTAATGCTATATTTCGTTAGTAAGGTGCGCGTTCTTGACCCTTACTGACCGTGCAGGGACCAGTGTGCACATGATATGCAAGCTTCTGTGGAATGTCAACACAAACTACACTGATTGTCTAATTTCCTCATTTTGAACAGTCAAGCTTTGCACAAGGGCCATGCAAGGAGCCCGCACTTATCACTTGAAACAGCGTTAAAGGGCCACCTGCAAGTCCCGTATACAGGTTTGCCCATTTTGGTAACCTCACTGTTTCTCTCATTTACACACAGATACTCTGAATTGGTAACCTTCGTTCCTCTTCTTTCTAGAGCAAAACGTCACCTCTCTAGATGTTTCTTCTCCTGCTCCCTACTCTCACTACAGATCACAATGTCATCTGCAAACATGATGATCCACAGAGATTTTTGTCTTACCTCATCTGTCAGCCTGTCCATCACCACATCAGACAAGAAGGGGATTAAAGCTGATCCTTGTTGCAGTCCCACCCCCACCTCAAACTCCTACTGTAGATCTCACCACCATCTTTCAGTTCTCATACAAGTCCTGATCAACTCAACTACAAACTCTTGCTCCTCTTTCTGAGATCATATTACGAACACATGACAGATCTTTCAGTGAAAGCCTATCAAAGGACAAACATTTTCAGCATGTGCACACAGATGTTATCAACTTCCTCTTTACCTTAGGTTCATCTGGCATGTGTGGATTTGTGCTGCCACTAGCTCCTTTGAAACATTGATTTTAAAATGGTTATTATTATTTGTTGTTATTTTGTCTACATAAAACATAAACAGAATTTATATTGGAAATTAGTTATAACTGGCTTCTTTTTTCTTATATTAAAATTAATGATTCAAAAAAAATCTAGAAATAAGAAAATAAGTAACAAAGCAATGGTGAATCATGTAAAAAAAATAAAAAGAAAACAATGAGTGTTTACTTAAAAATGTCCTATATTTCTCAAAAATCTTCCTCTTTTAGGAAGCTTTTAGGAATTCTACTCTTCTCTAGTTGATGGCCGTCTTCCTCCGTGTTGCTTTAACAAATGAGTTTAGTTGGTCCTACATTATAGTGCTGTAATCTGCTGTAATTATCAATAATGACATGTGATTACAGGGGCGTCACGACGTCACTGGGGACGGCGTGAGCTCACTGCGTCTGCGCAAGACGACCCGGCTCTGGCAGCGGAAAGGATGCTACCTTCACTATAATCGTAAAAGTGAGTACCAACTCTGTTTCTGTTATGAATGGAGGCGTGGCCTTGCATTCCTAGTTCTAACATTTACATTTTTACAAGATATGGTCATAAAACGTGGTGACGTTACATTTTTATATATAGTTGTTTATCGTAAATGTTTTTCGCTTAGTACATTACCTTGTAAAACTGACGTTTTCTTGTTTTACAGAGTTGGTTTTGAGTTTTTTACTGCGAAGTTAATAAAGTCAGTAATTCTGAGCAGCAGTGAACGCCACAGCCGCTACCGGGAGTAACAGTGAAGTAGCTCTCCTCTACAGTCAGAAGGGCACAACAACAAAACATGTGAAGGAGGAAGACGGACTAATCTGTCTACAGACTGACAGATGATGGCCAGCCGACGCGGGTCTCCAAGAGAACCCGCTCAACCAGAACCGTCCACAGAGAATCAGAGTGCGGGGGAGTCAGTGCGGGAGCTGCCGCGATGGATGCGGCTGTACTTCTACGGGATGCACGGCGTGACTTTGGATGTCCTGCTGTCATCCTTGCATGGGGTTTTGAACCACCGGGACCCTAAGCTGGTGGGATTTTCCTCTCCGTATCTCTGCGTGATGCATTCACTGACCCACTTCGCTCTGGAGAAGATCTACTCTCAGAAGAGATGTTTCCAAGGTCGACCCGTGGCGTTTCATTTCGTCTTCTATCCGTCAGTCTACATCGGACTCCAGATCCTGATCGGGAACGTGAAGACCCTGACCGAACAGGTGCGGGTGGTTTCTGGGACGCAGCTGGTGCTGCACTACATCCTGGCTCTGTACTTCTCTCAGGTGTTTCACAGAGTGATGTCACAGCTCAAGTACCACCCTTCCTCTTTATGGACCACACTCAAGGAAGGTCACCGACCCCTCCAGACCCTGCCAGGGCCTGCGCGGTTCCTCTTCTTTGGGATGCACGGCTTCCTGGATGAGGTGATCTTCACCTCTCTGTTCAACTTGGTGGAGAAGTCCGACCGAAGCCTCTGCGGACACACGTCGCTGTGGTCCTTCTTCATGTATGGGAGCTGCAGCTTCTTGGTGGAGAAACTCTACCTTTATCTGCACTTTGGTCGAGGCTGGGGGACGCTGAGGCGGCTCCCCATCTATGTCTGCTTCATCTACACCTGGGAGTTCACCTGGGGCCTGATCTTGAGGCAGTTTGACGCCTGCTCCTGGGACTACTCCCACTACCCCCACAACTTCATGGGACTCATCACCCTCCTCTACCTCCCGGGGTGGATCTGCTTGAGCCTCTACCAGGACGTGCTCTCCAAGTTGTTGCTCAAAATAAAGTGGGTCAAAGTGGGTACCTGCTTAAATGTGGAGAACGGTGAACTTAACGGACAAGCAGAGTCAAAGAAAAAAAAAATCTAAAGGTTTTTTTCTTACATTTTGAACACCTTTTTGCTCAAATGTGGCTCAAAGTCCTACTCCGATCATCTTTTAATCTATTTTCAAAGCGTTCTCAATGGTCTTTTAATTATGATTATGCTGTTTTTAGCCAAAATCAAAAAAACTGTTGTTTTATAGGACATAGTTTCTGCAGAGCAGCAGGAGTTCATTAGAAATTTGTCTCTGACCTGTGGGCGGGACTTAAAAAAAGTACACAAATTTGAGTCTATGTTCTATCTATAAATTAAACAGTAAAATCTAGTTCCACATTTGAAGATATCTTACAGCAGCTCCCCTTTAGCCATGTTTTTATGGCTGTGTTTTTTTTTGTTTTGTTTTTTGCTGACAATTGCACATTTTAAATTGCAGGAAGAAACAGCTGCCATTGAGTTTTGGGAGAGGAGATCCATCATAAACAAGACCAGCAAACAAAGGACAAATGAAATATGAGACTACGGATCTGTTTTTATTTCACATTAGTGCTGAGCAACTGTTGTTGTATCTACAGGTTAAAATCAGATAAGCTCAAAAACACATTTCTGAGACTTTTAGCCTGAATACAGATGACATGAAGGATTTTCTTTAATTTAAACCTTTAGCTATAAGCTTTAAAGCTAAAACTTAGTTTTTTTTTTGCACATATCCACTTAATTATATTACTCCTGAAAAAAGTTATATAAAATGTTAATTATTAAAGTTTTTAAGAAGGTAAAACATAAAAATATTTAAAAAACGTTGATTGTTTACCTGAGATGATTTTAATTCTATTAATCCACTGCCATTTTGATCTTCTGATCTTCTGAGTGTTTTTTGCCGTCAACTTTTTATGCTTTTCCAACTTAAAACTTCCGGTTTTTGTAAATTCCAGCTGCAAACTTGCCATCTTTTTGACACAATAGCAGGTTCAATTGCTGTTTTTATTAGATAGATTTGTGTACTTATATCAGCATGCTTTAACTGACTCATCTGCATGATAAACCTGCACATTACTAGCACATCACCCTTGAAACTGCATGTAATTCTACCAAATATTTCTAAATTACGTCTTGAGAGTTCTTTTATTTTTCCTTACGAATAAACACCACATTTTTCTGAAGATTCTTCTTCGTAGACGATTCAAACCGCAGAGTAACCGAAACGTCAATGTAGCAAAGACGAGACAGCATAAATGGATATTTGGAGCCAGGGGAGATTTTACTGTGAATATTTTATGAACCAAATATTACTTTGCTTGAGTGCCTTCATGTGCAAACAGAGACCCAATCCTGCACAAACACTTGAACCCTGGGCTGAAATTCCATGTGTTGTGTACTTGTGACTTTTAAAAGACACATTTAAAATAATACAAATAATTTCAATAAAGGTGTTTCTTTATTGGTTTGACCTACACTGCATACTGTCAAAAAATGTCTTAAATCCGTCACATAGATTAGGACACTTAAAAATATTATGGAGCTTCTCGAATGTTTTGTTGTTAATGCTTGTTTGGGATTTGCCAGCAACGTTCTACATTTCCTCCTACTGCCACATGAATAACATGAATCTGACAAATACTTTATGGCCGAAAACTGTACTGAAATAATCCTGAACATTTGTGTTGTGCACTTTAGTTTTTATGATTTGAGAAAAAATGAGTTTTATTCAGTTTATGAAATGCATGGAAAGCAAAATAAATGCTAAATTAAATGTTCATTTTGAGATTGAAATAAAAAACATGTTAATTAAAAAAATGGCATCCTGCGAGTGTGTTGCTTTTTTTGTAACATCGTGTATTCACCTGGAATTATTTTAATTTCTGAAACCTAAAGGAGCTATATCTTTGCTGTGCTTTTTTGTGTTATTGTGTATAGCTTGTGACAGTGGTTGAAGATTTCTTGAGTGGTAAATTCCCTTTTAATTACCTCTTCTTTCCTTTTTTTTTAAACCTTTAACACCAGAGTGTTAGCATCAGTGTTGACATTCTTTCAACAACAGTAACTTTTCAACTGTTTACACAATCAATGGATTCTGTAAAGGAGAAAAGCTGCCTTATGCTGATATGCAACACTGTACAGCAGTAAAGTGCTTACTCCATCTGCAAAAATGAAGTGATTCTGTCGTGGCTTTGCGCCGCAATGCAACCCGTTACGTTAGTAATGTGTTGCATATTGTTGTAAAACACACATGAAAAGCTGCTTTTCTCCGAGATTTGCAGTGATCATGTGAACTGTCAAATGGGAACCGTCAAATGTTCATGATATGTCAAAGAGTGTTTGTTATTGAAAAGAAAAGAAACTGCGAAGGGGTATTTTGATGCGTTCATGCATTTCTTAGTATTCCTTTAACCCTTGTACTATCCTATGGGGTCCAGATGACCCGATCCTTACATTACCGTGTTCTCCCTACCATGATATGGGTGGAGAAGATTTCATATAATCCATGGACACCAGTGAAGATCACATATCATTGAAGAAAAAAGGTTCAGCGCACTGTCTTGTGGGGTCTAAATGACCCCACTCCCAATGTTACAGTGCCTAGGACAGCAAAAGGGTTGCAAACCAGCGCTCTGAGCACCAGCCCCTCCCAATCCATGAAAACAAGCGGGTTCTTATGAGCTGACATGGACAAATGAAGAACAGCCCCTTCCAGGAAGAGACTGCTCTGCCAGCACCGCCCCCAGCAAAACACACACACACTTTCTCAGGGGAATTAGCAGTGACAGACAAAAACGATTGATTTTTATATTCACAATATGCACATCCATCTTTGCAAAGGTTTAGATGTTGTTTGTTTTTGTGGATGAAACCCAGACACGTTGCTGAGGCCGACTCTAGGTTGACTTCATGAAATGGGTGGTACCCACACGGAGCAAAAGGAAGTGCCTCAGAGATCAAGTCGTCTTACTTCCGGGTTGAAAAAGAGCTTGCAAAAATAACTCATATTTAATTTAAAAAATCGTTCTTTTGTGTGCCACTGTAATGCATTGTATAGGCCCTTTAATTTTTTTTATTAACAGTAGAACATTGAAATCTCAACTCCTTAACTGTCTAACATGTTTGAACAGCCTAGTTTTTCAAACCTTCCCACCCATTCATGAGTTTGGTGACATATGTGGCAGAGATGACAGCGACTATGAAGCTAAGACGACTGGTTTGAAACATCCATCTATTTTCTAACCCTAGTCCTGACAGGGGTCAGCCACTACCCAAAACACAAATGCTGAGCTGCAGCGTCAACGTTTTATTCATTTATTTGTTAACATACAAATTTCATGCAAATTTCCACAGGGAGCGGTACAGCTACAAACACACATCTATGAAACACTTTCATTAATACATAGTAGACTGTTTTTATTTGTTTATATATTTATTTATTTTTTCAATCTCTATGTGCATCGATGTAACAGTCTACGTCAGGCATGGAAGTGCTTGCTTGGTGCTTTTAAACAAACCTATTTAAAAAAGTTGGAAAAGGGGAGCAAAATCAATCATAACCAATAACTGTGAAAGAAATATTTTACAGATATGCCATTAATTGTTTTCACAGGCTAGACTATTCATTTCGGTGCATTTCCATTAAAATAGTTTGTTCCGAATTGGAGCTCATTTCCTCCAAGACCTTTAAACTCATGTGATCACTAGTGAAGACTCTGGTCCGTCTGAAAACGTAAACCTTGGCGTGATTCCCCACAAAGTGAAATTCAGATGGACTATCCAGTTAGCCAAAGAAAAGGAAGAAAAACAAAATAGAAAAAAGGACATAAGAAATTTAAAGATTTGACAGAAGGCAAGTTTCATATGTGTGTTCAAACTTCCCTCTTTTATCACAAGAAAAGATAAAAGACTCATGAAAATTGTGTTTTTTGGCGTTTTTAACATGTTCTTGTAGCATTTTCTTATACATACATACATACACATACGGTATATGGAAAGGTTTGCTCAAAATTCCATTTCTGAGTTATTATTTTTTCAAATCAATGTGAATCAGGAGGAGACAGAAAAAAATGTCATTTGATAAAGAGCATAGAAAATAAGCAGGGTGGGCCACAAGCTCACTGCTCCCCTCCATTCGGATGCATCCACTCGTAGACGACCAGATCCATGTACGCCTTCATTTTCCTCATATGAGCTGACATCTGGCTTAAAACTGTAAGGCTAGATAGCTCCAGTATTGAAGGGTTGTGAAGTGCTGTAAGCTAGTGGGAGAGCATGGAAGCAGAGAGCTCACAGTCATGATTGACAGGAAGTGGAGTCAGGGTTGCCAACAGTCCCACACCCAACTTGGAGGCGAATTTTTTATAAACTCCTGTCGCTCTTCAGAAACTATGTGCTAAAAAGTTACAGGGTTTTTTTGTGTGGCTAAAAAATGGCATAATCCTAATCAAAAGACCATTGGGAACCCTTTCAAAATAGATCAAAATATGATCGGAGTGGTACTTAAAGATAAATCGTAACACGACAAAATAGCAATGTCTGTTGGTACGGGTTTAGTCTTTTAGCTACACTTGCATGTGCTTCAGCAGTCCATTAGGTTATGTGATGATCAGTGGCTGTTTGATCTTGACTACTAACAACTATACTCCCCCCAACCTGCAAAGCAGCTAAACACAATCTGTCACAATCAAAAGAATGCTGTCCCATCATAGGTTAAAGAAATGACACTTCATTTGCAAACGTTCCTGCTGTTCCGTGAAAAGAGAACACTAAGATGACAACCACACACAGGGGTGACTACTTTAGCCGTGTGTTGTTACAGCAAAGAAACCAAACTCCCCATCAAATTGGACCTCTTGTGTGGAAACCTCTCAGTCCTGGTACAGAAGTTGTAACCCAAGACCCATCCAATCTGGTCAAGTGACTTGTCAGCCAAATGAAAATGTCAAATCTGTTTCAGTGGTGAATTATCTGACACAGTGTGCCTCCTGTTGTTATCACCTGTATATTCTGGGAAGGCCAAACCCTTGCTACTTCCTGGACACGATTTGGAGCCATCAAAGGAGCCCTATCCGGCATTGCGCGTTAGGAGATTAGCTTTACGGAAAACAGATCCGTCAGTGTTACCAAAGCTGGGATGATGCAGAAGCTGTGCTCGCACAGACGGATCTGCCTGCTGCAGTGCCTCCTCAGTGTAGCATTACAGCTGCCAGCCATTTTTAGAGCAGCTGCTGAACAAAAAGAAACCTTCGGGATAGTTTGGTTTCAATGTTTTGCCCTCTGACTTGAATTTCTTTAGTCCTTCTTATAAAAGACGCTAATCAATATTTAAAAGATACTTTTACCCTGATTGGACACAACGGTAAAACAGCTGAGAGGAGCAAACGCTGCTTCTCTCATTTCAATGCAATGTGCAGAAACCTGCATCCTGTTCATCACATGTCTTTAAAAGTCCCACTCCAATCATGATTTTAAAAGCATTCCCACAGGTCTTTTAATTATGATTATGCCGTTTTTTGCCAACATTTTAAAAGATTACTGTAATTTTTCAGAACTTCATCAGAAATTCACATCTGTGTTGTGGGCTCAGATGCCAATTTCCCCTTCCCGTCACCAATAACTAAGAGCTGTCCCTTTTACAAGCTTTTCCATGAGATTACACCCCCATCCTATAACATTACCAATACAGCAAAAATGTCTAGAAATATTGGAGCTATCAAGCCGTACAGTTTAGAGCCAGATGCCAGCTCAGACGAGAAAAGACACAGATGTATATGGATCTAGTCCTCTGCAAGTGGATATATCGCAACAAAGCGAGGAGCTTCTGCCCTGCCCAGTGTATTTTCTACATCACAAATAAGCACTTTTGCTCCTGATTCACAATTATTTGAACAAAGAAATACTCAGAAATGCAGTTTTAAGCTTCATTTTATTTATAAGTGTCCTCTATCATCAGTAAAATGCTTCAAGTACATGTTGAAAACACAAAAAACAAGATTTTCATTGGAGTGGGTCTTTCAGTTTAACATTCGATGATCACAACAGCACACCACAACAACAACAATCTCTGGTAAGGCTGTGCCGAGAACTGAAAATGTGTTTATATGTGTTTGAAGAACCACAGATAAAATATTAGTCAACTACTATCTGAATAGTTATCTAAAACCTCCTAACTGTGGACTTCAACTTAAAAATCTGTATTTTTTTTACAAATAAGCTCCTTTAATTATTTGGATAGTCATTATCATGCCTCAAGGCCGAATGGTTGGGTCTCCTGATGTGTCATGAACCCAAAAAGTAGTGTTCCACCTACATTTTGTTCAGCTGTAAACAAAATCTGCTTCTTTTTTTCCATAATGATGTATTTTACTTCTGGGAGAAGACGCCGGTCATTTCGAGGAGAAACTTGCAAGCTGAATAAAAGTAAAGTCCAGTTTTTTCAGGTGAATGATTTCAAGGTCGACTGCATATTAGGGAAAGTATCACTGAAAGACCAAAGCTCAAAAAACAGAGCTGCAGTGATGATCATTTGTTGGAATTTGCTTTGTATTGAGAAGGACTTTTGGAAAAACGGTTGTGCAAAACATACGGCAGATGCTGAATGGGGTAACAGGTCAATAGAACATTGAAAAATGTGGTTGAAGGGCAGAGGAAATGGAGGTATTAAGGTTTTTGTATGTTTGTTGACCTCAAATTGGAGGGATTATGGAGTTTTTTGTGTAGCGGTTGTAATGACTAGAAAATTAGAGTTGCAGTGAGGAAAAAAAGAATATTTAAGAACAAAAAAGATGGAGACCGCACATAGAATCAAAAGGATGCATCCTCACAACAGTAAGTTTGTTCTACAGAAAAGGAGAAAAGAATATCTGAGTTGGAGGTTATGAGCTAGTTTTTGTGTGACTAAATTGCTAACTAAATAACTAACTAACTTGTCATTATACAGAATGAGTTACAAAAGAATCTGGACATTATACGACTTTCTTATTGTTTCTAAAATGTTTCAAGCCTTACATTTCTTTCTTCAAGATTATTTACAAAAAATAAAAATAAAATCTAGCAGTATCTGACGTAAAAATTCACATATGCTTTAGATTAGATTAGATTAGATTAGATTAGATTAGATTAGATTAGATTAGATTAGATTAGATTAGATTAGATTAGATTAGATTAGATTAGAAATACAGAAATACAGATTTTTCTTTTCTTTAATGGAAATATCTTCAAATCGAGTGAAGATGCTCTTTTTGTTTGTGTGACATGGATCAATCAGCAATTTGATCATCTAATTCTTGCACTATTTTGCAAAAAATGGGGTCAAATATAACTGAGTGGCACTGAAAAGGCATCATTGATTTTAAATCTAATGCAGTGCTGCCATCTTGTGGTTTAAAAGTGGCAGTGCACAGCAGACACAGTAAATAATCTCATAAGGTTTTACCGACCGAGAGGAGTGGTTTAGAAGTTTCACATGACTATAACAATAACCAGTTTTACAATATATATGAACACAGAAAAACACTACTAAATGACAGGTATGCCCCAGTCTTAAATTGTTTTTAGGGTTGGTTTTTCTATTATCACACTGCACAAACTGCTAAAGTAAAAAGACCTTTGTTTTTAAGAAATATCATTTTATTATTTGTATCTCAAGAAAAATTAGGTTATCAAGAAGGTTCTTCAATACGAAAATAATCTTATTTAGAGAAAACATGTCTTAGTGACTAGAATTTGATTTTAGAATACAAATTAGTGGTGAGATCGTTTTTTTTTAAATTAAATTTCTTGCTTATTTTAAGTAATTTTTTCCAACTTAAAACTAAATTTGCTTATTTAAGGGGCTCTTTCTTGCAGTACACTTTGCAATGAAAATCAAGTAGAGACATGTATGTTATCAAAAGTAAGGTCAGGAGTATGTGTGAGGGAATTTTCCACCGCCTCTAATGGTAATGTCAGCTGTCTGGTTCTTTTTTTTTCTTTTGTGATGTCTTTGTGAATGAGCCTGTATAATCGCTACTGTGCAATCCTCAATGGTGTAATGTTTCCCATAAAGGAAAATGCCGGGAGATGCTGGCCTGTTTAAATGACCCAGTTGTGACATTTTCCCTCCCAAAAAACCCACATTGTTTCTCAGTATGATTACACATTCATAAAGAGGCCTAAGGGAGGTTTGTTCCACGAGACTCCAAATTTTAATATTCATGTTTCATTTTTGCCTTGTCTTTGGAACTTTTTTTTTTTTTTTTTTTGCTGAAAAAAAAAAGTCGGTTGAAAGCAAAAGCAAACAATATGCTAGCACTCACTTATGCATATTTTACCTCAAACAAGGGTTTATGTCCACACCACAAAAGCATCTGCCTGCACGTCATGTAGTCGGGATGACGTAACAACTGTTGCGTCAACTGTGTGTTGTTGCACAGACAACAATCTCTATTGTTATTGTGGAAATACAACAAGTGTTTGTATTCAGTATCACAAAAAAAACCACAGTGAATTGTGTGGGTTTTTTTTGTTTTTACATTTCCACATTTCAATTCTGTGAAGACATGTAGCTTTTGTTTGCTTTGTTGCATTATCAGCTTTAAGGAGTTTTGTGAACGTACAGTCCACGTAAACACATCTGTGGCTGTAAGGACTAGGAAGACTTTGTAAACTTTTGACAACATTGGACATTTTAAATACATGACACAGTCCATGAAACATAAATGCACTTCCTAATATGCCTGAATGGTGTTAAGAAGTTTACACATATATAATGTTATATATATTTTAAGTAATAAAATAATATAAATATATAATAAAGTATGATAATATTTGTTCAACGACTTTCCCTTTTAATTAATATTTATTAAGGCTACAGCTTAGATTTTTTTTAATCATCGCATTGTTTTTTACTTTTGCTGCATTTGTAAATTAACTTTGTTTTATTCATCTTTGCAGCTTCACTATTTTTACCCTTTGCTTAAATTTTTTTTTTTTTATCAGGTTTCTTTTGCACTTCTTCATTTGAATTTTTATTTTATTATTTTTAAGCTATTTAAAGACTGAGTCTTGTGATTCATGATACTTTGAGCTGTGATGTATGATTGTGTTTTAAATATTTTCTCCTTTTCCAGTGTTTTCTTTTTACTCGCTTGTAAAGAGGCAACTATGTGAATAAAGTTTGTCAATAAAGTTTGATGACTGATGACAAAACTTTAGCTTTTACTCTTTAGCGCTGAAAGAGGCTTTGAAATAGACACGTTTGTACCACTTCATCTGCCTGAATCATTGTGATACTTACAAAAATGAAGGTGGGCGGAGCCATGCAGCGTTTCCTCAGGTGTTTCTTCTTCTGACTCTCTGGTTTTTCAAGCTCGACAAGAGCAGAGAAAGGTTTGAGCACGAGTCAGAAGGCAGAATTGAAAAACTGTAGTCAGAATATGCAGAAGCAAAAATTTCCTAAAAACTCGGTGAGAGGTTGCCTTTAAATTAGGAACAGAAAAATGAATCCTGTATTCAGAAAAATGAACCATGTTTATGAATTCATACAAATAGGATTGCAAAGCTGGTTGTAATTTAAGACACTGTGAATCTGCCTGAGCACCGTGTACAATCTGGATGACCTCTGCTGCTGTGCACACACAGACAACCACGTGTACTTGTATACATATACACAGGCAGGAGCTGCAAACAGACGTGCTCTCACTCCGTCCCACCCAGAACTTAAGAGTGAGACAAAGTCATCGTGCAGTTTCAGCTGGAATATAACCGCGCCATTGTGTAACACTGCAGACAGGAGCAGACACGCAGAAAGCAGTTTCATAGTTAGAAGTTTTACAAAAATGACTGCCAGTTTTAATAAGATTTCGTGACAAATAATCAGGTGTTTTGCATTTTTTTATTCTAATTTTGTGAGCTTTTAAGAAAATTGATTTAAATAAAGAAGGGTTTGAAAAATTACCTTTTTTTTGCTTGAGCTTTATCAAAATAGGCAAATGAGGAGCCTGTGCTTACGTCAAATGATAAAAGCCTGCAAATCAGTACTAAAAGGATTTCAAATGAGCTAGTTTTTCAACATACTCCTACATATTCTTACATAGAAAGAAACACATCAAGAAGTGTGACTTTGAGGTGGTGGTTACATAAACTTATTTGAGCTAATAATAGCTATTTCTACTTTTTCAAGCTATCTTTAATTAGAATTTCTGTGATAAAAGGATCGACGCGTGGTAAAGTGTGACACAAAACAGAAGAATTTATTTGTGTTAGTAGAACAACCTGTTTGACTGAGCATATGGCAAAGTGGGGGTAATCTCCCTAAAGCGATTGAGCTTGAAAAAAATGTAGTACGCCAGGCAGGCAGGAGAGCTATTGTTCAAATCCACGTTTTGCTGCACCCAATTATCTGCTTAAGTAATCATCTTTTTTTTTTATTTTCTAATTTTTTACTACATATCTGACAAATATTTGTTGTTTCTTATCACATCTTCACTTTAATTTCTTATGCCCAGAGTATGCTTTGATTTGTAAAATAGAAAACTGTTCAGAAAATAATAAATAAAAAAGAGCCTTACTAAAAATATTAAGTTATTTTTGCGCACATGTCAGCTTGAACCCTTAGGTGATGTTAAAGAAATGGAGCGCATTTAATTTTCCCTTGCTTTATTTACCAGTTCAGTCTAGCTGTGTGGCACAGTTCAGGAAGGTCTTCTATTTTAAATGAATGTTAATAACCTTTTAGAAATGAATCTAAAACCTAACTTGACCTATGACTTTTAGGAGTTTTGTTATCTTTAAAAGAAAATGGTAACCTTTTTGGTTCTTAGCGAATGCCTATTAAATCCCAAAGAGTTCATTTAAAATGTGGGATTAGTTTCCTGATAATCCCTAATCCAGTAGCTGCTCATACGGAAAAAAAAATCTTATCTTTGCTGACTGAACCTTATTCCTTACTGCCTCCCATTCCCAGTACTCACATTCCTGTCATAAAAGCCAGGGGCAGATTGGATTGTACCATCTTTACGGATAACAAGCAAAAACAATAGATTTCTTTGGCAATAAATAATAAATGGAATTCCCATTGAAATAAATGTATACGCTATAGATCTTTAAATAATTGTTTTAAGTATTATTTTTATGTTTAAAATATTTTTCAAGGTCTATTTGGGACGCGTTAGGTGAACGTTCCCCCCTTTTCAAGAACAATGGAGTCGTCCTAACTGCCATGTTGGATGGAGCTGGTTTAGGGCTCTCTGACGGCTTGACTGCCCAAGAAAGTTTCTGCAGTGTTCCGCCTTCTCTCGGTTGTTCCCAATTTGATCTTATTTGGAGGAGCTACGGGACTTTGCTTTACATTCCTAACCAGCAACCATCTTTGGCAACGTCGCTTTGCGGAAACGCAGGACCAATCCCAACCGGTGCGAGGGGTCCGGAGGACGAAGGCCACCCATGACCGAGAGGAATTGTTTATGTGTCTTTTGGGGTCTCGTATTTAACGAGTAAACTCAGTGCATACTTAGTTAATCAATTGATCTCTCACGATGAGTGGACTTTCACAGCCACGGCGGCCCATTAATGCGGGTTCAATTCTCCTGACCAGTCAGGAAAACGACTGCCTTTTCAACTACCTTGGTAGAAAATGCACCGTAAGTATTGTTTTATATTTCATCAATAAAATTGATTTCTGAACGATAGCTTGCTAACAAAAACTAGCTAACATTGCTAACTTGCAAAACGTTTCCTGTCCCGGGAACAGGGGATAGTGTTCAACCGGGATGTGTTTGTGGCCTGCGGTTCAATCTCCTACATGTTTATGCGCACACAGTTGAGGCATTTGAGATTTACAGGCTAGTTTGTTTTGACAGCCAGCGCGTCCGCGAGTGCGTTTAAACCTTTTTATTGATTAGAGAGGACACATGGGAAACGTAGTTTCATTCCTGGCGTGATAAATGCTTGGTCACATTTAAGTCTAGAGCTCGACCCACCTAACTAAGTCATCCAGAATTTATGCTAACAGTAGCCTAGCATTGATTGAGTCGTGTTTGACTTATCGGGGTGTTAAAGCAGTTAAAAATCCATCTGCGACATTTCCCCCCGTTTTTCCTCTCCTTTTTTTCCGTTGACATTAATATATAACGTGACTCAGCCTTCATGTTTTCGGGAAGTGTGCCACCAAAAAGAATGTGCCAACCCAGACACATGGCTTAGAACCCAGCTGACTAGCTTAAGCTTTAAAATACATTAAAAAAGCAAAGCAAAACGGGCCAGTCACCAAATGTGATGAGCTAAGCGGAAGGAGTCGTCCCCTTCTTCAGGTGTGACTGCGGCGGAGGTCTGTAGTTCCATTCCCATGGCGTCAGAAAGTGACAGAATCTGCTTTATTGCGTAAGACATTTAGCCTTCAGCAGATTTTTTATCTTTTGATTTTTTTGGTGGAAGTCCCACCTTCTCTCATAATCCTCTGAAGTACACCATTTGCGGCTTTTAATTTTTAATTTTTGGCTTTTGATGGATGTAATGACTTTTTTCTTTTTCTTTAAAACACTAATCTTAATCAACCCATCCCTCCTTTTTTTTCCCTTCTTTTTCCATGCCACCATTCTCATGCTGGCACTTTACATTAACAATTTTTGCAAATCCCAGAGAAGACAGATTTTTAACTACAATATTTTTATTTGTAATGTGCATTTACTTAAAAGTCTCACTTCGATCATCTTTTGATCTATTTTTAAAGTGCTCCCAGCGGATTTTTACGTATGATTATGCTGTTTTTAGCCTAAATTTAAAAAAGTTTTGCGGAACAGCAGTAGTTAATTTACCTCTGAGTTGTGGGCGAGACTGTTGAAGCAGAGTAAGTCCACCCTCCCTTCCCGTCATCCATTTGTTTACACACTTTCCTGCAAGCAAAAACCCCCAACCTAACATTGGCGGTGAAACAAAAATGGCAAGTAATATAGGAGCTATCCAGTCGCACAGTTTGGAGCCAGATGCCAGCTCAGACGTGGAAAACAAAGACATATCTGGATCTAATTGTCTGCAAGTGGATGCATCAGAATGGAGCAGAGCGGGGAGCTTGTGGTCTACATCAAATCTACAGGCTTTTTTTAAACCGCATTTTTGCATCCTCTCCGCATTCACAACAATTTGAATAGATGTTCAGTAATGCAATTTTAAACTTAACTTTCCTAACACATGTGTCCTCCAACGTATGAGAGAGGCTACAAGAACATGCTAAAAACACCAAAAACATCATCTGAGTGGGTCCTTAAAAATAAACCAGGGTTGGTTAAACAGAATAATTTTTGCCTGTAAAACAACACCACAATCCTAGATTTTTTTATTGAAAGGGCATAGTTATTAAGGGCACATGTTGTTTTTCATACATATTTGAATATTGAAAATGCACAGTAGTTTTCTCTTCTGGGCTTGTCATTGGGTTGTGCATTGCGGTCAATGTCTTGCTGCAATAAACCCCTCTGCAGATCTGCTCTAAGGTCAGGTGCTGAATGATGCTGGCAGCAGTGCTGGAAGTTGTTAGGAATATTAAAAGTACCTGCCAACAAGACTCTTTGCGGCTTGGGGGGTGGGGGGGCACTTTAGCATACAATAACTGCTGAGCAGTTTTGTCAAACCTGACAAATGTCACCCAAGCTTTATCTGCCAGAAAGTATGCTACACCCTCGCTTGTTATTGATTTCCTTTTTAGATTAGTCTTGTTTTTAGAAACCGGTTTCATATTGATAAGAGCAAGTCTAGTTGCTGCGTCTGTCTTTGTTTCTTTTATGATGATGCAGGGTCATTTCTTAAAGTCTTAACTTTGTGGTTTTATTGCTGCTTCGCAGGGATTTTAGTGTATTGAGTTACTTCCACATAGTCGTATAACCCAGCAAATCCGCCATAATTGAAACCTCTGAGGTGCTCGTACGAACAGAAGTTTGCTTTGGGAAGGCCGCATTTCCTGTTTTCAGGATTCACACGGTCAAACCTGTACGAGAGCCGCCCGGCTTCCACCTTTATCTGAGCAAACGCAGCTCTGAGGCGTGTCCTGCAGATCTGCAACCTGTTTAAAAACCTCATGACTGTATTCTTCTGGCATCCTGTCAGTGGGATTTTACGTCATGTGACACAGACGTGTACGCAGGAGCATTCCCCACCTTTGTGCCTTGTGTACACAGGGTCTCATGGACAGGAGACAGAAAAATATACCATGATAAAGGAAGACGGAATGCATCTAAGTAGCCAACACTCGCCAGTGTTTTTGCTTTTTGTTTTAGAATCTTGATAGGAAATACCCAAAAAAATGCACTAAATGGAAATGCTGGATTATGAATCATTATTGAATTTCGGCTGGTGAAACGATAGTGTCATTGACACGAGGCAGCCGCAGATGCCACAGACAGGTTTCCTTCATTGGTATTCCTTGTGCTCCCTTGAGCGTCAGCAGCTCTGTCTTGCTTGGTGAAAGATGGAATGTGTCCAGTTCACACATCGAGTCTTCATCCGTGTGTGTGCGCGTACGTGCACACACACTGCCTGATCAGCAGTCATGTCCTACAGGAAGGAAGTCCTGTGGTCGACCTCCTCTGGTGATTTGTGCTGGACGAAATGGACGTGACTCTCCTTTTCCTTCACTTCTCTCCTCTTCCAGAGAGTTTCTCCTTTTTAATCTTCATTTTCAGTTGTTCCGATTATTTGCTGAATCTTTTTCTTCCAGTTGGATCTCTCCTTTAGACGTTCTTTTGCATTTTCTTTTTCTGTTTTTATTGGACCTGTTGGCTTGTTTTAATCCCTTCTTTCATTAGACTTTACATCTAAAGACCCACTATGATGAAAATTGTGTTTTTGGTGTTTTAACATTTTTTTGTGGCAGTTTTCTGATGTATTAGAACATTGTGAAAATTAAGCTTAAAATTAAAAAAAGGGTTATGCGTGATGTACACTTGGCGGGCCTTAAGCTCGCTTTGCTAAAGCATCCACTAGCAGACAAATGGATGCATGTACGTCTTTGTTTTCCTCGTCTGAACTAGCCACTGGCTCCAGACTGTGGGTCTGGATAGCTTCGATACTGCTCGCCAATTTTCTTGCACCGGTTGGGGATGTGAGGGGCTGTAAGACGGCGGGAAAGCACGCAAACGGAGAGCTCTGTTATGGGTGGCGGGAAGGGGGGGCGGTGTTGCTCTTCACCACAACTCTGAGGCGAATTTCTAATGAACTCCTGCCGCTCTGCAGAAACTATGTCCTAGAAAATGAAAAGTTTTTTTGTTTTTTGACTAAAACTGCATCATCATACGTTATAGAATAGAGGGAACACTTTTACAATAGATCTTAAGATGATTGAAGTGGGATTTTAAAGCCTTTAAAATCTAATTATTAGTGAAGTGTCCAGGTTAAAAAGATGCACTTTTTTTTCCAATCTGTTAAATCATCTCCATTCAAGTGAATCACTACCCATTTATGGTCTGGATCTGTTGTTAAGATCCCATCTTTGACCAATTCAGATGTTTAAACTCTTGGATGGCCTGAGCAACTGTAAACTATATAAACCTATATATTATTTTACTTTTATGTTTTGTTTTTGTGGGTTACATGGGAAAGTAAGAATTTTCATAAACAGTTTTAAACGTAAAATAATTAATATTATTGAACACAAACAATTGCAGAATATCGGCAGCGATTCTCTCAAAAAAGACTATCGTTTTAAGTTAAATTTGAAAAAGGGGTTTGGACTCAAATAGTCAAACTCCATCCAAAACATTGCATACAGTTGTTTATTAATATGCCTTCATTTATGATTATTTTAATCGGTTCCAAATAGACAGAAACTAAGTAAAAACTGAATGTATGATGCTTAATATGATGGGACAGAGAGGTTAAACTTGGTGATGCTGTGGTTTAGTTCCTCTTGTAGATCAAACAATATTTTTTTGAACAAATGTCATTGAGAAACCACAGGATTTTGTGCTTTTTATTTCAGCTAGGTAGTCCGTGTCATCCTGTTTTTGCTTTACACGTTTCTCAAGTTTAGAATTTTCAGGCAGGTCGGCAAACTAGTTTTTCTCTTCAAAGGTTGATCTCAACAGAAATGTGGTGAGGCTTTGAATTTTACTCCAGCTGATCTCCTTTTGTTTGTTTTTTCTCGTGTACTGCAAGTTTAGTGTCTTTTGGAAAGATGGATTCAAAATTATGATCATAAAGTTTTAATGAAATGGTTTTCTTTTTTTTTTTAACAAACTATTAAAAGTAGAGGGATAATTTTGTTAAATTCAGATTTTATTTAACTCCTGAACTAAAATATTAGGGTGTTCCTCCCTGTTCATCCCGACTGCTTTGTTTACGTGCCTTTTGATTCATCAGATTAAAGCATAAAAAGCCATAACTCTGGAAGATTTCAAATAAAAATCAGAATATGCCACCGTAAGTTTCACATAAAACCATTGGAGTTTCACATAAGTGCACATATTACCTAACCTACTGACTAAAAAAAAGATATGTTGGTGTGAACAGTGTTTGCACCGGGTCAGTGAACGCAACATCAGGCGTCTTGCAGGTAGAAACTCCAAGCTGAGAGTCACAACAATTACATTTGAGAAATACTCTTAGTTTTTGACAGAAACCACAGTTTCCCATCCTATCTGGAGAAATCAGAGCTTCATGAGCAGATCAGAGTTCAAGCTTGAAAGCCGTCATGCTAAGATGCAGCAAAAAGCAGGATTTATTATGTGATTTTATAAGCATGAAATCAGAATCTGTTTGACCAAACTGTAAAAATGTTACCTTGATGAAATAAAATGTCAAAATCAACAGAACTGCTTCAGGTGTGACACATAGTTCAGAACATGTTGTCATTGGGATATTAGTGCAAATGTCTGCTTTTTCACTATAAATGCTTAAATCAAAGCTCTCTTGATTAGAAGGAAGTCCAGAAAAAGCTTTTGACCCGTGCAGCATATTTTCTACGTCACAAATACCATAATTTTCCAACTGCATTTTTTCCTCCCGCTTCACAGCAATTTAAATAAAGAATTTAAAGAGCTCAATTTTCTTCAAATATGTCCTCCATCATCAGAAAAACGGCAAAAGAACATGTGAAAAAACACAGTTTTCACCAGAGTGGGTCATTAATCCTCACAGTACTGCAGCAGATTGTTTTTCTTCCTGTTTTTGCTCACCTCAACATCCAATTTACACTAAACTACAAAGGGTCCCTGCTGTGCACGGCTACCATGAATCCTGTTGAGCTAGGCTGTAATTCCTGGAACTGGGTTCGGTTGAAAGGGCCCACAAGGCTTTTCCCTTGATGCCCCGGCTTTCATGTGTTACTCTGCAGCGGTGATGCTGGACTTCCCGGTGGGAAGGAACTCCTGCAGCAGCGTGGTAAAACTGCAGGAGTCTAATCTGGCCTTATGATCTTGTCTCGGTGTGCCATAGCTGATCCGTGTATGTGGAAGTGTTGCTACTCAGGCTTTTTGTAAATGACACGTGTTTGCTAGTGGTCATGTGATTTAATAGTGCAGTTAAGATTTATAAATAAATGTATAGTTTTCAATCTTTATGTTTTCGTGTATGTACTGTAAACTGCTTTTAGGAGGCCTTTTAGTTTCTTGGTGGTCCCCTTTCCCACATTAACAACTTTTTTTTTTGCTACAAAGTTTACATTTAATTGTCATTTCTCATCACAAATCAAATGTTTATGAATTAAATTGTAATATTTTAGCAATGATTCTCAGCAGAGTGGAGAAACATTGGTTGCAGAAATGCTACTTTGACTCAGTCAAAAATAAAGATGCAAAGCACAAATGCACATTTTTTACAATTTAAACATGTATATTAGCATAAAATCACACAGACTTTTCTTTTCTATTTTTGCTCCTATTTGGACAACTTTTCATTTTTGAACAAACATTTCTATAATAATTTACACACATGTAAAGGTGACCCTGAATACTGAAAGACATTTTTCCCAAGGTTTTATTTGAACATCAAATTCACCAATTTTTCTTTTACATATAATCTATTACACCCTAATCTATATTACATCAATAAGGTTTAATGGGATACAAACTAAGATCAATGAGAGCAGATGAAATACTAAACAAATACAAATTTCCTAAGGAAAGGCTAGAAAGCTGAAGATGCCCCTTACAGTCAGTCCAATTGATGAAGTCGGACTCTTTTGCTCACTGGTAATCCTTTAAGTCCAAAATCCTAAATTTTTTTTAATCTTTTAAGTCTTGTTATATAAAATGATTGGTAGGCTGGGTCTGAGACATTGATGGTATTTATAGGAAAATGTTGTATCTATTTAATGAAGATGTTTAGCAATAATTCTTGTTTAAATGTCCTTTATCGCTGCATTGCAGTTACAGATATTTACCACAAGAGGGTGCTATAGGGTCTGGAAAACAAGAATTAGCTTTTAGAGTGATTTTTTTTTTCCATATAGTTTCTTTTAGTTTATTTTCTGCAAAGGTTGTGAATAAAAAACAAAGTGTCTCCATAAATGTTGAAATTTTAACTGCTGGTTTTTCTGTTTCTTGTCCTCTGCAGACACTGTCTTCAGCTGTGGTCCAGGTGTACACAGGTGATAGGAATGGCAGCTGGAACAAGAGATGCTGCGGGGTGGCCTGTCTGGTCAAAGACAACCCCCAACGTTCATACTTCATCAGAGTCTTTGACATCAAGGTAGCTTCAAGTCAATCTTCACTTTTACTTAAAGACTAGTAAAAGCACATTTTATAGTCAAACAATCCAAATATTTAGCATTAAAAGCTTCAGCAACTGTTAGATCCAGTTAGATTTGTTGGTTAATAAATGTGGTTGTCTCGTTTGTTTCTTGATGACAGGATGGCAGAATGATGTACGAACAGGAATTATACCAAGACTTCAAGATGCAGATGCCCAGGACTTATTTTGCAACATTTGCTGGAGATGTGAGTTCTCCGTTCGGAAAGAAAAATCCAGTTTTCTAAATGCACATTTCTGTGGACAAATACTTCCCTTCTTTTCGTAAAACCGCAGTTAGAGAAATCAAACTCTTTTGTGGGTTGTAGACATTAAATATAGTTGTTTCATATCCTTCAACTGTCCTAAAATAAAATAAGATTAATCTAGTATTTAGAACATTTTTGTTACCAAATTTTAATATCTTTTTTTTAATTTACTAATGGAATTTTCAAGAACATAAATGTTATTTCCATGAAATAATAGTTCAGAACTACTGCAAAAATGTCCAAAGTATGTGTGTGACACAGAAGAATAGCAGACAGGACTGATCGGAACTAGTGAACAGTTCTGTATACATTTTCCCGCATGTGCTTTCTGACAGACGTGTCAAGTGGGCTTAAACTTTGCCAACGAGGAGGAAGCAAAGCGTTTCAGAGGCAGCGTGTCAGAACTGATGGGAAGAAGACAGAGGAGAACTGGTACCTTCCCTTTTTCCTCAGCTTTGATCTCATAAAAAAAAAAGACAAGATTTACAACTTTTGTGTGTGGAAAAAAACTTCTTTTTGACATCTGGCGTGTAAAGCACTAAATTGGAAATGGATTTTAATAATAAAAAGTAATGGATGCAAATACTTAAACAAGTTGACTGTAAATGTAGCAGCTGATGTTCTATCGGATAGATCCGGCTGGATTAGCACTGTACTGCTTATCCAATCCACCTTTTTTATTTAGTTAAACTTGCTTCAAAGACATTTGGAGCACAAAAAAATGAAAATGTAAACTTGTCTTTTTTTTTTTTTTAACTGTATTGACACAGAACTGAGCAAAAAAAAAAACACTGATAAAAGGTGTAACCCTATAATTTATTAAAACCTTATTCCAACTATGAAGCAGAAATCCAGCGGGGCTAAAACATATTTTTCAGACACCGATTCTACTAGTTGTGATCTCTGATGAACATTACAGACTTCTCTCATCTTTTTAAATTGGTGAACTTCCATAAGCTATGACTGATGAATAGCAGTGGCTGTAATTTATCATTTTCCTTCATGTTTTTCTTTGCTCAGGTCCGTGTTCTGCTGCCGTTCGGTTCTTGTTCTAATCTCTTGCGGTCTCTTTCCTGCTCAAACTCTCCAACCTGTCACTGCTTAAGCTGTTACTCCGATGTTTGGGCTACACACTGAGGCACAAGTTGTGCTTCTAGCTTTTTGTTTCACAAAAACTAATCACAAATCCAATAAACTGGTGCTGCAAGAAAAAAAATAGATTTGTCAAAGTCACAAATTATTATTATTATTAGTGTTCCACACACAGCTTTAGGAAAAGCTGATAATAAACGAAAAAGACATTGATCCTGTTTTGTTATATTTTCATTTCTTTCGGCACCATCATTTGTTTGGAGCTCAGAATATCAGTTTTGATTTCCTCATAGGAACAAACGTTCACTGTTATAGTGTCATGGTTTTTATACAGCCGTCTTTCTTTTACTTTCTTTCTTTGACATTTCTTTCAGATGGATCGTTCTCTGCCGCCGTTTCTCCTCCAAACCCTTTTGTATTTAACACTTATAACCTCGTTTCTGTTTACCTTCCAAATACTAGACAAACAAGCAATTAGGACCTTAAGTAATTCATGTTTGTGTCCAGCTCTGAGACTCTGTGCTTTCATCAACCCCACTTTTCATATTTTATTCAGTAAGGGCAATCAATTCAAGTTTCCTCCTAAATCCACTAACTGACCTTTTATTCTGAAAACCTCCGATCTTTGCTGCTCCTGCACAATCCCGCCGACTCCTGCGCCAAAACCTCAAATGATCCTCCTTCTCTCCTAATGCTAACACCGATTAACACAACCTGCTGCTCAGCCACGGATTGTAATGATATAATTTGTGTTTTCACAGAGAAGAGACGTGGCCCTGCAGATGGTATGTTTGTTGAGTTTTTGTATGTTTCCTTTTGAAAAGCCAGCTAACTGTGACATGGGATTGTATTTATTTGTCACAAATGTCACATTTTTTGTGATTTTTTTTTTTCACAAGTTGATTCTTCCTGTTTTCACCGTGAAAACCTTTAAATTTTTTAAACCAAAGACATGAAATTCATTACTTTGTCGATTTTAGACTTTTCTTTTACCCATTAGGATAAAAGGTGATTCCTCACTTTTTGCTGTGAGCATTTCTGAAACAAATGTCCATAAAGTCCAGAAGTAAAAATAGAGGTAAAACAAATAAAACCACACCTGGTTTATACCATGACATCTTTTAATCCCCTTTAAATTTGGTCATGTGACTCCTCAAAAAACCTTTGTTGAAGTGTGTTCACCTGCTGATCAAAGACAGGAGACTCCAAAAAAAACGTAAGGATTTTCTATAGTCTCCACTAGATATCAGTTTATGTGAACTAGGTGATGTTCTTTTTGGGTAATCTTCCATCTCCTGATGTCTGTCACTACCTCTTTAGCCTTGTAGATGTAAATGATCACACTGCTGTCTTTATTCTGCTTGGTCAGGTGAGCCAGAAACACCCTGACCCTCTGAGGTCCAACTATCTCGCACAATGCTGTGGAATAGCATGGGGCTCAAAACACTGCTCTGTGGTACCCCGCAGCTCTGAGGTTCTTAAGATCGAGTCTTGTGTCTAGTCTGTGGTTCTTGAGTTCGAGTCGTGTGTCTAGTCTTAAGTACTTCAGGTCAAGCCTGAAGCTGTCAAGTGTCATGTCAAGTCCTGAGTACTTGAGGACAAGTCGCATGTCAAGTCCTAAGTTCATAAGGTCGAGTCTTGTCAAATCCAAACTTCTTGAGGTTAAACCTCACCAAGTCAGTAGACCTTGAGTCTTGTGTCAATTCTGAAGTCCTTGAGGTCAAGTCTTTAGTATTGAAGCCAAGTCACAGGTTAAATCTGAAGTCCGCGTCTCTGCGACTCAACTGTGACACGAGTCAAAGTCCCTATGACTACCATGTTCTTTCCAAAGTGATGTCACTTTTTTTCTGAGTCAAACTGCAGTTTTAGGACTACAGTTGTCGCTTTCAAAGACACAACTGGAAATGAAAATGAAAAGTTGCTGAAGGTCATTCCTGTGATCTTCTGAAAAATGTTCCACTTCCTATCTTTGTGCGTCATCAAAGGGTTTCAGTTTGTGAAAGACAATGTCTCTGTGTTTCTCTTTATCTCTTAATCCTCTGTCATTTGTCGTGTCTTGCTCTGCCTTTTTCACCTGCTGCCCTTTCCTGTTCCTCCTGTCCTCAGTTGCCCTCTGCTCTGTATTTCATCCGTCCCAGGTCTCTGCCTTTCTCGCTCTTTGTTTCACCCCCACTGATTCACCATTTTTTCTTTAACCTCCTAGATTAGTGTGAGATTATGTCGGGGGGATGGATTTTAATGGTTACGTAAAGGCCAGCGCCAAATCCCGACGGATTTTCTGGGATTAGATGCGTTTGTGTGTGTTTTGTAGGAAAGAGCCAGAGGGGATTGTGGGTGGAGAAATGATCATTGCTCGCCAAGCGCAATATTTCAAGTCAAACCAGAAAGGAGGATTGATGGATGTCCTTTGTCCTCTCTTGATCAGTGTTGACTCTTTTGACGATGCTGAATGTCTGCATGTTTAGGGACGTTTGGATGATTTTTGAAAGTTTTTATTGGATCGTTTTGGCTTTTGAAAGAAGAAACTTTTATTAGAATTAGTTGGACTACGTTTTTCCCGATGAGCTTTTCTCTTAATCGATGGATAAAATCCAAATTGGATGCGTTTAGTTCCTTTTAAAATGCATTTATATCCAATTCTACCCACCTTCGCCATGCCGAGCCTTCAGCTACGATGATGTTCTGCACCACCTTTCTTTCCAACCCCTCTGAGGAACTCAATTGCGACGGTGGAGGAGCGGCAGCCGCTGCCGTAGGGGGTGGAGGTCTGGGCCCGTGCTGCCTGTCCTCGTTGCACTGCCTGGTTCTCCCCCAGGATGAACTTTACCCGCCCCTCTCAAACCCCGCCGCTCGCCTCTCCCTTTGCACAGAGGAGCGAGCTTGCAGCTTTGTGGGTAAAATGCTGTTAGACGTCAACCTGAGCCCCTGCAGGTCAGGAGGGGGCAGGTGTATTTGGGACAGGGTGAGAAGGCGACACAGCCGCTCAGCATCACCTAGCCAAAACTCCCACAGTCCATGTAGAGATGATTCAAGAGGTATGTGAGACAAAAATGAAAAATGGTTTTGTTTCACAAGTTGGTTCAAACAGTTCTTAGGAAACATGCAGGGAAAGAACACGACTAACTGTGAGCTAATGAGACCTTATTGATTATGTTTCTTTGTTGTTTTATGTTTTTTTTTTACTAACTCGTCACTGTCCATCCATTTCACTTGCATAAGAAGATCCACCCCTCTGCACTGTTGCGTAACTATAAAATAGTTGTTCTGCGTCCCGTTAAAACTGTACAAACCTTCATCTGCAGATGTAAACGAATTCAGAAGCAAACAAAATGAAATGGTTCCACAGGTGATTCCAGGTGTGCGACCAGGAATGGTCATCAAGTTCCACCTCTCATTGCTCCTTTGACATATCCGCGCCTTAACTTTCCATCTGTTCCGGTCATTCTGCAGGACCCGCGTTGCCCATGGCGACCGTAGACATCAAAAACCCAGAGATCGACAAGGAACACCGCAATTCCAACTTCAAACAGATCAACATCAACACGTCATTCCCCAGGAGGGAGAAAAAGAACAAGGGAGGAGGGGGGAAGAAGAAGAAGCTGACCAAAGCTGACATCGGCACACCCAGCAACTTCCAGTGAGATTTTTAGTTTTTATTTTTAGTTATGTTTGTTTAGTGCAGCCTGGAAAAACAACAACCTGACAAAGCTTATGTCCACCCGCATGAAACCTTAAATGGTTGCTGTGAAAAGATTATTTCTAATTTTAGCCCAAAAAAATCAATGCAAATGCATTTCTCTCTGTTATAATTGAAATCATCTCAGTGAATTATTTGTTGGTAGGTTTTTTTTGTCATTTACTAATCATTTTATTGATAATTCTCATCATTTCATTGTCTGTAAACGCCGGAAAAAGCTAAAGCTTTTTAAAGCATGATTTGGAATGGATTTGACCATAAATGTGGATTATTTTGTCCTCTGCCTTTAGGAGATATTCTAAGAATACATATTTTACATTTCAAGTTGAGAACTGTATTAACTAAGTGGAGTTTAAAAATAAATCTATGAAGTTTAAAAAAAAAATACAATTGGAATATACTATTATTGTTATCTCTGAGAAGGAGATGTAAACCCTACTATGGGGTGTTTTTAAAAGTTATTGCAAAGTTATCTTGTCATGTTTTACCATATAAACTGTAGCTCGCTCAGATTTGAGGCTAACATCCCATCCGATTAACTGAGATAAATTCGGTCATCTTCATGTTATACACCAGCAGTCCACTAGGGGTCAGCTATTTACTCACTTCCTTGTTATAGTATCTCACATCAGGTTTACAGGAAACAGTTTTTCTGAAGGGATATCTGCCTTTCTGGCTTCTGCTTCACATCTTTTTTTTCTCTTTTCCAGACATCTGGGTCATGTAGGATGGGATCCAAACACAGGCTTTGATGTAAGCAGCATTCATGTTGCATCTCTGCACCCTTTGAACGGTGACATCGTGTCTGAGAACCGAGCCCAAGTGTCTGACATTTGTGTGCCGCTTTTTTATTTGTCAATAAGAGGTCATTTAAAAATCCAATCTGAGCTTCAGAATTTTTAAGATGATCTTTGTGATGAAGTTCTTGAGATTTTTCAGGAGGAACGCCTCCTCGTGATTCATGGCCTCATTCCAAAGGCGGCATAATCTGTAATGATGGATTTAGGATCCTGCGGCTCAGAAAGCTTAGTCAGTCTACAGATGGAAAGAAAACATGAAATGCAGCAACTCGTGCTTGTTTGTGCTAAGACGGAAATTTCTTTAATTTACTTGTTTGACAGTTATTTTGTTTGTTTGTTTTTTACAGTGAAATCCGTTTTCAAGCACAAAATTTCAATTTTAGCTCCTCTTTTCAGCTCTTTACATTAAATATATATCTATGCAAAAACATCTATATTTTTCGAAATATAAAAACAAATATTTTGAGAATAAGAAAGAAATATGCACTTCTGTCAAAATTTGTCTTCAGGCCACTAGGTGGCAGCACTTACAGCTGTTATTGTCGGGTGCATCAGTTTGTTGTTTGGCAGCATTAAAATACAGATAAAAAAAGCCTTATTTAAGAAGTGAAATGCTTAGAATGACAGAAGAATAAGAATACTTTTTTGGGGGAAATGAACATGAAAATAATGAATTGACACTCTAAATTCACACAGAGTTTAACCTGAACATGTCCAGATTAAATTAAAATGTTTCTCATGTTTGGAACTTTTTTTCCTCTCTCCCAGCTGAACAACCTGGATCCTGAGCTGAAGAACTTGTTTGACATGTGTGGCATCTCTGAGACTGACCTGAAGGATAAGGAGACCTCCAAGCAGATTTACGACATTATCGAGAAGAGTGGAGGCGTGGAAGCCGTGAAAAACGAGCTACGTAGACAAGGTAAGAAAAGGAGAGGCCGTACTCGCTGGTACAGCGCTCCTTGGAATGAAAAAACGAGAACTGTTCAAACCTGCAGGAAACTATCCGTGTGTTTGACGGGTTTGTCATTTGAAGACGGTCTAACATGGTGGTGGTTTTATCCTCAGGTCCACCCCGGTTGAGTGGTAGGTTTCTGTGCATGACCTGCTCCATGCTTTAGACTCTGCATGCAGGACTGAACTGTAGAAAGCCTTTGATTGACAGCCCTCAGCGTGTTTTAACCTTTGCTGTTTTGCACATCTGAACTGAACGTTCTGCCGTTCTCAGATTCTCTGCAGGACGTTTTCTGGAACCCGTTTTGTGCCGTGTTGCGTCTTTAAACTCTGCTTTTGCCGTGTATCTTCACTTGCCTTTTATTTTGAAACCTTTTTAAAGCACCAAACTGATTTTCAAAGCATGTTTTTAGTTTGATTCTTGGTGCTCACAAGTTTTTACATTTTTTTTATTATGAAGTTTAGCAGCAAAACAAGCTTGTTGAGGTTTCTGAAGGTTTTAACTTATGAGCAATAGGAGGGAAGGCTCCCCCCTGTGGCTTGATCCTGTACTGCATGTCAAAATCAAACTTAAAGAAATTACCAAACAATTTGGTTTTTCTTTAGAATGTTGTTGGTCATTCTGAGCTATTGGTACCCCCTAAAAATGTATTTAATAAAGTTAAATCTAAAGTCATTTTTACCTAAATTCTAAATTTTTGCACAATAATGTTTCAATCGTTTTCTAATCATCTTTTTCTACAGCTCCTCCCCCCCCACCTCCCTCCAGAGGTGGGCCCCCCCCTCCGCCCCCCCACCACAACAGCTCAGGCCCTCCGCCTCCTCCCCCTCCTCCCTCCCGTGGTGGTCGAGGCGCCCCACCGCCCCCTCCCCCCTCCAGAGCTCCGGTTTCTGCGCCGCCTCCTCCCCCTCCCTCCAGAGGAGGGGGCATGCCCGCTCCCCCTCCGCCCCCGCCCAGCCGGGGCTTTCACCCGCCTCCCCCTCCGCCAGCTCACGCCTCCGTGCCTGCCGCCCCGCCGCCACCCCCTCCGCCTCCCCCTTCATTTTCAACACCAGCCAGCAGTGGTGGGCCTCCTCCACCTCCTCCCCCCCCACCTCCAGGTCCACCGCCTGTCGCCCCCCCAATGCCCTCTACGGAGGCTAACGGGGGAGAAAAGTCGGCGCTGCTGAGCCAGATCAGAGAAGGAGCCCAGCTGAAGAAGGTGGACCAGAAAGAGAGGCCGGTGTCCAGCACCGGCAGAGACGCACTTCTGGACCAAATCCGACAAGGGATCCAACTGAAAACCGTAAGTGTTCTGATCCGTCAGAACCCGGGTCCAAATGTCAGCACTACTCTATAACTGCTCTGTGTCCACATCGCTTCAACAGAGGGATGAGAACACGGACTCTGCACCGGCCCCCTCCACCCCTTCAGCGGGCATCGTCGGAGCTCTGATGGAAGTCATTCAGAGGAGGAAGGCCATTCATTCCTCAGGTGGGACAGCAGCTTTTCAGCTCCTCAAATGTCTAAAAAATCATATATTTTAGATCATTTCTGACCATTTAGGAAACATATGAAGCTGTAAGGGATGTGAGTTAAAGCACCACTCCAATAAAAATGGTGTTTATGGTGTTTTTAACTTGTTTTTGTGGCGTTTTTCGATGATAAAGGGCATTTATTAGGAATTTTAAGTTTAAATGAGCATTTCTCAGTGTATTTTTTTATTCCAATCCCTGCTCCGCTCCATTCTGATTCATTCACTTGTAGATGACTAGATTCCTTTTCCTCGTCTGAGCTGGCGTCTGGCTCTTTATGGCTGAATCGCCAATTCTTTTGCACACCGAGCTTGTGTTGCGTGTTCAAGAATGCGCAGAACGCAGGTTCTTAAACGCCCCGCACCAACAGTCCCACCCACAACTGTGAAGTGAATTTCTGTTAAACGTCTGCCACTCTGTAGAAACTGTTCTAGAAAATGATCCGCATTTCTTGATTGTGGATTAAAAATCCGGCAATAATAATCTCTAAACTGGGAACGCTTTTAAAATGGTGATGATCCAAGTGGAACTTTAACTAAAACGTGTTCCACTTACTGAACAAACATCGGCCTTCAGTCTTTTTGTTTCTCATTTTAAAGACAAAAGCTAACTTGTTATATTTATATTGTCCACAGATGAAGACGACGACGATGATGATGAGGAGGACTCTGAGGAAGAGGATGAATGGGACGACTAGCAATTTATTATTTTTTTCCCCCTCCAACCCTGAAATTATAGTGACACTAAAATCTGTTTTTGTCTGTTTTAAAGTGAAACGATTGATTTCAAGTTTCTAAACTTAAATGTCCTCACAGTTGCTGTACATTTTTGTTGCCTTTATGCTTTTTTTTATTATTATTATTCTGTGCAATACCTCATTAATCTGTAAATGGCATTTTCACTTCAGGTTGATTCTTCATCTGTCAACTGAACCCCTGACGTTTGATTACAACTCTTTGTTTCTGTCATTTCTTTGTTCTTTTTCTTTGTGTAACACACTATGTTGCTTCCTGTTCTTCACTTGGTTGATCAAACATTCTGTTATATCTGCTGCTTGGCATCCCCCATCAGCTCTACGTCACATATCCTCAAAACAATGTGCAATTTTTGACAAAAATCTCTTTTAAAATTAGAGCTGAATGTCTTTTTTTCTGTATATTTTGGTCAGTAACTGAGGAGGGCTTGCGAGATAGTTAGACCAGTTTTGACAAACCTTTGATCTATTGTATCATTAAGAGGGAAAAAAAAGTACTATTTTCATACCCTACTGCTCCGTAGTTTATTTTTTACACATTCAGAAACTCCTAGTTTAGTGTTCATATTTTCTTAAAATGAAGAAAACACTCAACTTTTTTTTAAATCTTTTTTTGTTTTGGAAAAGTAGCACATTAGGCTGTGGACTGTAAATTTGCTCCAGAGTTGTCTTGTTATATTTTTGCACCGATTGTTTGACAGGAAAATTTCTGTCTCGTGCATTATGGGATATATAAAAAAAATAAAAAAGAATAATGCTTAAAGATATGGAGAGAAACGCACATGAACCATGGACATCACACTACGAACAGCAAAGAAAGCAGCCCTGAAGATGTTTGGCTCGCTATAACCGTTTTTGTTCCGGTCATTGTCACACTACAGATTATGTTGAGTTTGTGCTCTTTTCTTTTCTTTTTTTTTTTTTTTTTTGAAGTATTAATAAATGCCTGTTTGTTGTAACCAGCTCATTTATCATGTAAAGCTTAAGGAATAAAGACATTTTAGTTTTACACACTTGATGCTTCTAATGGGTCCATAACATGATCCAAATCCAGTCACAGCGCACAACGGCAGGTATTTGGCTTTATTTTGCTGACTTTTAAATTAGATGCATTTATTTTAAATAAAAAATCCTTGGATTAAGCATTGGTAATGCTTTCAAGGGGAAAAAATGGTTCAAAAGTCTTTAAGGATCAATATCATTCACACTTAAAGTGCATTAAGGATTTCTATTTGATGTAATGTATTTTTTTTACAGTTTTAAAATTCCAAATCACTTGTATTTTAACTTGAGTTACACCTCTGCAGCTTCTCAGAGGCCAATCTGACAAATTTAACCCCAGCAGTTCCTGTACAACCACAGTGACTAAAGCAGGCATGTTACAAAGAACAGTTTTCCTTTAAACGTGTGCATTTAGACCCTTATTTACAGATTGTAAAGTCATTTTTGATGTAATTTATTTATCGATGATAGAGAAAACTTCAAAACAAGGTATTCATTTTGCACATTTGTTTGCTCTCCAGGTGAAATTCTTGGACAAACTTTACGCTCAAACCATCAATGTGAATCATGGAACTAAAACAAATTATGACTGACTTTCAATATCAGTGCAGCAAAAAAATAAATATCGCAATATGGCAAGACTTTTTTTTTTTTTTAGCTATCTCCTCTTAGCAATAAGTAGTATGCTTGAGGTTTATTTTATTAAGTAGGTATAAATGTAGCAAGTATACTACAGATCATGGACATGAACCAACTGATTACTTCTTTAGAATAAATTGAATCATTTTAAGTTTACACTGCAAAAAGAGGTAGCCTGAAAAGAGCATTAATCTTAAAAAGAAAATCACTAGAAAATAGTCAAATTATCTGTCCATGCAGCAGCAAGAAATTTTATAAGATTTCAAAAAGCAAGAAGTTCTAGACAAGCATTTACAAAAGGAAAAGTAATTTTTAAAAAAAGGTAACTGTTAAATAAAACTACTCCAAATTCAATGTTATTTAGACCAAAAATAAGTATCTTTCTTTTATTTCTAATCTAATGTTTTGTATTTTTTGAGTTTAGGTCACTATGATTACAGGGAAATGAAATGACTCCTTTTAGAACAAAAAAAGACATCCTTTTTTGAGTTGTTTTGAGTCTGGAATCAAGTTTTTCATATTTTTAGATCCTAGCTCTTGATTGGACAAAACATCTGCACTGTGTTGATTTTTGAGAAAAGCCTGGAAAGATTAGTAAAAACAACTTAAAATCTGGTCAAATAACTTGAAAGACAAAAAATAAGGTTTCAGATTTTTGCAATTATCAAATAGTGCCGATAAAATATAATAAGTAAACTTTAAGTATAATGCCTCACTTAAATAGACTACGTTTTGCAAAGGGATCTTAGGCTGAGGTTTAAATCCATAGTAGACATTAAAGTTAGAAAATCTTTTAGATTAACATCCAAATAAGATTTGCATATATTTGCCAAGTACCTTTAAAAAAATACAGTAAAGTTTTCTTTAATACTTAGAAGTTGAAGACATATTCAAACTTTTCCTCAGGATAATTTTCCAGTTAGCACACAGAACTGTTTTGGTTTGTTGACAGAAACAATTGGCAATAATTTGTATAAAAAAACATTTTGTCCCTAAATAAAATCTGGCTAAATTATGTCGCTAACCTGGTTACACACTTTTTGGATGTTTTTTTTTTATTTTTTTGTGAGCAGAGCTTGTTGGAACGCAGATAATTCTCTTTTTTTTTAGGACACAGTACTACAATGCTTTAATGCCTATAAAAATGCTGATGTTTTAGCTCTCACCTGAATAATGTGCTGAATGCAGCCTCATTACCTGAGGGCACATTAGGACAGTCAGGCTGTAAACAGCTAAACAGAGGATTATTACATTTACAGCAACCACTTTATCTAGAAAAGCCATCCAGCTACAAAAATACTCAGCTTGTAGCCAATCTGACTGCTTTTCAGAAATGAAAATAAATATCTTTGACCCAAATGGGAAAATCTTTTTGTAAAAGTGATCAAACATCTCAACCGGTGCAAAAAACAAATGCATGTGTGATGGCCGAGACTTGAGGATGTTTAATTTTAGCTAATGTCCTTGTCAGCTGACCCAGTATCAGAGTCATGAAAGGGATTAAAAGCAGACGTGGCACTTTCAACTGCCCTCTAAAAAGTTACCACTTGAGGCCTGGATGTCTTTACTTTTATTTTTGTGTGGAAAACAAAATGACACAGTTCTACTCTGACTTCCACTGTGGTTTGGATGAAATATTAATGTGCAGAACATGGGAGAAGTTACTACAAATGCAATTTGCTGAATATTTTTCGTCAAATTTAAAGCTTGAAATCCTAACACTTTCTGGGTGATCCTGAACACATCGTCTTGCAATCTATAAAACATATTCTTTTGACTTTGGCTAAAAATGACATACTCATAATGAAAAAAAAAAACAATGGGAATGCTTTTAAAATAGATCAAAAGATAACCAGAGTGAGACTTTAATATTTTTCTCGAGCAAGTTACCGCTTGAAATCCTAATTTCTTTTAAAGGAATCTTGAACACATCACCCATAATTTCCTTCTGTGTTTTGAAGCGGCTTCGCTAAGGATTTTGTGAATTATATGATAGTTTCAAATGAGATTTAACTAGGATTTTTACCTTTAACCTTTTTGGCATATGTTGGCTGCAGGAAATACTTAGAAAACTAAAGGCTTACTTTAATAAACTGTTTAGAGTTTTGCAATTTTCAAATCTTTTCTAGTGTCCTCTTTTTTTGAGAGCAGGACTTGTCTTGGAACAACTGCACTGCAAATATAGAAGATGAATAAGTCCTTCCAAGACATACCAATGTCACCAAGACCGGGCTTTGGATGGTTTACAGGCATCTGTCAGTCTCCTCATCTTTCTTTCCTCTTTCCTTTTGTTCTTGTCCTTCCCACACCGTTACTCCGATCATCAAATATATCCTTCAAAAATTAAAAGAATCCTTAAATGAATCCGCTTGGCAGAGCTGTTTTTCATTTATCTGAGTGCATCTGAATTGTTTTTTTTTTGTTTGTTTTTTATTCCTGTAAAAAAGTATGTTTGAATATTTTCTTCTTTTTAAGGATGTATTGCTTATCACAGGGAGAAAAACAAAAGTTTACAGTTTGACCATTGTCATCAGTCCAGTCAATTTAACTTCCCTAAAAAAAGGGAAGCGGTCCTTGTCGTCTGGCAGAGAAACTAATGTCAGCAGCAAATAACTATATTTAGAAATGACCACATAATTCATCCACCAGAAAATTATATTTACAAGCAAACAAGATAGTTTTGCAAAGACAAGATTCAGTAAACAAGAAAAAAAACAACAAGAACTTAAAAAATACAAAAACACTCAATTTTCTATGGTGTATAAAGAGTTTTGAAGAAATCATAGCATTAAAAAAAGCAAACATCACAGTGCAAATTCCAGTTTGTCTCCTATTACTTTCCTTTTTTTAAGAATAAAATCCCCAACTTCTCATTTTTCATAACTCTTGGTCGTTCCATCATCATCATCATCGTCATTGCAAAGTTGACCTCTTTGATTTCTGTTACTTCAAATGATGTGGAATTTCCACCTGAAAATGAGAGGGTTTTATTGTTAGATGCAAATCAGTCCAGCAGGTGAACACAAACCAACCAACAAACAAACAAAAAGTAATGTTTTTCATGCTGCAGCAATCGCAATGTTTCCAGCTGCTCTGGTGTGCTAATGTGTCAAATCTGCCCTTATCAGAGCTCCGGCGGCCAGCTTCTATAAATATCTGTACTGAGTGTCTGGAATTCATCAGCAAGAACGGGAGGACCCTGTTATCAAAGGGCAGAGAGGATTTTCCATAACAGCATAATGAGCTGGGCTGCTAAAGCATCACAGGTAACACTTTTAATTTGAAAAGGCAGGTAAGGATAAATGGGCTAAAACATTCTTTGTAATTATTTTGGCTTTTCATTAAACTTATTTCGTATCATTCTTTGGTGAGAAGAAACGTCCATAACCAAATGTTAGCCGTCTCTTGATGTCTGTGGGCAGCCTTCTGCCTGCATCCCTCCATCCAGAGACAGAACATATCAAATCATCCACAGGGGTGACTCAGACATTGCTGACAGTGTGTCATCCTCATCTAAATCCAAGTTCCACATTTGCTTTCAGAGAGCTCTTGCAGCCTGAAGTCCTTTTTCCTCTCTGAACCTGTTATCTTTTTTTTCAAACAAAAAGAAAAGGCTTTGTTTGTTTTTTTTCCTATTGGATGCCTTACCCGTCTCAGGCTGCGAATGCTGCTGGTCCGGATGGACTCCATCAGTTGGTCGTGAGCCGACCTCATTGGCGTGGATGGCCTGCTGCTCTCCCCCTCCTTCCTGTCGGCTGACACGGGCCGCAGGGCGTTCTTCAGCTCCTTCAGGATGCTACTCGTCTCCTCTTTTTCGCGCCCTTTCTTGCCTTTCTTCCCTTTTGGCTTGGTCGCCTTGGTGCTGCCCGCCTCGTGCGCCCGGATGACCTCAGCAATCATCCTCGTGGGCTTTTTCTTCTTCACCTCCTGCTTAGGTGCAGGGGGAGGCAGGGGAGGTGGAGGAGGAGGAGGGGGTGGTGCAGGGGGAGTCTGCTTTGATACCTGTTTGCTTTGGGGCAGTTTGGGCGAAGACCAAGGGGAGCCTCTGGGTGAGCCGTGAGGCGATGAACTTGGTGTTTCTCTCTGCAGAAGAGGAGGAATCGGTTTGTAATCGAAAGAGAAGCAATAAAGTTTTATTGATGCAAATATACATCAAACCAGCAGCTCCTAATTTACCCTAATTTAGTGTCCACATGAAAGCAAAAACACAAAGAACATTTTTTTTCATAGCAGGAAATAAATTCAGGGGTCAAAAGGTTAAACATTTTCCACAAACCAGGAACTTTTTATCATAAACGTTCTTCTAAACCCTTACAAAGGAGTTGAGGAAAATTATAAAGAAGGAAACCCCAACAACAAGGAATAAAAATGTAAAATAATTTTTAATTTCTCGCAAAAAAAATTAGCCAAACAATCATTTTTATGTGACATTAGTTTCTGGGGCACTGCGACAGACATGGCAACCTGTCCAGGGTGTGTCATGCCTTCGCCCAACAGTTGCCAGGTTAGACTCTGGCAGCCCTGTGATGCTGATAAGGATACAGCGGGCTAGTTTCTCTGGATTGTATTACATGGACGAAGACGTCCGTTTCAAATCAGTTGTGAAAGAAGAAAACTAATAATCAGAGCCAAAAAAAGCAACAGATTTCTGATTTGGAATCAATGAATTATATATATATAGTTGATGATGATGATGATGATGATGATGATGATGATGATGATGATGATGATGATGATGACTTTATTAATCCCACAATGGGGAAATTTCATATATCTGTGGCAGTAAAAAACGACATTCAGAAATAATCTATGTAACATCAAAAAAGGACATAAAAAATGACATTTATATTAAATTATTAATCATATTAAATAATAAAAATATATAATTACAATTATTATTGAAATTATTATCAAAAATGAGATTCATAATAAATAAAGAAATAAAAAATATTAAATACTACTACTACTAATAATAATAATAATCACAATAATAAATCAAAGAAAGATAGATCAAAGAAAGGCTGCAAACCAATGCTGAGGTTCGAGGGTTAACTGCTGCATTTTGGATCCTCTGCTGGTCCTGCTGCTGTTGACGCTGCTCCTGCATCCTCTTCTGCCTCTGCCGGTCCTGGTTCCTGGTGAGGATCCCTGTCATGCTCATTCTGGGACCAGGCAGGTTAAACTGGTAACCCAGTTTAATCAGGGTGCAGTTTTCCCTCAGGATCTTCACCATCTCCATCTCCACCTGTGAGAAGTTTGTTTTGTTGGTTTAATCCTCTCTGGAGAAGAACACTCTGATTGGGACCGATACCAACCTGCCCTCCACACATGTGCCTCTGGTTGTGAAAGCGTAGCTCCGTTAAGGTGTTGTTCGCTGGAAGCGCTTGAACCAACGCCATTACGCCTTTCCCAGTCACATAGTTGGACTCTATGTTCAGGCTGGTGATGGACGAGTTCTCCTTGAGCATCTTAGCTACGGCCAGAGCCACGGGGTCATCGGCTCGAGTGTTTGCAAGGCTGAAGACTCGAACGTTTGTGTTGGACCTCAGAGCTTCAGTGAATCTGATGAGAGTTTCCTGAAAGATAAATCAAATGATGGTATAACTCTTTTAACAAACTTTGCTCGAAAAAGGGGCTTTTTTAAAATAACACGTTTGTCTGATCCTCTTGACCACCAGCAATGCAAATTTGTCTTATGTGTAGAGAACATGTCTAGACCGGAATATCTCCCAAACACTGCATACTACTGAATTAACTCCTCTTGGTATCCACAGAGAACATGTTTCAGTAATTCCAAATGTGAAGGAATGGGGCTCTGGGAATTGGAGTTTTTGGTGGATTTGTAAAAAATTGGACTGGACAAAAAATGTCTCTGGCAGTCAGGAGGATGACTTCTCGTGATGTCAGAGCATCCCTGAAGCCACGGTGATCAGAACAGTTTCTTATGTGGACAATAAATCCCAAAATATGTTCTAACCACTGACTGCACTGGAAAACAATTTAAATGTTGTTACGGCTGTGGCCATATTTAGTTTTCTTTTTTTTTATTCTGTGTTAAGTGTATTTTCTATCAGAGTGGGACTACTGCGCTTTTGTAGATCTTTGTGTGTCTGTTTCTGTTGATTACTTTCAGGTGTGGAGCTTGAAAAGGTTGTGGCTCCCATTGGACCAGAGCTGATGGAGGCAGCCTTTAAAAGCACTGTGTGGAACTCTAACCTGTAAGACGGGAGTTTTGATGCAACTTGTCCTCTGTGCAGCTTTAGTGTTCTTCTCCCCCTGATATGTAGTAGTCTGTTGTACCTTGCGTTCAGGCCCACTCTGTGTAGTCTCTTGTTTGGTGTGGTTATTTTTTAAGTGAAGCTGTAGTTGTGAACTGCCATTTTCTTTCACATTTTTCTCCAGTTCACTTTTTCTTTTTTTCCCCTTTTCTTTTGCAGGTAAAATTTCTGGGACTGGATAGGTGGGGTTGTGTTTGTTGTTATGGCCACGGTGCACTGTTTGCTTCAACTCTTGAAGTTATTGTTTGTATATAATTTTACTTGTAAGTAAATTAGTTACTTTTCACGTAGAGCAAGACTTTTAGTAATTTTAGTATCGATTGTTGGTGTTTGTCTGGATACAATCATTTTTTTATTTTGATTATTCTAAATCTCCCATAGACCAGAAAAGGGCATAACTACATACAATATTGTCTTAAGTCATTTCGTCCATTTCCAGTCATGAGGTGAAATCACATTGTTTTGCATTACAAAAACAAAAAACAATGTGATTTCACCTCATGACAAAACAAAAAACCAGAACCCATTAACCAATTTTCAGGTTAAAAAAAGTATTTTTATGAGCATTTATAGGAACAAACAAAAGTTTTTTTACATTAAGATAATTGATGGGAAACTACTTGGAGACTTGGCATACAGACATGCTCCTCCTAATTCTTTAGTGACAAGTAACAAGATCCTTCAATTATTTTTACTAGGCAGTTTACTTTTTAATTTTTTTCTCCATCAAAAATAGTGTTGTCCCCCAGCTAAATTGTGAACATGATTAAATCCTGCTATAAAAAAATACAAAACATAAAAACATCAAACCCATTGCAGATATCAATTATGACATTGCTCAGAAAATAAAGAAATAATTAAGATGATAGAAATGAAGCCATCTTCTTAATGGAGTCATTACTCACAATCATAACTAGATTTTTCTTTACAGTAATGCAAACATTGCACATTCATGCCACATTAGATTCATTCAATAATTAATATCCAATGTATTTAAAGTCAAGTGTTGTTTAATTTGTTGCCTAAAAGGAATGGGAAGAAGTGAATTTATATAATCCCACCCTGACTAGGTTATTTCTTTTATGTATGTTTATTTAATTAGTTGCCATAATTCCGGTGTGGGTACCGGATGTTCTCGGGGTCCTTCGGGGTCCTTCGACCAATGATGACGTCACACTATTTGATTGGCTGTAAGTTGCCACGACCAATGAGTTAACGTCGCTAAGTTTTTTTAAAAACTTTATTGACAATTGCGGTATCATACATTAACAATGACATTAACGTTAATAATGAACAATAACGATGTAATCAATATTGCCTCGAAGATCAGTCACCATTGCCAAATATAACATATTGACATAGAAAATAAAGAATAGAGGGGGAAAAAAGAAACAATGAACATAACACACAAATAAATAAAAACATAAGTAAAATAAAATAAAGGAACATAGAAAAAATCCAAGTAGTCTAATACTAGTTAAGTTGGGGTACTTGTGAAGTTTGTATTTCTGAACAAAACTAAGCAATTTCAAGCCATTCTTCTTTTTCATATAATGAAGTGATTGAAAGTAAAAACAGAGCTCTTTATTAAATGTTATAAAAGTGGTTTGGTCTTCAAAACTTGACCTCACCAAGATGGCGGTGCTCTCCTCCTATGAGGAACCACGTGATGTCTCCTCTAGTGATATAACTCATTGGAAGGACCCTGAAGGACCCCGAGAACATCCGGCAACCCGAGAACATCCGGTACCCACACCGTCCTTTTCAGATGAAGTGCAGACTATTTACCAAGTAACAAATGGAGTGCTTATTGATTATCCTCCGAAAACATTCTCACATAATTTCCGTAAACAATATTAAAAATGATGAATGCTAATACTGAGGATAAAAGGCAGATATTATCAAATGATTAGCAAAGAATAATTGCATGAGAATGAAAGTTTCTGCATCAGTTTGTATGTCGATTTCTGCAGTTCAATCGATAGCATCAGAATGTAAGCTCTGTTGAGGGTTTTTTAATTCTTTTTTTAAGCCTGAAAATTCATTTTAATTGAAGTTTTGTTTTCATTGAATGTAAATAAACTTTCATCATGCGTGTTTTATTTCCAGGCAAAAAGGCAGACAGAAGTATTTTTTTCTTGAAAGGTAAAACTGTAACAATATAACTTCTTGCTATTGTCTGCTTTTCACTCTCTTGAAATAGCCGCATAAGGTTTTTGAAATCCTCCTGTTGGCCAAATGTATAACATGAAACATCAGAAACACCTTTAACTTCAACAAACCAATAAACCGACGCAGATGGAACTTGGAGTCCTTCATCATTTCATGTCAGGTAAACTGGTTCTGGTTTAATGGTTTTCTTGGTGAACAACTATTAACAGCAATGACGTAGTTTCACTTTAGAGACAAGATCAGCAAGTTCTCCTTAAGACAGGGTTGGATAAGATAAGACTTTTTATGGACTAGACTTTATTCAAACCATTGACTGAGAACTGGACCAAGTGACATCACCCATAGAAAATTCTGACTTCCACTTACAACGACATATGGTCAATTTTTTTCTTTTTTCTTCGCCATTTAGATGCCGCCATGTCATGCCAGACGACGTCGGTAAGCAGTGATTGGGCCAAGTCGGTTTGAGTCATCGTTTCAATGGCAGCCAATCTCGTCAATCAGGAGTGAGCTCGGGTGAATCTGACAATCAACTCTCTCAAATGTACTTTTATTGAGGCACCTAATTGGCCAATAGTTTCTCTGGATTGTATTACATGGACGAAGACGTCCGTTTCAAATCAGTTGTGAAAGAAGAAAACTAATAATCAGAACCAAAAAAAAGCAATCAATTTCTGATTTGGAATCAATGAATTATATATATAGATGATGATGATGATGATGATGATGACTTTATTAATCCCACAATGGGGAAATTTCATATATCTGTGGCAGCAAAAAACGACATTCAGAAATAATCTATAATCTCAAAAAAGGACATAAAAAATGACATTTATATTAAATTATTAAGAATATTAAATAATTAAAAATTATAATTACAATTATTATTGAAATTATTATCGAAAATGAGATTCATAATAAATAAATAGATTTTAAATACTACTACTACTGATAATAATAATAATAATCACAATAATAAATCAAAGAAAGATAGATCAAAGAAAGGCTGCAAACCAATGCTGAGGTTCGAGGGTTAACTGCTCCATTTTGGATGGAGTCTAGTCCATAAAAAGTCTTATCTTATCCAACCCTGTCTTAAGGAGAACTTGCTGATCTTGTCATCTCCATATTGAGGCACCTAATTGGCCAATTTAAAACTTTAATAACTTTCAATACAGAAAAAATATCGTGAAAAAATGTAAGGATAAAAAAAAGGTAGCAGAGTAAGAATGGGTATTCTGACAATGGTCATTCTGTTTATTTCTCAATAAATGTCTATTGGATTTTGCCTTCTTGGAACCAGCAGCTATTTCCTGTTTGGAACTCGAGAGGGGAGGAGTCACTCAGTCCAGTTCTCGTATACTATCAATGGGACAAACTTTGTTTATGGGATTTTAGATGCACTTGAATTTGAGAGATTGGGATTGACTTTGTGAAAAAGCTTTGATACCACAAAAAACCCTGCAAACTTTAAAGAACACTAACGCAAATGCGTTTTTGTTTTTTTTGGTGTAACCGTTGTGCTATCTTAGATGACCCCACCTTTACATTGATGTGTTCTCCCTACCATGACAAAGGTGGATAAAGGTGGAAGGATTTCATGGAATCCATGGACACCAGTGAAGATCACTAATCATTAAAAAAAAAAGGTTCAGAGCACTGTCTTGTGGGTCTAGATGACCCAACTCCCAACGTTAAAGTGTCTAGGATAGCACAAGGGTTAAAGTAGATGTCCCACAGTATTCGTTCCTACTAGAACCCTGACTTGAGCTCTCTGGGCTTCATGCTCCATGGCTACCAGAGGCATCTATGTGAAAGTGTGCAGATGAATCCAGAGTACCTGTGAGATGTCGTCAATGTTGTTGAGGTTGATCTCTGTGAGCTCTGCGTCGTTGTTGAGGGCTCTCTGAAGGACGTCGTCCACCACGGTTGGGTTTCTACTCGTGTTCGGGTCACCAGGGGGGGTGGGCGAGGCTGACTCCACCACTGCAGGCTTGACAGGCGGGGGTTTGATGACCAGTGCTCTCCCCAACTCTGAATGCTTCATGGGTTCAGACTTAACTTGCTCCTCCTCCTCCTCCTCTTCCTCGTCATCTTCTGTTACAGGTTCCTCTTCCTCCTCAATATCCTCGTCTTCCTCCTCATCACAGCCTTCCTCTTCATCTTCATTTGATTCAATGCTTTTTTTCTGCTCTTTCTCATTCTTATCTTTTTCATCCTCTTCTTCACTGCTACCTTGAGTCACAAACTCTCTTTCCTGTCCTTCATCCTGTAATTTAATAGAATTATTAAATCGGAATGTTGCACTGTACTGAGGCGTACCTGTTATCAGAAGGAAGCCTTGAAGACAAATTATCTACTTTGAAGCTTGTCTTCAAACAGCTTCCCATCTGGCACAATCTTCAAACACCAAACAAACTCAGTTAAGCGTCTCCACTGACCAGTTTGGGGCTTCCTCCCTCGATCTCATCCTCCAACAGTCTCCGGGTTTCGTTTTCCCAGTATTTCATGAGTGCCTCCCTGCTGAAGGTGCCTGTTGGGGTTTTGTCGGTCTGGTCTCTCTGACGGAGTCCTATTGGCACGTTGGCGTCCGGGTCAATGTCCACCAGCTCCTTCTCCAACTCAGCCAGCTCTTCCGGGCTGAGGGAAGCCAAGAGCTCATCCTCATCCACGTCTTCATACTTACTCAACTCTCGACGATATCCAAAATAACTCATGCCCCAGTCCTGATAAGCACAGGCCAGATCCTTGAAAATGGAAAATCTTAATTAAGAGTAGATTCCACAACAAAGCGGAATCTTCTGAGAAACCGAAGAAAGGTTCAATCCACTGAGGGGTTCCTAAAAAAGTGCCCCTCAAAGGCTCTGGCTTCAGTTGAAGAGCTCCATGCCAAAGATGGGTTTTTGCTGATAAGAAATCACTCAAATCTGAATTCAATTTGTCTCAGCTGCTGAATTTATGGGAGACGGTCAGTGCGTGGGTCCTCTCCCCTCTAATCTCTGCAGCTGCTGTTTAAGCCTTAAGAGAGGGATCAGAGGGGAACGTACCAAAGTGTGGGCCCCATGATGCAGCGTCTTTTTTTGGGAGGCGCAGCCCTGAGAGGCAGAGCCACAAAAAGCCTGTGAGCTCAGAGGCCGTGTGGGTTGTCAACATAGCAGTCAGTCACCTCCACTCGAGTGGCTTTGTTCATGGCCAAAAAAGAGCAACTGGCCTGAACAGATATGTAGAACAAGACAAACACGGATCCTGTGTCACTAAAAAAATGGCAGAGGACGCCTCTGCAGGAACATCAGGGTGGTTTTCAAATGGCTTAACGTTAAAGATGCAAACATGAGTTGAATGCAATAAAATTACATGAATTTTTCCTCAATTTTTTTCCATCTACTTCAATTTCAGATACGCTCACAAAACTTTGTTTTTCTTGTCCCATCTAGTTTGAATTGGTCATTAAGGACAAAGCTAAAGTGCAGTGACTGTAGATGGATCTTTTCAAAATAAAAGTCCCCATGCAGTGTTTTACAAGCAATCTCTGCAGTCACATGCCTAATTGAATCACATGTTCAGTCATTAACCAGCAACCCAACTGACATGGCTATGTGCTGCTCAAAGGCTGGAGGATGAACTCTTTTCAGCTTTCTCACTACAATCAGCACATCTCAAACCTGCAGAAATAAAAGCATAAAAAGCTAAATTGTTTTCCTTTGAGCTGTACACTTAAAAAACAAAAACAAAAAATTCCTGCCTCTGAGTGTCCTCTTCAGCTCGAGAGGTCAATCTTCCAGACTATCATCTATGGTTATGGGGCAATTATTAAAAACAAAAGAACCTAGAGGGACATTTTAAACCAGAATTAAAATGAAAAGTCTTCTAATTTTAATTTTACTTTGCTAATTGTGACAAAGTCCTTTGAGTTCCTGAGTTTTGTTCTCTTTCCTTGCACCAATAAATGAGTGCATCAAGTTTTCTCCTTCCAGCAGATCTTTAGGTAAACTGGCCCAAAAAAAAGAAAAAGAAAAAAGAAGTTGCTGTGTAGACAAAGGGATGGCGTAAAGAAATCAATCAAAACAAAATGTTTAATGCTCACAAAATTAAAGGTGAAGAAATGGGAAATAAACATGTTACCATTCCTTACACATGACATTAGAAAAATACAACTTGAGTACAGTTTGCACATTTCCCCCTCATTGAACAGCATTTTAATATCAGATTATTTATGTATTATAATCTTTGACATTCGCCTCCAATTACTGAAAGTTAATACATTTTCGTCATCATATCAGTTATGTGCATAAAAAATAATTGATTTACATTATGTTGATTAGGAAAAGCTGTTGAGATTACATGTATGGATACAGTTTCTGATGCTGAAGTGATGTTAGATAAACATGTCTGCACATTTAGGTCCAAAAATGACACATGTAGCTTCTAAAAAATGATTTATTAAAAAAATAACAATTAATGCTTGCATAAATAAAGCCTTTTTGGTGCATCCATCAATTCTTTACATTTATAGTCTTTCCACACACTAAAAGTGCAGAAACTCGTGCTTTTATTCAAATAGCACAGAATGCATTAGTATAACCCGTAAGTAATGTAATTCATTGTAGCTGTTAGTGAGTGTTTTTCCTTTGGATTAGAATACGAATGGGTCCTGCTCTCTGTAGGTTATGTAGCTCGTCACCCTGGGAGGAAAGGGAGCAGCGGCCATGGCTTCTGGGTCATTCAGCGTCCTGATGCTCACTTGACTTCGGACCACCAGTCGACACAAGTGTTGAAGAGAGCGAGGGCTGCCTGAGGAGTGAGGGCAAACATTGCAAAATACCCCAAACTGAAAAATTATCAAATATATTTACATGGTTTTTTTTTGGTCTGAATGTGTGCTTCTGGTTTTACTGAGTGTGGTGGAAATCTCCTCCCACTCTGGCGTCCGCTCCAGAAGGCGTCTGAGGTTGAAGCAGATGCGGATTTGGCTGACATAGTCCAGAAGCATCTTCACAACGCTCCCCACCAGATGGGTCAGCCATGACACAGACACAAACTCACAAAACTGAAACAGAAGATCATTAATTAATAAAAGTCTCAGGCGATTCAACTAATTTCAGTTTTTTCCATGAAGGGCAAGGTTGTCTGCCTCCACAAAAGCAAAAAAAACATAGCGGAACTTCAATAAGAACAAATAGTTATTTTTTCCCCCCAGATCCATTCAATAAAACCACATTGTCTTAACTGCATAAAAACAGCTTATGAAAGTGACCAACAAATTTCCTCAAAGGATTGTCAATGTAATTCAAGCAAAAGGGGAGAAAGACTTGACTGTAGCAAATGTTAACTAGCTACAGGCATATGATGAATGATCTCTGAGTCTCCCATTGAATTCTGAACCATAAAAATGAAGCCTGAAGGTAGGGGAGCACGTTGACTTTCTGAAATTGGGAAGGGCAAAGTCAATTTTCAAGCTTTGTTATGTTTACTAAGGGGTCCGCCTACCTGCCAATCAAAAAAACACATCCCCGATTAATTAAGGCAGAAATTTTATCTTAAATCAAAATGAAAACAACAGATCCTCATGTGGTTATGAATAAATATTGAAGCAGAGTAAATTGACACCTAGCTTTAAAGTAAGTTTAAAGCTCTGCATGAAGAGGCATCCATTTACACTTTGCTTTGTGTGTAAATTTAGACTAAAAATGTGATTCTCTTCTGAAACCTGCCCCCTGTGGTTCTCTGAGGAACTGCAACATTTGGTACTTCCTGGAGTGCATCGAATTCAGGAACAGGAAGGTGTAACTTAAATGACCTTTCCACCAATGTTTGTGAAAATGGACACAATTTTCCATTCCAATGCAACATAACAAATCCAATGATCATTTTGTCAAAATATTATATACATAAGAGAAAATACTCAGGAAAAAAATTCCCTTATTAAATAATTTAAAAGAAACAGACTAAAAACTATATTTGGTCTCTATTAAAAAAATTAAAAATGTAAAATCAAAAATGATCTAAAACAATTACACTTTTTAAGTGTATGACTTCTAATTTGCAGACCCCTATTTTAATTTTTTTTAATCAATGTTCTATTTCGTGTTGGTTGTTCTGTTATAAGACTGTATTAAACTGTTTTATTCTTTGATTTCATTGAGGAAAATATCTTTACATATTTTTACTGTACTTTGATTATTGTATTGTTTTGTATTGTATTGTATTTGTCATAATAATTTTAAGAAACGTACCGAAATGACACTTGGTTGACTGTAAATGCAGTAGACTTGGTTATGGAGATCACTGCACTCACCATCCAGATCTTCACAACCCTTGTGACAACACTCAAAACACCTGGGGACAATAAAAAGAAAAACATGGTATTTAACAAGTTAAAAAGCTTTGAAAACTTGGGTTGCTGTACGTGCTTGTGAGCGTGATATCCGTGGTTGAGCAGCAGTCGCAGCATGGCTGGGTCTCTGATGCAGTACTGCAGGGCTGTGGGGAACACTGTGTTGCTTATCACTCTAAAATAACAGTTTATCTCAGCTCCGCGCGACAGCAGCAGCTGCACCAGCTCATACCTGGACAGGAGGATTTGAGATTATTAATCCTTCTGCATGTGAGGGAGTGAAAATAGGGCTAAAGACTGCGGCTCACCTCTCAGCACGTACAGCAACCAAAATGCACCGCAGAGGGTCCAGGTCGGTTTTTGCTCCAGCTGCCAGCAGCATCTCTGAACAGGTCACATCACCGTTGGAAACAGCAAAGAACAGAGGGGTCTTCCTGAGGTCCCCATAGTTTTCTGTAAGATTTGGGAGAAATGTGTGAAATAGCCCTGGTTTTTATGTTAAATCTAGATTTAAAAAATTATCTATCAATGATGTGGTATTTTACTGTCACCAGTAGAAAACTCAGTTTTTATTCCAAAAAAACTACCTTAAAACCCTTGTGCTATCTTAGATGACCCCACCCTTACATTGACGTGTTCTCCCTACCATGACAAAGGTGGATAAAGGTGGAAAGATTTCATGTAATCCATGGACACCAGTGAGGATCACAAATCATTGTAGAAAAAAGGTTCAGCGCACTGTCTAGTGGGTCTATATGACCCAACTCCCAACGTTAAAGTGCCTAGGATAGCACAAGGGTTACACATCACCAAGAATTAAAAATAAACTCTAATTTCAAAACAAGTCTTTATTGTGCATTTTTTTGCTTCTGCGACTTATACTCCAAGGAAACTCAACCATAAAACAATATAAACAAAAGCCATTTTTGATATATAATTTTGATTTATTCAAAGCCCTACCAGAGACGTGTGCATCCAGCAGGGCGTTGACATTATAACCTTTCTGAAGAAGCAGCTCCAGACATTCAGCCTGACCTCCGTCAGCTGCAGAGTGGACCGGGCTCTGGCCTGAAAGACGGATCGCTCTCTGAGTGGTGATGGGGATGAGAGTCCTCAGGGCTCTGAGGAGAGAAGGAGTGAGAGGAAAACAGGAAGAAGATGGATGACAGAGTTGGTGAAAAACACAAAACAGGACAGGGGGGCGATGCTCATTAGACTGCGGTTTGAGCGGCATTCTCATTTCAAGGCTGAGCTGAAACATACGGATCAAATAGAGGGCTCTTTGTGGAAACGGTTTCAGAGAAAACATTGCACGATGTGGAAATTGTCCATGTTTTTCCTCAAGCGCTTGCTCACTTTTGGAACCAGAAAAGGAAAGGAAAGAATTTTAATTTGTCTGGGGCCACTTTTGTTTCCTGGGAACTACATTAGTCTATTAAAATTAAGATGTTACGACCCGAGAATGCAACTTTATATAGTTCATCAGTGTGCTGCTGTGTGATCCTGTCAGAGAGCTTTAGCTCACAGTATGTGTCCTTCATATGCAGCTCTGTGGATGGGGAGCTGACAGGCGTAGCTTGCCACATTTGGGTTAGCTCCATGCAGCAAAAGCAGTTTGATGCAGTCCAGGTTTCCTGATCCAGATGCATCATAAAGAACGGTGTCCCCATTGCTGGCCTGGGCGTTTACATCACCGCCTAGAAGTAGATGGAAAATAATCACTGCTGGCACAGATTCACACACATAAGATGGGTGCATGCAACCCTTTTTGGTGTTTACCATGCTGTATGAGTATGTCTAAAGCTTCTGCTTTTCCATGCTCTGCCGCTATTCCAAGAGGTGTGACGCCATGACCGTCTCTCGCTGAAACGTTGGCTCCATGTCGAAGCAGCAGCATCAAAATACGAGGACAGCCCACCTGGTTTCAAAGCAATTCAAGTTGTTAACTTTTAGCCAAAAGAATTCTGTGATGCATACACATCCTTCACCGCTCTTTCACCTTTGCAGCTTCTTGGATGGCTCTCCACTTAGTGAGGCACACCTGCTCCACAAAGGCCCCACCCATAATGAGAGTGTAAACCATCTCATATGAGCGCTGCTTCACTGCTGCGATGCACATAAAATTAAAAAAACATGAGAAAAATTGCAACAAATAAGAGTTCAAATTCAGTTATGTACAGTTATTGCAGCATTTGCTAATAAAGGTAAACACCTAAACTTGTTTTAGTTTGTTTTTGCTTAATGAGTTCTTGAGAGAGAATATTTAGGTGGACAAATTTGCCTAAAAATAGCTGCTTGTGCGTGAAAATGCTTGAAACCAGCAGTGTCTGGTTAAAAAAGGCATTGAATCGATAAATGGCTATACCCTTCTTGTTTTTGTAAACCTTCAGCTTCTCACTTTATCATAAGACATAATCCACTATTGGTGCTATCAGCTGTTGTATTCATGCATAAATGTTCATTCATCTTCTAAACCCGTTTTGTCCCTTTCAGGGTCACAGGGCTGCCTGGACAGGTGACCAATTTACCTATGAAGAATTTTTTTTGACAGGAGGTGGGAGGAAGCCGAAGACTCCAGCATGGGGAGAACATGTAAACTCCACACAGAAATGTCTCCCATTGGTGCTCTGTTTCAGGTCCCCCAGCCATCGCTACTCTTTTTGGTTTATTTCTGCTCTTTGCTTCGCTTGATAGTCTGTCAGAATTTCACAAAAATGTACTCGTATGTGAACTGACACCTTTGTTTTTAGGTGAACTTGCATTTACTTGACATATCAGATCCCATTCCTACCCAAATAAATGGACAATTTAATGAAATAAACACTGGAATGGACCAAAAAGCTCACTGTGAAAGTGTACCCTGTACTGTAGGATTTTTGGTTGCATGTATTTAAAGGGACACGTTATTAAAAAAAAAAGTAGAGTTTTTGGTGTTTTTAACATGTTCTTGTGGCATCTTTCTCATGATGGAGGACATTTGTAAAGAAAGCCGCTCTGCAGAAACTATGTCCTAAAAAACAACTCAAGTTTTATTTATTTATTTTTTTTGTTTTTTGCTAAAAACACAAAGAAAACAGTGGGAACACTTCTTAAAATAGATCAAAAGATGATCAGAGTGGGGACCTAAAAAAATCCATTCTTTCAAAATTATTTTGAAAATGCTGTATCTGTGGTAAAGCCCAAATAAATTTGTCTATGCAGTGAATGACTCCATATATGTCCACCAGTGCTGAAGCTTAAGGGTGTATGTTTTTTGTAGTGTGGTGTGGACACAAAAACATATTTTTGGCACAAACGGAACCCCATATTCAGCTACCGAGAAGCAGAGGAGATTCATTTTTGCCATTGGTGTTGTGTGGCGAAGCTCCGTGCTGCAGCAGCATCTTTACATTTGCCACTCGGTCGGCCTCAGCTGCCAGTGTCAGAGCCGTGTCTCCATCCACCGTCTGCTCCTCTAGCGTGAAGTCAGCCGATGTCAGTACTGCATGCAGGAAACAAAGGTAAGAACCTCGCCTCCAACTTGATTCCACCAAAACTTTGGTTGGAAATCTCACCCTGCAGCACAACCTGCAGCATCTCTGGATGTGGCTGCACCGCTGCTGCATGCAGAGGCATCCAGCCCCTGCCATCTCTCTCCTGGAAGGTAGACTCGCAGCATGACAGTGCCTGCAGCGCATCAACATCACCTGTCGAGGTGCAGGCCACAAAGCAGCCCCAACAATTGTACAAATACATTTTAGTAACATTACAAAATATTTAACATAACCTCAACCATAAACACTAGGCAGCTTTACCTTCATCAATAGCTTCTATTATTTTCACAAAGGCTTCACTGTTCTGCTTTTTCCTACAAAAATGATAGAGATTATTAGAGAATGCTACATCTGAGCTGCTTCTTTAATTTACTTCATACCTGTTTTTATCTACTGAGCTTGGCAACTTGTAGGCATCTTGAATGCTCTCCCGGATGGCAAACTTGATTAGTTCTTCATTTATTGCTTCCCGCTCAACATCCTCCATCTTTATGGGGACAAAACATGAAATCAAGTAAATGACTTGTTGAAAAACACTGGTCTTTAAGTTTCATGCAACCCACTCTTCCTCAATCAGCTCATTCAAGCATTGAACTCACAGTTTGCGTCGATTTTGTGTCGGTATTTGTTGTGTTGAGATGACAACAAGCTTAGTCACATTTTGGGTAGCCGTGTCAAAGCCTCACCTTGTGATCCAAGAAACTGCCCTTCAGCTCCCTGCCGAACTGTCTGTGTGTTTTTGTTTTGCGGGGTCTTATGGCTGCCGGGGGCTATATTTATAAGTGGCCTCTTTTAGTTGACCTGACTCAGCTCAGTGTGTCGCTTTTCTCCTCTCCAGCAGCAGAGCTGTCTGCTTAACATCTTGTAGCAGTTGACTCAACCATGGCAACACTGTTCAATAGATTGATTCTTAGATTAATGCATGGTGCACAATGATTTCCATATCGATTTCATCATTTTTTTTTAGATTAATTGTCAGAAATGGTTACATAATAAACTTTTATACAAGAATGTACAAAGACAAGTAAATTGGGTTTAGTAAATTGTGTTGAATTAGGGGTCTGCTTGCTGGTGCAGTGGTTAGCACCCTCGTTCCATAGGTTCAAATCCCAGCTCGGAACCTTCTGTGTGGATCTTGCATCTTCTCCCTATGCGTGCTCCAGCTTCCTCTCGCAGTCCAAAAACATACTTCATAGGGTGAATGATCATTCTAAATTGCCCCTAGGTGTAATTGTGTGGCCCTGCAACAAACCGACAACTTATGCAAGTTGTACCCCGCCTTTGGATTGGATCCAGCAAACCAATGACCCCAAAAAAGGAATATAGCAGTTCGAGAAACTGGCTAGATGTTAAATTCACTTCCATCAAAAAAATTTTTGCACAATTATTGTTTCAATCTTTCCCATAGTTTGCATTCGAACGTCCAACACTACATGATTAAATGGACACTTTGTGCACCTGCAATCTTTACTACTTATTAAAACAAACTACTATAAAATGGGAATAATCTATACTTTCTCGAGGTTTCAAACAAAGCAACAAATTCAGTAAAAATACTGTGATCAGGAGTGAAATGGCTACACTACATTCAAATGCAAATGTTTTTTTAATTGCTCCTCAGCTGGCAGCCATCAGGAGGACGCCTGCCAGCTGCGTGGTGTCTCAAAAGAAGGAAGATCTGCACAGAACTGTTAAAAGGCATAAACGGGTCACACGGAACCGAGAAGAGGAGATGGGAGACTGAGTCTGGCAAGTTAAGAAGCAGCTGGAGGTATTGACTTACTGCCGGGACACCTCAGAGATGTCTTCAGAGAAACTACAGGCCCAGCTCGCTGAAAGGAGGACCCAGCTGTGCGATGCTCGGCTGAAGGAGCAAGGGTTAATAGAGAAAATTAACTTGTTGGAGGATGAGATAAAATTTCTGTTGTAACTCATCTGGAGAGCTCAGTGAAAGATTCTGGAGTTGTCGTTCCTGATGCTCTGTCAGAAGACACAGAGATGGAGTACCTGCAGAGGGTTGTATTCGAATACATGATGGAACAGGAAACCAAAACAGTGTCCAAAGTCTTGACCTCAATGATAAAGTTTCCTCCAGACCAAGCACAGAGGGTTCTGGAAAAAGAGGATTCAAGAACACTTCCATGGCAACGATTCTCAATCGATTTGCGTTATTTACGATCACATTGTGTGCTGCTACTGTGCTGAAGGGGAAGACAGTCATGGATTAGAAAAAGCTTTTCTCTCTGTATCTCATGGTGTGTGTGGGGGGGGGGGTGATAAAAAGGACTTGTTCAATGAACATAAAAAAAATCATGGAAAAGATTTCCACGAAATGTAACTTATGTCTTTCAACACGAGGCAACTGTGATGTTCCAACTTAATTTACTTTGTTTGGGTCAACCAACTTGACTTAAGTTTGTTCAACTCAATGTCTTCACTTCATTTAGACCAAGTTCTATAATGTTTGTTTAACTTCTGTTAGTTTTTGTGAGAAGAAAACTTAAAGTCAATTCTACTTTGATTCTCTTTTTTATTTTCACTCTGATTTGATTGGACTCACATGTGATAAAGTTTTGTCCAACACGCCTTGTCATTTCCATAGTAAAGACTTGGATGACCCCAGTAGTGTCTCGCACTACAGGACAGGAGTTCAACTATCAGGAAGTTTGACTTTAATGATAGAACCTATAACTTTCAGGGGTTTGGTCATCATCCTCTCCCTCCCCTCACTCATGGTGCCGACAGAAATAAACACAACAGGTTAAGTTAAAACAAAGTAAAACAGCTAGACAACAAAACACATGGACAGAAACTCACACATAACCCCAATCTGCCAAAAGGGAATGGTATCCCACAATTCTTTGTGCTGCCAGATCTTTCCAGTGTTGTTTGAACTTATTTCAGTGAAATTGGCTCAATATAAAAAAATGAACTGAAAACGACTTTCTAAGTCTTTGTAAAGTCATATTTATTTACTAAACACAGTTATGTACATCTTAGAAACTCATTTCATTTGAGTATGAGCCACATATAATGGTTAGGGAATTTGTACAAACAGCCAGTTTCATTTTTTTCAGTGTGTGTGTGAAAGAAATGGTGTGTGTGTGAAAACTTGTAAAAGCTTCAAGGGAGTTTCATTCATTCATGTTCTAAATCCGTTTTGTCCCTTTCGAGGTCACAGGGCTGCCGGAGCCTATCCCAGCCACTCGTGGGCGAAGGCAGTGGAGATCCTGGACAGGTCCCCAGTCTGGCGCAGGGCCACAGGTCACACACATGGACAATTTAGAGCACATGTGTCAAACTCAAGACCCATGGGCCAAATGTGGCCCACCATGTCATTTTATGAGGCCCGCAAGTTTTTGATTTCTTAAAATAAAAAATAAAGAATGGTGTGTACTTATTCATATCTAGGGGGAATTGGACTTGAAATATTAAGTCCTATACATTAGGACTTAAACACTGTCCATATAACCTAACCTGACAGAATCAAATGTAAAAGGATTTATGCTAGAGTAACAAGAAAACATGTGTTTTCTATGCAGCTGTAATTGTCACTTTAAAAAGTTATAATAAATCAATAAATAATGAGTTATTTAACATTAAGGAGTAGTTACATTTATTTTTCATTACATTTAGTTACATGTAAAAGTTATATCTGGCCCTTTGAGGACAGCCACTATGCTGATGTGGCCCTCGGTGAAAATAAGTTTGACACCCCTGCCTTAGAGTAATCAATTAACCTATGAAGCATGTTTTTGGATGGTGGGAGGAAGCCGGAGTCCCTGGAGAAAACTCACGCATGCACATGGAGAACATGCAAACTCCACACAGAAAGGTCGCCCATCGATGTTCTGTTTCAAGTCCCCCTGCCAGGAATTTCACAATCTTCCATAATCCACAGTTTAAAAATTCTGTTTCTTTATGTTTTATATTATAAAAAAAATTATTTAGGGTTTGTTTAAATGTCTACACTTTGCTTTCGACTGTTGTTTTTAGTTGATTGTATGTGTCTTAACTATTTGAGAATTTTGTGTTCATCCATCTTCTTGCTCGTCTGTCATTGGAGCAGTTGCAAATTATCATATAATAGAGATTTCAGTATTTTTGGGTGTTTGCTTGTCACTTTCCCCATCCTCTCATACTCAATCTGGTCACAGCAGATGGTCGCCTTTATCCAGTCTGGGTCTGCAGAAGGTTCCCATGATGTGCAACCAAATTTTCTGTTCCATAGTTTTAAGATTTGTTAAATAAAGCTTAGTTTTTCAAACCCTTTATTTATGTTATAAATATAAATTGTATTTATAATATAATGTGATTTCAGTGTACTGTAAAGTTTGTTTTCAGTTTAATTAATTATTACTAATTGTTTTATGTTGCCAGTGCTGGGGAGGATGCTGGTTGCACTGGTGGTGATGGGGGAGTTCTGCTCCTGTTGAAGTACTGTGAGTCCAAAAGAACCGATCCAAGAAGCAAACAGTTTATACACAACAGCCAAGCAAGTGGGCAGGCACCATCTATCCAACTTTTCCAGGGGAGAAATATTTGTCTTGTTCAAATTATTTTAATTGTGTCTATTTAATTTGGTTGTGTTGGATTGGCATGCATTTATTTTAATGATATTTATGAACTTTTTCCAATGATAGTTTTGTTTGTTGTCTTTGTTGATGGTTTGAGTTTCGCCCTTGTTTATTAAGTGGTCTAACCAGACACTGTATAAATGTTTTTCCTGGTTTGTGTTCTTGGGTCAGTTTATTTCAGTCAGTCAATCTGTTTATAGGGTAAAGTTTAGTTAATTTCCTTGTTGTTGTTTCTATTTAACGCTTTCAAGATCTCAATTATTATCATTTCTTTTTTTTCTCTTATATTAACCAAACCTTTTTTGTGCGGTAATTTTAAACGATTTCACACTGAATAAAGAGTGACTGACTTGTGTAATGCCCTCCTGTGGTTGCTTGATGAACTGCGCATGACTTCACTTTTAGTTCGTAGTGCGCTTCATTCTGGAAGTTGAAAAGTTGCTTCAAACTCCTCTCTTTTGCATCCTATAGAAGTGATGAAACTTAAAACTGAAAAATAAGAGGAAAATGTAAATTCTTAAAAAAAATTATTTAGCTGGATAATTAGTGTCAGTTTTGAAATATCATGCAAGCTGGCTGAAGTTGACTCATGAGTGGCTTGCTTGCATATTTTACAATTCATTAGTTCTTGAAACATGCAAGTCTTTGGTCCATAACATTTCCCACTCTCCTCTCTTCAATCCATTTATACATTAACAGTTCCTGGAATGTCAAAAAGAGAGCCAGTTATGAGTACACTCTAAATTTACCTGGCAGAAGCTTCCGGATCATTGGTGGAAAAAGATGCATTTCCTCAGTTATGACTGCCATTGATATTCAAGTAACATTAATTAGGAAAAAAGATTTTTGCGTGGGTTAACTCAATCGTGCGCACTGTTGGACTTCATCATCAAACCCAATAAATAGTTGAAATATTCTAAACAGAACAATTAAATCAGAGCTGACACCACGACAAAAAAAATCTAATTCCATGTTATTGTTTTTTTTTTTTGTTCTTTTTACAGACAATATTATGGGAAATAATATATTCTAAGCAAAAGATTCTCTCTAGAGAACAAGCACCCACTTCTCCTGATGACCAAATTGATATGTGGGAGTTCATGGAAAAGTCTCAGACAGCGTCAGCGTGTGACATAATGAGTCAGCTTGTAGGCGGCCTCTCCTCCACGTCAAAGACCCCACCAGTTTGTCTGAAGTGAAAACAGACTGCTGGCCGGTCCTCAAGTTTCACTACACGTTTGGATGTTACACTCATACTCACAAGCCCAGAGATGAGCTCCGTCTTTGAACTGAAAGCATTGATTTTCATGAAGCGGATTTGAGAGAGGCTCTTTCTCCATATGAGGAAGAAAGTAAGTATTGCTTTTGTGCTTTTTTGCAGTTTGTTGAAATTTCCTTGACTCTTTATTTTTTTTAAAAACTCACTCTTAATTTGCAATTTTCTGCAAACATTTTGGGAATTTATTAAGAGCAAAACAATTCTGTTTAATTTTTTATGTTGCAACGTGCAGTCTTTTTTAATCCAGTTAATGCAAACAAATACAGAGACATCCCCAAATAATATGATTTCAGTGCAGTTACATGTGAGACAAAACAGAGGAGCACCTATTGTGGAGGCTGCTTCCTTTTTAGAGCTGCATTTAGATGCATTTGGTTGCATTAAGAGGTAATTGCTCCATATGGAGCTGCTGGTGCACTTTCAGATGGAAAGCAACAATAAAAAGGCACGAGGTGGATGATTTGTTGGAAACAAAGGGAGGTCGAAAGCAGGATGTTTGGACTTCAAAAGAAAAGATGGTCGGTATTTCTTTGCTCACCCCCCCCCCCCCCCCCCCCAAGAAAAGGGCAAAATAATGTTTTGCACAGTCTTATGTGAAAATGAAATAATAATCTTCATTCATTTTGAACTGAACTTAGTTTTAAGTTTTCTACTTAAGCATCCACTTTCAGTTGCAAACGTCAGTGGGATTTTGCAGTTATTGTTGAGGTTTTTCTGGTTGGCTTCCTAACTGTTGCTTCTCTAAAGTGTAATAATTTTAATGTCTGATGAATGATAATTCCATTTGCTGCTCTTGTTTGCTTGTTTTCTCTACAGATCTTGCAAGCTACTTGGTTCCTCTTGAGTTTGTTATTGAGTTTGAAACTCTCCTGTGGAAAATTTGGAGCACCAATTACTGATGATGTGAACAAGCTGTCAGTTTTGGTGAGAATGCTCAGTTGTTTCAAGTTCATCACATGTATAGCAAAAAAATAGGTCCTCTTTGCTTATCCAATTGTGAGGCTCTGATGTAGTGTTAAAGGGAAACAAAATCATTTCCTGTTCTTTTACATTTCATTTTAGAAGCAGAATATTCCCTCTGATTATGAGATTCCGGTTAGTTACATTCCCAAAGAAGTGGTATGTACGGAGCATGTCACACAGTCAAATTGCAAATGAGGGACACTGGATTTTGAATAAAAGGGTCTCTGTTTTTTGTATTTAGGCCGGCACGTGCTGGGTGGTGTTAAATATCTACCCTTTGGAGCAAAGTCTTCGAAAGTTAAGCACCATGTTTGGTGCCATCTCCTCCAACAAGGACACCATAACAGTCTTTATTGCAATGCTCAAGAGTTTACGTTTCACCTTTGATCATGAGGAGCTGGTTAGTATTTTTGTTTTGTTCTAAAAAATAGACAAAAATATAAAATATCCTCTAATATTTTTGCAAGAATCCACAGTTGAAATCTTCATGTTGTGCTGTGAAAGTAGCTGTCCAAAACCCTGTAGAACAGTTTTAGGCAAAGGCATGCCACATTTAGACAATCCCTGGCTGTTTTTTTCCATACTAATTGCATAAGTGAGTTATTTCTAAATGGCTTATTGGTTGAATCCCTAGGAAACTGTGATGCAGGTCTTCCAGTGTCACTATCAGGAACAGAGTTTACAGTCAAGTCTTTACTTTGACCACATCAGAGATGTTTTACGTGCTGCAGCTCAAGGATCATCAGGCTTCTCATGTAAACCACCACCATGCCGTAATCATCAACAGGGTAACTATTATTTCAATGTGTTATATTTTTTGTAAACATGGAGGGAATTATAGAACATTGATTTATGGTCCGGGGCCCCAATTATGGTTGTTACATAAAGATCGAGCGAGCTCCCCTGACCACTATCATATTTCTAATGTGTAACGATCAGTTGCGCATTTCAGCTAGTTTTTTTTTCTTGCAGGTCAGGAAAAGAGTCGTGGACACAGCTGGCTCATGAGAAGTCCCCTGCTTTTGGTGCTCATCCCTTTCACAACCTGTGTAGTTCTCATAGTGTGGCAGGTGAGAGAGAAGAGCTTATTATAACCTTTAACCCTGACCTTGGAAAAATAATTTAACTATGAATAGATGACTATAAAAGAAAAAGATGTGCCATGGTTCTGTTGATATTGAAGGAAAAGCAATTTAACCGATACAAATACATCTTCACATCCCTTCCCCCACAAATGAATGGGCTTCAATAAACATGATGTCCCTTATAGTTAATGATGATTATTGTTTAAAAGTAGTAAAAGTTTGTAATTTCCAAAGAACCAAATAAACCTCAAAATTCAAATGTATGTCGAATATATGAAATCTTTATATATATATAATGGCATATATATATATATATATATATATATATATATATATATATATATATATATATATATATATATATATATATATATATATATATATATATATATATATATATATATATACTATGGCATATATATATATATATATATATATATATATATATATATATATATATATATATATAGTTATAGTTATAGTTATAGTTATAATTATTGAGCACCAGGATTGTTCCAGAAAATGAAGAAAAAGACATTTAGTAAACATTTTTGCCACTAAGAATAGTACCTATGGATTTCCTAAGGATGCAGAACTGATAAAGCTTTCCAAACGTTTCAAAATGTGGCTGCAGCATCGTGTCATTGCATGCACTTGTCTTAAAAAGTAAACAAAATAATGCACAAAATTAAACAGATAATTGGATATGATCTCAGGAAACATCACAACAAACATCACATGCTACTGTAATTACAAATATAAAATGAGTTTTTTAGTCAGTAAGAGGTAAGTTTTACATTTGTTTAGATAAATATTAAAGACCCACTCCTCTGAAAATTGTGTTTATGTTGTTTTTAATGTTTTCTTGTGGCATTTTTCTGATTCATGGAGATATATGGAAAATAATCTTAAAATTTGCTGCACGGTGGCGCAGTGGTTAGCGCTCTTGCCTCACAGCAAGAAGGCCTCCGGTTCAAGTCCCGGCTGGGGGACATGAAGCAGAACAACAATGGGGGACCGTTCTGTGTGGAGTTTGCATGTTCTCCCCGTGCATGCGTGGGTTCTCTCCGGGGTCTCCGGCTTCCTCCCACCGTCCAAAAACATGCTTCATTGGTTAATTGGCAACTCTAAATTGTCCCTAGGTGTGAGAGTGAATGGGTTCCCCCCCTGCCTTCGCCCACAAGTGGCCGGGATAGGCTCCAGCAGCCCCTTGACCCCGAAAGGGAAAAATGGTCAAGAAAATGAATGAATCTTAAAATTGCAATTCTGAGTATTTCTTTATTCAAATTGCTGTGAATTAGGAGCAGATGAAGAAAATGCTGCTGGAAAAAGCTCATAAGTGTGACATACAAGTTACTATGGCAAGCCACAAGCTCACTGAGAACACTTTTAAAATAGATCCAAAAGATGATCGGAGAGGAACTTCAACAAAAGTGAATAAATCTAGCCTCTAGCTAAGGTTGCCGTGCTTAAAACTGGAAAAATTAATACATAAATCATTTATGCCTTCTCAAAATTGTGACTTGTTGCTCCCGTACCTCGCCTACATTGATGAAGTATGGGGGAATATTTATAATCATTTCATTGCATCCATTTACATGTTACAACAATAAGCAGGCCTGATCATTTACAGCATAGGATAATTAGAGCATACTAATCAAGTTTATTACAGTCACAATCAATTAAAATACAGGATATTGTAAAATATCAAACTGTACTAATATGGTAAATGGTAAATTGCGTATACTTATACAAAGCTTTTCTATCTTACTCAAAGGCTTTACAGTCACAGTCTCATTCACCCATGCACACACACATTCACACACTGGTGGCGCCTACGCTGCCAAACACTGACGCCAATCTACCACCAGATCATATATCATATAAAGTATATAGCTAACATCCAGAAATTAGTTATATACCCATTATCTAAGAGGAAAAGGAACATTTTAGTTTAATAATGGTAAGAACCAACCATAGGAGATTTTGTGTGAATTTCAAATAACCTGAGGTCTAAAAAAAACTTTTTAAAGTTCTACTCTAAAGTTATAAGCATATACTATGGGCACAATACCTGAATATATGATAAATACTAGCATGTAAAGATCATTATGTTGACATTATTGATATCAACCAAAGACTATAAAAGAAAACATTAGTACTCATTTATATATGAATGTCATTGTTATTTAAATTGTATATTGATGAAGATGAGCATGTTCATGATTGTTAAAATCATTGTTAAAATAATTATTGTATTATTATCTTGAAAGTAAAGGTATATTTTTTTTAGGGGCTGGCTTAAAATAGCTAAGCTTCCACCTGCTCCTTTCAAACATGTTTTCCATTGTAACTTTTAGATTGCTATTTAATTATTATTATTATTATTATTATTATTATTATTATTATTATTATTATTATTATTACTATCATTATTATTATTATTATTATTATCATCATCATCATCATCTACGATTTTGGATTCCATTTAACCATTAAAGCATGAAGGAAATTAAAAATGCAAGAATCATGGCGGTTTTTGGTTTATTTTGGTTAGTTTATTTTCACTTGAAAAAGGATTTTTTAAATGATTTTTTTTTTTTTTTTTTACTACTCTTTAGAAATCCTTTTAACTCCAAAATATGCTTTTGTGGTTTTCTCGTTGTTGTGCAATAAGACATTATAAACACAAAAAAAAACATGCTTGGGTTAACTTTCCATCAGTTTCTGTGATTTGCATGTTTTGTAAGGCTTGCTGTGTCTCTAACAAAACCTCCAGTGGGACATAATTTAGTGAATACTTCCGGGAAGTCAAGTTAATTGCAGCACATGAATAATTTAAAAGTGAAATGAAAGTTCTATAATTTGTATATTTTTAAATGCTTTTGTCTATGTTGTTGTTGATTTTTTATATATATATATATATATATATATATATATACAGGTCAAGTGCAGGAGGAGATTACCAGCTGCCAACACTGCAAATGGCCAAATGGTAACTCCAGACATGATCCCAACTCTGTCTGTCTCTATTCCACTTGAAACACTCACCCACGCCGCTGACACTCAGCCAAACGGGGGAGGAGATCGCTGAACACGAAAGAGGATGGAACACGATTAAAGCAGGGGAAAAACAGACAGCAGGATAACAACTCACATTCCAGGTTGTTCTGTCGTTGGAAGAGCTCAGACGGATGGCTGAGGCTGGATGGGCACTACCCTGCTTTCACTCATCCATGCACCAGAGATAATGGATGTGAGAAAACTGAGCTGCTGCGAAGACCGGTGGTCAAAAGCAAATTCCCCTGACTCTTCAGAGGAAGCAAGAGCTTAATAGATGGCCATCTGCCAAAATATTCTGTGAAGCAAACATATTATTTTATCTTTGCAAGTGAATAGAGGAATTTGGCATATTTTGTTTTGTAGTTTGGTCATATATTATGAAACATTACCGGAGCCTGAATGTTTGCAGAGCCTTTTATTTATTTGACTGGAAGTGCTGATAATGCAAGGAGTCAACACACTGAATTACATCCTGCCTAGTTCTGACTTTGACTGAAATGCATAATTAGCTTGTGGGGGGAAAAAAAACATTAACCTTGCTGTCTGCCCCTATACCATTGAAAGGACTGGTGCAGCTTATCTGAGGCTTCTTTTTTGGACGTCATTTTGATCTGTGATCTGTCATAAAGCAGACCTATCAGTCCCAAACAACAAGTGTCCCACTTTGTGAATCAAAGATTTGACCAGATGGCAGATTGCCATCGCCAGAGGCTTTTTGAATCCAGCCATTGTAGTTCAAAGTTGTTGCCCAGTGATCTATTGATGCTCCCCAGCCCCAGTGAGTGTGTTAGAGTTTGTAATGCCTCATTCCCAGAGTCAATCACGTTCAGTCATGAGAACATGACTCCCTGATTGTGTGCGCCCTTGTACTGTATGTGTCAGAGCCATGGAGCAACAGATAGGGTTGTCACAACGAGGGAAAGTAAGGGAGACTGGGACAGAGACATGGATGGACGGATGAACTCAGTAAGAAGCATAAGGGGCGTTTGTTCTCGTCACAATGGAGGAGGCCGTAGGCAGGAGGAAATGCCAGTTACAAACACGACCGATCTCAACAGATGTCAATGAATCAGCGGGCTAAGAATTTCTCCAGACCGCAGGCTATGAGCCTTCTCTACAGTGTGGTCAGGATTTCACTAATAATTTTTCATATTCTGATTATTTATTTCCAAAATACTTGTATTAAAAGGTTTACCATGTCAGAAAATGTGCTGAAACTCTATTACAAAATGCTGTCCTGTGAATGTAGAGTTTGAATGACAGATTTCAGATTTCTATTATTGAAGCATCTAAGTTATTTTGTCCCAGAAGGAAACGTTTACAGTTAATATACTGACATGTATTGTTAATGACTAGCATATTTACAACATGAATGTACAGAGCCTAAAAAAATACACAATGATAACATAATAAGTTTCAATTGATTTCTGCACTTAAATCTTTTAAGAATACTGGTCTCCTTCTTGTAAACAATGTTTGATAAAATGAATTTCTTTGGCTGAAAATTTTGTTTTGTTATTATTTGTTTTGTCAGAGTTTCGTTTACTCTTTGTCAGCATTGTAAACTTTGTTTTAAGAAACATAAGAGATAAATTCCTGCCATCATGTCAATAAACACCTAAATCATTTAAAAGGGTCTCTTTGTTTTGCTCAGTAAGAAACTGGTCACTGTTATTTATTTTAACTATTTTTAACTCTACATTTGATTAAAAACATGAATTACAACTGGCAAAAACTGTGGTGGTTGAATTTGTTATAATTACATGTTTATTGTGCTTGGGAAAAAAGACATCATTTCAGAAAAAACACAAACTTTGGCAGTATGGAACTTACTAACATTTGTCAAGTAAAACTGAACTCATTGTATGATTCAATTAATATTTAATGATCTATTTAAACTGTATTTTTTGCTTTAAAAAAAGTTTAGAAAACGAGGCTTTTATTTTCTATATGAATATCCGCCGGATATGAACAGACTTTTGTTTTGGAAAGCCGCTGATCAGCGGCCGCCATTATTATTCCTGGCTTGACGTCCGAAATAAGACGGTTTAAATAGTTTTCAACGTTGTAATTTAGGGTAAACTGTTTTATTTGTTGTGTGTTTGTGTCCGTCGATACATTTTCTTCTTGCGTTAGCCACGCAAATTAGCAGAGCATGGACAGACGGTCCAGTAGAAAAGGTAAGTTGCTAAGCTAACATCGGAAAGCTAACTCAGTGGCTAAAACGGTAGTAAGAAAATAAGACGCAGTTCTGGCCATCTGCTGCAAAAAGTACACTCGTTGCTTCTAATTACCAGCCACCATCAACTTTAATCGATCTTTACTCATATTTTATTATTTTTAATAGTCAATTCGATTTATAATGATGAGATATATTTAAAACTAAACAATCCGTCTTTTTTCTGAGGGTCCCGCATTTGTATTTTGCGTATTTAACATTCTTCCTCCTAACCTAGGCAAACTAATAGTCCATTTGTCATAGCGTTGGCTGAAGTTTTAAATGCATCCCTCAAAGAAGATTGGCGCTCAATTCCTCCATCATCATGGCACATGCAGCACATCTGCATCCTGCAAAGCACACAGACGACTCCGCAGCGCCCCCTGCCAAAGACTCGATTTTGTTGACAAAATCTTATAAAAGACGAAAAAAAAATAGTGAGGCCTTTTATTTCATTTCGTTCTTAAAACTAACTCGCTTATAGATAATATCCCAGTTAATCAAGTATTATTCCACTCTACTTAAAAATGCTGCAAATGTTATTTATGTTATTTGCACATCATATGCGTTTTGAGTAGTTAATCTAATATATATTTAGTCCAAGAATGGGATTTGTATTATTTAAACTTAAATAACATAGTTAGATTTTGCCCCAAATTTCAGATATTTTTCCACTAAACTATCCATACATCTGTTTTGTTTTTTACATCCGCGAGTGTACCATAAATAAAAAAGGACAAATAGTTAAAGTATGTTGTAGTTACTACCTGACTGACAGACTTCAGGCTTCTTGAAAGCCTGTCATCATTTTAAGTTCCTACATAAGACTGCAGTAGCATGAAGTTTTTTCATTGATTTTTAAGGGACAGTTCAAGTTTTTGGGGTATTTTTGACATTTTGAGACAAGACATTATAACACATTAGACAGTTTGAGTTCTGAGTCTCCAAGTAACTTCGTAAACTTGATTCCAAGTAAACTCGATTGCTTAAGTGTCCATTTTTGGCTGTGGTGCAGAGGTAGAGCTGTCGACCTCTGACAGAAAGATTGCAGGTTCGGTTTCCCCTTTGCCCACCCATGTGTCCAAATGTCCTTGTCCAAAATACTGGTTAAAGTTTGGCGCCAGTGCTCAGTAGTGGAAATAGGACTGTGACTGTAAAGCGCTTTGGGCCTTCTAAGAAAGCACTCTATAAATATATGCCACTTACCATTTTTACCATTAAAGTGCATGTCAGATCTGGTTATTGTATCCCTCAGTTATCAGATTTTTGTGGTCATTCAAGCTGTCTCACCAAAGTGAAAAAGTGTGCTCTTTTTTTCTTCTTCATGTTTTAAGTGACTATTTCCAAACTATTTTCCAGGTGCTAGGAGCTCCCTTCCACTGGCCTCCCTCCGTCTGATGGCTTCTCCTCTTCAACTTACATATTCCTACATGTGGCAGGTCATACGACAGAAAAATGTGAAGCATTATGGGAAAGTGGAAGAGTTTGTGACTATGGTGACTCAAACTGTTCCTGAGCTGCTGAGTTTCAAGCAGACTGCCCAGCTAATTTTGGGGTTGAGAGCCAGGGTGAGTTGTTTTCACTCCGTTTTTGTTTCAAAAATGACAAATCTATTGGAATAAAATGGGCATAATTTCGATTATTTCATATTTATTTAAACGCTCTAGATGCCTTTTTTTAAGCATTTGTTCTACTACTTTCCTTGCAGTGAGCTAAATAATTACACACTTGAAGCTAAGCATTTTGCTAAGCTTACATGTTTCTGTGATCAATTTTGTCCTTTTGTATTATAGGTTATCTTGGAGCTTCTTCACAAGGAAGGCCCACCAGATCTGAAGGCTATCCAGATGCTCATCAACAAGTTGAAGGTCACCACCACATCTTCTGGGGTGCGTACTGGAGCATGTTGTTTTGTGTATTGATTCTATGATATGTTAGTGATTTGTTTATGTTCTCTTGGGCACCATTTTCTTTATTCATGGTTTGTTTTGTTCTGATATGTTCAAATTATAAATCAGTAGAGTTTATTTTTCCCATCTCTGCAAACACAATGTTTTGTTCCCTTTGTTACAGAAGGATAATGAAGTGGACAAATCACAAACAAACTTCATGGTGCTGGTGCAGAATCTGCTCAAAAACCCCAATGAAAGGAAGCGCTTCTTCAAGGTACCCGCAACTCTTGAGTGTTTATTTAAACATTATATAACACAAAATCAGTTCAGACCTGCTTGGAGTTAAGTTTTCGATTAAAACTGGATATTTGTTTTCTTAATTTCCTAAGTGGAATGTCCTTAATTCCTGAAGTGGATCATTTTTGAAACGGTAAAAGACTTAAAAAAGTGCATGTTTGAACGACAAAGGGCAAGAATGAATGAGCTTTTCATTTTCACAACAAATGAAAGAAAAAATACAAAAGAAGCTCGAGCGTGTTCTAATGTATTCTGTGTTCACAGAATAATAAAAGTGAAGATGAAATTCAGTCATTTGTATATACATTAAAAAAAATGCAAAACAGCAAATACATATTTACCCTCTTTTTGCTTGACATTCTAAAACAAAATGTTGAAGACACAATTTCTATCCATGTTCATATTAATTTCCACATACATGAAATTCAGAGTGACAATTAGGGAAAAAAAAGAGTAAAATAGAAACAGACTTTATTCATAGAAGAACAACAAAATAGATCTTAAGGTCAAAGGAGTAATGAATACAAAGACGATGAACGACATATTTTTGTACACAGGAAGTCTTCCCTCTTCATTATGGCACAAAGTTTGATACAGCACTGCAGGCTTTGATCGCTGGACTGGTTTGCAAGTTGGAGCAACTTCTACCTGTTCCCAATCTGTCCCAGGTATGTCATGCAGCTCAACATTCAGCTCCTGCTTTTTGGGAGTGTGGATTCCAGGGTTATTGAACACTGGGTGCATAGAGTTTCTTTGGAATACTTTTCCGATTTCTTTCTTTGTGTGTTGATCATTTTTGCATGGCTATTACCAGGGTTCTTGTAAAAACTAATCACTCTCTAGTTTATAGATTTGCAATGAATATCTTAAAAGCTTTAAAAATGTATTACTTAATATTGAAGTACAGTGGTCCCTCATTCATCACACACTTCACAGTTTTCTCAGACAGACTTTCAACAATCTTCCTCTCTTGTTTAACCTCTCCAAGTTTAAACCTTCATAGAAAAATAAATCAGATATAATGGAATGAAAACCAAGATCTGTTTGTAATACAGAATTAAGTAAATTTGGCAAACTGGCTGCATTCTGTAAAGGAGACACGGTACAAAGGAGACTGAAATTTTCTACAACCAATCAGGACGCAGAACATACTGCACTGTAAAAAAAAAGAAACATGCTAAATGCACTAAAAGGAATCGCGAAGCTCCAAGGGCGGCAGTGGCTCGGGTGGTTTTGCAGGTCGGCCAATGATCCAAGGGTCAATCCCCTGTCGTTGGCCCCAGTGGTGTGGGAATGCGGTGGTGGTCAGACAGGTCGTAGGCGCGTACTGGCAGCCACGCAGCTGTGGCTGCATCAGTAGCTTACCATCACCAACTAAAAACGAGGAGTGAATGAATAATGGATACGCATTGTGAGCATCTGGAAAAGCGCAGAAAACCCATCATTAATACTATTAGGGCTGCATAACTGTTACAGCGAGGGACCGCTGTGTATCACAAAGTAGTTCATGGTTTGTGACATTTTAAATAGAAAAGTAAATTTTGTTTGTACTACCTACTATAAGTTTCTGTGGAGTATAAGTCGCACCAGCCCAAAAATGCATTATAAAGTTAAAAAAAAACACACAGATAAGTCGCACTGGACTATAAGTCGCATTTTGACAGGAAATTTATTTGACAAAATATCTACTGTTTATCTAGTTTATCTCTAGTAATTCTTTCTCATACTTATTTATTTATTCCTTTCATGAAGCATCATTGGCCAACTAATACTCTGTTTTCATCCTGTATTTGTAGAAACAGTTGTCATTTTTATTGCATTTCTGAATCTATGAAGTTATTGGAAAATAGAATATTATGTTGTTAGCCTTCAAGATCTTACTGTAAAAAAAAGTTTGCTGATTCTGAGTCACTTAACATACTCTTAACACTTAACATACCTCATACATCAAATTGACCTAGGACATCATCTCTGTTCCTCACAAATGAACATAACAGGAGGGTTAACAATGTATTTATTTCAATTTATTTCTAATATAAGTCGCACCCCTTGCCAAACTATGAAAAGAAGGGCGACTTATAGTCTGGAAAATACGGTATTTTTTTTTTCTACCTGGTTGACACCAGTAGGGGGAGTGGAGACTCACTGCACTAGAGGGCTGCATTGGGATTGGGTCCCGCCGGGTCCCGCGGGACCCAACGCAAATCTCGCGGGATTGGGCGGTTTGAATTGTACTGCGGGCGGGAGCGGGCGGCAAAAAAAAAAAACTCTGCGGGATCAGTTTTGCCATGAATATCTCATGAATATATAAAAGTGGACTACGTTAGGCTGTGCGGCTGTTGGAGTCTTATGTACTGAAGCTCCGTGAAGGCACCAGGTAGAGACGCCTAATGGCCACTGTCATCTAACCTGTTGTTGGGGGTGTGCAGTGCCCCGCCCCGCCTCTTAGAAATTGTGTTCTTTAAAGCCTGATACCGCGGTCGCGTATGGGCGGAGCTATCAGCTAAAGTTCTGGTCTGATCGCTGCATGGAGCGATGTGTGCATCAATGCATGGTAGACACGAAGAATGTGGAGAGATCAGGTTTATTATTTTAAAGAGTTCTGCTTGATAATCATGTTTCCATGTTTGAGTTCATAGAATCATCCCAGAGAAAGTCTCTGCTTCAACTCCCGCAGTGAAAGCTGCGTCTCAATCTGACGCCGTGTTTCCATCTCTCTGACAGAGTTTGAAGCCAAAGCCCCTCCCCCGCCTCTTTACCTGCTTTTCCTCTCTACCTGTTCACCCGTTCACATCCTCTGCAGCTTAGAGTTATTTTCCCCGCGCTCCCAGTGTGTTCTACACAGAGAGCACAAAATACGGTCATAGCAGGTTAACACGTTAGTTGGAACGCTCTAGCGCAACAGAAGGATGAAAGAGCTGTCAATCTATCTGGCAACACTTCGCGGGATAAGGAAGAAGCAGAGGTTTCCTGACAGGGACATGATGTCAGTTGATGAAGCAGAAAAGAACCTCAAACGAGGTTCATCGTGTTCAGATCTGCGTGCCAATGCCCCACTGAGGCGCAAAACAGCAAAAACGGGAAAAGGCTGAAGCTAAAAAAAAAAAAAAAAGTATTTTTCCGTCAGGAAAAAATTAATTCATAGATTTTCAGCTCTGTTGAACCATTACAATGTTTTTCTTCCTGCAAATGACTTTGACCTGCATCTATCCCAGCTGGTTCAGCGCGCTTCAGGCCGTCTGTCTGCGCGCGGACACACGCACACTTTTTTTTACCGAACAGGATTTGTGAAAATATATTTAATGATTATGTTGCACATTACACAAAAGAGGAATGCATGAAAAGATGAGACTGGAGGAGGGACATGAATCTCTTTAATAATATCAATACAAATACGTGTTTTTTTCTGCGGGACGGGAGACGATACAAAATCAATGCCTCTCTATTACTGTGCGGGACTAAATTCTATGAGTTTTGCGGGTGCGGGCGGGAGTGGACATACATATTGCGGGTGCGGGCGGGAGTGTAACGCATACGTTGCGGGAGCGGGCGGGATTGGTCAGAAATTTGGCGGGTGCGGGCGGGAGCGGGATGAAGAAAATAGTCCCGCGCAGGGCTCTACACTGCACCTTCTGCCTTATGTCTGTAAAAAGGTTGGATAAAATTCTGATCCAAGTCGTCTTAAAAGCGTCTCACATCTTGTAGAAATCTCTGAGATGATCAAATAAAACCATATGTGTTGGTCAGGGATTCACATCAGCAGAGACAAAGGTCTTCACTGTGAATTAAACTACAACTCATTTGTGCTTTAGCTTGGTTCTCTGATCTCAACGGAGCCCAGCGTCTTGGATGCTTGCGGGGCCTTTATTCCTGACCAAGGAGATTTGAAGACTCTTCTGCTGCACCAGCAGGCCAAAGGTCTCCTGGGCGTTAAAGGTTTGTTTCTCGTTATTTAAGATTACTTTTGTTATGAAAATGAGTATGTAGCTTGTGTGTAAATGGTTAAAGACCCACTCCTATCATCTTTTGATCTATTGTAAAAGAGTTCCCAGTGGTCTAATTATGATGATTCAGTTTTTACCCTAAATATAAAAAAACTGCATTGTTTTCCAGGACATAGTTTCTGCAGAGCGGCAGGAATTCACTAGAAGTTTGCCTCTGAGTTGTGGGCAGAACTGTTGGTGCGGAGTAACCCCGCCCCCCTTCCCGTTGCTGAGGGCTCTCTGTTTATGAGCTCTCTCACTAGCTTATTTATATATATATGGTGAGCGATATCAGAGCTATCCAGCCATACAGTTTAGATCCAGATACCAGCTCAGATGAGGAAAATGAAGATGTACATGGATCTATTTGTCTGCTAGTGAATGCATCATATTGGAGCAGAGCAGGGAGTTTGTGGCCCACTCAGTGTATTTTCTACCTCAGAAATAAGCTCTTTATCAACATCATTTTTTCTACTGCTTCTGATTCACTACGATTTGAATAAAGAAATACTCAGAAATGCCGTTTTAAGCCATATTTTCTTTATATATGTCCTCCATTATCCCCAAAAAATATCCCAAGAACATGTTAAAACCACCAGAAGCACCATCTTCATCAGAGTGGGTCTTTAAATGTTGACTGTGTGCCGATGAACACGAGGAATCTCTTTTCTGTGTGCAGCGACCGTCTCAACCTCAGTGGGCGACTGCGTACTTTCATCCCTTGCCTTCCTTCCCAAACCGGTGGAACCACCAACACCACCCCCACCATCGCCAAAGCAACCAGAGGCCACCCATGACGAAAGGAGCAATATTTCCCTGAGTGACCATGACGATGCGGGATGTGTCTCTGATAACTCTGACATTCAAGAAATTTTCCCTGAGTCACCTCTGCAAAGAGAGCCGGCAAGCCACCCTACGGCTAACAACAAGCAGACAAAGGAAGCAGATCCCGCTGTTTCTGCTCCACAGGAGTCTCCCACCGCTCCTCAGAGCAGCGGGAACGATGGAACACCAGCACCTCCAGAAAAACCGGAACTACAGCGGCTGCCTTTGAAATCAATCCCATTCAGGGTGGTACAGGTGCCGGTCAAACCTGCCGCTGCGACACTGAACGCCAGCAGCGCAGGATCAAAGGAAGGGCCAAAGCCTCAGACTCAGAGGGTGACGTTACATCAGTGGGTGTCGCAGATTGCCTCGAACTCCATGTCCCTTCCTGCTTTACCTCCTCTTCCTCCCGGCAGATTTAGCGACTGCGATGACATGCGGCCTAGCATACGACGAAAAAAGCAATTCAGGCATTTGACCGACCGATACAGCTGCAGTGTGTGCGATAAGAGCTTCCCCTATCAGTCCAAGCTGCTGGATCACGAGCGCATTCACACTGGCGAGAAGCCCTACCTGTGCACGGCGTGCAACAAAAGTTTCCGAACGCAGGGGTTCCTAAACAACCACCTGAAGACCCACAGCACAGAACGTCCTTTCGCCTGCGGTCAGTGCGGCAAGTGTTTCACCAAACTGCAAAGTCTGACCAAGCACATACTGGCCCACAGCGGCCAGAAGCCCTTCTACTGCAACATCTGCAACAAGGGCTTCACCCAGTCCACCTACTTCAAGAGGCACATGGAGTGTCACACCAGCCAGATGACTTTCCCCTGCAAGCACTGCAACAAAATCTTCCCAACAGCCTTTAAGCTGTCCAACCACGAGCGCTGGCACACCAGAGACCGCCCCCACATGTGTGAACGCTGTGGGAAGAGGTTCCTCGTTCCCAGCCTGTTGAAGAGACACATGGGCTACCACATAGGCGATCGGCAGTACCTATGCTCCCAGTGTGGGAAGACCTTTGTGTACCTGTCGGACCTGAAGAGACACCAGCAAGACCACATCCCCAAAGCCAAGATCCCGTGTCCGATCTGCCAAAAGAAATTCTCCAGCAAGTACTGCCTGAGGGTTCATCTGAGGATCCACACCAGGGAGAGGCCCTACCGGTGCACCATATGTGACAAGACATTCACTCAGGTCGGCAACCTGAAAGTGCACATCAGGTTGCACACCAACGAGCGACCCTTCAGCTGCGACGTGTGCGGAAAGACCTACAAGCTGGCGTCTCACCTGAACGTCCACAAACGGACTCACACGTGCAAAAAGCCCTGGACGTGCGAGACGTGCGGGAAGGGATTCTCCGTCCCCGGCCTCCTGAAGAAGCACGAGCAGCTGCACATCGACGAAGCAAACCCCGACTTTGCCGGTAAGCGAAGGCACCGAGGCAAACACAAGAAGCACTCCCTCAAGAGAAAGTATGACGAGGAAGAGGAGGGCAGCGATGACTATTAAACAAAAAGGAATTTATTTGTGCTCATAAATGCTGATCACTGTTAGAAAAAAAAGGGTCCTGTGTTGATCATGTGACTATTAAAGCGACATTTTTTGGATGATATACAATCCCTTGTTCATTATGAGTAATCATAATTGACCAAAGTATTGTTTTTTAGTCACTTCATGAGCATAGAAATCATGCATTTTAATGTAAAACCATTTCCCCAAATGAAAAAGTATTTCTCTTTTTATTCTACTTCATGGTGTGACAAAAAATAAAAAGGGGAAAACAGTAATCGTCAGTCACTGATTCTGTAAATCTTCCACCTTAAAAAAATTAGAGGTCTGTAATGTTTATCATAGATACAGGAAGAGAATTTTTGCTTTATTGTCTACACCGTTGTACAAAAAAATATTTAAAAATCACTTTTTTAGATTATTTCTCTCACAGTTGAAGATGATGAACATTAGTCACCAAACTCATCCCTTTAATTTGCTAAATTAGTGACTTAACTGCTTTTTTGCCTCACTGTATGTTGTACATTGTGATTTGGGGCTAAATAAAGCCACCCAGGATTTTTACTTAAACATATTTACATTTGTGTGATTGTAGTTATCTTTGTATTTTTACTAAGTCTAAAAAATATCAGCATCATGTTTATGTAAAAATACACTTTTTATATGATAAAAATGTAAATATTTCAAAGCATGTGACTGTAGGAAACTTCTTGATATTTGATAAAAAAAACTGTAGCACATAGTGCAATTTTCTTTGATTTGCTTTACTTTTTTGTCATTTTCAACTTTTTTTTGTTTTGTTGCAACAATTTACTGTATATATTTCACCTTTTTTGTTGTTAACTTCACTTTATCTTCATGTTGAAGTGAAAACCTGCAATATTAAAGTCTAGAAATATGAGGTAAACCACCAAGTGAGAACAACCGTGTATGTAACCCACCAAGAAATGTTTGCAGCTTTTACAGAAAAATAAAAAGTTTTGTCAAAAACAAATAACTTCTGGTTTTGGGGGGGTTTGGACAAATAAAAGTTTAAATACAGAACTTTGTTTTGAGCCAGATTTAGTGACATTTCATTATTTCTATCAGTTGTTTTTATTACATTTTGCTGTAGTGAAGATGAAAAGTAGAGGCCTAACCTTTAACCTTATGGGATTCAGAGTGAACATCTGCTACAGGGAAACCTGTTTCCTTACTGTACTTATGACAATAAAGTCCTTTGAATCTCTCATGACTCAACAGGACAGGAGTGTTAAACTGTAGAAGGTAGTGTTGAATCCAGAAAAGCGAGTAGGGGTGTAACGATTGATTTTAACGATTTGATTCATATCATAATTTGTGGTAGACGACACGATTCATAGTTCATTTTGAATGATCCGATTCACTGACCTAAAATCAATCCAAGACATCTTTAGCCAAAACGTCACTTCATCAGCTAACTAATACACCTAAGATGATTTACAGACAATTTCATGAGTCAAAATCTTAGTCATATTAGACTACATTTCCCAGAAACCCTCATTTTGATATAATAAATTTCGACTTTGTTGATCAAATTCAACAACCAGAGTTTTTACCTCCACCCTCTTGTCCTCGGCTGTGCTTGTGACATTAAGGCTACTTTAAACCAAAACATCCTACTTTAAACATTAAAAATGTTGTTTTTGTAGTCGGTTTTCTCAAAGCTGGACTGGAGGACTTGCGGGGAATTGTCATGTTTTTGCATCTAGAGAGCGCCAATCTGGAAATGATGTGTCCGTCTGGTTTGTCCTAACAAACTGTTTAAAGTGGTTTTCAAAAAAAATAAATAAAGTAAAATGAGTCAGCAAATGGATTAGGCCCTGCTCACTATCTGTAGCTCAGTGGATACAAAAGTTAAATTGACTAAATTGATTTTTCTTTGATCCCTGAATGTATCCTGTTGTGAAGCCCCCATTCTAGTTTGTTTTTCTTTTTTCTGTACTTGCAAGGATGAGTCCAATCTCAACACGTTACTGTTATATTAATTCCCTGTAATTCTATATCTTTAGGCAATAAAGTAAAAAAAAAAAAAAGTAGGATCTCCAGAGGAAGTTTGACTGTGATCGTGATCATGCAGGTTCAGTCATTTAACTCCTCTGAACTGCAGATCATCACCACAGCTTACACTTTCATTGTTCTGTACTCGTCATGTACCATTTGTTATTAATAATCAAAATATTAGAGGGATGGGTTCTTTCAAAGCAAGATGAGGGTATATTTGAAATAACGCCTTTATTATCAGACATATGTCTCTACTTTTTAAAACTCTGCATTAATGTTTTAGCCCAGTCTCTGGAGATAATAATTGATCCATGAAGTGAGATAAAACTTCCAGTGATTGATCAAATTCAGGAAATAATAGGACTGAAGGTACTTTGCAGGGTGAGGTTGCTTTTCCTTTCTGCATGTCAGACAGCTGCAGTTTCCATAAATATACGACTTCCTGCTTTTATCACAAACCCTGAAAGCATTTTCTTCGATTTGATGCTTTATTTAATTTGTGTACTTTGTAAACAAAATATGTACTGATTGGTTGCTTCTACTCGCCATGTCGTCATTTGTTACATGACAAACTAAAACCTTTTTTTCCCTTTTTTGACAAAGTTACTGCTAATTAGTGTTGTGGAGCCAAAATTAATTAGTAAAAGTTCTTTGTGGCCAGACACTTCATATCTAAACTGAAATATTTGTCATTAGTCAAATATCTCCCCTTAGCCAAAAGTAGTACACCTTAAGTATACTGGAATATTTGTTAAAATTATATATTGCATTTGGAGTCATTGTATGTCATAAAGATGAGCTGCAATTAAGTTCCTAAACCCTTTTCTCTCTATTTACTGTCATCTGTATCTTATGTTTCCATTTGTCTGCCTCATCATCAATGTAGCTGACACAAAGCATACTAAAAAATAAAAACCCACAAAACTAATAAAGTCCCACTTCTGTCATTGTTTGATCTATTGTAAAAGTGTTCCCAGTGGTCTTTAATTTATGATTATGCTGTTTTTACCCAAAATTTTAAAAAACTGTCATTTTCTAGGACAGTAGTTCTTTAGATATTTGTATCAGAGTCTTAGGTGGGACTGTGGGGGCAAAGCAACCCCGCCCACCCTTCCCTGTTGCAAAAAGTTCTCTGTTTCCACTCTCTCCCACTAGTTTACAGCCCCTTCATACCCCTAACCCAAAATTACAGATTGCAACAAAAATGGTGTGCAATACTGGATCATCCAGCTGTACAGTTTTGATCCAGATGCCAGCTCAGACGAGGAAGAAAAAAAAGATGTACCTGGATCTGGTCGTCTACAAATGCTTGAGGCGCAAATGCATTCTTTTTCAAACTGAATTCTTCTGTCAACAATTTGAATAAAGAAATACTCAGAAATGCATTTTTACTCTTAATTGTCTTTATGTGAATCTTCCATCATCAGAGAAATGCCACAAGAACATTTTAAAAACACAATTTTTAATTGGAGTGCGTCTTTAACTATTTAACATGAAGGATTTGACTGATTTAAATGTTGATCGTCCTGAAAAAAAAATCTGATTTTTGTATGGTTAGTTTTTCTTGCTCTGAACAAAATGGAAAGTTGGAACATTTAAAATTTAAAACAAATCAGCTCAGATGTTTTCAAGTAAAACCTTTAATAGATGCTAGTTCTACACAGCTCGCTGCAGCCTCATTCTGGAAAACACAGACACATCCATCAACAAGTGCATAGTTCGTGGCATACTCCCCTCAATCCTCTGTAAACATGCTGTAGATCACACAGCAGTGACCCTCACCCAGCTTCCCCTCTGACATGCAAAGACAAAAACAAAAGCCTCTCGTCTGACCTTTGGTTTGACCTCACCGGGAAACCCCCAGCAGCCTCTGACTCACAGTCAGCCCACAGTGAGCACTGAGGCTGCCGCTGCTGTGGACTCCTGCATGACTGCATGGGTTTGTTCTGACCCGCACCATCATGCACATCAACACAACTACCGTATGCAAGAATGGGAGCACGTGAAAATGAGCCATGAAGTATCTTTCTATGAGTGACATTCAGTTACGTACAGAAAAGTAGAAAATCTGGAGGAAAATGGACATTTTCAGGTAATTGACTCCTAGAAGCAATATTCATTTAGGAGTTTTTAGAAACCAATAGTTTTTGGTCTCTCAGATGTTGAAATCCTAGAATCAACTCCATTATTGATCTGCAGAGACGGAAAATTCTGTTCTGGTGTTTCTGGAAAACGTTTGTAGTTAACGAACCAACTGTGGAGTATTTCTAAAACATCCCAAACAAATCAAGGAATTTATGTAACAACAGTCATGAAAGTCGTGTTTATCCAGGTCCATCAGTCAAATCTCTGCCAGCAGCTCAATCAATGTCACTGTCTTAACTTGTCAACCGAGTAGTTTGTGAATGAAATATAAGCTAAATGTAGAAAAACAAAACAAAAAAAACCAGTACTTTCAATCTTTTAAAGATAAAACTTTTTATTTAAAAAAAATTTTAAGAACGGTCTACTGCTCTCTCTACTGCTGAGGATCTGTCACTACATCTCTAATAAAATCTGTTTTACAGGATAAGCTTTGTTTTTATAATCATAATGAAAAAAAGTAATAAAAATCGTTATTTTCTGGCAGCTTTTTAGTGGAGACTATTTGTGAACTTCTGTCAAAGTTATTCATTATTTCTCAATACATTACATTGTTTTCCTAAATCAGAGAAAAAAAATAAAATAGAAAAAGGAAGAAATTACCTTCTTGAATGGAGTATTAGGGCCACCATAAAAGAAATATATATATACAAAGTCGTAAATCTATGAGAAAAACATTGTAAAATCATGAGTAAGTCTTAGAAAAAAGGTAAACCAGATTCTTGAGCAGTGCAGTGTTCTGCAACATTAATTAAATTATGCTTTATTTTATTTATCAAAACATTTTAAAAGCTAAATGTGAGATTTCATTTGCAAAAATGCACAAATTTTCCTTGTAAAATTACCACTTACTCATAATTTTGACTATTATTGTAAAATTTTACTTTTGCATAATTTTACAATCATTTCTCGTAGAAGTTTAACTTCCTTCTCATATCTTTACAACTTTATTCTCATAAAATTTTGAACTTATTCTCAATATTTTATGAATTTATTACATTTATTTTCACTTATGGTGGCCCTTATACTTCATTATACCTTTTTGATCAAATCAAACAGCTTCAACATAGGTTTTACTGTAAGTCCATTTATTTACATTGTTAAGGACTTATGCAAAAAGCCAACAGCTGTGTTCTCTACAGGCAACTTTCAATGTTTTCTTTAATATCTGAACAGTTCAGCTACAAAATCTTGAATTATAAAATTAGAAAATCCTTTGTTCAGAGTTTACAGTTCATTTATTTATGTCTAAGATGTCTCATGTTCTAATCTTCAGGAGAGCGAAAGCAGATGATCGGTGGAAACATCATCTGGAGGCTTTTCCGTTTTCATGCACATCCATCCTGTAAACAGAAAAGAAAATGTTTATTTAGCAACCATATAAAAACATTTACATTTTTGCATTTCAATGAAATATAAAAATAAATCTTAAAAGAAAAAGTCAAATTTGTCTTTTTTGATGTTGATGTGATCAGGAACTGAGCTCCATTTGGTAAAGAAGGAGACAAAGATGATCAATTTAAAAAAAAACAACAACAACAAACCCGTTTTCCTCTTTGAGGTGCTGGTACAACTCAAACTTATTGTTTACGGAGCTGACTCTTCCCACAAACTCTTGGTGCTTCCTGGAGTTGGCTGCTGTGATGCGATTGGTCCACAGGGAGAGGAGCGACACAGGACCTGCACAGACAGCTTAGACTTTAGAACCAGAAGCTGCTGGTTTGTAAAAAGGTTCTTTTTAAATTCACAAGAAAAAAGGCCATCAAAATCCTCTCATCTGAGTGTTGAAAGCAGATGAAAATAAATGTTATTTACACTTAAGAGTTCATTAAAACAAGAAAACTGCTCGTTTAAAGAAATGCTTCATCAGTACTCGAACCTTTTGCCCTTTCTGGGGGTTGAACTTCATCTACCATAAGGCGGGGCTTCTTGTTTAACGGCTCAGGTGAGTCTGGGGAATCCTTGATCACCTCTGCATCCTGCTCTCCCTTCTCCAACAAGCCCTTTAGTCTGGAGTTGAGGAAAGAGAAGAAAAATACCAAATAAAACGTCTTCATATCAGGAAATCTGCAGCCTGTGATCAAAACTGACCTCTCAGAGTCCTGCCAACTTTTATCTTCCATCTCTTTGCTGCCGTTTTTCTCGGCCCGGTCCTCCCTATCCTCCCTCTTCCTCCCTCTTTTCTTCCTCTCTTCTTCCTCGGGGGGTTTGCTGCGGCAGGCGATGATGCAGTCCAGGACCCGCTGGTGTCTGTCTGTGGCTCCGGCGTGAGTTTTCACCAGCGTTTCCAGCTCGTTCCACATGATGCGGTACTGTTCGTCCCTGAGGGGAAAAAACACGGGAAGTGTGACCTCCCTGCTGACACTAGTCCCACTTTTCAACAAAGCACTAGAATCTGATCAAACACCTCTTGGGGCCTTTGCCCCTGGATCCCACTGTAGAAATGGGGAGTGGATCATTCTTCCTCTCCATGTCCACCAGGTTGTAGACAGTTTTCTGGCAGGTGAGGACGTCCTCCTCAGTGAGAGTCTCCTTCACTATCAGATTAGCCAGAGGAACCACCTACAAGATAAAATAAAAATCCAGACACTGAACATCTATGAGCAATCTAGAGGAGATCTTTGAAGGAAAAGATGCAGAGAGACGTCTGAGCATCTGTAGAGCTCCTCACAGCCTGCATGTTGAAGATGGTGGTCTGGGAGATGATCATGGGCCAGTATCTGGTGTAACGTTCCAGCTGCGCTTTCGCCCTCTCCACAGGTACTTTTCCCGAGGGATCATGGGAAGATTCTGCGACAGGAGTCAGACGATTCTCCCTCATAAATTCACCAAAATCCTGGAAAAATAGATAAATAAATCTTACTAAGCGGACAAAAGCTCAGTAAATGTGAGTTGACGTATTTGAAAATTTGAGGCAGCTTTTCGTGTTCAAGAAAGACAATGAACACAAAATAGAAGCTGCAAAAAATGACCATTAAAACAGCTAAACTTCAAAATAAAAGACCCCGCTGAAAACTGGATGGTAAAAGCAGGACAATGACTACTTTACATACTTTGCAGTAAACAAAAACTTGTTTTCACCATTATAAATCATCTTTTAGTGAAAAACAAGGAAATCCCTACAGAAAAAAGCACAAAAATTAATTTCAAGATTTTTTACTAAAGAACATGACAAGCGACATTTTTTGGTGTCTTTTTTAATACCAGTCAACATTTCTGAGAGATACTGGTTTAATAGTAGGAGTGTCATTTCTGAGCAGATGTCAGAAATCAGCAGGTAAACATACAGTGATTCTGTAATCGGTCACTCTGCCCCCACAGCCCTCGCTGATGGACGGCGGGTCCTCTAAGGTGGAGCGGTTGCTGTTGAGCACGTGGAGGAAGATCTCGCCTCCATGGCTGCTGAGCATGTGACTGATGACCTTTGACCCTGACTTCCTGGGCTGCTCCAGCAGCACCGATCTACCTGTGGTAAGAACACATAAACAATGCACAGATCCGATGGTCAAAGAAGTTTCATTTGAAAAATAAACTTAAAGAGTAAACCCTTTTCAAAAGAAATTTAACTAAATATAAATAAATTCCCACTCCAATCACCTGAGATATTTTAAAGGTGTTCCTAGTGATCATTTAATTATATTTCTGCAAAATAATTTTTTGGGGCCAAAATAAATTTTAAAATGTGTCGGAGCAGGGAGCTTGTGGCCCCGCCCATCGTATTTTCTACATCAGAAATATGATCTTTCTCTTTTTCATCTGCTCCTGATTTCCAACTATTTGATTAAAGAGGTACTCAGAAATGCAATTTTAAGATGAATTTTCTTTATAAATGTCCTCCATCATTACAAAAATGCCACAAGAACAAGTGGAAGTGGGTCTTTAAATGGATCGAAATGATGGGCTTACCATTCAGAAGAAAGTTTGTTAAGCACGATGAAGGCCGACTGTTTACGTCTGTAGGCGAAATGCGATAAGCTCCTGTGCAGTAATGGAGTTCTGCATTGGGGGGGAAAAAAAATAAAAAAACAACACACAACTGTGATATTGAATATTATTATAAACTAAATCATTGCCTTTGTATTTTTGTAATAGAAAGTAGCACAAAATGTCAAATGTATTTATTTAATATGACAAAAGCTGTTTTTTTCCAAAGAAAGAAATGTTCAATAAATTTTATTAAAACCCTGCAATGGACTGGCCACCTGTCCAGGGTGTAGCCTGCCTTTACCCAACAATAGCTGGGATAGGCTCCAGCAACCCTGTGACTCCCAAAGGGGATTCAGATAGATAGAAATCAACATCTGATCCTTAAATCTCTGGGTTGACAGTCAAATCCAACCTATGTTGTTGGTTCTGGGGGTGCACCACTTCAGTGTCACGGTCTCCTTAAAGCTGTTCTCTCGAGTACTTGTTCCTGCCATGTGCAAGTCACCTGGGAGGGGGACAAAAAGCTGAGTTTAGCTGAAGCAAAAATTCAAAAAAGGAAAAGAAAAAACATGTTATAAAGAGCAACTCTTGTGTGTCAGTCTTGTCACTAAGCAAAGACAGCCTCGATCAATTACTGAAAGGTGGGAACCAACCGCTTTTAAAGAACTCCAGGTGAGCGTCCCTGTGGTGCAGCAGCTCGACGTCGTAATTGGCGGATGTGTTGGCGTGCTGCTCCTCCTGTACAACCGCACACACATCAACATGCATGCAGCCATTTTCTCTAACATGCAATCTTAAACACAACAAACTAAAAACCATAAAGGGCTGAGTTTCAAAGAGATAATGATGGCGGATGAGGTCAAATTAAATGCTGACTGGGTTCTGTAAATACCAAAGCACAGTCTACTGACAGTCTTTTTTTGGCCTCTCTTGTATTTGCTTTTAGTTCTACACTTTATCATCTTTCAAAAATGATTTATTTACTAGCATCTTTTTACATTAGTGGGTCAAGAATTCTCCCACCTTAGAAAATTAAGCTTTTATTCAGCTTCTTTTTATAAACCGCTAGAAAAGTTTTATGTCAAAAATGAATCCAACTTAATCAGGTGTTGGCCTGACAAACACTGCCTTCGTTTAGTCAATGATGCATTCGTACAGATGGCTGCATACAGTTTATGCTCAAGGGATATACACAATTGCAGTTTAGTCATCTAGACAAAATAATGGACCACATTTAACGGAAAGTTTTAGTCAAAGGAGGAGAAAGATTTAAGGAAAAAAGGGACAGAGAGCAGGGGGAGGCTTAGAAAGACAGACAGAATTGAATTAGTCAAGAGGAGCCAAGGCCGAAATCAGACACTCTCTCTACAGTTCCTTTTTTTTAAACCTTATTTTGAGTCTCCCCTGTTAGGATCAAAACTAAAAAAAATATAAAAAAATAAAAAAGTAAAATCCTGCTGTGGGAATTGAACTTTTCAACAAAAAGTGGCTTTGGCTCCCCTATGTCTGAGCTCCATCAAATCTGTCACATCAGAACCACCTGAAGCAAAACTGTTTACAACAGTAGAGCTCAGAATATATACACTAAGTGGTGCAGAGACAAGCCCGTCTTCAGTTTTGACATGTGTGTGATCAGAGTACTAACCTGTTCGCAAACATTTAATGTGGGCTAGCAAAACAGAAAATACAGCATGAAACCAGCAGCAGGTTCACAGTCATATCCACATGCAGATGAGATGATGAACGCAACGGAGAGACTGCAGAGTTTCATGTGTTATCATGGCTGAAGAAAACCACACTCAGAAGGTTAAGCAAGCAAATCAATAGTCGAATCAAAAGGGAAGAATTCAACAAAAGTAAGCAGTGAAGTTAAACGCAAAACTTATTAGTAGAAAGCAGAAATTTGTCACAGATTAGGCTGATGTGGGATGGACAAGACAACAGGGACAACGGAGAGACGACACCCTATACCTTCATGGGGATGTTTGTGATGGTGGTGGAAGCCAAGTCGAAGTGCTGCTGGACCAAAATGTTAAGTTTGGAGGCAAGGTGCCGCCCGGCCCGAACGCTGTGGACCTCGCTGGTGAGCAGAGGGGAGATCTGAAAACGGCAACCGGTGTTATCAGGAGAAACAACAAGGATGACAAAAATGAGGCTGTACCCCGAAGATTTACACCCACTTCTTTCTTTGGCCGATCAGAAACCAGAGTGTCCTCACCCTGGGGGTAGATGTGGACAAGAACTAACTCACACTGCTGGATGCCCATCAGCCTGAAGAATAAAATCATAAAAAAACAATTCAGCATTGAACATTTTATTAAATCATTTTTTTTTAATCATTTCAATCAGCTACAGTTTGTTACGAATGATTACTGACCTGTCTGATCCAGCAGCCAGCTTGTTTTGATCTAAAATAGTCTCCTGTATGCAGTCTTCCAACATACGGACATGTGTGTCACTGTCGGTGTATAAAAAAGAAGCCAAGATGATTTGCAACCATCAAGGACAGAGATTTAACAATTTAAAAAGATGATAAAAAAGTTTTTTTCTACAACCTATGACTGATTTTTAAAAGAAACTTGTTCAGTCTCTCTAACCTTTTTGCGTTAGTCAGACAGATGATCCGGCCTCGATTAGCGACCCTCTCTGCTGTGTCCATCAAAGCTGTGCGCTTCTCATGCTGCAGCTCTGTGATTTTGCATAAAGACTCCACTGCAGCGACCAGCCCGTGCAAAATGCTGCAACATTCTGGGTCCTCACAGGGATTTGGTGGCCCAACAGCTGCCAAAGCTGACATTAGCTGCAATGGGGGAGAACTATGTAATGGCATATCTCACACATAAGACCAGTGAAGAAAGACCCACCCTGATCATCTTTTGATCTATAGTAAAAGCGCTTCCAGAGGTCTTTTAATAATAAATATTTCTGCTTTTAGCCAAAGTAAAAAAAAATTGTGTTGTTTTCTAGGACATAATTTCTGCAGAGGGGTAGTAGTTCAGTAGAAATTCACCTCTGAGTTGTGGGTGGGAATGTTGGCGTGGAGCAACCCCGTGCCTCTTTCCCTCCCCGTTGAGGAGCAGAAAAGGGACATTGTGGCCCGCCCAGAATATTTTCTACGTCACAAATAAGCTCCTTTTTAAACTACATTTTTTTATCTGCTCCTGATTCAAAACAATTTGAATAAAGAAATACTCAGAAATGCCATTTTTAGCTGAAGTTTCTTAACTTATGTCCGCCATCATCAGGAAGAAGAATATGTTAAAAGCACCAAAAAGACAATTTTCCTCAAAGGGGGTCTTTCAGTACAAGTTTTGCGTATTTACCTCATGAGTGCTCTGATCTCCTCGTCTCCAACTATTCAAGATGTGGAACTCTGAATCACTCACTATATAGTTGACCTGTTTCAAAGCAAATGTTTTCATTTATACACATGATATAACTAGCGTGTCTGAATTAAAATAGCAATTGAATGCATAAATAAATCAAATAAAAACAAACCAGTTTGTCTTTCGGGTAAACGTCGTAGAGGATCCGGCAGTATTCCATGGAGCACTCCACTGCGCAAGTCCATAATGATTTGGAGACAGGAGCCAGAGGAATGACCCCCTGAGCTCGGCTTTTTGTGAGAACATCACACTCTACCTGCTGCCGACTGGACTCTGCCATGTAGGGACAATGGTCCACTACAAAGACAGTCTTGTGTGCCACTGAGAACATCTTCATATTTGAAAATATGAAGTTATCTCTGAAAGAAAGAGGGCAGTGTCATCTAACCAAAACATTCAAAAAAGGAAAATAAAATACTCATCCAACAGCTAGATAAAATTGTCAAATTATTTTTTCAGCATATTTTGGTAACATAAACACCCAATTACTTGCAGTAAAATTTAATTTGAAACTACATGTTTACAAATTAGATAAGTTGGAACTATAAGTAGTAACTCACCTACCACTAGGGGAAAAAACAGGTTAGCAGCAGACGACCTATGTCCTAATGATCCAGCCAGAAAAAAATTAAAAAATAACATTTATAGGCAAGTTATTTTAAAATACGCGTATATCGTATAGGTTATTACAGTTTGGCCCAAAAATAAAAATGAAAGACATGATACATGTTTCAATTCGCAGGTCCCATCAGCTACGATAAATCGGCCGTTAGCCTGTTAGCTCACGACAAATTTTATATCTGCCGATTATTATGGCCTATTCTTCCGCGAGAGAGACAACTGCCAATATAATGTCTGTTTGATAGGATTATTAAGTTATTGCAACGACTAATTGGGTACCTTGCTATCAAACAAATGCAACCTAATAATGTTCACATTGCTGGAAAAGATGAACACAAAGAATGCACTTCAAGAAAGCTAACAGGTTTGTTGTTAGAGGAAATGTGGTCCGTCATCTTTTTCATTCCGCTCCCCGGTGCCTCGCGAATAGTTCCTGGCTCATTTGACATCACTTTAGCTCTCTATTAACAGAAAATAAATAAATACAGTTTTCATTATTTGTATTTAAATATTGCTAAAACTAATTTTTTTAAAAGCCTTAAAAATGTTACACAGAGAATCATGGTTTGTAAAAAAAAAAAGAAGATTATGTTTACATTCAATTGAAGAAGAAGTATAAGAGGCAATTCACTCATACATTGTACCCAGAAGTTTAGTCCATTAGGCCTATATTGTTTCCTTTAAAAAAAAAATCTGAAAACTTGTCGTTATGACCTTCAGCTTCTTTTGAGTCAATCATAGGAAAACAAACTGGAAAGGCATAAAATGTAATATTTATATTAATATATACCTCCCAAATATGACTTGTGAATTGCATAATAAACCACAAAAAAGCAGTTTAAAGACACAAAACATAAGAATGAACGAATAAATCTGTTAAAAAATATTTCCTTTGCCTCCTATATCAGAGAAAAGGATATTAAAATTCTTGCTTGTTATTCTTTTCTGTAAAATATTTAAAAAAATACAAAAAGAACTTGTTAGAATAAAAAAATCCTTTGTTTTATAAATCTTAATTGAAAACATAAAAAAGGCATGCAGACAGGAACATAAACAGTATGTCAGGTTTTCAAAATAAACGCAAAAGGGGGTAGGGAAATTAAAAACAACAATAAAACAAACAAATTTATTTTAATCTATAATAAAGCTGAGAAAGACTGTAGGTTTTTACTGTTTTATATTTGTACTGGATCAAATAGAGTGTAAGTAATGTCTTATTTAGAACTCAAAGACATTTGCAGTTTAATTTGTTTCTTTACAATGGAAAGTAGTTTTCACAGAAAGCAGCTCCAAAGTACTTTACAAAGTTTAAAAAATATCAAAACACAAGTAAAAGATAGAAGAGAAGACAAAACCCGCCCTCTCCTCTTCGATGTCCTCCGCCCCCCCAGCCCAACCCGCCTGTTTTTCTTTCTTTTTTTTATAATTTTCAAGCCCCAACTTGAACACATTTTGTCTTTGCGATCAACATCGTGAGATGAAGCCGAGATGATTACATGTCGGGGGTTTGGATCCTCTGTTTGATCGCCGCCCTCACACCTCCTCGCTGCTTTTTCTTCTCCAACAACAAGGATCATGAGCACAGACGGCATAGAAGAGACGGACTCGCTGTGTGAAACTGACGAACTGGGTGATGCAGAGCGCTGTGAGGAAGTTGGTGAGAGCAACAACACTCTGTTTTTCGCACACTGTCCCGCCCTTTGAGCGCCAGTTCTTTCACAAACTTACACCAACTTAGTTATATGAAATAATTTGTTAGTTGGATCTAAGTTCTTTCCACAACAGCTGTTTATTTCTTAAGCAACTTTCAAGAGATTTACATCACGTATTGATTTGAAACTGCATTCAAATGTCACACAGATGAGGGTTTTCTTTATATATTTACAGTGAGATAACATCAGAATGCAAAGTGCCTCATCCGTCTAAAAATAATGTAACCTAAGGGGTGCATTGGCTGCAAGGCCATGAAGATCACAGATAAGGATTTCCTTTGAGTCTAAAACCTCAAGTCAAGCAGCACTGTACAGTTGGAGCACATTTTGTTTATGTGAGTTATTATGACTATCTGCTTCCAGGCAGCGCAGAATTAAAAACCTCAGGACTCCTATCCCACTCCATAGTCATGTCTTTTCTATTAAGGGTTTCATATATTTATGCGGGATGTCTGTTAAAAAGCATTATAAAGTGCAAATGGAGAACTTGTGGTTTTGTGTATCGTTCAGAGAGGACATTATGTGGTTGTGCAGACAGATGCCATCCTTGAGATGATCAAGTTGATCGGACTTGATTAGAAACTACTAGCTGAAGATTGGAGAGAAAAGAAAGTGAGGAATTTGGGTTCGGTTCAATGGACTTCGTCATCTTTTTGCTCCACCAGGCTCCTCCGCGGAAGAAAAAAAAAGGGTTTCACATTGTGTTACCATAGTCACTGTTTTTTATGCAACATCTGGTTTAAGTTATATGACAGGATGTGACGTTGTCTTTACTGGAGGGTGTTTCATCTGCTTTAAAAACAACATAAATGCAAATTATAGACTTAATTAATCAGTGTTTTACTTAGTTTCTGTATAGAAAACTTTTTTATGCCACAAATTTTTCAAAACGTTTGCGCAGGAGTTTTAACATCAGTAACCACCTTATGGAAAATAAACAAGCTGTCCTGAACTGAGAAGCACCAGGAGACTTAACACGGGTCTGGTTATACCAGAAGCTGTTGCATATCTAAGAACAGGCTTTGGGAGTTTGTTGCATCCATTGTGTTTGAAACCACAAATCAGTTTCTACAACATGGCATTTTTAAAGATTTGTCAATGCTTTTTAAAAGTCTTTCATCACTTCAGAGATGAAGATCAATCACAGCTTTACTGCTAAAGACAACAAAAAACAGCATTGGACATATTTTACATACCAAAATAAATTCAAGTTAGGTTTTTTTTAAAGGAAAAATATTTTTAAAAAGTGAGATTGCTTTAATCCACTTAATTTACTTTAGCTTGTTAAACTCGAACCAGTATAAATTAATCGATATGCCTTTGTAATATACCATTAAATCTGTAAAGTTTCTCAATTATATTTAATAAAAGCCACTTATTTCGTCTTTTAGGAAAACATAAATGCAAACATTGATTGGGTTAAACATGTGGAATTTCTTAGCCCTAACTTTCTTGCAAGAGGATGTATAATTATTTTTTGTCCAATATTTTTCACATTTATATTTGCAAAAATGCCTTACTGTTTGCTTTTACAAACTCCTTTTGTTATAAAGAATTTATACTTGGTTTTTAGTAATAATAAAGTCCCACTCCGATCATCTTTTGATCTATTTTCAAAGCGTTCCCAGTGGTCTTTTAATTATGATTATGCCGTTTTTGGCTTTGAGCAGTAGTATTTCAGAGCTATGCAGTCAGCTGTCATACTGGCAAAAGCCTTAATAAAATATTTCCCACATCTTACTTGATTAGAAATTGATCATTAGGAATAGGACTTTGGGTAATAATAAGCAAATTACTCTTTTAAGATATCGATATTCATAAACTTTAAAAGTTGCTGAAATGAAGTCTCTAGAGGATCAATGCTATAAGGAAGTTAAACCAAAGATGGTTTGCTACATCAAGCTACCACTTACAGTTTTGCTGTTCACATTTTTTGATTTTCTTTTTCTTTTTTTCCAGTCTACGCTCAGGAATTTTTACCAACATATCAGTCCATCAGAGAAGGAGAGACCGTAACCAAAACACAAGTGGTGAGTGATCGCTTCCTTGGGCTGTAATCAGAATCATAATTACTTTATTGATCCCACGTGTGGGAACTTTGTTCGTTACCGTAGCAAATGACAGCATTATCAACATAAGAGAAAATAGAATAAGAATAATTTAAAAACAAAAAATGTAACATAAATGTAAATAGATAAGGTGGTATAATTTAAAGAGCCATTTACAGACAATACAGGTAAAGATGTGCAAAGAATTGTGCAAAAGTTATCTGTTACACTGTGAATTATTGTGCAGTGAAATTGTGTTGGGGAGGAAGGATTTCCAGTATCTGGCAGTTTTGGAGCGAAGCTGTCTGAGCCTCCTAGAGAAGGAGCTCTGCTGTTTGTCCAGAACAGGGTGGAGAGGATGGTGGAGATAATACAACATGATCAAATTGAATCAGTTAGTTCAAAAGGGGCCCAAGTCCTACTAGTGCTGCCATCTATGGGATAAAGCAAAACCCACGCAAGAGAGACCCAAGTCCAGGAATTTGGCCCCTCTTGCACTTAATGCATTTTAAATGTCAAGCATTGTCAATACATTACAACAGACTTGAGACTTTTTTGCACATAATCAGATAGCTTTTCCCTTGAAGACCATAGAACGTGTAATATCTCTATTTTGAAAAATTGTGGACTTGGGCCCCTTTTGAACTAACCGATTCAATTAGGAATAAAGACACCACTTCAATACACAACACCCATAATTCTCTACTCTTAAAAAAATTGAAAGGATTTGGATGATTTAACTGACAATCGTTCCATAAGTACAGCAAAGATAAGACATTTATTGTTGATGTAGCAAGATACAGCAATAGTTAAAAGTTTTCCGGAATTGAACCAAAAAATGTAATAAATGGTCTAAACCATAATGAATCATTAACATAAAGTTAGTGTAATTTGCTATAGCACCTTAATACAAAGTTAGAGCAATAGGGGCTCTGTATGTTAAGCCATTGTTGATTGTGTTCCTCAGGGGTCAAATATAGAGCTTTACACATTTTTACATTTTACATTGTTAACACGTGTAATACTTCAATTGCAATTCAGAAATACAGTAGTTTTTACAGGAACAAACACATTTTTTAAATAATTTTTCATATTATTTAAAAAAAAAGTTTAAGTTGATTTGAATAAAACATAGTCACTTGTAAATAAGAAATACTGCAGATTCAAAAAGTTTACATTTTGAGGGGTTTATTAATGTATATTCAATAAACTAAAAATACTGGAAATTAGATGTAAATACCTAACATTATTTTCAACATAGTAATATAAATTCTTTTTTAACCCCTCCAGTCTTAACATTAGGTGGAAGATTAATTAGAGCTAGTTGCTACAAAAGTTAGCAATAAAGGTTAAGAAAAAAATAAAATAAAATATCAATATTTCTAAACACTTATGATCTATATGCTGATACAGTGATATATAATAGCATATGCTTTCACATAATATACTGTTTTTAGAAACACAGCAAAGAAAATAAATTGCAGAAGAAAGGTAAGGACTAGAAAGTCAACACTCGTCAAATTAATGTACCGGTATATAAAATTGACTATTTTATTCAGGGAACAGTTTTTACAAATATATCTGTTGCTATTATTGTTCGTCTATTCTTTAGGGCATATGTTCATTTATGTACATTTACGGTATGTGGTTTTAGATAGATTAATAGACAGACATGTGTTTTTCTTGTTAAGCAGATAAAATTTAAGATCCTACAGGTTTTATCCTTTCGTCTTGTTTTTAGACTTTTGTTTTAATGTTTTGTACATTAAAAACAATAAAAATGACCACTGAAAGGGCTTTTTTTACATTAAGTGCAGTCCTCAAAACATGAGCTGGAGATTTTTTATGCTTAGTGGCAGCGGTCATGGTGTGTGGAGAGTGGGAGGGTTGGAGACGAAGGGCGGGTGTTGCATTGTTTTGTAGACTCTTTCCATCATCCTGTCTGGGCCCAGTTCACAGATGAAAACATCCTGTGAGAGACAGCTTATGACCACCTAGCCGGCCTTTTGCTCACAGACATGTTCTGTATTTATAACATTATGGAGGAAGATGAGGAGGAGTATGTAGATCAGCCAGCAGATTTACCTGATGGGCCTCATTTTTACCCACAGGTAGAATTCAATGACAAACCTGAGTCGCTGTTCTTCAACGATGGGATTCGAAGGATCGATTTCATCCTGGTGTATGAAGATGAGGACAAGAAGGAGTTTGAGAAGAGGACCATGTCCCAGAGGCGCAAGGTAATGTTTTTCACATTTTCTTATGTTATAGTTTCAGCTTATGTTGTTGGAAAAGGCTTATAAGGACTTGACTTCAAAAGATCCTTTCAGAAGTTGACATCAACAACATTTTGTGAGGAAACTTAAGAAAAAAGTTGTGACTGTTTTACAGCGAAAATATAAATGCGCAAAACTATTTTAAAATCATTTAAAGGTCGAATTCCGATCAAACTAACTTGATAAAACTAACAAGTTTTGCTTAATATGAAGCTAAAAGAAGATAATTGACAAATGTTTCAAAATGCATAGTAGCTAAGGCGCTGTATTTGCTCTTTGATGGGAATCTTCATAACCAAATGTTTATGAGGTTAAATATGGCTTTAACCTTTGACATTTTAGCTTTCTAAGATTCATTTGCTTAGGGAGGAGGAGCAAATGAAAAGAACCGTTTGCTCACTTAATCTCTGCCAGGCAGATCGAAACAAAACCACGATCTTTGCCAAGTCTAGATATTTCTGAAAATGTGGTTTAAGATGGAATAGAACAGAAGACACAAACACAATCTGACGCTCGGAGGTGGGATTATTTCCACCTATGTCTTTCGCAAGAGGCTTACAGGAGTATTTGTGCAATGTCATGTTTGGAAAACAGAGGTTGCGCGCTTTAAAGTTATAAGAGTCAACAACACAATCTCCAGGAAGTTATGAAAGGCAGGCTGTCATTTTCAGAAGCTGAAATCTGGCCATCTTGACTGAAAGGATAAGTAACAGTTTACAAGAAAATGACATGTTCTTTCTTGAAAATAATCCTTATCATACATTTTTCACATCATGTGCCTGGGTTTGGAGGTGCCCTAACTTGAAAGCTACAACAGTAACATGTCTAGCAGTAAAACCTAAATCAGTGAAAGCGGACCATCCTGTTACAGGGTTCCTTGGAAAACGGGCAGCAGAACATTTCTTACTTCATCTGCTGTAATTCCCCCGGTCTTAGTCATAGCAGATCAAGCTAAATCTGGTTCAGAGGAAGTTTGGGCTGCTGACTCCTCCAAGGACTTGATCCCATTTCTATTTACCCCCAGACAAATGTTTCACAATATTTGTTCTCCTCTGGCTTCTGGGGAGGAGTGGTTAAACCAACTTGTTCTTTTTCAATTATATTTATGGTTATGAAGTCTTAAAACAAAATCTCATCCTTTAGAGCCCTTATTCAGTGAAAATCATCTGGTATTCCTTTTTCTTTGTGTTTGATCCAAACCAAGTATCTAACCACTCTCATAAAAAATACCATCATGATAAATGTGTTTCTTAAAAGGAATCCTAATGACGTATTTTGTTTTCTTCATTTCTAATGGGGTTAATTCATCCTCACATACTTAATCTCTGACCTAAAAAGAATACAAAACATTTTTAGCATTAAAGCTCTTAACACACATTAAGGTCGCACTATTAGTGAGCAATATTGTGATGACGAAATAACTTGCGATGCCTGAACTAATGGCAAAACAACTAAATGCATCTTTCCAGTTCACTACAACAGTTTATTTAAAAGAAGAGTCAACATAATTTAAATTATACTCCAAATGAGTCTCGTAGGAGGCAAACATCTAACAAAAGGGCTTCATCCGATTGGTCAAATGCATAAAGGGATTTATTTGATTCATTAAATATTCAAGCTGCCATAAGATTGTTTTTGCACATGTACTGGTAACCATTTATATCAATTTTCGCAGACTTTTGCGATATGCATATTGCACAGCTTTAAATTACGATAATGATAAACGTGTGATTTATTGTGCAGGCCTAACACACATTCAGTTTTTTAAATTATCTTTCAAATTTAGCATGTATGTGTAAAAAATAGCAATTTGAATAATTACCAGTACATAATCTATTTTTCTAATAAAGACTTTCCTGGAGTCTGGGATCCAGCCACCTGCATGTCAGTTGTATATGGCCCCTCCAATGTCAATAGTGGTCAATCTGATCACTATAACACTGATTCACGTTCAACGTGATCTGAAACTTTTTCTCATGACGAATAAGGAGACATTTTATGGAATTACTGAGCGCAGGTTATAATATTTTGGATTATTAATTAAAACTTGCATTGTATCAGAAGGACAGCAGTATAATACAAATAACACATTTTTAATTGAGATACGTTAATCTAAAGACCCACTTCAATAAAAATTGTGTTTTTGGCATTTTTTACATGTTCTTTAAGCATTTTTCTGATGATGAAGGACATAGATCAAGAGTTTTTTTTATTCAATCATTGTGAATCAGAAGCAGACAAAAAATGCAGTTTAATAATAATAATATAAGGACACTGTACAGGTTAAAAAGAAACACAATAAAATTACAACATGTAAAATACAAGAAATAAGATAAAATCATTAATAAAATCAGATAGCAGAAGATGAAAAATTGTGATCAGGGAAAGCAAGTTTAAACAGATGGGTTTTGAGTTTGGATTTAAACATTGAAAAGGAGTCTATGTTACGGATATCTGAGGAGAGAGAGTTCCAGAGTTTGGGAGCCGAGCGGCTGAAGATATGGCTCCCCATGATCACCATACAGGCCGGACGGAAGGAAAGCTGAAGGGAGGAAGAAGACCGGAGAGAGTGAGAGGGAGTGTTAACATGGAGGAGGTTAGAAAAATACGAGGGAGCCAGGTTATGGAGGGCTTTGAACGTGTAGAGAAGGAGTTTGAATTGAATCTGAAAGCTACTGGAAGCCAGTGCAGCTGCTGGAGCACGGGAGCGATATGATGGAAGAAAGGAGTTCTGGTGATGATGCGGGCAGCTGAATTCTGGACCAATTGGAGTTTATTAAGAGGTTTCTTGGGAAGACCAGAGAGAAGTGCATTGCAGTAGTCAATGCAAGATGTGATCAGACTATGAACTAAAATGGAGGCAGAGTGGACGGTGAAGGAGGGGCAGAGACGATTGATATTGCGTAGATGAAAGTATGCAGACCGAGTACCGGAAATGCTATTAATGTTAGATTGAAAGGAAAGAGTTTATTTGTTATATAAAAAATATGCTTCTCTGCCACAACCTTCCTGGTGCAACCTCTTAGCAACAGCTCTGCACCAACTCAGAGGCGACTTTCTAGTGAACTACTGTCGTTCTGCTGAAACGATGACCTAGAAAACGATACATTTTTTAAATTTAAGCTAAAAACAGCATAATCTTAATTAAAAGGCCAATGGAAGCACTTTTACTATAGATCAAAAGATGATCGAGTGGGCCTTCAAAAATGAACAGTTTTGTATCATCTTATATAAATGCATCGTTAATCAAAACGTGTGAAGTTCATCTCTATCCAGAAGCAAATTTCAAACATATAAATAGAAGATTTACTCTTTTTGCTTAAATTTATGTTTAAATTTAGTTATGATCTAGTGAGCATTAGTAGAACACTTACATTAGCCTTCTACCAGTACTTATTCTGTGTGTTATTTGTTGTATAGTATTCACTAAGCTGGGGTCGCTGTCTTTGGTCACCCCAGAAAAAACAATTCTAGTCTCCAGTTGATCAGAAAGTCACAGATGGGCAAACAACCACAACCACATGTGGTCATGGCGATTTCAAAGATCATTTACTGACTGAGGAGGAAGCTTAAGTTCCTCTGAGAGAAAACAAGCTTTATAAGTTTGAATGAACCAATCTAAAGCATGCAATTATAGGCTGGGCTCGAGGAGTCAGGAGCCAACAGGAATACATGATCAAACATTTTTTAAATTCCTGTGCATATGAGCACTTTAATAGATAAAATAACACAACATTTTCAGAGTTCTGATAATGTCACCATCCTGCAAAAATAACACAGTAAATGAGTTTTGTTTTTCTTAACAGAATAACAGAATTATTTCAAACATGAGGTTCCTTCTGTTTTAATATACAATAACTTACTTGTTTTTAAAGTAAATACACTCCCAGGAGCATTCAGACATAATAGGTTCTTGGAAATAGTAGGCATGAATGCATTGTGAAAACAAAGCTCCCTTACACAAAGGACTTCAACGGACCTCCACTAAAAGAGTTAAAAGATATGAACAGAGTGTAATCTCTTCTCTCTCTTTGCTCTCTGTGCTAGTATATGACTTAATTTGTATTTTTGTGGCATGGTTTGCATGAATTTTGTAATTCTTACCTGTTTTACCGGTTGGTTGTGCACTGGGACGTACTGAAGGGAAATAAGTGAAGCCTGTGCTGGCTAGGACAGGAAACCGTATGCAGCAAACAAATCTATATAAAAGTGTGACAGTTTGTCAGGATTTCCTGATTGTATGAAACAATGTTGACATTTATTCTTGACTTGTCTGGTTTTTTTAAGAGTTTGAAATTTTGCAGTAGCAAAACAAAAATCGTATTTGTGCATTTTCCTGTGTTCCCCGTAGAGACGGCGGGAGTACTTTGAGGCCAGCCTGATGAAAATGGGCTTGGAGCTGGAAGCCACTCCATCTGTAAGTGGAATATGTTTTAAAGACCTACTCCAATCACCTTTTAAATTATTTTCAGTAATCCCAGAGGTCTTTTTATTATAATTATGTCATTTTTGTCAAAATCTAAAAAACTGTGTCTTTTTCTAGAACATAGTTTTACAGAGTGGCAGGAGTTCATTAGAAATTTCCCCATTGATTTGTGGGCGGGACTGTTGACGTGCTGCAGCCCCGCCCCCCTTACCATCTGTGGCTGAGAGCTGTCAGTTTACATGCTCTCCCACTAGCTTACAGCTTCTCACACCCATTACTGTTGCATCAAAAATGGCGAACAACATTGGAGCCATACAGGTTTAAGCCAAATGGCGACTCTGACGAGGAAAACGAAAACGTACATGGATCTATTTGTCTGAAAGTTGATGCATCAAAATGGAGCAGAGCAGGGAGTTTGTGGCCCCGCCCAGTGTATTGTCTGTGTTACAAAATGATCTATTTCGAACTGTTTTTTATCGTCTGACATGATTCATAATGACTTCAATAAAGAAATACTCAGAAATACATTTTAAAGCTTAACTTTCTTTATATATGTTCTATATCATGAGAAAAATGTCTCAAGAACACGTTTAAAACACACAAAAAATACCATTTGCCTCAGAGTGGGTCTTTAAGGTTCTTTTTAGCTTGTGTCTCTTTTCAACCAACTGTGCTTTGTGTTGCAGGTAGTCAACGACAAACTAATGTTTGTCAAAGTTCACCTGCCGTGGGATGTGTTGTGCACCTACGCCGAGGTCTTACACATCAAGCTTCCCATCCGGCCCAACGACATGACCCCTCGCCCCTCCATGTGGCGCTTCTTCACCTGCATAACAAAGCACTTTTACCCCGACGAAAAGCTGATCCAGAAAGAGGTGGAATTTTTCACCGCCCCCTTTGAGAAGAACCGTCAGGACTGCTTCTACATCAAGGACAAAGATCTTTTCTTCACGCCGTCCATGAGGAGCAGGATGGTAAGTTTCTGCACATTCTTAGACAAAGATCTTGGCCTGATAGTTTCTTTGAACATGTTCAAATGATGTTATCGAAACCAAACGCACAGCTACATTCTTTGCCCATAACTTCCCTTTCCTTCTTCCGCTTTTCAGGCATGTTATATCTTGAGCAAGGCCCAATATGAAATTCGAGGTAACATCATCAAGTTTGGCATCACCAAGCTGCTGAATTCTGGGGTGTACAAAGCTGCCTACCCCCTTCACGATGTAGGGTTTCTATGTTGTTTCAAAGTAAAATCTGTCGATAAAGATCAACTATGATTCATAGAGTATGTTGTGTTTTTGTTTGCTTGTTGTTTTTTTTAACTTAAGGGCAAGTTCAATGTTAAGTCCAAAGAAGAAGCTCCCAGTGAGAGGTACCTGCTTTATAACGAATGGGCAAATCCCAAGAACTTCTACAAGATGCAGCCTCTTGACCTCATAAGGTGAGCTAAAGATCTCCTGTTCCCCTCACAAATATTTTGGTTGTTTAACTATCATCTTAAGAACTTTAAATGTTTGTGACAGTCTGAATTCTTATCTTGAACAGGAAATACTATGGAGAGAAGGTTGGGATTTACTTCGCCTGGCTAGGTTTCTACACAATGATGTTGGCAGTGGCTGCTGTTGTGGGACTGGGCTGTTTTATTTATGGACTCAAAAGTCAAGAAACAAGCACCTGGAGGTACTGCAAAGTAGATTTTTGACGTTCAATTTGATGTAAATGTTCTTTTTTTGTGTCTTTATTTTTAACGATTTCTGTTTTGTGTTTGAATCTCTGAAGCAAAGAAGTTTGTGACCCAGACATTGGGGGGAAGATTGTCATGTGTCCTCAGTGTGACCTGTGCAAATACTGGATACTGAACAGCACCTGTGAAACTTCCCAAGTAAGATTTGCTTCAAGCATTCCTACACTATAAAGTCTTTGGGATCTCTAGTGGGGATCTGAATTTGCTCTTTTTGTTAACCTCAGTCTGTGCATACATTTTGTTAATGTTGGTTACTATGACAACAAAAGAGCAAGTATAGTCCTTAAATTTTATGACACTGTTCTACCTATAAATTTTTGGTTTTAAGTTAGGATTTTTCTTTCTTTTAGAAACTGTCTATATTTGATAACTTTGGGACGCTGGTGTTTGCAGTTTTCATGTCCATCTGGGGTAAGTCTGCCAGTTACAGAATCACTTTTTACCTTATTAACACCACCACTTCAAGGGATTTATGTCTTTTTGAGTATTTTTGACATTAAAAAACGTTAACAGGGGTTTGCAACCTTCAACGATTCAAGATTAATTTGGCTTAGCTCACCCTTTAGAAAAATTAGACACTGATTTTTTTTTATGTTATTGTTACCATAATGAATAATATAAATGAAATATTGTTTTTTTTTTTGCTTAAAAAAAAAAAAGAAATGGTCATTTTTGACAAAGATTCCCCATGACTTCTTTTCAAAATAAAATACACCTCTTGTCACATTAAATCATCTCAATGCAGTAAATTTAATAATGTCAACAGTAAGTTAAAAAAAAAAGAAATATAACAAACAAAAATTAAATCAAGTGACCCTTACCATATTTTTTAACCATAAGTCACACTTAAAATTCTTGATTTTTTTTTTATATATAAAATCTGCTTTATAATCCAGTGCACCTTGAATATAAATCCTGGTTGTGTTTACTGACCTCAGATTGATTTTTGGTGGTAAATGGTGGGTACTATTGTCAGGAGTCTCGCTGAGTGATATGTACTGTTCTTCAACTGTTTAAAGTTTGAATTGGTTTACTTTACTTCTTTTACTTCACTACTAACTTCTTACTTTACATTTACTTTCTAAAATTAAAACCTTGATTAACTTTAATCAGAGAGCCACAATGGAAGGGTAAAAGACACATACTGTATGTGGCTCCAGAGCCTCAGTTCTAGATCAACCTTTGAAATCCAGTTGAAGAACAGAATCCAGCAATGACATGCCTGTGATGTCATGTTATTTCCTTCTCTAACTGGACCTCATGGCTTTTTTTCTTGCACCTGTATGTTTCTTGTAGTCACTTTGTTCCTGGAGTTTTGGAAGCGCTACCAGGCCGAGCTGGAGTACGAATGGGACACTGTGGAATTTCTGGAGCAGGAAGAGCCACCTCGCCCTGAATACGAGGCCAGATGTATTTATGAGAGGAAAAACCCGGTTACAGGGGTAACCACTCTCTTTTCTTTTCTATAGTTAAACCTGCACCTGAGAAAATTAAAGAATATATATATATATTTAGTACCAGGGTCAAAGAAATTGAGGATATTCAGACTTAGAAGGCATTAGTCTAAAAATAAGCTAATGATCTATTTTCAAAGTGTTCCCAGTGTTCTTTTAACTATGCTACAAGCTTTTTCAAACAGCATTTTTTCGTCTGCCCCTGATTCACAATGATTTGAACAAAGTAATACTTATAAATGCTATTTTACAATTAATTTTCTTTATATATGTCCTCCATCATCGGACAAATGCCTCAAGAACATGTTAAAAACACCAAAACGTGATTTTCATCACAGTGAGTCTTCAAGGTCTTTTCTCTTTCATTTAGATCACAGAAAAAGTTCCATTCACATCCTGCGGGCGGTGTGTTCGAATCTCGATAGGAATTGGGACCGTCTGTTTTTGGGTACTTTGATCAACTTTTTCGTCGCAATTTAGTTTCATTTTAATTTAATGAATTTACTGCTGCTGTCAATAAAGCTTTTAATCACATTTTCTCCTTCAGATTATGTTGATCCTGGCCTCTATCGTGGCTATCATTGTGTACCGCCTGGCTGTCTTCATCACCTTTTCCTACCAACTCAGAAATAACAATCTGAAGAACTTGGAGCCAATAAAGGAGTATGTGACGCCGCAGATGGCCACATCTGTCACTGCCTCCCTCATCAGTTTTGTGGTGATCATGATCCTCAATATTCTGTACGAGCGTGTCGCCATCTGGATTACAAACTTCGGTGAGTCTGTGCTTTCGGTTATACTCAGTCTGTGATGCAAAGGGACTTTGTTCCTCAATCTTTCATCTTTCACATCCCCACAGAGCTTCCACGCACCAGGACAGACTATGAAAACAGCCTGACGATGAAGATGTTCCTCTTTCAGTTTGTCAATTACTACTCCTCTTGTTTCTACATTGCTTTTGTGAAAGGGAAAATAGTCGGTTACCCCGGGAAGCCTGTTAAACTCCTTGGAGAATATCGAAGCGAGGAGGTACCATTTGTTCATCGAGTGGTTACATGGTTGCATTTGTGCTTGTTGGGTCTGACTCTTGTGTGTTGCTTCTGCAGTGTGATCCTGGTGGTTGCCTCATGGAGTTGACCACTCAGCTCGCCATCATCATGGGTGGGAAAGCCATCTGGAACAACATCCAGGAGGTTTTGCTCCCGTAAGCAGCAGAATCCACAAACTCTTTTCCTCACTGGGTCCAAACAGCAAGTGGTGACATAGTGCCGTTATAAATGCGCTGACAGGGAACTTTCTGAGGTTCTTTTTCATGTCACTGCAGGTGGGTAAAGAACTGGCTTTTCCGGCGCTGCGGCTCCAACGTCACAGAGAAGGTGACTCCTCGCTGGGAACAGGACTACCAGCTCCAGGCCATATCCCAGCTGGGACTGTTCTATGAATATCTTGAGATGGGTGAGATCCCAAGACTTTTGCCGACTATTGTCCATCAGGAGCCGGTCGTCATAATCAGCGTTTGTTCTTGCTTTGTCCTTTGCAGTGATCCAGTTTGGATTTGTGACCCTGTTCGTGGCTTCCTTCCCTCTGGCTCCAGTTTTGGCTCTGATCAACAACCTGTTTGAGATTCGGGTGGATGCTTGGAAATTCACCACTCAGTCTCGCCGCATTGTTCCGCAGAAAGCCCAGGATATTGGTGCCTGGCAGCCCATTCTCCAAGGCATTGCCATTTTGGCTGTTGCAACAAACGTAAGTCCATTTGACCTTTTACTAACTTCAATATTTGTAAAGGACAGCGTTTGTTAATGTCATTTTGCTGAATCTCCCAGCTTTCACATTTAGCAGTTTCATTTTTCTTGAACTGTAATGTCAATACAAATGCCATAAATCTAAATAGTTTACCATTATTCATGTGGTTCTTCATTTCAGACATGCTGTGCTCTTTTAAAAAGTAGAGGTTAACACAAAAACAGCAGGTGTTGACAGCATAACACATTCAATTTGGCTAAGAAAAAAAATGGGGAGTTAATCTTTTTAATTATTCTTTATTTACCCAGGCAATGTCTCATTGAGATTAAGAATCAAGGGAGTCCTGGCTAGGATGAAACAATTAGATTTATAATAAAAACTTAAACATAAAAAAAAGACAACTTATGTCAAACAAGCACAGTTAAAAGTGACTTTCTCCTCCTCCTCCTACATTTCTGTGGGTGTTTTGTAGAGTTTGTTTCTAAATGAAAATGGTTATTAAGACAAATAATTTCATTTGATCTCACCCATAAACTCCAGCTATCTAAATATTTAATATAAAAGTTAAACCTAATTTATCCCAAACCCAAATTTGAAGAACAAAAATTGGTACTTACAGCTTTACTTTGGGGACAATAGTCAAAATACCAGGAAAAGCAATGTTTTCAGACCTCAAGCAATGCACAGATACATTCATTTTTTTCCCCTTTTATGCTTGTTTTTTTTAACTTCATTAAAATGTAATGTATTACTTTATAATTTGGTTTGTAATAAATTATTGAAAAGTTAAGTGACAGTAACTCAAGTTTAGGAATTTGTGGCAAAAAGGGATGAGTTAAATTAATTTGTTCTTCTGCCCTATCCTTTTGGGACATACTGTATGGAAAGTTGATAGTTTCTTCCAAGTGGTCTAATTCTTTTTAGGGATTTTACGTTTGCATGCATGTGTATGTCACAAGAACAGGCAGACGGCTGGATCCAATTGCAGCAGGTTTATTAGCTCAGCTAAAAGTCCACAAAGCTATATCAGGGTCAAGCAGGCGTTGATAACAGGCATGAGTTCAGAGAAGCGCCGGGATGATCAGCGGCCCAAACAATACTTTGCATTGAGTTCAGCTCAGTGCAGTGCTTAAGTATGCTGTGGTTGATTGAGTGAATGAGAGTCAGGTGTGTAGCATCCAGGAAGTGTGGCAAGAACTCTGGAGATGGTTCCCGCTGGTGACCAGGGGGGGAGACAGAGTTCTGACTACTGACAGTATAATTGTTCATACTATTTCCCTCAGTTTGGCTAAAATGTGGATGCCAAGATATTCTATTTATATATAAAACAAAATTAAAATTAAGTGAAATCAAACACTTAATTTAATGAAAACAATCCTAATATTTTTTTTACTTTTCTCAATCAATAAATATCTCAATCAATCATAGATGACAGTAGAATAACCTAATTTTGTCAATACTTGAGTGTCCCTATCCATTGTAAAAGTGACCACTATTTTGTAAAATACTTTACTTCCTTCATTTTTATCAGTGCATAAATGTCATATTTCTGAACAATCTTTTCAAAAACTTTCTTAGATGAGGTGCTTTAAATCTGCCTCTCCTGATGTCTCTGCAGGCCATGATCATCGCCTTTACATCGGACATGATTCCTCGATTGGTCTACTACTGGTCCTTTTCCGTGTTTCCGTATAGCGATAACACTGAGCACACCATGCGTGGTTACATCAACAGCTCCCTGTCTGTGTTCAATATCAGCGATTCACCCTTTGATTTGACAGACATCGCTATGTCTGCTCCCTCCAACCTCACTACCTGCAGGTAGCCCCAAGATATGGATTACTATCACAGTTAAAGACAAGACTATTTTAATATATCTGCTACTGATTACGTTGAAGAAAACTATGTAAAAGTTAACAAAAAAGTATGGAGCCCCTAAAAGTACTGGTTTCTAGAAACTAGAAGTAATGATGATGCCCATCTGCTGGACTATTCAAACATGTAGTTGTAGAGTTAGATAAGTTCATTCTTCTCTTAGAGTTCTGGTACATCGTCTGTCCGTCCTGGGGGAGGATCCCTCCTTCATGTGGACACCCCTGAGGTTTCTTCCTTTTGTTCCGGAATCCGTTTTAGGAGTTTTTCCTTACCGCGAAGGAGGATCTTAGGGAAGGGATGCCCAGTTTGGATTAGTCTGTTTAGTTAGTTCAGTTTAGAAATTTCCTAATGAATTCTTTGTATTCATGATCCTTATGATTTTATGTTTACTTTTCAATTAGCGTTACAAAGCCCATTGAGACGACTGTTGTTGTGATTTTTGACTTTATAAATGAAATTTAATTGAATTGAATTAAATGTATTATTACTAGTTTCTGGTGCACGACAAAAACCAGTCCTCTTTTATTTTTTGGACTTTTAAGTCCCTTTAGGGGCTCCATAACAGACAGATGTGAAATATTTGAAATGACTGTCAAGTGGGGATGTGTTTTCTTAAAATTATTTTAAAAAAAGACTTTTCTCTCTTCAGGTATCGGGATTTTCGCTACCCCCCTGGACACCCCTGGCAGTATGAACACAACATCCAATACTGGCACGTGTTGGGAGCCAAATTGGCTTTCATAATTGTAGTAGAGGTATATATAAACAAAACTACATGATCTGACAATTCATCTGAAATATTAAATATTATGCTTCACAAAAAATATAATAATTGTTTTTCTTCCTCTCCTCATAGCACATCGTTTACTTGACCAAGTTCCTCCTATCCTACGTGATCCCGGACGTCCCGTATGCCGTCAAAGAACGAATTAAACGGGAGAAATACTTGACCCACGTTATTCTCCACGAGACCAGCCTGAAGCTGGTGACCAGACGTTTAAAGCCACTCATAGATGACAAAATCAGCCATGATGCCACAAACTTCAACAAGGAGGAGATAGAGATGAAGGCTACACTGACCCCAATAGAGGAAAACAACTGACACATTTTCTACATTGACACATTGCTTTTGGATTTGTTATGTGTACAAATATTTGTTTACTAATTGCTCAAAAGTGAATGAACAAAATTCAAACATTGCTTCTCTATTTCTTTAAAGAAAGCAGTCTGGAAAAAGCATATAATTTATATGTATGTCCTATTGCACTTACAGAGATAAAGATATATCTGCTTTAATAAAAGCAGAAGCAACATTTTGGCTAAAAGTCAGAAAAGCTCAGATTTATCCACCTTCCATAAAGTTATAATTAAGCGCTCTGTCCTTAAAGCCACATTTCAGCAGGTCAGCGTAAGCAGAGACACAGTCTTATACCTGCTGCATTTGTGCTTTTGATTTGTTTGACCCTCTTTATTTTAAACATAGTTTGACAAATAGGTGGCAGTTTAGCTCGGGCGGTAGAGCACATCGTCCAACAACCAAAGGGTTGGCGGATCCATCCCCGCTCTCCCCAGCCAGCTGTCGCCCCCTGAGCGCAGCCCCCCAGGGGATGGGCCAAAATGTGGAGAAGAATTTCCCCATTGTGGGATAAATAAAGTATCAATTATTATTATATGTTTTATAAGTAGCCAACCACCCTTTTTTTTAAATTAGCTCTCTATATGTCAAAATACATTTTATAAACAAATGTAAAGTTCATTTTGCTTAGTTGCTAAACCTGTGAAGAGACAACAGTTTGCTGCAGACCTCTGGTTCTCAGATTTATTTGTTTATCCTCATGTTATTTTATTCAACACTTGTGTTTAATATTATATGATTTAATGATTCTTTTTGAAAGAATCAGAGCCCAGCATCATGACCACTAATATAAGGCTACTTATTGTCATGAAAATGTATTTTTTGTGTGACTGTGTAATGACCAAAGCTGTATTATAGCTTATCATAGTCTTTGTCAATTGTACTACTGTTATTAAAGCTACATTTGATATATTTTAATACTTTTTTTTAAAGGTTCGACATTTTTTGTCATGTCAAAGTGAACTGTCAAAGATTTAATATTTTTACTTTAATTTGGTATTTCATCTAAACATTTGGACTGTAAACAAGTGTTTCTTTTTATTTATTTTTAAAAACAATCTCAAGTTGAGTTTTCACAATACTATGACAGATATGCAAACACATCTTTCCTGCCCATTAAACTAAAGCAGTTTTCTGAGCATTAAGATGAAAATGTATCTATTTTTGATCAAAGCGTTTGAGGACTACAATTTCTGGACTGTCTTAGAATCAGTATCTCCACATCCCTCCCACTTCAGGAATGACATCAAATAAAAAAAAAAATTCAGCAACAGTATCCTTTCAAAGACTTAAAGTGCCACTGATACTGTGGTATCAAAAATGTATGAAAGATAATTTAAATCAAAACATTTTTTATACATTGAATGTCTTAGAAATTGTCTTGAAAGATTTGTCTCATGAAAACAAGAAAATTTACCCAATAAAACAGCATAAATTGTAATACCAACACAAGAATGGTTAAAATGAGTCAAAGTTATTCATGTAAACATATTCTAATGTACGGAGCCCGTGTCCTGACATTAAGATATAAAAATATATCTTGTTCCCACAGGTTATTATGTTGTTCGCACGAAATACTATTATGCAATGTAATGAGACACACACAGACAGAAATGTGAAGGTATCTGCTGTAAATCTATGACGTAAATTAATAACAGGAAATGATCGGCTAGTCAGTTAGCATGTAGCCTAATAGCCTTCGAATGTAAAGATACTGACTGCTAAAGTTAATAAAAGACAAGTCCTGAATATTATTATTCCTATTAGACCCTAAACTACAATATCAGCTGTCTGACAACAGACCAGCCAGTTGCCCAAATGCCGGCATACATGATCAGAGAGCTCTGCGGCGGAGCTAGTAGTAGCCTAGCAGGAGCTATCGTATGACAAAGCAGCCTAGTTATCATAAATCTTTTGATATTTTTCTTATATTCATTGAGACGGTAATAAAGTGATCATTTTTGTTTTTCATGTTCCTTTTTTGAACGAATATGGGTCACAGAGACACGGAAGTTACCGCTGAAAGCGGCTTTTGCCGGTGTGGGTACCGGATGTTCTCGGGTTGCCGGATGTTCTCGGGGTCCTTCAGGGTCCTTCGACCAATGATGACGTCACACTATTTGATTGGCTGTAAGTTGCCACGACCAATGAGTTAACGGCGCTAAGTTTTTTTTTTAAACTTTATTGACAATTGCGGTATCATACATTAACAATGACATTAACGTTAACAACGAACAATAACGATGTAATCCATATTGCCTCGAAGATCAGTCACCATTGCCAAATATAACATATTGACATAGAAAATAAAGAATAGAGGGGAAAAAAAGAAACAATGAACATAACACACAAATAAATAAAAACATAAGTAAAATAAAATAAAGGAACATAGAAAAAATCTAAGTAGTCTAATACTAATTAAGTTAGGGGTACTCGTGAAGTTTTTATTTCTGAACAAAACTAAGCAATTTCAAGCCATTCTTCTTTTTCATATAATGAAGTGATTGAAAGCAAAAACAGAGCTCTTTATTAAATGTTATAAAAGTGGTTTGGTCTTCAAAACTTGACCTCACCAAGATGGCGGTGCTCTCCTCCCATGAGGAACCACGTGATGTCTCCTCTAGTGATATAATTCATTGGAAGGACCCTGAAGGACCCCGAGAACATCCGGCAACCCGAGAACATCCGGTACCTACACCGGCGTACAGAGAGCATAGCCGCGTGAATGACTTATGACGTGAATAATTATTGCGTTCGAACGGATTAATTATTGCGTTCGAACGACATAATTATTGCGTTCGCACGAGTTAATCATTTCGAGGGAACGGAATAGTATTTTGAGGGAACGCAATAGTATCTTGTGGGAACGGAATAGTATCTTGTGGGAACGGAATAGTATTTCGTGCGAACGACATAATAACCTGTGGGAACAAGATATTAATCTGTGGGAACAAGATATATTTTTATATCTTAATGTCAGGACACGGGCTCCGTACTAATGTTTTTATAAGACAAAAAAAATTCAATCACAGCATAAGGCAACCCTTAATACTTTTAAAATATTAAAGTTTAAGTAAAGGAATTCATAAAGCTTCATGGAGTGCACTTTAAAAACACTTTAGGAAATGTTTGAGGATTAAATAATTAAAGATTAATATTTATGGAATTTGGGAAGTGGTTTTGTTTTTTTTATGATCAGGCAGATCTACGAACACCTTGCTTTAAACGACATGTGTGTGTGACAGGCAGGGTCTTTCCTCTCTTCAGCAGTAGTTTCACGTGCTACCTCTCCGTATGCCTTTAGTTTGGTAAAGTAAAATAATACTTGAAATTTATTCTTTAGTGTTCCATCGATAGTTTGTGCAGAATGAGCTCCCAGATCACGTGTGTGGGGTGGGTGAAGCGTGGCGTTGCCAAGGAAACTCCTGACAAAGTAAGTTAGCATAAACAGCTAGCCGATGTTAGCCTCCTGGTGGCTAATCTGTCAACAAGGCAGCTCTGGCTGTAATAGAAACACACCTTAGCTTAGCATCAACATCATAAACAAAACTTTCATTTATGCGATCATTTAACCTAATTACTTATGTTTTAATTAGATTTGTAAATCTTTTTGTCTTCTTTTCTTTCTTTATTTTTGATTCCGTATTGGCATCGTTGAATTAAAAAAAAAGGTTAATGTTTCTTTTTCTTTAGGAAGTTTTGGCTATTTGAACATAAATGTTTAAAAATCTCAACAGAAACATTTAAAGACATAAAAATTGAAAATTTTATTAAAGAGATTAGCTTAAAACTTTAAATAAATCTGATTTTTGTTCAATCAGAATCAGACACTGTTTTTTCTTTTTCTTTTCTTTTTTAAGTTTTCTCCTTTTATTTTGTAAGGTTGAGTTAAGCCAAGATGAGCTTCAGCGTATCATCACCGAGGCAAAAGAAGACCTGGGGTATGTAACAAAAACCCTTTTGTTTGACTAGAACTTGATATTACATTTGTGACCAAATAATCCGCCTTGGCATTTATTGTTTCCTTTAAAAAATATATCAGGGATCTTGCAGCTGAGGATGGCGAAGACGACGATGATGAGGGTATGCCTCCTGATCCAAATCCCATCAACGAAACCCCTGTTGCGGCTGAAAGTCCAAGTGATGACAATGACGAAGGAGTTGAGGAAGATGATGAGTTAGCAGAGTACGGCCTTGACAAATATGATGAAGAAGACGCCGGTAAAAGCTGGAGCATTTGGGATTTTAGTCATCCTCTGTTCAAATGAACTAACCATGCATTATTTTTTGCGCCTGTGCTTCTTACGCAGCTACTGCTAATCTTGGCGACAGTCTGGCTGGCCTCACAGTGTTCAGCTCCAATCAGGAAGATCCTTACATTACTATCAAAGACACAGTAAGTACACTTAAAATCTTTTTAAGTTAAGCAAATTCCTTTCTATAGTGGGATTTAAAAGTTAAAGGATCCAGAATAGGTTAATAATTTAAATGAGAAAAACAACTCAGAAACCTATGACACAAATGTGCAAACTTTTCTTCTCTGTAGGACCAATATGAGCGAGAGGACTTCCAAATTAAACCCACTGACAACCTCATCCTGGCGGGAAAAGCAGAGAAAGACTGCTGCAATTTAGACATCTATGGTAAGCTGCTTCACATTCTACACAATGTCATTACCGGTGATTGGACTTTGCAAAAAGTTTGCTCTGGTTTAATTACATCCACAAAATGTTGATGATAAAGTGTGAAGCGATCCCTCTGATTAGGACATTTTTGATTTCTTTCTACAGTTTATAACTCTGAGGAGGACTCTCTTTATGTCCACCATGACATCCTGCTGCCAGCTTATCCTCTGTGTGTGGAGTGGCTGAACTTTGATCCGAACCCTGAAGAAAGAAGGGGTAAGACTTTAAGCAGCTGTGAATAAAGCTCCTCTGATCGAAGCTTTTTGATCAGGATTTTGTATTGCAAAACAAACAATTATATTAATGTCTACTAAGAAATATCTTTGTGTGCTTTAACTGCAGCTAACTACGTCGCTGTGGGCAACATGACCCCTCAGATTGATGTGTGGGATCTGGATGTTGTGGATTGTTTAGAGCCTGTTTTCTCTCTTGGGAGCAAAAAAGCCTCCAAGAAGAAGAAAAAGAGCAAGAAAGTATAAAACTGTTTAACATCTGTTTAAGATCATTTAATCTAAAGGGGTTTATTTGCTGACTTTTTGTTCTAAATTGTTTCCTTTTGGGTTTTCTTTCTCTGTTCCTGCAGGCTGCAGCTGCAGAGCCCGTTGAGGGCCACACAGATGCAGTTCTAGATTTATCTTGGAACATGTTGATCAAGTCAGTATTTGGAGTAAAATTCACATCATTGTTGTTGGTTGTAGCTCACAGGATCCTTCACTGTAAAGCATTGTTTTTTTTTCAAAGGAATGTGATCGCGAGTGGATCTGCAGACGACACGGTTATTTTGTGGGATTTGACTCAATGCAAACCAGCTACAATTCTGCATCGACATACGGATAAGGTACTCAATGGAACATTTTTAGAAGTTTTATTAAAATAAATCAATGGCATAAACAGGGTTTGGATTTGTGAATTTGTTTGCCTTTCAGGTTCAGACATTGAAATTCCACCCATTTGAGGCTCAGAGTTTAATATCAGGGTCGTATGACAAGTACGTGTCATCTCCTATGTAATGTAAGCCTTTATCTTAGAAAAACAACATTTAACTTTTTTATTATTATTTTTCAGAACAGCGGTTCTTTATGACTGTCGAAGCCCTGACAGCAGCTATCGGACCTGGAGGTTCAGCGGTCAAGTGGAGCGTCTTGTCTGGAACCACTTCTCACCCTGCAACTTCCTTGTGCGTCCGTTTACTAGATTTCTAAGAAGCTGGAGTTTGCTTTTGTTCTGATTAACCGAAAATGTGTGCTGCTTGTTTAGATTTGTTAAGTTAGTTGCATCTCAAACTCATCCCTGATCCAAATATCAACAAAGCTTTCAATTGACTATGGGATAAGTGTAGATTCTAGTGTCTGTTTAGGAGTAGGAACTATAAATTATAATTTATATAATTTACATAAACCTGTCAAAGAAGAGGTGAGCCATTAAAAAAATGTCCCTACTGTGGTGGGTCTCATACATTACTCTTTAAGAAACCAACTGTAGTATTTTAAAAATCAGCATTCATCAAATGTAAAATCTCAAATAAATAAATCCTGTTTTTTAGGCGAGCACAGATGATGGTTTTGTCTACTGTCTGGACGCACGTTCTGACAAACCAGTGTTCACACTCAAGGCCCACGATGAAGAAGTTTCAGGTTATTTGCATATTTTTTTCTTTTTTAAAAACAAAATATTTTGCCAAAAATGCTCCTTTTTTTTTGTCTGATCAAAATTCCGAAATGTTTGCCCAATGTCGCCTAAGTGATACTGTTTTGTGCATTCTACAATAATGAGATGATAACGTCTGTTCTTTCCAATTCCTGCAGGCCTGGACCTCAGCAGCCAGATTAAAGGATGTCTCGTCACTGCTTCAGCTGACAAACATGTCAAAGTTTGGGATATTTTAGGCAACAAGCCCAACTTGGTGCACTCGAGAGATATGAAAATGGTAATAAAGATCATTAAAAGGTTCTTTTGTTGAGACAAAAGCTTGACCTATTTTTTGCTTGTTAACAGGGAGTGCTGTTTTGTTCTTCATGTTGCCCTGATCTGCCCTTTGTCTACGCCTTTGGGGGGCAGAGGGACGGCTTACGAGTTTGGGATATTAGTGATGTTGCAGCAGGTATAACTGAATGTTTTTTCTTTTTCTTTTGGGAGTTCATAGAAATTGTCATTTTTAAAGCCACAAGCCAATTTTAACTTGTTTTTGTCCTTGTCTCTGACTCTTTGCTTCCAGTGGCCGAAGTGTTTAACAGTCGGGAGCGATTAGTGGTAAACACTGGACCACAGGCCTCTAGCTCTGCAGCCACAGCAGACATGGAGGTTTCCTAGTAACGCTGCGAAGGGGCGGCCTCCGTCCGCATCCTCACAAGAACAAACTGAGTTACAGAGGAAACTCACTTAGCATCTTTTCTGTGGAAGTCAGCTTATGGAAAAAGAATTGCTTGAAGAAACTACACTATGGTTTACCAACGTGTTTTTTCAAACCAGCAAAAAAAAAGAAGACTTTTGTTCGTCTTTATGCTTTTTGAAACACTTCGAGAATAAAATATTGATTTAAAAAAAGCAAAAAAACAGTATCTATTGTCAAATATTTTACAAGTTAGTGACTCTTAGATGTATTATAGTAATTATACTATTCATTCTTCTTGAGCTTGATCATTTGACCTTTATGTTGCCAATGTCAGATGCTCTTTAGATAACTTGGAACGCACTCACCTGGACACAACTAACATTCACAAGTATATATTTTACTATTGTATTTCAAGAAGGTAATGAAATATTAAAAATATGTAAAAACAAGTCTCTGCATCAATTGTGTATATGTACAAATTTCTATTTTAATACAGATTATATAACATCTTGTGTTAGTTGTTGACAAGCTTGACTAAGCCCTGATCAGTCTGTTCCATTCATCCTGCTTATTCCCCTAATAATTCACAGAACCATTTTGAGAACAGATTAGATATTTAATGAGAGTCTACAAGTTCATTTTTCCTGTCAAAATTTGAGAATATTCAGAGAACGTGAAACCAAAAGGGACAAAATTGTCTTTATTTTTCCTCAATATTTGCCTTTTATACTTGAAAGGGTCACTGTACTGTTTAGATGAAAATTTGCCATGAATAATCCTTTATTTTAGTATAATAATAAAAAAGATGTATGGTATAAATGAATAGATAGTTACATTTATACAATTCAGTACTTAAATATTTTATACATAACCACTGGGTAATCTTTTATTGTTTTCTCCGATAATTGCGTAATGGAACTTCGCTTTAGTTCGTATTTCCCGCACGGAGGTATTAGTCCGTTGCACCTTCTGAAATTGCTACTGATCATGGCGGGCGGTCAGATGTGCAGATTTCATGGCTTGTTGACGTGGTTTCCTTGCGCCTTCGCAGTTCGATGTGGTCAACGTAAGTATCCAGTTTTTGTTTCTATTCCATGATCGACACATCAGTTAGTTATTCTTAATCATGATGATGATCATATTTGTGACTTTCTCCGTCAAAAAGCGTTGCAACTAACTAACCTTGACACGTTTTGCAGGTTAAACTCCGTAATTTTAGCTTCTGACTGTTGTCGTGCTGGGAATAATTTAGTTCTATTTAATACATTTTGTTGCAGGCTGTTTGGTACCTATTCGGCACAAGTCAAACGTTGATTCTCCAATAACTGAGCCTCCTCCCAATAGGTGAGTTTAATGTGTCTATTTTTTATTTATTTCAAAGATGTGATTATGTGCTGTACTAGTCTAGTATACTATATATATATATATACACTTTAGAAATTGTGCTACACTTGTAAAATGCTCTCCTAAAATTATAGGCTACAAAGTCAAAATTACACTCATGAAAATCAAACTATTTTGAATGGTAATGGCTCTATTTTAATGTTTTTGATTTAATTTTTTAAATCAAAATTGTCAGTTTAACAGTTTGCATCAACATCCTAAACTTCCCCATGTTTGTCACCAGCCTGATCACACTCTATCCCTATGGGATAGCATTTCTGCCTTTAACCTTGTCTCAAGTCAGCCCATGAGATTATATCAGCCCCTCTGGCTTTACCAGCAGTAATGTGTCTGGCTGAAAGCTTTAGGCCACAGAGTTTTGAAAATCTGGAGAGGACACAGTTTGGTATCACTGCTCGAGAAAATGGCCTTCATGGTGTGTCGACTCCTTGGAGCACCTAATTTGTGCCTCTGATTCACCCCAACTTCGGGATACGGTACTCCAAACAGTACTTCAGTTGGGAATAGTGGATTGCTTTTAATTTGCCCTATTTGGATCAGTCAAACGAGGCTTTGTGATTTTTGGTGCGGGCTTCTGCAATGTCACAGGGCTCATGTCTACTTGTGCTGCTCCACCTGATTGCAACTGCACCTAGAAGCACCGGAAGCTTTAAAATAAGAGTCAAACAACAGCATCAACAATTTAATCTGTTTTGTTTCGACAGAGAGGCTTTAGCTGCTTTTTCATTGATGCAACCAAAGTGCTTAAATTTGCTACTTCTCTCACAATAAATGTGATACAACATAATTAAAATACTGTTGTTGTTATGGTAAGAAAAAAAAGTTTTTAAGGTTTTCTTTACGGTTTTTGCCAAGTTGTTTCTGATCTTAAAAGCATCCAGATAAAATGTAGACATTTACATCACAATTTTTGAATTTAGTGAAGTGGACATTGGGGTGACTTCAGATGGGAAAACCATAGTGTGCTACCATCCTGCTGTTGATATTCCCTATGAATTCACCCAGGTAAGAGAATGTGCCACACAGTTCATTTAAATATCGTTTGTATGTCAATTATGTGTCTCCAGGTTTGGTGTGTGTTTTTTTTAAACGAACTCCACACATAAATGAATCATTGGTAATTCTTCCAGCCTGTGGACCGTCCAGACCCTTTGACCAACTCTATAGAGACCCACGATCAGGTTTTAAAGGCTCACCTTAGCAAGGAGGTGCTGAAGGACAAAGGACCAACGATAGAGGAGCTGAGCAAAATGTTCTTCACCACAAAACACCGCTTTTATCCCGTAGGACAGTAAGTTCACGCTAAACAAATGTTTATGCAATTATTATTATTATTTGTATGTATTTGTAACATTTACTGTCATTGAGTGACTACAACTCAATTAAATTTGTTTGTGCCGCCTTAAAAGCAAAACTTGTCATACACTGGTGTTTCAGCCCTCCAAATGTTGTCTTTTTGCCTGATGGCACAGTTTCAGGTAATTCAACAAAATTAATAGACAAGTAAACTTATATTTAATTATCATGTGAAAAAAGCTAAGCCATGTCCTCTAAAGCTGGGCTTCATGCTGCAATCCCAAAAAATTTAGGGAACATATTGGAAACAAAGCATTCTGATTTGATTGATTTTGATTGATTTTAGGCATTAATTAAATTTCAATTCAATTTTATTTATATAGCCCAATATTACAACAATAGTAATCTCAATGGGCTTCAAACGGATAGTTGCGTAATAAGCATGAATCATAAAGAACATAAAGTCATAAAATTCAATAGGTAATGGCTAAACTAAACTAAAATGATTAAACAAAACTTGGCATCCCTGCCCTTAGACCCTCTTTCACAGTAATTGTAGACAATACAATAAAAAATTCAAACAGATTTATCAAAGTCATTGCAGAAATGATTAAATGCATAGAATAAAAATGTATATAATATATATAATGTGCGGTACTTATTCTGAATTCTATTCATTTAAAATGTTGCTATTTCTAAAGCTTTGAAACGGAAAGAAACGAAAAGAAGCCATTATCTTCAAATCCCCAAACTGTAAAATAGTGTTGAATTTTTCCAGGAGTAGCTGACCAACCCAGGCTTTTTCAAAAGCGCATTAATAGCTCATTTAAGACATCACAAAAGACTTTGACGTAACATCCAGAAACTACTGGCCTCGTTTTCCTCAGTTAAGATCAATGTTCATGACTCCACAATGAGAAATAGTCTGGGAAAAAGTGGCAAAGTGAAATTTATATCGACGATCACCAAGACCGGAGTTTGCTCCTCTCAATTTGACATTTAGGCATAGAAAAGTCAAGTTGGAAGGTTTATTGGGTCAGTGCAGTGCCAATAAAAATGGACAGTGTCCCCAAATCTGTGCAATTCTGATTTCTAATAAAATCCATTGAATTATTTATAAGTCAGAATGCCGCTCTCTTTCACATCACTGTATCTGTCAGAGCATCATGATTTACACCCAAGAGCACCTGAATTAAAATGTATAAAACAAATAAAAGTTCCACTTAGTGAAACCTAATGATTAAAGGATCCAGTTATTCAGACCAAGGGGAATTTAGGATCTCTATATGTGCCCAATGGAAACAATAACATCACTGATTTGTAGTGTGCCGCTTTACTTATGCAGATCACAATTTCACAGTATCTAATGATCTTTCTCAAAATTAATTTATGCTTTGTTGAGACACTTTAAGTGGAACAATTTATTTAGTGTGTTCACTTACTGATCTCTTGTTTTCTTTTTTCAGATATCACAGGAGGCGCATCAACAAGAACCTCCCCAAGGACAGATAGTTGAAAATTGAAGCTTTTTAATGTAAAATGTGTCACAGTGATGAATGCTTAAGTTTCTATAAATGACCCCCCCCCCCCCCCCCGACCATTTCCACCATGATAAAGTTTTTCCCCTCTCATCTCATTTTGTCCATCTGTGATCTTGTTTTGTATTACTTTGTCAATAAAGTATCTTCAAAGTTCTGGGTTGTTGTTTTTTTCATTTATTGTCCATTTGTTAAGAGATTTCCAGCTTGACAGTCAGAGCTCTTAAGAGGAATTTATTTTGAAGTGTTACATTACTTTTAAATTCTTTATTTACTACTTGCTGTTAAAATAAGTGTTTAAAATAAATACTCTGATAAATGAAATTAAGAGTTTACTTAAAGAAATTTGTTGTTGCTTATTTTCAGTGTTATTATTTTTCTTCTTTTTTCAATGGTACATTTGTTTAAAAAACTATAACACTGTTTATATTCTAAAAGTATTTGTCTCCCGTTCACTTTAAAAATTGTAATTGACTTTTATAAGCAAATCAGAGCTCATTTTGTGTTTTATTGCCATATTTTTATTCGGTTTTAACGAAATTTAAACATTTTGTTTTTAATTTTTAAAATAATTTAAAGGGTAAATACCTAGTGTCTCGTGAATATTAAGTATTTCAAATAAAAAATAAAAATGTTTAAATACTTTAAAGACTTATTAAATGTGTGACATCCTAGAACGAAAAGATGGTATTTTTAAAATAAAACCATTTTTTAAATACTTCCTACGTCATCTGAAGCTACCGGAAGTACGAGTTATCTGTTCCCGCCCCGCCCGCTCACTCAACCCAACCCGAAGAGAAAGCGAGTCTACGGCTAAAAATATAATTCCCTACACAAGATGGCCGGGTTGCCTCGTAGGATTATAAAGGTACTACTGATACGGTGTATACGCATTTAAATGGGTGTATTGTAAGGATTGTTTGATGTTAATATGGAGGTCTAACTGCCACCGTCTCGCATGTTTCCTGACGTTAGCGCTCTGGAGTTAGCATCTATAACTAGCTTGAGACGGCGAACAAACTCGTATTTCTTTTCTGCGACTGTTTTGTTTGCCATTTCCGTTTACCTGCTTTTGCTCATTTCGTAGTTCTAACTCCAAACGAGTTATTTTGTTGGTTATACTTTTCTCACAAGAAGAGCGTCATTTTCTCGGTGCTATCTCTCTCAGCGTATCTGTTAATTGCACCAGTTTCTCCTTGTCTTATGAATGGGTTCACTGTTATGCTAGGCTAGCATCTGTAGCGTTGTCCACACATGTACGGTCCTATTGCAAATTGTTACTGTTTTGGTATCGACTTATTTAAGTATATCTTTAAAAAACAAATACTAGTTGATGTTTATATGCTGAAATTTACTCTATTGCAATGGTAGGCCTGCTGTTCAATGGCCTCCTCCTTAACCGCACCACCGCAGACCAGGCCGGTAGTGGGCGCGATCAGCTTCTTCCGCCACACCGAGCTTCAGGTTTAGCCGGTTTCAGCTTGAAACGCTGCGCTGACAGATTCTCATCTTGTCAATAGAAACTCACATTTGATTCACCATGTTACACTCGGGAACCAGTATTTATCAAACAATGAGCCAGTTACCCAGATTTAACCTGTTCTTGTCGCATTTAGATTTTCCTGATATTTAAATTGAAAGAAAATTCAGGTAAAAAATGCATTTGAGTATTTCTTATCCAAATTGAATCAGGAGCAGACCAATAAATGCCTGTAGCTATGACGTAGGTGTTGCAGTCAGTGGGCCACAAGCCCCCTGCTCCTCTCCATTCTGATGCATCCATTTGAAAACAAAGATTCTCGTCCTAGCTGGCATCTGGCTCCACACTGTACAGCTGTATAGCTGCAATATTGCTCTCCATGTTGTTTCACAGCACGTTTAGTTGAGGCTGTAAGATAGCAGTAGGGAGCGTAAACATAGGGATAATGGGAAATGAGGGCAGGCTGAAGGCCTGTTCACACCGGGACGAATTTCGCCGGCGATTTTCGCCGACGTTTAACGCCTCGTGACTAAACAAAGGGCACCAACGAGAGTGTGCACACCGACGCGAAAAAACGCCAGGCGTTAAAGCGTCAAAAAAAAAAAAAACGCCTCGGGTTCGTTTTTTTTTTTTCGACGCGTCGCGTCGAAATCTACTCGACCAATGAGAATGGCGCTTTTGCTCACGTGTCTGGAGCTTCTGAAGTTACAGTAAAACACAACTTGGGGGCGCTCAAACACAAAACTGCCTTGCTGAGCACACATACCAGCGAAGAAGATAGACGCCAAGTAGCGTCTACACACAGCCGCGAAGCAATAATGACGGACATTCTAAAATATCCCCGAACCAAGTACCAGTTGGAGCTACTGGTGCTTGAAATATTCATGTTTTCTTTGTTTGATTCTGACAAGCGTGTAAATACTTGCTCTCTTCTTCTGAGTGAAAAGCGACTTTCAGAAGCGTAAAGTTGCGCAGCGCCACCTTGTGTACAGGAGTATTTCTGTTTTACATTAAGCGTCATCTAATGTCAGGGAATGAAATTGCATGTTCACTCCACTCATCGTCAGCGAAAATCGCCTGGGTGTGAACACAAAAAACGTGGCGAAAAACGCTGGCGAATAACGCCTGGCGAATATTCGTCCCGGTGTGTACGGGCCTTTACTCTGCCATAACAGTCTACAACCCAGATGTTAATTTCTAAGGAACTACTGGCGCTCTGTAGAAAAAAAAAGAAGCAACCCGATGTCCTAGAAAACAGCAAAGTCTTTGATTTTGGCTAAAAACGACGTAATTATAACTTAATATCGATAGGAACGCTTGTAAAATGCATGATTGGAGTGGGACTTAAAACTTGCAATCCACAAGGTTAAGTGCTGTTGTGGTGGCTTTCACCAAAATGAAGTGTTTGAGTAATAGCAAAACATTTTAGTTCAAGCTATGTAGATAAATATAAGGAATAATGCCATGTTTACCACACATGGGCCGGCCGGATAACTTGGATAAAACTATTGCTCATCAATCTTTAAAAAAAACAGCCTTTTCCCGTCACTTTCTACAGCCCCCTATGAAATATTTGCATTATAATTTTTTAATATTTTTCCTTATTATTCCTAAAATATGTCAATGGAATCAATATAAGTAAATGCTATAATATTTCCCAAAGATTGACATGTATTGTTTTTGAAATGCAATAAAAGTTAGAGGCATCATTTTAGACCCGACACATCCAGAAGCTTTTTTGATTTGCTTGAGATTTTTATATTTTCAAGAAACATTTCTGATGCCAAAATAAAAGAAAAAATAAGGTAATGCTGTTAAATGTTAAATGCCAAAAAACAGATTTTAGATTTTTGGCATAAAGAAAAGTGTTCATCGCCTGGCATACCCTCAAATCCCATGTTTTGATTTATTTTTAGTTTAAAGCTAAAACATTTTCAGTGAGATTGCAGTTTGAGGAATGCTGTTGCTTTGCTCTGTGGGTTGTGGGTGACTCATCAGTTGAAGTCTTTAATCTATCGTTTGATTTAAGATCACGTCACAGTTTTCAAAATAAATCGTCAGCTGTGTTGTGTTTCTTTTTTCTTTTTCTTTTGATACTTAGGAGACACAACGGTTGATGGCAGAGCCGGTTCCAGGGATCACGGCCACGCCTGATGAAGGAAACGCTCGCTACTTCCACGTGATCATCGCAGGACCTCAAGACTCTCCCTATGAGGGAGGCACGTTTAAACTAGAACTATTTCTTCCAGAAGAGTACCCCATGGCAGCTCCCAAAGTGCGATTCATGACCAAAATCTATCACCCCAACGTCGACAAACTGGGAAGAATATGTTTAGACATTTTGAAAGGTAAGACGAAGCATCACATTGGTAGATTTTTAGATTTCTTTTATTTCCCGCCACACCTTGAGCACTATTCACACAGTTGTGTTGAAGCATCAAAGTAGCAGCAGTTTGATAAAACAACAAGCTCCATCCACACACGTTCAGGGAATGTAAATAACATTTACAAATTTAATGAAAATACATGTTTTACCTGCTTTACCTTGGATTTCTCCTGCTTTAAAATGGTTATAGTAGCTTGTGAAATGGAACTTAAACATTCATGTGACATTAGTCAAGGAGGTTTGAATTCTAAGATTCTGTTCTTGGAGAGACCTGGACGGGCAAAGATTGAGAGGTTCTGCTGCTCTTCTCATTTTCTATTTCTTGAGTCCTAGAAGCGCAGAATCCTGGGATGACACGACCGAGTTTTCTCAATTTAAATTCCCCAAACTGAAAAATAAATTTGCATCCTGACCTTTTTACATCACTAAAATCTTATTTATTATTTTTAATTTTTGTTAATATGAAAAAAAAGCCGCTTTAGCAGCAGTGGTCATGACCGGCTCTTTTAAATTACGGTAGATGAATGTTGGCGATCATCTTCAGCTTTGTTTTGGTTTAATCCGCAGTTAATCTACACTTTTCTGCCGGCCATCTGGTTATTCCGGTTCTCTTAGAAAGAGCCCAAAATTCACACCTTTGTTCACTGTTGGTAGATACACTAAATCCAGAGTTCACAGTTGGGAACCATAGCAACCACGTTCAAAACGTCATCGTTTTTGATGGGAGGTAAAGTGGCAGCACAACTTCAGACTTTTAAATGAGTTGCATATCCACGACAAAGGCAGAACCATCTGTTGATAAATATTCTACAACACAGCAGGATTCAGTCCTCTGTATTAAGCCTGCTCATTACAGTCCAGTGTAATGGGCAGTGTTGACTTTGGTCACAATAAATAGTGACTCGCTGCCTCATGGAACTGATTACATCAACCGCAACGGCCATGAAGTCAATGCAGGAGTTTTCAGTTTACTAGCAAGTGGCTGACAACTTCAGAATTCACATCATCCTGAATTTTGCATTTTTAAATTTTTCGTTCTTGGGTATGAACTCTTGTAGTTGAAGGTCTCATGTGAAAACAAATTTATATTATATATATATATTTATAAATTCGTCATTAAGGAAATATTTCTGGTTAATTATAATATTATAGACTGATTACATTGTAAAACTTTTCTTTTATTTATTTTCTTTATTTTTCCCAAATCATGTGGTTAGAGCCTTGAAAATCAGAGTTCTTTCTGTCTGCTGTGTTTTCTCTGATACACATCTTCACATTTAGGATTTGTCTTAAAGGTCTTGGCTAGAGGTGCAATGGAACACAAAATTCTGGTTGGGATCCTGCCATGATTTCAGAGTCAGTCATTTTTTAGATCAGTGAAAAGTCAATAAAAAAGAAAAAAGTTGACACATACATATATGTTTAATAAAAACATTAAAAGTAATTCACGGCACCGTGGCTTGTGATCTGATCCGTTGCACCACCTTGTCTTGGCGTTCATCAGACGTGTTTATGAACTTTTTTTCCTCTCTATTTGTCTCTCCATTCTAACAGACAAGTGGTCCCCAGCCCTGCAGATCCGCACAGTGTTGCTATCTATCCAGGCGTTATTAAGTGCTCCCAACCCAGACGATCCGCTGGCGAACGATGTTGCAGAACAGTGGAAGAAACATGAAATGCATGCCATTGAGACAGGTGAGCCGGCATTTCTCTTTTACATTTAAGGACTCTGCTTTAGCTTTAGCGTTAGCTTTAGCTGTCACAGGTTCCACAGAAGACGACACGCTCAGACAGATGGCAGCAAAGTCAGTTTAATCAGTTCCAGAATTCCAGAGTTCCACCCACATCCCAAATGATCCAGAGCGTCACAGTTTCTGCTGGCAGGAGAAAAATACAAGCTGACAAATAATGTCTGTACCATCAAAAACAACTGTGTTTGGGGGTGGAATTACAGAACAAACCCTGATGCCAAATTCCTATAAAAGCACAGAGAATCTAAAAGCTGTTAAACTTAAAGAGAGGGAGGGATTTTATGACTGAAATCAGCTTAGTTACCTCAGACTTGATTCATTTGAATAAAGAAATATTCAGAAACGCAATTTTAAGCTTCATTTTCTTTATTTATGTCCTGCATCATGAGAAAACAAGTTAAAAACACAATTTTCATTCAAAACAGACTGACTATTCTAAAATATTGTTTTTTTTTTAGAACTTATACTGATTCTTTAAGAACAAACTACGGTTGTAGCTCAAAAGTTACATATGAAAACACCTTTGTATTGTATTGTTTTAGAGATGAATCCATTTTGCCTGTTGTAAACTGTTCCCTCATGGATTCCTGGCTGTAGCTTAACTCTACTGTTGTCTCCTCTCCAGCCCAAACATGGACTCGACTCTTTGCCAGCAACACTGAAGTATAAAGGAAGAGGGAAGAGGCATCTGAATGTGATCCACAAAATGTACTCCTACTCTGTTAACATTGAGTTTAACGAACCCACACACATAAAAGTCCAGATCTATTTGAAAGAGATGACAATATTTACTGCTGCAGACCTCTGGGTGACTTATTTCCTCCTTAAAATGCGTTAAATGTGTGATACCCTTTTTTTTTTTTTCTTATTTTAATTTTCTTCCTGTGTTTCTATTTAAACGCATGGACAGGGAGTCCACCACAGTCTTAAAAATCACATGCAAGATGTTGTCCTGAGCGTGGCGAATACTGGTACGTCATCAAAGAATAAATGTATTAAAGCTGTCCTCGTTTTAAACCAGGCGTTGTTTGTCAGCACATCTGTATGCCTTTGAGTCTGAAAGCGTTGAAACAACGGGGTTTGAACAGTTGCACATCCAAAAGGAAGAGCAGCATTCGATGGTTTTCATCTTCAAACAAACAAACAAGCAAAAGTCTCTTCCAAATCTCTTTTAGTCTTATATTTTGTAGGTTCAGACTTTTTGAGCTCACAGGCGGCAAAAATCATTTCTGTTATCAGACAGCAGTAAAAAAATAAAAGGACAAGCATTTCAAAGTTAATGACCCTTCCTGAGGCACCAGTTTTACATTTACAGCTGAAAATATTCTGTAGAAAATAAAAGGGAGGGTTGTTTTCAAACTTAAAAACGAATCCTGTGTTTAAGACTGAAGCTCGCAGCGCAGAGGTCCAGAGGATGAAGATTTTCAAAATAAATTTATTTTTTTTAAACTGCAGGAAGTTTGATCTTGTTTTTACTTTTACTGTTCGTACCTCTTGACCAGGTCTCTCGAAAAACAGTTTTTTTTTATCTCAAGGGACTTCCTGGTAAATTAAAGGTTCAATAAAAATATAGCTGTGTTTTGCCTGTATTTTTATTCTAGCGTTCATCTAAAAATTTGGGATGCACCAGAACCAAACTGCAGGTTTCTATTCTTTTTCTGTTGATTAAAGGTGAAATGTTGACATTTTCTGGTTTATTTTTAAAGGGAAGGTTTAGGTTTTTCTAATCCGTTTCATAAATATTTGCTCTCATTTTTATTTTAAAATTGGTATAAATCGTTTTAGATTACTGTGATTATAAAGTCGCTGATTCTGCAAGTGGATTAAATTGATTCCTGAAGGTAAAATCGAGTCATTGTGGTAGCAGAAGTGTGATGTTACAAATAAATCGTAAAGTGTCATTTTTGGGCTTTAGTTATCTTTGAGCTGTCTGGAAACTTTATTTTTTGGTTTGTTCATCCTTAAACATCCTCAGACTTTCATTTTAAATGATACAGACTTGCTGAAACTGTATCAAGATTATGTTTAATTAACGGTTCTGTGGGAAAAATCTCTTCTTCCAGACAAAAATTGTTTCTGACAGCAAAGCCAATTCTTTCTATATAATTAAGAATTAATTGTCAAATTTTTGAAACTATTCAAACCTTTACAGATCAGCTTTTGTTGTTGACAAGAGTTCTGCCACTGATTTCAGTGCATTTACATATATAACTCTTCAGAGGCTGTAAATAAACTAAGTTGCGTAAGTAAAATACGTCTGTTCTTATGAAATACATGTCTATATGTTCTAAAACATAAATTTGGGTCAAAATGTTTCCTTTTTTGTCTGTTCCCTCTTGGTCTCAGTAGTACCTCTAAATGTCCAGCAGGGGGAGACATACACTGAAGGACGAGAGTAGGAAGGGTCAAGTGCCATCTTACTGAGTTGGTTATAAATTAATCAAATTCTTAAGTTTTGGTTTTTCAAAGTTACAAACACGCATTTGTTTTTCGCCTTGTAAAAGAGGACATGATTAAAAAAAAAAAAAAACTATAAACTTCGCGGTACCCGAGATTGGCCTGGGAAAAAAGGTTCAGAAAATCGCTTCTGGAAATTCTTGTTGCACGACATGTCAAGGAATCGTATATCACTTTGAAACATTAAAAGACAATTTATGGGAATGGAAAATATGGAAGATTTATTGATGACTTGAAGAAATGGAATGCCAAAAAATCCTGAAGACAAGAATTTAACCTCTTAAAGAAACTTTAAATCAAATCAACCTTTATTTATATAGCACTTTTACAACACATGTTACTCAAAGTGCTTTGCATAAAATATAATCAAATTTAAAAACAAAATGACATGGCAAAAAATGCAGACAACCCCCCCCCCCCCCCCCCCCCCACACACACACACATACATACACACACCCTGATTTTAAAAAAGTGCTAAAATGATGTAGGGAAACGATATTTTGGGGACATGTAGACATCAGTGACCCCCCCACACAAGTTCACGGAGTACACTACCACAGGACCCCCCCAGATCTGATCAAAAGAGTCAGACGTGGGAGCGACCCCGCCAACTGAGAAGGGTCAGTCACCGATGTGGAGGATCCCTCTGAGGAAAACACTGGAGTTACTACTAAAATACAAAAGGAATACAATTAAAATATATTTAAAACAAGAACAAACAAAAAATAATTACATAAATAAACCTTAATAGACAAATGGTAAATGTGAATTAAAAATTAAAAATAAATAAATGTATATACATACACATATATCAAACTGGTAACCTATGAGAAAAATAATGTGTTTTCACAGCAGACAGACAACAAAGCCAAATATTGTTCTGTCATGTTAGCATGAATTCTGGTTCAAGATCCATGTAAGTACTGTAAGAAACAATTTTTAAAATTTCTTGACAAAAAGTTAGAAATAATCTCATTCCTAATGCATAAATCCATCTAATTTCACATTATTTACCCAAAATAACTCTGTTTTGTCAACATCAGTGTCCCCTTTACATACTTTAACCATTTCATTCATAAGGTGGCGCTACAGACAAGTAAACACATGATTATGTCATCATTTTAAAAGGCGCTGATACTCTTAAAAGTGAGAAGAGTTCAGCTGTGATGTTTCAACGAGCGAGCATCCCCTATAAGATATTACAACGCGCCTTTCAGCGCCTAAGCTGGTGCGTCTTGTTTTGTGTTTTTTAATTTGACACATGCATGCAATGTTTTATGATCATGTTTTTGGGTTTTGTTGGCAAGAGTGAGTCACTCGGGCTGGTATGCAGGCAGTCTTTGGAAAAAGAAACGCAGGAAACGATTCCTGCTCACTATCTACAACCTTTGACTAAACATTAACTCATCTGTGGGGCGGATGTCAATGGAAAAAGACTGTTATTGAACAGGTCGCCCTCGGAGAAAGCAGCAAACCAATATTTTGAAGCCGTCAGCCACTGACTCTGGTCATAAACAGGCCCCGCTGTGAGGCACTACTAACACAATTTAGCAGTTGTGGTCTAAAAGTTAGTTCTGTTCACTTCTGAAGCAGGAAAAGTTCCTTTTTACATTAACTTTTTGATCCAGGTGCACCCTCAGATTAAATTTAAAACCCTCTTTTTATTCTCTTAAATTATAATTATTTGATGACATACTGCATGTCATTTGCTATTTAAAGGTTGAACACATTTGCAATCAAGGATGTTTCACAATTACAACCAAACAACTTCGGTTTATGAGTGCGATATCTGGTTGTTTCCAGTAAAACGCTGGCTTCTGCCAAACATGTGAGGAAGGCTGCATTGCAATGAGTAAACGATTATAAACAAGGAGGTCTGTTCTGTTTGCTGCTTTTAAACGTACAGTGTAAATCACCCGTGTAAGAACAGCCACAAGCGGCAGGATCCGCTACCTCCGAGGTCAGATTTTCTAAACACAGCCTTGCCCCGCTGACACACCGGATCATCTCTCGCTGTGTCTGCTGAATGTAGGTAAGGACTCGCCCGTCACTTGGGTTGACTGACAGGTGAGGACAGAGATGCTGTTTTAACTGATACACAGAAATACAAGCTCTCAATGCACATCACTGTGTGAAAGCTCATAGTTTAAAGATGCAGTGCCATGAAAATCTAGTTTTTAACATCTTGTGACAGTATTCTGATGATGGATAATACATATATTTAAAAAAATTAAGATTTAAATTGCATTTTTGAGTATTGCTATATTTAAATCTTTTGGCTGTAGTGCATCTACTTCCACACAAACAGATCCATGAACGTCTTTGTTTTCCCCCTCTGATCAGGCATCTGGATCTAAACTGGACATCTGAAGAGCTCCGATATTGCTCGCCATTTTTGTTGCACCAATAATGTTAGGTTGGAGGTGTAGGGGGCTGTAAGCTTGCGGGAAAGAGTGTAAACAGAGGGGGAAATTATGGCACAAACAGTCAACTTAGGGGTGATTTTCTACTGAACTGCTGCTCTGCAGAAACGAAAACTTTTTTTTTTGTGGCTAAAAACGGCATAATATTAATGAAAAGACCACTTGGAACACTTTTAAAATAGACCAAAAAATGATCAGAGTGGGACTTGAATTGCTCTCTTCTCCTGTTGGGTCCTCTCTTGCTCTTTTTACCCAGCCTACCTTACCGCAGCTGTTAATACCCTGTCTGTAGGCACCGTACTTCTTCCTCCCCTCTCCTCAACCCCCCATCCTCCTCTCTTTCCCCTTTGCAGATAAAATTCAAGGGGACTGCAGTCGGAGCCTTCTCATTCCAACCCTCTCTCCACGTTATGCAACCACCCTCATTATCCTTCCATGCGTTAAAAACAAAAGTCAGCAGCCCAAAAGGAAAGCCCTTCTTCTGGCTGCAGCAGGTGCCCTGAAACGCCTTTTCCCACCGCCTCAATATTTCAGGAGCTTTTTGGAGTTGCACAATCCATCTGCAGTGGAATCTTCCTGAAGGCTGCGACTTCTTGGGCTGCTTTTGAAGCACTGGGATCCTAACCTTTCCTGTTCGTCCTCATAGGTTGCATGTGCCTCCTCAGGTGAGCCCGGGGCTGTTGTTGTCCTGCCTTTCATTCCTATGGTTATGACAACGTTACAACATGCCTCCCAAATGCACGCTTTGATTTCCTGAAGGATTTAGCTGTTAATAAGGTTCTGAGGAGCAAAGAAAAGGTCAAAACCATTCATTTGGAGCATTCAAAGTTTGATTATTGCACCCTTACCAAGTAGGCCTACATGTTGAAGCAGCTGAGTGAAAGTAAAGAAGGAATTTAAAAGGTCAGGTGTTATTAAAAGATCTTATTTTTGCATCAATTTTTTCTAAATATTGTTTGAAAAAGGTTTCCCAAAAAAGGTCTTGTTCCACAATGTGATGCACTGATTCAGAAATACACGGCGTATAAAACAGGCTAAGCAGTGACCTTGTCTGGAGGAGCTTGACTGTCGTGTCCACAGCCCTCTGTTTCAATGCGTTTGTGTCTGTGAGTGTGATGTAACATCAGGAATTCCTCTTGCGTTCCTGTGAGTTTTTCCTCCATGGTGAGAACAGGCTGTCCAGGGCCGTCTTTCTTACTTCTCCACATATATAAACCATGAGGGAGGAGGAGCAGACAAGGGCCTATTTTCTAGTATGTGCTTGTATTTGAGTGCATCTTTGCCCCTCAAGGGTTTGAGGTGTAATAAAAAAAGTGTTTATAATCACAAAGTTTACAATGATAATGCAGTGTAACACGATTTCCTCATATTTGTGACATTTCCTTACTTGTAACCCTACATCTATCTATGCATTTTTTAGAAACCACTTGACCCACCCTTTTGGGGTCACATGGCTGCTGGAGCCTATCCCAACTTCTGTTGGGGAAAGGAATGGATACACCCTGAATAGGTCGCCAGTTTGCTGCACACACCCACTCACATTAACATGCACACCTAGAGGTAATTTAGAATTAGTAATAAACATCTGAAGCATGTTTTTGGACTGGGAGGAGACAAAAGTGTACAGGGAGAACAAGCAACTCTCCACAGAAAGGTCCCAGCCGGGAATTGAACCTGGACTGTGAGGCAAGAGCGCTAACCTAATAAATCTGAGAAACATGTCCCATTTAACAAAAAAAAAGAAAAAAAAATCATACTTTTTATGTGGAGTACCACAGGGTTCTACCCTTAGACTACTGCTTTTTCTAATGAAGGTTATTTCTGTTAGCTGCATTATTGAGTAATTTATTCCTGTAACTTAAGTCCACATCACACAGCCAATATGTACATTTTGCCCATATTACATGGCTGAACATTGAGTGAAAACTGATAAAAGTTGTGGTTCTTTATGCAAAATTTTCGCAGATGTATCATGTCTGAACCACGTTAAAACCTCAGAAGTACGGATAAACCACACAAAACACGTAAATCAACACAGGACACAAACCGTGCCTGATTCATTAGTGATTTGTGCATCAATTATGTCATTTGAACATATGTGTGCATCATGTACTCAATATAAAAGTTATACATCTGTGGTACATGTGTAAAAGGTCAGTTAGATACATGTGGAACGGTCATAGAAAGCCACAAATTTACATATTCATCCCACAAAAGTCCCACACAATTGCGGAAGATCTGTGTAACTACTGCGTATAAACTACATAAAATACACACAAACTGCATAATTCTCACCTGACCAAGAATTTTGAACAGCTCAAAACTAAATTCACGTCAAGACCCGTCGACCAAAACCCCAGAAAGACATCTGCGCACATCAACAAAAGAAAACGCTTATGTGTGAATTGTGTATATCACGCATAAATAACCATAAACCAAAATTTAATACGTGGAAAATGCGCAAAATGTACCCAGTGGCAGGTAATAACGGCTTCACCAGTCTTTTCAATCTCTATACATTCTTATTTCTTTATTTGTTGGAATGCCAAATATTGAGGAATAGGAATGCAAAAAAAAAAAAAAAAGAAAAGATGACACACCTGATGGGAAAGTAGGGCAGGTTTAACACCTTTTAATAAGGATAAATGGGGTACAAGAGTCTCCATAACCTGCCTCTTCCTACAAAGTTAATGTGCTGTGAGGCACTCTTCACAGTCAAATAGCTAAAATGATCTTTTTATGTCAAGTATTAATCATAATTTGAGTAATATCCAAGTGTGAAAAACTCAGCAGTTCACCAGATGAGCCCCGTATTTCTGTTGTTCTTCTTTTTCTTCAAAATGTAGTCCCTTCTCTTTATGTCCTCTGTGTACATCACTGTTGACAAAACAGTCTTCAACTGGGTTTGTGTTTATTTTTCTTACTAAGCGTTTGAGCAAAAATGTTGCCCCCACCACATTCCCAATAATTCACCAGGATTGTCATACTCCATACTGGTGAAAATTAATCTTGGGAATTGTAAAGAATGGGGCCAAAATCAAGAAAATTATTATGGGATGGCAATAATGGACCTACAGCTGTTGTAGCAAAGAGGGAAATTTGGCAATATTCCTATTTTCACACAACATGGGAAAAGAAAACTTTAATTCAATCATCACGAAATACTAAACACATGCGACCAGGTTCTGTTCATTTGACCTTCGACCTTTAGAAAAAGCTCACCATCATGAATTTAAAAAAGAAAGAAAGAAAGAAAAAATCATAGTACCTTCTTCAAATTTAAACTCCTACAGATTTCAGTCTGGGGAGACATTTTGGAAACAGATTTGGATGTATGTAGTATGTAGATGTGTGGCAAGCTCACAAAAGTGGCGTTCATCTATCGCTAGCTCATTTTTTGCCAAGCTAAATGAAACAATCTAACATATAATGTGAACATATTAGGAATGTGGGCATGGTTACCAAAAAAACAAACCTTTGCTGCCAAGGAAATCCAAAAATGTACTTTTGCCAAAGACTAAAATGGGCTTTGTGGAGATAAAACCAACAGAAAAGCTGCTATTTTGAAAAAAAAGTGTAGTTTTTAAAATGAATTTGTAACATTTGCTACCACTCATGGCTTTCATTTTTTTAATGATTTTCACTGTGAAAGGGAAGAAACATTCTTAATTAATTAGATCTCTTAAACTCAATTAAAGATTATTAACTCTGAATTGAAAAGTATAACCCCCCCCCCCCCAGCTCATCTACCTGATCGCTGTAACACTGGTTGAGTTCTTTATGACATTCACGCCTCCGCAGTAGTTACTACAGTTAATGGGGCTTAAAACGGCGCCACCAACTCCTGTTTGTGCCATTGATTGCGTACTTAAAATAATCCTTTCAGTGTTCATCTCACCGTCACACCCAAAGAGACATGCATTGTCTTATGCAGCCATTAAAACCTGCTGTTTGTCTCACCCAGCAGAACGTCAATGATTAACTGCTTCATTCTCTGACTCTCCTTGGACACAGTAACCACCACCCAACATGTAAACAAAGCACATATGTGCAGTAATAACACAGATATCATGTCAGTGTGATAATGGTGGTCATGCTGGGGTTGACAGTGGTAATCAATAACCCGTCAATAGGGAGACGCATAGCTGCTGTGCTCAGGATTAAGGAAGGTTCAGTTATGATCAATGTCCATTTGTTCTCTGGTTTAGATTGTTGACTTACTCAGTCTGAGACGCATTTCGATTATTTCAGAGACCAATGGTCAATCCTTTCTAACTGAGTGGTATCAAAAGTGCTAAGACGACCACAGCCTGCTGATGACCTTCAGTGATTTTTTTTTTTTAATAGATAAGAAAACAAAAAAATTCCACCGACAAAATCAGAAAAAACAGGCGTTGCTCCTTAAAAACCCCTGGAAAACCATATAACCCGAAGCCTTTAAAACCCTCTTTTCAGTCAATAAATTTATAATAAGTTCAATAAATATGAAAAGTTATTCTTTGTTGGTGTAGACTCCTTTCTATAGTGTTGCAGTTTACAGTAACCCATTTTCTACTGACACAGTGACAAAGCGGAGTAGATGGAAACATTTAGCATGAAATCCAATCTTACCAGCCGACTGTGGTTTATCAACTTGCCAAATTATATTTATAGTGCCTCTTTATTTAAGCAACCACCTTTCACTGGATGAAATTACACCAGCAAGGTGCTAAAAATGTTAAGACATTGTTAGAAATGTGAAAGGTCCAGAATTTAAATTCCGCATTTGTGCATAAGGAAAGAACTCAAGGAAATTGCTGTTTTGCTGATCCTTTGGTAAATCGACTAGTATATTTCAACTTCATTCACATGACCGGTTGTAATATAAGGATGCAACAAAAAGGAAGACCCATAGATAAGCAATACTCATTAGAAAACAATGATAGCCATGATTCTTAACCTTTGTTATGCTGCACCCTTAAATAGCCTTGTTAGTATTTTAAAGCTGATATAAGTTCAAATGTATCAAAACAGACTATTGTCTACCAGTTTGCATTAACCAACACAATCAATTGTATTACTTGTGATATTTTAAAGTTTCTTATACAAAAGTATCTTTTAACCTGAGTTGCTTTTTTTGACAGCATAATGACAAAAACGTATATTTCAATAAAGGTTTCCGCGGCTAATTTTTTTCTTCTTTACGGTTATGACACTCGATGTCTCAAGAGTCATGTTGCAGACAAGTCATGAGGAAAACACCCAACCCACAAACATCAGGCAGGCGTAAATGGGAAGGGCAAAGATAAGCAAGTTTGATCAGGACTAAACCAGACGAATGCAGATCTGTTCTTGAAAAAGGACCTAGGAACTGCTTCTTTTAAATCCTTTTAAAAAAGCATCGTTAATATTTGTAAGAATTGTCATTTAGGACCAAAATAAATTTTTGTAAATCACTACTTTCTACGACATCTTTTTATTTGGTGCAACTTTGGCTGCAGTTATTTAACAAACCTTTACAGGAAGTTTGTCCATTACACAAGTTCATCAGTAACAGATGTTTATTTGCATCATGCTGGCTTTCCTTTAAAAGGCAGAGATGAAGCGACAACCTCCACTTCTGTGTCGGTTAACATCAACTTGTAGCGATGATTACACCTTTAGCACCTTGAAAACCACCAAATCCCCTGCCTTAGCATGATTACACATCAACCTTTCCAAGATGTACTTATAGTAAGATTTAAATAGATCTGTATTGTCATTGCAAACAATCTTACAAAATGCCTTTTTTCTTTTTTTTTTCCTTTTTGCACAGCAGAATGATGTTGCAAGAATACAGCACTTCCTCCCTTCATCCCTCTGCCTACTCTGAATTCAGGTCACTTTTTCTTGCATAACAGCTCATTCATAAAACAGCACCACACCTCGGGGAGCAATGTAGAAGAACCTGTAAACTTATATAAAATATATTGATAGAGAGGCTTTTTTCTTGCTTGATGATGCATTGATTCTGTGCAGTGTGCAACTAATGCAGAAACCTTTAAACAAGTGAGGAGTTTGTCAAGTCTTGTTGAGTTCAGTGAGTGAATATTCCCTGTTCAGGCCTGAAGATTACAATATGATGACTTAACAGTTTCTTGGTCTTTGGACTCGCATATGAGGAAAAATCCTATAGGAATGTATGGATGGGATAAATTGATTTTGGTCAGGTGTCAAAGGTTACTGTGTTCACATCAATGCTCAAAAATCCTCCAAAAAGAAATTTATATTTGTGAAGAAAAGGCCATTTGCAAATGAACATTTTAAGCTGAATGCTCTTTCCTACCAAATCAATTTCTAAGAAATACATCTGTCTTTGTGCCTACATGGACATTAGTCATGGTGTAGCAACGGTGTTGCTTTTTTACAGCAAAAATCTGTCAAGCGTACACTTGCTGCTTCCATGAAGCCGAAGATGTTGCCAATTCTCCGGAAAACGCTCTATCATCAACACACTGGAAAACTCAAAGAGTTTCTGAGAAAAGATTCAAGTTCCCCAAGTCATGGACTGAACGCACCCTCACCATTTATGAGATACGAACCATCTGACAACAGCAGGAATTTTTTCTCTAATTTGTGGCGCTTTAAAAGGAAGTGAATCTTGAATTTACCCGACAGAAGAGAACATGTTTACAGTCTTTCTGTTCGTATTTGCTGTGCTCGTCCATAGAAAACTTGTGCTTGTGAATTATTTTAAATTAAAAAAAATAAAAAAGGGACTTTTCTTCATGACTATTGTGTGTGCATACTATTATTTCTAAAAAAAGTGAATAAAATTTTTAAAAAAGTAAGATCTCCAGCGCATTTATGAAATGGTGGTGGTAGGATCATAATCAGTTCCAGTTTTGTTTCTTGATTGTAATAACTTTCCCATAGATTTTTTTTTGCTAGATGAGACAAGGGATTCTAATTGAAAAGAAAATCTTCCTGCTGACAACAGCATGAATGTTTGTATCCAATCTGTGCTGCTTTAAAAGGAAGTGAATCTTTATCCAACAGCAGAGAACATGTTTACCGTCTTTCTGTTTAAATTCGCTGTGGTCGTTCATAGAGAACTTGGACTCCTATCATGTGTGCATAAAATTACTCCTAGAGAAGTGGATAAAATAAAATAAAAATATGTGTAAGACCCATCAACATTTTCCTGTTTGTGACATGGAGGCGGTAGGATCATAATTAGTTGCAGTTTTGTTCCATGATGATAGTAAAAAAAAAAAAAAAAAACATTCCTGTAGATTTTTTTTCTGGATGAAACAGGGAATTCTGATTGAAGAGAAAATCTTTCTGCTGACCACAGCAGGGATGATTCATATAATTTGTGCCACTTTAAAAGGAAGTGAATCTTTACCCAACAGCAGAGTACATGTTTTCAGTCTTTCTGTTTATATTTGTCATCCACGGAGTGTTTCTTTTTTAAAATTGTCTTTCCCCTATTGCATCATAAATTACCTCGAGAAAAGTGAATAATTTTGTTTTTTTAAAGTGATACCTTAAAACACATTTTTATTTTTCTATTTGAAACATGGGGGTGGTAGGATCATAATTAGCTGCAATTTTGTTCCTTAATGATAGTAAAAACTTCCCTGTAGGTCTTTTTCTTGACTAAACAGTGAATTCTGAATGGAATGTTGCCATCAGAAAATCTGTCCGCAGATTGACTCAAGAGTAGATAAGAAGAGATAATCTTCATCGGCATGGCACAAAGCCCTAAGCTTTATACTAGCATGTTTTGGTTAGCCTCCTCACAGTCTGATGCCTACATTAAAGACGTTAAGTTACAGTTGACGACCAGGCTGAGTTCATATTATGGAATAATGATTGCACCGGGATTTACATGGTTGTTTTTATCTCGTTTGGGGAGTTCAAGGGAAAAGATAATGCAAGGTTATGAACGTAATTAGTAGGTAGAAAGGTTGGGGGTAAGAAGTCGAAAAATACTTTACTCAGACTGAAAACAGAACTAGGTCTGTCACATCCCTGAAGACTACAATGGTAGAGTTTATTTATCCAAAGCTCTGTTTGCCTGTGTGTGTGTGTGAATGTGTATGTGAAAATTTGTTTTTAATCTGATAATAATAGGAATGTTCAAGAATAAAATGCTATTAAACGTTTTTTCAAACATGTTTTTATTCAATTAAACCTTTTGGCCTATTTGTACTGTTGCATGTCTTTAATTTGATTGTGAAATTGGTTTTGTTGTTGCTCAGTTGTTTCCTTTTCTCCTTTCACAGCTTGTGTTTTTTGCACATTTCAGAAGAGCTGACTCATCACATACAGTAAGATGGAAACCAAACTTCCACCAAATTGTCCCAAAAACTAGCTTTGCTCAATCAACTGCAACCAATGACAGGGATTGAGGAGGAGAGACCGGGAGTTTGAGCCCAACCTCCTCCAGTGTTATTTTTTAAGACTAAAGCAAAAGCATACTCAGTCTGAAACTGATGATTTTCCCACACTGGATCACACAAACATCTTCTGGCTTTGTTTAAGCTCCCTTCCCATGATTATAGAGTGTCAGTGCTTTTGATCCGACTGAAGCAGAGACACATCAGTTTGTCACAAGCACTGGACAAGATGTTGCGTTGTTCAGATTAATGTCACCAGTAAAACATTAAATACATTCTTTGTAAAAAGACTTTGCCTCTTTTAATGTATGTTCAGAACTCCTTTTTATGTTTTATCAGTCGGTTGTTTTAGATGCCCTGTCTCATGCGTTGGTGTGTTGGGGGGGTGCGCGAACAAAAAGGACATAAAAAAACTGAATTGCCTGATTCGCCTGTGTGGTGGTGCGAAACCTGGAGACGGTGGAGGGGGTGGCAGAGCGGAGGATGCTGTCCAAACTGGACAGCATATTAGAGAACACAGATCATCCCCTACACGGACTCTTCGTTGACCAAAGGAGCGCATTCAGCGACCGGCTTCTATGTTTTCTATGCAACTGTAATTGTCACTTTAAAAAGTTATAATAAATAAACAAATGAGTTATTTAACATTAAGGAGTAGTTAAGTTCATTTTTCATTGCATTTAGTTACATGTATAAGTTATATCTGGCCCTTTGAGGACAACCACGGTGCTGATGTGGCCCTCGGTGAAAATGAGTTTGACACCCCTGCTCTACAGAAAGACTCAGGAAGTCCTTTGCACAGAGTGCGATTAGACTGTTCAATGCTGCTGGGGGAGGGAAGAGAGCATGAGGAGGAGTCACTAAACGGGCATCTACTTTTACCACTTTTATTACTTTTATTTATCTTATACTTTTTTCCTTTTTACTCTGTTTTTAGTGAGTTTGATTATTTTCTTGTTTTTATGACTATTTATTACTCAATTACTCCTTAAATTTCTTTCTATTGAATGTATTGTGTATTTTGTGGAGTAATGGATGGATGTAAAGTTATCTATCTATCTATCTATCTATCTATCTATCTATCTATCTATCTATCTATCTATCTATCTATCTATCTATCTATCTATCTATCTATCTATCTATCTATCTATCTATCTATCTATCTATCTATCTATCTATCTATCTATCTATCTATCTATCTATCTATCTATCTATCTATCTATCTATCTATCTATCTATCTATCTATCTATCTATCTATCTATCTATCTATCTATCTATCTATCTATCCTATCTATCTAATTGGGGAAAATCATAATCAAATCAAATCAAACTTTATTTATATAGCACTTTTCCTATAAAAACATAACACAAAGTGCTTTACATTAGGACAAAACAAAATGCACAAATATTAAAATAGAGGCCCCCTTCCCAGACCTATGTACACATAACAAACAAAGCACATATATGAGAGCTTTTGAGAGGTCCAAGACAAATAGTTAAAGATCAGTTCTAGAGACAAAACTCAAAAAACAAGGTGTTGTTACTTTGCCCTGCGACAGACTGACAACCTGTCCACGGTGTACCCTTCACCCAACAGTAGCCAGGACAGGCTCCAGCAACCCCGGGATTATTTTTTTTATAGATATTAGGCTAAAACACGAAACATTGGATTAAATTATAAAAGTACCCCAGATTTCAACAGCTAAAATGTGTAAATATGTTGCAACCACCTCTGTTAAAAAAATAAGTAAATAAATAAAAACAACACATTTAAAAGTCAGGTTTTAGAGAGGCTTCAGCTGCTTGGTGCCAATCTGAAAGTTACATTTTTTTAAATCAATTATTTTCTCTACTAAAAAAAAGAAAATATCCCCAAATAAAAAAACTGTTCATGGCAGTTGGTTTATTCAAAAATCAGAGAGGTGTAAACATTTTAATTTGTTCTGGTTCAATGGCTGGTATAAAGAGCCAAATGAAATTCATAAAATGCCCAGGTATTGTTTGTCTGAAACGGCTCCAACGGTAGCAGAAATGGTTTGCAAAAGTGTATTACACAGGACCAGAGCACCTCACAGTCACAAGGTCAACCACAAACCTCTCTGAATAGAATGTTTTTTTAGAGTTGGATAAACATGGAGGAGACAGGAAGACGGCATGCTCAAAACCAAAATGTCGGATCAAAACCAAATTTGCAGTTCTTTGACTTGATACAGAACAGAAAGCTGCAATTTTTCATTTCTGAGTTGCTGCTGCATAAATATTGACACTGCAAAATGCTGTTTTTTTCCTTCAAGTTGTTTACAGCCAACCACTTAACTTTTTCTTATTCACTCCTCCCTCAGGAGACTCAGAGTGTTTCTCTTCACGTGACAATATAATGACAGGCTCCAATGCGTCCACAAAACTCATTGTCCCCTCTAGTTCTCACAAACAGATTATCATCATTCTTCTATTGTTGACTTAGAGTTCTGTAAATCCTGGTGTGAACTGGGTCATTTGCCTTTTGTCCGTTCAGCTGCACAAGCAATAAAGTAAGGCACTGTTTTTGTCAGAAAATTCCAAATAATCTCAAATTCACTGCTTTAATTCTGTGTTTTTGACATTTTCTTTTGGCATTTTTCTCATTATGTAGGATAATTATTGCAGAAAATTAAGGTAAAAATTGCATTTCTAAGTATTTCTTTGTTCAAATTATGGTAAATCAGGAGAAGACAAAAAAATGCCTTTAAAAAAAGCTTGTAGCTGTGATGTAGAAGCGACAACGGTAAGCCACAAGCCATTTTTGTTGTACCATTAATGCTAGGTTGGGGTTGTAAGAAGCAATGGTGTGTGTGTATGGGGGGGGGTTACTCCGTGCCAACAGCCCTGCCTACAACTCAGAAGTGAATTTCTAATTAACTACTGCCGCTCTGCAGAAACTATGTCCTAGGAAATGACATGTTTGTGATTTTTCCTAAAAATTCTAGAATCATAATTCAAAAGATCACTGGGATGGCTTTAACAATAGATAATCAGAGTGGGACTTTAAGCTCTGTTTAATGCTGTTGTGTGTGCATCTGTGCGCTTCATTGACCGGGTCGTCTTTAAATTACCCATCAAGCACTTCCTGACTGTGTGAGCTGTTTGACAGATTAACACAGTCCCTAACGGGGAAACCTGAGTTGTTTGAAAAATAAACCCTGCACGTATTTAGAGCTTTCTCAGTAAATCTAGACTAGGACTTTTGATTTGTATAAAGTTGACAGGCGAAATTTTTGCTTGACAAATGTTGATAATGACTCTCTGGGTGTTCAGGCATGGCTAACAAACTCTAAAGGCCATTTTAAAGAAGCAACACTGATTTGAACAGCTGACAGCAGCTCTCCTTCATCTTTGGCAGCCTTGACCCCTTTCAGAAGCTCACCTCCAAACTGGAAAGCTTCCATCCCATGGCAGAAAACTTCAAACCTCTTTGTCCCATTTGTTTGGTAAGGCTTTATTTTAAACCAAACTGTCTAATGGTGTAGACCGTTGGGGAAAGCAGATACAAAGATCTAATATTACCCCTGTTGTCCAGCGGCTGATTATCCATAAACTAAATTTAGGAAGGCATAAATGGTGACTCATTGTTGCTTTGATATAAATGCGTTCATGTTTTATGAAGGTGATTTCTCCTCCCTAGAAAGGCCTCATGGTCCTGCCTGAAACCTCAGCTCCAACGTTAAAGAGGAGACTTATGGCTGAGCTAATCAGCTCAGGATTTTCTACACGTAATCGCATTTGGCTGCAAACTCTGAGTGGATCACAGTCAAATGAACAAGGAGATTAGACTCCATATGTGAGAGTCTATGTGTCTGGGTATTTACGCTACACCTTGACGTTAACTCAAAGGTGCGCCATGTGGGTTTGGATGTATATTTTAAGCCCTGCGTGTCGTCAGAAGGCAGATGTGTGAGAACAGGAGCAGACGGTCGGGCCCGACTATTCCATCTGTCTCAAAGAAAGCCATAAGAAACCCGAGCCTTTCTTTTATTTCTTTACACTCCAGGACTATGACCGTAAACCACTTTGAGGATGACACATTTATTTGTCTCTCAGGTGGCTGGTTCTTTTTCAAATCATAACATCACTTGGTATATTTGGGGACATGACAAAGCCCAGCCTGTTCATTTCTATACTTAGTTCATTATAAATCCCCTATTGATGTATTGACACAATATAATCTAGGTTAAAATTTCACAGATTTGTCAGTGTTATTTACAACAAAACCAAAGGACCAAGTTTTTTTGCTGTGAGGCTTTTGCAATTGTTCACTTCAGATTGCAGGTTTTCTGGAAACTCCTACGACGATAAACACTCACACACAGATATTTGTTTGCTTGCATGTCGTGGACACCACCAAAAGAGACGGTCAGATAAGATAAAGTGGGAGTTACTTACCTTCACAAATAAGGAATCTCTCTGTGTCTATGCCCCACTTTGATCAATCACTTTGCTTCCCTGATTATTGATGTTTTTCGCATCTGATGGAATTATGTTTCAGCGTTTGACTTCTGGACAATCTACAGACCAAAGGGGAACCGTGTGCAGATAACGTGTCACCATGGCATGCACTCATGTTTTTGTTTTTGAATTTTAACTGCCACATTTAAATCTAAGGCCAGGGATGTTTGTTTTGCCAGATTCTAGGGCACAGAGCCTCTGAACTCTGCCACAACACTAAAGTGCAATAAAATTTGGATCGGACATAACTGTTAATGCTGAAGGAGTCATGGGGAGTGGTACTTATTCACCGAAACAAAAAGAAATTGTGTTGCAACATGGATCTCTGACCCCAAGTTTTCAGAGTTCAGATTAAAGTAAAAACCCATTTTCTACCATGTGATTCAATTGTTATGCAAACAGATCTTCCCTTTTTTGCATCCTCCTCTAAATACTTCAAATGACAGCTCACAGAAAACAAAAGTCCGCAATGTTAAAAAAAATCCAATGAAAGCCAGGAGTCACTGACTTTATTTCCCAACATGGCTGACAGAGCTCATAGTGCATGAACTCGTGGACATTTTGACCAATTCAACCAAAGTATTATCTAGACAAATAAAGTCTTAAAACCTAATGTGGAATGTAAATTACCCTGAGTAAATGAAAGGAGACAGAGTGTCCCATAAAATGGCTGTAAAAAAGATGGAACCTAAAAAGTGGAACCTTAAAATAATAAAATGGAAAAAAAAACTTCCCATAAAGCTGCAATAAAACAATCATGGGGATTAATCATAAATAAACAGAAGGAAATGATTTGCTGGAAGGGAGAGTCACTTCTTTGGGCTCACTGGGTTGTTTGCCGACAATTCTTGTTAGATTAAAAAATGTAGTTAGTTAAGATTAGTTGAGCAGGAGAATCACTCTGTTCCATTCAGATTAGATTGAGGTGTTGTGCATGAAAAAGCCAAAACAAGGGATAATGTCTAAATTTGATTAATAATCATTCATAACAAAATAAAAAGTGTTTCTAATTACATCAAATGTTCCTGTAAAGTCATAATCCTTTATGCTTTTGTCTCCTCTATGCTCTGAATGAACAAAGTAAGCTCATAATTACGATCATTTTGCAAATAACGCATTTCATTTTCTTTTTATCCTAAACTTTTATACAAAAGGTTCCCATCAACCTTTTGTTTACACTCTCCCACTAGCTGTCCGCCCCTAACAACCCCAACATTACATTACCGGTGGAACAAAAATGGGGACTGATATTAAGGCTTTCCAGGCGTAAAGTTTTGAGCCAGACGAGAAAAGAGAGACAAGGAAAACAAAAATGTACGGTTCTATTCTTCTACAAGTGGATGCATCAGAATAGAGCAGACCAGGGAGCTTAAGGCCCACTGACTGTAGCACTCACATCACTGCGATAGGCTTTTTCCATTTCTTATTTTTTGTCTGCTCCTGATTCACATCAATTTGAATAAAGAAATACTAAGAAATGCAATATTAATCTTAATTTTCTTCCTATACGTCATCATGTGACAAATTCAACAAGATTATGTTAAAACACCAAAAACTAAATTTTCTGTGGGGAGAGTCTTAAACAATTTTGTCAAAAAATGATTTACGAAAGCAACAGTCTGCAGTTAAAGTGTTTTTTCATTGATACTTGTTTTTATTCATGAGATCTCCATTAGTTCCACGAAGTCTACAATGGAAAATACTATGTTATTCTAATAACAGATCATGCTTGTGTGGTACAGTTGTCACTATAAGCAGATGTACTTTATTTTTAAATGCCATCAAGGCAAAAAAGACCTGTTTTGTGCGTTTTGGGGTAAATGTGGAGCCAGAATTTGCAAAGAAGGGGGTAGTTTAAAAAAAAAAGGCTGTCACACACACAAGTGAAAGTCTTGTGGGATGGAGTGTGAAACAGCACCTAGCAACAAGAACACTGATTCAGAGGATTACATCACATTTGTACAATATAGCTGAAAATTCATGTCTAGACCTAGTTCTTGACAGGCACTGCCCGTCTCAGAACGAGCACAGGTCAGTTTGGTTCTGGTGAACACTACTGAAATGTTTTCTTAACCACTGTTTTGAGCAGAAGTTTAGCCCCGCCCATAGAGGTCGTTTCAGCCAATCAGCTGCTCCCTGCCGCAGCTCTAATCTGTACATGTAAAAAACTCAGTCCATTGAGTCAGCGGCCATGCGCAAATAGATTCAGAGGTGGTCTGAGAGGAGTGGGGTCTTGCTCTGAGTAGAGGTCTGCCTTTGGAACCCGCATATATTTCCCGAAGATTACAATTAGCATCTGGACTCTCATTTTTTACGCGGACATCTCATTTTAAGGAAAAGTCTGACGGGGTTTTTTCTCCCCCCTGCACCCTCCACCCCCCTGGTGCCTCCGCGGATGACAGATCGTCTCGATGCAGAAACCACCAGCAACGATGCGGCGGCTGTCACGTTAACTTATTAACTGGTATTACTCAAATCACTTCGCGACCGTTTGTATCGTAAAAGAGGGGGGCAGAACATTTGAATCCATGATGAAGCTCAAACCGAACCAGACAAGGACGTACGATGGAGACGGGTTTAAGAAGAGAGCCGCATGTCTGTGCTTCAAGAATGAACGCGAAGAGGAGGTAAGAGATCCGTCGAGTCTTTCATGATTTCTGCTCAGATTTGTATTCACGTCTTTTGTGGCCTAGTGATGCCTAACTGTCGGCACCCAGTCATTGGGGAACTAGTTGGTGAATGACAAAAGTGAAACACAAAAAGGCGCCCGGGTGATCTAAAGCGGTCTTTTAATGAAGAATTTCATTCTTTTTCCAGTGTGTTTCTGCTCGGGTGTCGGTGTTTCGGATGCAGTGTGCGTGTTGTAGCTACTGTTGCCGCTGATGCGCCCTGGGCCATCCAGTTTAGGCTAGTTTGAGAGGCACGTAGTGAAAAGGGGAGTATTGTCAGGGTAGCGTCAAACAGCCGAATCGAGAAATTTTCAGAGTAAAACGCAGGGCCATAAATCCCAGTCTCGATAATGTAGAGTTGATGACGTAGTACGTTTATTTTGAAAGCGCTTTCAGTGCATATCCTGTTAGCGCCTCGTGAGCTTACCGGAAAAGCGGTGAGCATAGGGGGCGAGGCGCTCTCTCCTGCACATTTGCTTTATTCCGGGTATAACATTAGAATTTGTTGACTAATGGGGTAAAAGTAAAAACCACTCGGCTATTTTTAAACTTTTCTTTGAAATGTAAAGTCACCTCAACCGAATAATATTTCGAAACATCCATGACCGTACAGCACCTTAACCCGCCTCCTTAAAACTTTCAAGCTGCGTAGCCGTTAATTTAGCGAATATTATTAAAAATTATATACGTGTAATTAATGGCTGGATGTGATAAACACACAATGTAAACATATCATTGAGTAGTTTTAGTTTTTTAGTTGTTTTTGTCCGCTTCCTTGACACCATTACAACAAAACAGAAAAGATGAGAGTTGTTTTTTTATTTTATTTTTGAACCTCACTGCTACCCTTCCTAGGCCCACTCTTACCAACAGTGCTAGTATTGTTGCACTACAAGAGCATACTTGTTTTTTCCTTAACATTTTTGTTTTGCTAGAAACACCCATAATCTGGTTAACCTATATTTAAATTAAATATAAAGCAGAGCGGAGGGAAAAAAAGAGAGAAAGACAAGAAAATGTATTTTAAAGTTTCCTCACAGTTGTATAAGTTGGTTCTTTTTGCAGTTTTATCCTTGATCATAAAATCCAGGAATCTTTTGTGTATACTGCTCTTTTTTTCTAAATTTAGCCCTGTCTGACCAGGACCAAAACAAAGGGTTACACAATATGCTGTTAAAACACAACTGCCATAGTGTCACTACACAAAGTCCTGAATTGTTTGGCTGTACAACAGATTTCTCTGCATCTGCTCCCTAAATGTCACAGAGTTTAAGTGAAGAATCCAATAAATGGACTTAGGTCATTTATATAGGCTTTTATTTACTTTGTAAAACTCTTGCATTTCTTTTCTTTTATTAGATTTTATTTTAATTGCCATCTTGCTTGCTAGATTTTGTTTTTAAACGGTAGTATTTACATCTACTGTCACAGGATGATGCTGTTGAGCATAAAAACAATTTGTGAATCTGTTTATGCTATTTTCAGGCTTTAAACCTGCTGTGTTTACAGGTTTATCCTAACTTTGAAGCTTTCACAAGATATGCATAAGCACAAGAAATACAAAGAAGTATAAAAGGGAAAAACTGACCATTAAAAACAACAGTTTCTTCTGTCATTTCACATGAGTAGCATTCACATAGCTGCAGGAAATAGTTTAAGTGTTTTCAACCTAAATGTAATGAACCAACTCTTTCTGCAGGTTTGTTACTGCTGCCCCCATGAAGCTTAATGTCTTGATTCCTCTAAAGATCACTTTCCTCACAGTTTTCCTAGAATTAAGCCTATGATGGGATAGTTAAAAGAAATGTGGCACATGTTGCATCTATCAGATCACCCCTTCCAACTTGGATGCATGAACTACTGAAGCAGTCGTGCTGGAAATGACATAAGACATGGGTATTTGTAATGAGTGGATGCTTCATGATAATGGTTTTGGCTTTCCTTTATCTGTTCCAACCCCTCTTCTATTAGTAGCGTGATCCAGTGACGTTTGCCAACAGGTGCATATGTTTCTCCTCTCGTCGCCTGGTCTGGCATCTTTCTTCATTTCTCTTTGGGGATGAGGATGTTTATGTCCTCCAGAATGTTCCTGCCAGTAAGTTCAGTTTAGGGCCGTTTCACGCCACTGTGACGACTCAAATTTCTGTTTGTTTGCTTTGTGACTCGATTTTGCACCAAGTTTTTGCGTATCTTTCTGTAAAACATGCCAACGTCATGCTCTGAGCTTTTTATTTGGTCTTGAGCCTCTTTCCAAACAAAAGCGGAGTTTCTCTGACCAGCCTCTGGCTGTAAGCGGATTGTTACTCTGGCTCTCATGGTGATGTGAGTTATTTTGTCTTGGTTCTTGTACCTGCTTTAGATTTTTGTCTTTGCTGTGTGAGGCCACTTTGCAGGGATATAAAAGTGTGTCAGAAAAAAAAACCAGAAGCAGAAAGGGGTCAATCAGTTTAAAAACTGTGTTCACCAAGTCATGAAGAAAAAATCAAAATCTTTTGAATTAGTTTAAGCTAAAACATGCATGTAGTGATCATGCATAAATGGTTGGGAAGTGATACCCTGCCTAGCAACAGTTATCCAAACATAGTAGCAGAGTTTGGTGGCAGTAAGGTAAATGGGGAGAGGGCTCTGTAGGGTCCTGTGCCACAACAACAGAGCCAGAAAAAGCTGCACTCAACATGTTAACCCCAAAGATAAGTCATTTTCAGGAATTTAAAAATACTGTTGTTGTTTGTTAAATATTTCATCCTACATATATGCCCTTTTGCAAGTTATTACTTATTTATGTTGTTCAAAGAAACAGCATTTTTAACGAATAAATATTATTCACATATATATCGTGTTGCCGAAATGCTTTGAACAGAGAACCTGTGGATGGTTTTTTCTGGCCCAGAGTGAATAAATTCTCCGTTTGGTGACAGCTGAAAATGGAAAAACTGGAGCAGAGACGTCCTTTTTGTCCTCCCCGGCCCGGAAGCTGAGGAGCTTTTGTTTTGTACACATTCCACTCAGTTGACTGTAGATGCATTCACATCGGGAGTCTCCTTTAAAGCTCCTCCTGATCAGCTCACTGTGACAGACTCGGAGAGAAGGAGATGCTTGGAGGCTGTGCTGGAAATCTTTTAGTTTTAAACGTCAGCTAAAGACTTACCTTTTTAAAATCTCTTTTAGTTGGTTTTATTGCATTCTTATCCGTCTTAAGTGCTTAGATTTTTTTGTTGTTTGTAACATTTTTATTCTTAATTTGCTCAATTAAATATTTTTTTCCATCTTTGTTTTTATTGGCAACCTGATGGCGTTGTAAAGTGCTATAGAAATATATTTTCTATTTTAATCTATTCAATTTTACAAAGGCCTGGACATGACATTAAATAAACAAAAACGAATCGTTCCTTAAAATTAACAAGTTGTAGCCAGGAATTAGTATTTTGTGCGTATAAAGTAATATTTTGTAGCCACAATTATAGTATTTTGTTGACAATAATTACTGTTTTTGTTGGTGCAAATTAGTATTTTCTGGGCACAAATTGGTATTTTGGGGCTACAAATTAATAGTAAGAGCTGATGATACTATAATACTAACTAATTTGTGCACACAAAATGCTAATTTGTGCCCACAGAAGACTTAAGTTGTGTCCACCAAATGTAAATATGTGACATAAAAATGCTAACTTGTGGGCGCAACTTATTAATTTGTGGGAACAGTTTTTTGAGGAAACCATTTGTTTGTTATTTATGTCATAACCAGGGCTCCGTATTATTTAATCCTTTAAAAAAAGATTTTTACCACAAAAAATCACATACCGCAGAAGTAAAGTTATTTCAGCTTTTTTTGTGTTTCTCATACATATTTTTCCCTTTTTCAGCCTTTATTTGTCATATCGCCCACAAGCTTCTCACTGAAAGGTCATGGAGTTCAATCTCGCACATTTCCACCAGTTTGCATTCTGCTGATCAGACCTCATGCTGTCTTTCTTTAACACATGGAATCTCCCTTATACAGCTTAAGGCTAACACAAGCTGTGATATTTCCCTGTGCTTGTTTAATGACCGTGCCTCAACTTGATCCACATTTCCCTGACATTTAAACCCCATTTCCATCAGCCTGCAACAGCAGGTGACAAGGTTAGGGGAGCACGGCACGTGAGGAAAGCCGCAGCAAACTTAGTTGCCAATCGACTTTGGCCTTCAGCCAACCAGCGTTTGACCTCCACAGAGGCAGAGGATTCTCATCAGAAGGCCTGCAGCCACAATCCCATTAGAGGGTGAAAGGGAAGCTATGTGAAGGCTGAGTTTGGATTAAGTGACAGCCTGACTCCAGTGGTGGATTACCGGTGATCAGCTGCGCGGTGGAGGTAGATGTCACCATCTGTTGCTGAAGCGTCCTGGCATATGTGTGTGTGCATTTGCTCCTCCGAGTTCATGACAGAATCAAGCCTTCATTAGTTCATAACAGCTTGTCTTGACCCTCTCATGTAATTCAGTATTTATGCCCCTGATTCACATCTTGTATCTCTGCTCGTGACAGACCTGCGTCTGATTGATTTTCTCCGTATGAAAGTGATAATGGCCGACGCGCTTGTGTCTGTTTTGATTTCTAGCACACGGGCTGTCAAGAAACCGCATCCGATCTGTACTCTGCAGCCGCGGTGTAATTCGAGTCCTCGCAAGCAGAAGGGAAGCTCTGGGTGAAATTTAGTGGCTCGTGCTCGTGCTTCATTTGCCAGCGTCATGTGACAGTAATAGTGCTGTGATTAAGACAATTAACTAATCTGCAAACATCCAGTTTAAAAAAGTATAATGTCATTCAACAAACCTATGTAAGCTATAGCTGTTTTATTCATAAAGATTTACAACTAAGCTGTTATTTTCTGCCCCTTTCTTCCAAAGGTTCTGCTGGTCAGCAGTAGTCGGCACCCGGATCAGTGGATCGTTCCTGGAGGAGGGATGGAGCCAGAGGAAGAACCTTGTGGGGCAGCCGTACGAGAGGTGTTTGAGGAGGTAAATACGTCATTGGACTACTTTTTCGTTTTTCGTGTAGCTCATTTTGGGTGTGATGCCATGACTTAATGTGAAGCAGTACATACAATTTTGTATCTATCAGCTTTTAGATGAAAAAAACCCCTGAAAGGTATATTTATCTTTGATTTGGATTGCAATTATTCACTCTTATAAAGCAGCATAATAAGCTGAAATGATAGATTGAAGTTATTTTTCATCAAGAACAATAATTCCACCTTAAGTTGAAGGGCTTTAAAGTAAAGTGTTAAAGTGAAGCAAGCATTATTTTTAATATTGGTCAAAAAAAATCAGGTATATCAATATAAATCAGTGCAAGCTTATTATATTAGTTAATATTATTATATCTGTGATGTTCAGCAAATATTCTTTTAGATTTAGTCCAAAAAATGATTTAAGCTTTTTTGACGTATGTATTTAATGATTTTCTTTCAAAATAAAACTTTTCATCTTTAAAAAAATGTGCTTTTTGTTAATTTTTACAGTAGAAATTTGTACTTTGTAATTAAAACGTTTCCCTGTTGTCAGATCAGACCACTAACTATATGTAATTGAATCAAACAAATGTGGTTTTAGTTGTAAAATTGAAAAACAAATCCATTTAGAAGCAAATCCAGTTCATTTGTTAGTCAAGTCAGTGTGAACTTGTAAATCATAATTGAATTTATTCACTATTTTGGCGGTGATGTCCACCCCTCACCCTAATTATATATTATTATTATTTGCTTTTCTGTTGCTAAGCATCACAACTCCTTCAACGAAACGCAACACTGAGTGGCATTTCTTCATATTAGCACTAGGGGGCACAAATGGACTTTCAGGCCTAATCAATTTATTGTTTCCCAATAGATTGATTTCCTCTGCCTAACATTAAGAAGCCATTCTTTGTGGCTCCAGAGGGACCCCATCACCGGCGCATGCTGGCATTTCAAAGGTCACACTGGTTGAGAGTCAAATGCTTTTTGGAGCGTCAGGAGTCTAAACCTGGCCCTTCCCTGTAATGTTGCACATTCACAGAACCGTCAGAATGTCTAGTTGGACACATCGCTGGCAGATCCACACTTGTGAAGTATGCTGAGAAAGAAAGAGGACGGATATCTTATGTCTTGACAGTTATTTGAGTCTGTCGAGAACATCTGAATTAGTAAAAGCATTTCCAGTACTAATAAACTTCTAGGTTAACAGCAGGCTCTCTGCTGGTAATAGCCTGGAAGTGATCAAGGGGCTCCTTCAATTTAGTGTACGATATGATAAATCAATTTAAAAGGTTTAAATGGGCCTATAGAGTGTGAGAAAAAGAGATGATCAACACTTAAACACAACAAAAGTTCAGTTTTAACATTTTGAATATTAAAATAAGGCTCAGTTCACTTTATTCTGACACTCTCTGTTGTTGTCATGCAACATTCATGCGTGCAAATTCATTTTGAGATGTTATTTAGCCCACAAAAAAGTATAAAAATGAACAATAAATACATTTTATTCACTCCCCAGGCTGGTGTGAAGGGCAAACTCGGGCGTTTGCTTGGCGTATTTGAGGTAATTAAACATAGGTTTTAAAATGCACAAATAAAATGTCCTTAACGTTTCTAAATTTTTGCCAAACATCAATAATATTTTACCTTTTTTTCCTGGATTTTAACCATTTCATCCCAAAAAAACAATATTTTTCAGCAAAACCAAGATCGGAAGCACCGAACATATGTGTACGTGTTGACCGTCACAGAGACGCTGGAAGATTGGGAAGATTCAGTCAATATAGGTAAATCAAAATTCCGTCAAATGTTTGCTGTGTGTGCATTTTTATATCCCTCAGCTTGCTGTACTGACCAAGGTATGACTCGTGTTATTTATTAAGAGGCTGGAGTACTGCCTGGTAACTATATGGGTATGAAGTGATGACAGGGAACTGTAAATCTGTGACACTGATCTCGGCTGTACTTTTACTCAGCTGAGGTAAACTGCAGCTGCTAGAGCTGCCAGTACACAGCATATTATGAGGTGCTCAGGGAGAAACATCCTCTACTTGGATGACGATCGCTCCCTTTTATTTTCTAGTGTGCCAACCTTTACAATGGGCCTTTTTTTATAGTCATTTTCACACATTTTTATTGACAAAGCTGACTTTTTAAAGTTATTTTTCATCTTTTATTCAAATTTTGTAATTTTATCTTGGTTTAAATGTCAAATTGCATGGGTGCAGAAAATATTTAAGCAAAAAAATTCCTTTTTCTGTTGATTTGTGATGTCAGATTTTATTATAGGACACCGTTTTTATAGGATTATTATTAGTAAGTGTCTGCAGAATTCAACACATATATACATTTCAGCTGAAGGCCACTAAAACTTAATTAATTTCAATAATTGTTGGAAATATTGAAGCTCTTTGAATGCTCAAGTGTGTCCTCTGTCTCCCTCTGCAGGCCGTAAGCGGGAATGGTTCACCGTTGAGGAGGCCATCAAAGTGCTGCAGAGCCACAAACCTGTACACGCCGAGTACCTGCGGAGGCTGCAGCTCAGCTGCTCCCCCACCAACGGGAACTGCATCCTCCCAACTCCACCAACAAACGACATCTACCCTCATTACGGCACAAACGCCAACACGCCTTCCACAGGGACACGCTGGACTCTCCCTACAGACAGGACTGCACCTTAGCCTCAGTTTTGCTCAACAGCCTGTACAGTCTCCTGCATGAATCTACTGACTTCTCACAGTCGTGGATCACCTGTATTTAAAACTTCTAATCATAGCTGCAAGACTGACCAAAGCCGCTGGCAGAACTTTGACAAAGACTAAGAGCGGGAGACGCTTGTGAAGCCGACACCTGGATATGACTAACTCCTGGACATTTCTACTGACTCTGTTTGTGAAAAAGAAAAAAGAATGCCTTATAGAAAACTGTATGAATGTTGTATTTGGGTTCTTTTATTTCACTTAAGGCTGTTTTTACTTTGTAGCAGTGCTGCATAGCTTCTTAAGGTTAAGTGGGCCCTAAAGCACATTGGTTTGCAGAATGTCTCCAGGTATAATCCTTTTATCCACCCATACTTGTATTACCTAATGTATTATGATGCGCCTTTGCATTTGCGCATTGGAGGATTTTTTTAAATGTGAATTTGGATTTTTTTGTACGCCCTAAAATAATTTACTTGCATTTTTCTAAACAAATATACATGAATGTTCTGTAATATTCAGCATCAGTGAAATATTTTGGGTGATATTGTAATAAACTTAAATAAATAGGGCAGATTTAACTTTTTTTGCCCCAAACCAGTAAATGATTAACCCCCCCCAAAAACTGTAAACTTTAATGAAGGTCAGGGATCAGGACTTTGTTTGACACAGCATCCCACAGCATTACATTGTTCCACAGATTTCAATTGGATCATTCAAAGTCTGTCTTGGGTGTTATTTTGTTGACCCAAAAAAGGCCAATTTCCTTAACCTGCAGCCATTTTTTTTTGTCTTCTCACATGGTGCTTTAAAGTATTCGGTTAAATTGACATCATTGTCATCTATAAAGTGATGTATGTGCATGTTACTGCAACAATACATTTGAGAATGGATGGGATTTCCTTATAATCTGTTGCTGTGGTCTCAAGGTGCTGGGGAACGCTTCCAAAAAAGAAAAGAAAATCTCATTTTTGTGGACATACTGGATCAGTGTTGCCAGTTTTGAGACAATAAAAGTTTCTAAAGGTAATATTCAGTTTTAGTGGGTAAATATGTACGTTCATCAGCACGCCACCAACTACATTTTTCAAGTAAAAGTAAAATTCCAAAGAAAGCGGTTCCCACTTATAACCCTTGTTTTGCTCCCTGCTTCGACAACTGAATGACAGATTTGTAAATAGCTTCGATGAGGTTTTTTAACCTGAAATAAGTGAATTTTCGCATAGTATTTTCTATCATTTTTAACAATCCACAAAAGACAGTGAAGAACCCCACCTTCTCCCTCATGTATGTATGTATAAAGTGTATAGATTATGTTTGTTTAAAGGTGCCATGATTGCTTCTTTGTCGGCAGAAGAGTCTGGAGTAACATGAGCTGCATTTCAAACTCCCTTTTAAATGTGTATTTTAAGATTTTAAGAATGGCTGACAGCGCAGAATGACAATAATGGTAACACAAAAACCTCTAACAGGAGGTTTGACCCAAATGTTTAAAAATAGGAGACACATTTTTCTAACACCTTTCTACAATTAGGCATAGTCTACGTATAAATGCATTTTGTGAAAGAAAATTGATCATCAAAAGTGTTGATTTAATTCTATATCCTGCAAACTGGTTTTGGATCGTATAACAGATTTAGGGGATTTGAAGTCTCCCTTTACTTCCCCTGTTGCTGCTGCTTTGTCAGAAAATCTCCACTTTCATAAACCTTTTGATTCTCTCGTGAGAACCCTTCAGTGTGCAGACAGCTTGATGAACTTGAAATGTGATGTGCCAAATCATTTAAAGTGATCTGTATGTGTATAACTTTCTGACACGAAAAGAGTGTTAAAGGGAAAGATTCATACTGCATTTTTTAAAAAAACTAAATTTAAGCCCGTATTTCCTTTTGCAACACTGTTTGAAATGATCATTTGTCATGAAATTGTTCATGTGTCACAAACTGCAGTCCAGAATGAACTTGAATGTGTTTTTCTCCTGTCGTTTGGCAGCGCAGTGCTGCCTGAAATCTGAATGTGGGCTGGTCGTATCCAGCTCAGAAACCTGTTATCAAAGCAAACGAAGGAGCCGTGATCAGTCATCATGGTGAGATTATGCAAAGCCAGGTTAAATGTGAATGTGATTGGAACTGGAAAGATGTTTGACTAAAACAAATGCATTAAAGGGGAATAATCTTATGTCACTAATCTTTTTTTCTTCGAGGAAAATCTTGTTCTATCCCAACCCACCAGGAATTGACCAAACTTCCCCAAATTTTAACGAAGAAATATCTGAAAAAATGGTTTCTAACTTAAAAAAAGTTTTTTCTTATGTAGAAATGAAGCTGTGTTGGTCATAAAGTTAAATTACAACTTATTGTATGTAATTTTATATTCCACTAGTGCTAATAGCTTCCTCTAAGGAGCATGCACAATAGTGGTCTCTATTGGCACATAACTGTGACGCCTTAATTTGAACAAGAATCTTTGATTTAATCAGACTTTTAACACAAACTTTAGGTTAATTTGATTGACATAACAAATCTGCAAACACTTAAATGAATAATCTAAATACAATCTTTTTTCAAAAGCAAGATAAAAAGCTAGGTTTCTAACTGAAAAATAAACATGAATTATTTAAAAAAAACCTCATGCTTCATAAAATAAAGTTGAATCATTTACTGAAATAGGATAGAATTAGTTGTAGGCTATTTATTTATTTTGCGTTTGCCTCCTTTCCTTGTATTTCTTTCTATTTTCCAATTACAACAATTATTTATGACCTTGGCAAAAATCATAATAAACGGATGAATTATAATTCTAACTTTACAGTTGTTTCAGCAGTTTTTCATAATATTCTCAATTTCCTAAATAAACATTTATTTTTCTTTTAAACTTTTAAAATTGATAATATAATTTCTTGATAAAGATATTAATACGGAAAAACTGCAAAAATAAATAAAAGCTGGAAGTGAAACATTAGTTAATTTATTAACAACAAAAAAGTTTTAGGCCTACTTCTCATGCATAAACTTTTCTTTTTTTTCATGCATAAACTGAAACCCAATAATGTGAAAACAGAACTGCGGATCACACCGAAAGACACGTGAGACCTCAGGTAAATTTGCGGCTCCGCCCCCTTTCTGCCTCGGGACCTCCGTCGTCCGCCTGATTACGTTGATAAAAACGGGCTCGATCATCCAGAATCCGCACTTCACGGGTCATCTGAGGGAAACAGCTCAGTCTGCAGAGGTGCTTCAGTCTGCAGAGGTGCTTCAGTCCACGGACAATGAATGTGAGCAAGTGGAACTCGGTTGCGAGCGCGCGGGACCTCCTGACCCAGAATGACACCAGCCTGGCTCTGTCTGCTGCCGGGCAGACCGCGACCTCCTCGGCGAAATCCATCCGAATCAAAGACCAGATCAAGGTCTCTTTGTCAAGGAAGGCAACCCAAAAAAGTAAAGTTGACCTTTTTATTTTCTCCAGATTAGTGTTTTTGATGAGTTTTGTCTGCTGGGGGCGCCTGCATTGTTCTCATGCCATGGTGGGTCTCTATATCAATGGAGCTTTGTTGCACTGGCCCCCCCACAGTACAGGTGATATTCTGAAGCCCAGTGCACTGGAGTTGCTGGGAATATACATTAATTTCCAGGAAACCATGCTAAACCAAACATGATGTTCCCCTGTTAAACAGGTTTTTGCGGCGTTATCTGTTTCCAAAAACTGTCAGGCATGAGTTAATTCTGGATCCCTTCCCAACAAGTTATGCCCTAACCACCCTGCTGGCATCCTAAGTACAGAGGACAGAATTTTTAAGTAATCATAGAGTAGTTGTGAATTTTCACATTTTTTTTTATTGTATAAATCATTTATAGCCATTTGAGGGGGTTCAGAGGGTAACCTTGGAAAACAAGAAAATTAAATTCATTGCAGAAAGTAGTCTTTTTAAATGTACTACAAGTATATTTAAAAGTGAGGTAGTATACTTGAAGTTTTCTTTTTCTATACTATAAATTTAATCTGAAGAAGTATTTAGTTAGTATTAGGGGAGTAACAATTAACTGACTTAATTGATGAATCAATTTATATTCCTACATCCAATCTGTCTGAGGAAAGTTGTTATCAAAAGATCTATCTTAATTGGAAAGTACCACTTGGTTTGAGGCGCGGTAGTCTTATTTTACTTTAACGTAAAGTCCATCGCAGCGGACAGCACACATGTAATGCAGCAAAAAAATTATCATTGTGTGGAAAAACTTTGAATTTTGCAAAAACCATGTATGGTGGAATATTCTAATAATGTTCCGTTTGGATTATTTTGATGTGGAAAAAATAACAGTGGGCTGAACTTAATGAAGCTTACTGAAAACCGATAACTGAATGTAGTCTATATATGTGAATGGATTTGACATTCATTCCTGTTTACTGTTTGTTCGTTTGTACACATATTTAATTTACATTTGACTATCTTGCAAGAAATACTAGAAATCTTGGAAACTTGGTATTTCTCTCTGAGTCGGTTGAATGTTTGGCCAAAGATGCCCTGGATCGATTTTAGGTCTGCGAATCGAATCATTTAAAATGTACTAATATCAGCTTAGTCAACCAGAAATTATGATATGAATCAAATTGTGTTTACAATGAATCGTTACACCCCTAGTTAGTATACTTCCTACACTATACGAACATGATCTTAAGTGGGTTTGTTGTACTTTTATTCAATTATACTTAATAAAATAAACTTCAAGTGTTTTGCTAAGGGAACACATGAGAAGTGCTAAATTAAATTATTTATGGGTCTTTTGTGATGGATTTCCTTCTTTTTTTGTCCTAGACTCTCTTTTGATGCAAGAATCCATTCATGAAAAAGTCTGTGAAAATAATAATGAAAATCAATTTTATTTGTTAGGCGCCTTTCTAGTAACCCAAGGTCACCGTACATAATAGTGAAAGTTAAAAGCAATAAAATGTGCAGTAAAATGTGCTCTATGGATGCCAAGTTATGGGGGGAAATATGCAAGTTGGAAAAGGTGGGTTTTTAGTTTCTTGGTGAATTGTGAGAGACAGCCAATGTTTCAGAGGTCAGGAGGTAATGAATTCCAGAGCCGGGGGGCAGAGTAGCTGAATGCTCTGCTCCCCAGGCGAGGCGAGCAGTGGGGACAACCAGATGAAGGGAGGA